>NC_064631.1:689880458-690494208 GCF_023864275.1 Schistocerca cancellata
TTAATTTTTCGCGTCCGCGTCTTTAATTTTTCGCGTCCGCGTCTTTAATTTTTCGCGTCCGCGTCTTTAATTTTTCGCGTCCGCGTCTTTAATTTTTCGCGTCCGCGTCTTTAATTTTTCGCGTCCGCGTCTTTAATTTTTCGCGTCCGCGTCTTTAATTTTTCGCGTCCGCGTCTTTAATTTTTCGCGTCCGCGTCTTTAATTTTTCGCGTCCGCGTCTTTAATTTTTCGCGTCCGCGTCTTTAATTTTTCGCGTCCGCGTCTTTAATTTTTCGCGTCCGCGTCTTTAATTTTTCGCGTCCGCGTCTTTAATTTTTCGCGTCCGCGTCTTTAATTTTTCGCGTCCGCGTCTTTAATTTTTCGCGTCCGCGTCTTTAATTTTTCGCGTCCGCGTCTTTAATTTTTCGCGTCCGCGTCTTTAATTTTTCGCGTCCGCGTCTTTAATTTTTCGCGTCCGCGTCTTTTATTTTTCGCGTCCGCGTCTTTTATTTTTCGCGTCCGCGTCTTTATTTTTCGCGTCCACACATTTACTTCTCTACATGGTCACTATCGCTAAGAACACATTATTCCCAACGTGAGACCAGTTTGTTTATACCGTCCCTGTGTAACGTTTGACTTTTTCGAAGGATCCGCGACCTTATCTGTGCATGCAGCACTTCATCACTATCAAAGTGCAGTCCTCGAAAGTGTCTTTTAAGTTTCGGAAACAGATCGAAGCTGGATGGGGCCAAGTCGGGACTGTGTGGAGGATGATCGATGACAGTCAACCCGAGGCGTCGGATTGTTGCAATGTCTAGACGATACGAAAAATGGAAAGGAGGCGGGAATTGTTGTTACCTTTTCTACTGTCGGCCGTCTGTCAGTCAACAGACGAGGTCGGCCTGCACGCTTTTATGCTGTGCGTGTCCCTACACGTTTCCGCTTCACTATCACATCGGAAACAGAGGACCTAGGGACGTTTAGGAGTGTGGAAATCTCGCGTGCAGACGTATGACACAAGTGACACCCTTGCGAGTGCCTATATTGTTGGCGACACCCCAAATAGATTTCGGCTTCCCGACCAGTGTTCGGTTTATACTGGTGAGCTTTACGCTGTTCTCCAGGCTGTCCAATACATCCGTCGCCATCAGCGGATACAGTATGAAATGATAATTAAATGGACAACCTAGCTTCAAACAGGCGTTGATGTACTTCATTGGGGACATGTTGAAAATGTGTGCCCCGACCGGGACTCGAATCCGGGATCTCCTGCTTACATGGCAGACGCTCTATCCATTTGAGCCACCGCAGGCACAGAGGATAGTGCGCCTGCAGGGACTTATCCCTTGCATGCTCCACATTCCCAACATGTCCACACCACTACATTCGTAGTGCGCCTAACAGATGTTTGCTCATCATACTCATTACTCGTGGCAGATTAATCTACCAAGTCCCGTACGAGTTCGGGCATAGCGTGTGCGTTCGCACAAGAAGGTCAATGGCCGGGGAGCCATATTTTAACTATATATGACGGTAGTATCTGTTCCCGAAAGAACAGTTACCGTGGATGACCATGCAGCTTTGCTAGAAATGAAATGATAATTAAATGGACACCCTAGCTGCAAACAGGCGTTGATGTACATCTATTAGGCGCACTACGAATGTAGTGTTGTGGACATGTTGGGAATGTGGATCTCACGGGGAGCGTGCAAGGGATAAGTCCCAGCAGGCGCACTATCCTCTGTGCCCGCGGTGGCTCAGATGGATAGAGCGTCTGCCATGTAAGCAGGAGATCCCGGGTTCGAGTCCCGGTCGGGGCACACATTTTCAACATGTCCCCAATGAAGTACATCAACGCCTGTTTGCAGCTAGGGTGTCCATTTAATTATCATTTCATTTCTAGCAAAGCTGCATTGTCATGCACGGTAACTGTTCTTTCGGGAACAGATACTACCGTCATATACGGATACAGTATGTTATCTGCTCAGACTCTCTCAGCTCTCTCCTCAGTCTCCAAGCTCTCTATCCTGTCCACCCTCTGGTCCACCGGATTCAGGACTGCCTCCACTTGCTCCACTTCGGGGGCGTCTCTGTGGCGTTCCTCTGGATCCGAGGACATGTTGGTATCTGTGGAAATGAGGCGGCCGATATAGCGGCCAAGGCTGCAGTCTCTCTTCTTCGGCCAGCTATTCGCATGATTCCGTTCGCCGATCTACGGAATGTTTTATGTCGTCGTGTTGCTGTTTTATGGCACGCACATTGGTCGACACTTCCCAATAATAAATTGCGGGACGTGAAAGCTCTTCCCTGTGCTTGGACCTCTTCCTCCCGAACTCGTCGTCGGGGGGAGGTAATTTTAAGTAGACTCCGGATAGGGCACTGTCATTTTAGCCATAGACATCTTTTAAGCGGCGGTCCTTCCCCACTGCTCTCAGCTATGGACAGTGAGACACCTTTCACTTGAGTGCCCCTATTTTGCTCCGTTACGCGCCCGTCTACAGCTGTCGGCTGATATATCTTCCATTTTAGCAGATGACACGCGATCAGCTGATCGCGTTCTCGAGTTCATTTGTGCCAGTGAGATGACGTCAGTCATTTGAAGCTCTTTTTGGGGACAAACAATCCCCTTTCTATAGTGGTTTTTTAAGCTTTCCTTCTGTTTTTGGTTTCCCCACTTTTTGAGTTTTGCTCCCATTGCTGCTGGTTTCCAGTTTCGTTTTTTTTAGCTTTTACTAAGAGACCGGGCGCTAATGATCGTAGCAGTTTCGCGCACAAAAAACCATAACAAAAAAAAAAAAATGTGACACCCAATCACCTGACCACGTTCGAAGTCCGTCAGTTCCGCGGAGCGCCCCATTCTGTTCTCTCACGATAGCTAATGACTACAGACGTCGCTGGTGTGGAGTACCTGGCAGTAGGTGGCAGCAAATGCAACCACTATGAAAATCGCATGTTTTGGGGGGGGGGGTGGTGTCCGGATACTTTCGATCACGTAGTATACGTGTGTCGATGTGCAGACTTGTGCTCCTTTTCTGTCCTGTGTGGTGGATACAGGGCGACTTTTTTCGCGACTGTTGATTTACGGTGACGAGGAGGGAGGCGCCCCCCCCCCCACCCCTGGTGGACCGGCGCGCTGGCGACAGACCCGCAGACAGGTGTGGAGCTGCCGCCGCCCACGCTGGCAGCCGCCCAGGGCGGGGCACCTGGCACCTTGGCAGGCGGCCGGGGCGGCGGGCGCGCGTAAACTTAGCTGACATTTCCAGCCCGTGTGTCAGCGCGTCGCGACACCGCAGCCGCTCTGTTCAGGCGGTAATTAAAATGGCGGAGCCATTGTCTGTCACAGCGAAGGACTTGTACCTGGGACGCTCTATATCGATTTACGATTTTTTTTTGCCATCATTCATTGTGCGTCGTATGACTCGTCACTACAGTTGTACAGGGTGTTTCAAAAATGACCGGTATATTTGAAACGGCAATAAAAACTAAACGAGCAGCGATAGAAACACCGTTTGTTGCAATATGCTTGGGACAACAGTACATTTTCAGGCGGACAAACTTTCGAAATTACAGTAGTTACAATTTTGAACAACAGATGGCGCTGCAAGTGATGTGAAAGATATAGAAGACAACGCAGTCTGTGGGTGCGCCATTCTGTACGTCGTCTTTCTGCTGTAAGCGTGTGCTGTTCACAACGTGCAAGTGTGCTGTAGACAACATGGTTTATTCCTTAGAACAGACGACTTTTCTGGTGTTGGAATTCCACCGCCTAGAACACAGTGTTGTTGCAACAAGACGAAGTTTTCAACGGAGGTTTAATGTAACCAAAGGACCGAAAAGCGATACAATAAAGGATCTGTTTGAAAAATTTCAACGGACTGGGAACGTGACGGATGAACGTGCTGGAAAGGTAGGGCGACCGCGTACGGCAACCACAGAGGGCAACGCGCAGCTAGTGCAGCAGGTGATCCGACAGCGGCCTCGGGTTTCCGTTCGCCGTGTTGCAGCTGCGGTCCAAATGACGCCAACGTCCACGTATCGTGTCGTGCGCCAGAGTTTACACCTCTATCCATACAAAATTCAAACGCGGCAACCCCTCAGCGCCGCTACCATTGCTGCACGAGAGACATTCGCTAACGATATAGTGCACAGGATTGATGACGGCCATATGCATGTGGGCAGCATTTGGTTTACTGACGAAGCTTATTTTAACCTGGACGGCTTCGTCAATAAACAGAACTGGCGCATATGGGGAACCGAAAAGCCCCATGTTGCAGTCCCATCGTCCCTGCATCCTCAAAAAGTACTGGTCTGGGCCGCCATTTCTTCCAAAGGAATCATCGGCCCATTTTTCAGATCCGAAACGATTACTGCATCACGCTATCTGGACGTTCTTCGTGAATTTGTGGCGGTACAAACTGCCTTAGACGACACTGCGAACACCTCGTGGTTTATGCAAGATGGTGCCCGGCCACATCGCACGGCCGACGTCTTTAATTTCCCGAATGAATATTTCGATGATCGTGTGATTGCTTTGGGCTATCCGAAACATACAGGAGGCGGCGTGGATTGGCCTCCCTATTCGCCAGACATGAACCCCTGTGACTTCTTTCTGTGGGGACACTTGAAAGACCAGGTGTACCGCCAGAATCCAGAAACAATTGAACAGCTGAAGCAGTACATCTCATCTGCATGTGAAGCCATTCCGCCAGACACGTTGTCAAAGGTTTCGGGTAATTTCATTCAGAGACTACGCCATATTATTGCTACGCATGGTGGATATGTGGAAAATATCGTACTATAGAGTTTCCCAGACCGCAGCGCCATCTGTTGTTGAAAATTGTAACTACTGTAATTTCGAAAGTTTGTCTGTCTGAAAATGTACTGTTGTCCCAAGCATATTGCAACAAACGGTGTATTTCTATCGCTACTCGTTTAGTTTTTATTGCCGTTTCAAATATACCGGTCATTTTTGAAACACCCTGTAAGTTCACAGTACAGCCCGTTTCCCCAGGCTCTGTCTGTACACGAGCGGACAATATGGAGTGTGACAAGTTTCTGTGGAAGGAGGATATGAACACTGTAGATATTCGTAAGCGACTGATGGTAGTGCGTGTAGAGTGCACCGAAGAGAAGTGCTCTTCAACACGAGAACGCTCGTCCCTGCGGGAGTCAGAAACCACGACTTCCACCGGTCGATGGCGTGCCGGACACCGTATTCAACTGACGTGGCCCCTTTTACTTTCGTAGGCCCTCTTCGAACCATTGTTGCGGAATCTGTCGCAACCACCGCAGGATAGCTGCTCGTAGCTCCTGAAATTCTGCGAAATGATGCCCGCGCAGAGGTTTTTTCATAGCGCCAAATATGTTGTAATCAGAAGACGCCAAGTCAGGAGAATAAGGTGGGGATGGCAGTACCCGCACACCCATTTCAGCAGTGGCGGCCACGGTTTTCCGACTCGTTTGGAGACTAGCGTTGTGCCGCGCGGGATTAGCCGAGCCGGCTTAAGGGGCTCCGGAAAGGCTCAAAATCATGAAAAGTTCAATTTTTACTTTTTTGCGTTTTCTGAATCTGCAGACTATTACCTTTTAATAGATATATAATTTATTCAATTCCGAAGACTACAACTATTTTTAAATTTTTTTTGAAATGTGTTTTACATGGGCGTGACCCACTGTGGCGCTGTTAAACTGCTGTCAAATCGTGTTATTATTAACGTCCGTGTTCATCAGGTACATTTTAGTGATGTGAGATAAAGTATGTGTTGTCGCTAACCTGTGATGGTTCAATATATATCGCTGGTGTGATTGTCGATTGTTTCATGTTTATTTACTCTGTCGTTATCTCGAAAATATTCGTAATTAATTCTGTTTCTTGAGTCTCTGTTTTGTTGAAGTATAATAATGAGTAAAAGTAAAGTTGCTAGTTGCGACTTTCAATGATGGCAACATTGTAAGGTGCAAGATATTTAGAAATATGGGAATGAAGATAGGTTCTAACATGGTACGAGTGATGCTTGCTTTAGACAAGGAACGCCTTCGGGCTGCAGACAGGGCTGTAAAGAGTCTAGAAATACAAGCAAGAGCAAACAGGAGGAGGAACAAGAGGAAGCTGGAGGAGGAGTTTGCAGAGGATGAAGATAATGCATCCTATGGACCTGGAATGCACTAAAAAGTTAATCCAATCTTTGTCGCTCGATTCCCAAAACTTTTATTTTCTCATACTAATTACATGTTTTCTAAGGATCTTCCAAACATATCAGTTTCAAACTTTCAGTAAATGTTACACAGTACGTTCTGCATAATTTAACACAGCCTTTTTCCAAAAAACTGAATATTTTTGAATATATAAATAAAAAATTGCAAAAAAATCATCATTAATAACTGAACTAAAATTTTGTAAAATCCCTGTGTTAAGTTGTAGCCCATATTCCAATAAATAATCTGTAAAAAGTTCAACTTCCTACCTCAAATACTTTGTGAGGAAAGATGTAATTTATAAGCGTTATTTTAACATTGCAAGTATAGGGCGTTCCGGAGCCCCTTAAGGCGCTGCAGTCGTGGACTGTGCGGCTGGTCCCGGCGGAGGTTCGAGTCCTCCCTCGGGCATGGGTGTGTGTGTTTGTCCTTACGATAATTTAGGTTAAGTAATGTGTAAGCTTAGGGACCGATGACCTTAGCAGTTAAGTCCGATAAAATTTCACACACATTTGAACGTTTGAACATTGACCAGGGTTGTCGTGTTAAAAGAGCATTTTTCACAACGGTGCACACTCATCACACACTGGCACCAATCGCCTGTGAATATCAATAGTCCCACAATGAGATTTTCACTCTGCAGCGGAGTGTGCGCTGATATGAAACTTCCTGGCAGATTAAAATTGTGTGCCGGACCGAGACTCGAAGTCGGGACCTTTGCCTTTCGCGGGCAAGTGCTCTACCAACTGAGCTAGCCAAGCACGACTCACGCCCCGTCCTCACAGCTTTACTTCTGCCAGTACCTCGTCTCCTACCTTCCAAACTTTACAGAAGCTCTCTTGCGAACCTTGCAGAACTAGCACTTGTGAAAGAAAGGAAATTGCGGAGACATGGCTTGGCCACAGCTTGGGCGATATATCCAGGTTCGCAGGAGAGCTTCTGTAAAGTTTGGGAGGTAGGAGACGAGGTACTGGCAGAAGTAAAGCTGTGAGGACGGGGCGTGAGTCGTGCTTGGGTAGCTCAGTTGATAGAGCACTTGACCGCGAAATGCAAAGGTCCCGAGTTCGAGTCTCGGTCCGGCACACAGTTTTAATCTGGCAGGAAGTTTCATATCAATAGTGTTTACACCCTCCTTCCACAGAAACAATATCGTTCAGCCCCAACCTTAATGTTGACATCCATGTTGTCCGCTCACATAATGACATCAGTTGGAAAAGTGAGCTGTTCTCTGCAGGGGATTACACTTCTAGTGATCGTCCTGGCATCTGCGGTTAGGCGATAGTACTACATATTTGGAACTGCAGTGATCAGTCAAATGGCGCACCATAAATGACGGGGAAAATAAAGTATAAATCAGTGTGGAACGCCACTCATAAAATGACCTGGATGTGAAGTCTTGGCTGGCGCGTACGAGGGTTAGCTATTAAGTTTTTATTATCTTTCATGTTTACGGTACTGAAACACATCGAAATCACCGCGCCACAGTACCGCACAAAGGCACTAGAGGAGCCAAAACAAGACAATAAATTGTGATAGGCTGCGCCATTTTGTTTAGGATCCTTTACCGGAGCGCTGCGGTACTGTGGCACGGGATGCAGACTGTTGACAAACAGACAACAAAAAACAAAACAAAATGTTCTGTGACTATTTTTTCGGTTAGTGAGATCTCTTTGACTACGTCTCGTGGAACAGACCGCAAAGTAGTTCTGTAAACAATAGCCCTGGTGTTACGCAAAGGCACTCCCTGAACTACACTTGATGACCATATTTCAGTCTCCTGTTTACAGACGCCCACTATTTCCATCTTCCTGTACATACGTACTCCACTACCGGTTGTACATACTGTAGGCTGCCATTCATTACACCACGTGGATACCATCTGCATTTAGTTAACATGGTTGGCGAACAATAAGACGTTGTACTCCCTGTCTAATGAGATGCAATACAATAGCGAACCCCTAAACCTCATCTTTTGCTACAAACTCCAGTTTCTCAGCGAATCAACATCTTCCATTTGCTTTCCTTATCATTGATATAACACATTTATTTTATTTCCATGGGTGTAATGCCCCCCCCCCCTGGATTCTTTTATGAAGTGTCTGTTCCCAGGTTTTACGATAGTAACTGACCGTGTAGTCAAACGATTCTACATCTTTAGATTTCGCGTAGTGCACACGTGCACTAGAGTCCTTACATTGCTCTTATATTGCAACAGGCTGTTGATACCTTATTGGGATTACGACTGCAGATATGTAACACATTTCCGCAGCTAATGAACATTGCGACTCATGCAGTCCGCCAAATTATTAGTGCTAACGGGAAACGTATTAAGTGTATCGAACGTTTTCTGAGCACATCGAAAATCGCTTCGGAAGTTGTTGATTTGTGGCACGTTCGCCTGCATAGCTGTTGCCCTGTGCCACATTCCGGCGAGCAGTTACAGAGAAAGCCAGTGGGCGTGTTCTGGCCGCTGTCCTGACAACGGAACGATTGTCCTCTTATCTCTGCCGAGCGACACACGTGCCGTGTCGTAGGGGCTTGACCTTTCTCCAGACACTCCGAGCAGTGCGTGGAGGGCAGAGGGGAGAGCGTGCCAGGGGAACGTAGGAATGTTTCGATACCATCAAAGTATCGATAACTACTCAAATGAGTGGTACTTTGGTCGTCCTGCTATACTCAGGAGTACTCGAACACTATCGATGTCTATTCATATCTGTACTTTAATTTTCTATACAGATGAGGTGCTATTTACAGTTTGTACAGAAACCAGATGGCAGTTATAAGAGTCGAGGGGCATGAAAGGAAAGCAGTGGTTGGGAAAGGAGTAAGACAGGGTTGTTGCCTCTCCCCGATGTTATTCAATCTGTATATTGAGCAGGCAGTAAAGGAAACAAAAGAAAAATTCGGAGTAGGTATTAAAATTCATGGAGAAGAAGTAAAAACTTTGAGGTTCGACGATGACATTGTAATTCTGTCAGAGACATCAAAGGACTTGGAAGAGCAGTTGAACGGAATGGACAGTGTCTTGAAAGGAGGATATAAGATGAACATCAACAAAAGCAAAACGAGGATAATGGAATGTAGTCGAATTAAGTCGGGTGATGCTGAGGGAATTAGATTAGGAAATGAGACACTTAAAGTAGTAAAGGAGTTTTGCTATTTAGGGAGTAAAATAACTGATGATGGTCGAAGTAGAGAGGATATAAAATGTAGACTGGCAATGGCAAGGAAAGCGTTTCTCAAGAAGAGGAATTTGTTAACATCGAGTATAGATTTAAGTGTCGGGAAGTCGTTTCTGAAAGTATTTGTATGGAGTGTAGCCATGTATGGAAGTGAAACATGGACGATAACTAGTTTGGACAAGAAGAGAATAGAAGCTTTCGAAATGTGGTGCTACAGAAGAATGCTGAAGATAAGGTGGGTAGATCACGTAACTAATGAGGAGGTATTGAATAGGATTGGGGAGAAGAGAAGTTTGTGGCACAACTTGACTAGAAGAAGGGATCGGTTGGTAGGACATGTTTTGAGGCATCAAGGGATCACAAATTTAGCATTGGAGGGCAGTGTGGAGGGTAAAAATCGTAGAGGGAGACCAAGAGATGAATACACTAAGCAGATTCAGAAGGATGTAGGTTGCAGTAGATACTGGGAGATGAAGAAGCTTGCACAGGATAGAGTAGCATGGAGAGCTGCATCAAACCAGTCTCAGGACTGAAGACCACAACAACAACAACAGACGAGGTAATGTTGAGTACACAGAAACAATCTGAAAGCTTGGAAGGGTGTTTGCAGGGTAGGTTGTGCTGCGAAATAATTGTTGAGGAAAAAAAAAAATCAATACGTTGCGCCGTTTCAGAGTTAATTAGCATTGTAGTTTACCAGTCAGGCCATTGAGCGCACAAATTCTAGCCGTCCGCCAGTACAGTTAGTGTCGGTTGTTCCCATAGCGTAGTGTAGATGGCAGGGCACGAGGCCGCTCGCCCTTTGCCTCGGCGTGGATCCTTACAAGGGAACCTCCCCATCGCACCCCCCTCAGATTTAGTTATAGGTTGGCAGAGTGGATAGACCTTGAAAAACTGAACACAGATCAATCGAGAAAACAGTTGTGTGGTACTATGAAAAAAATAAGCGAAATATACAAACTGAGTAGTTCATGTGAAAGATATGCAACTTCAAGGGTCGTATCCGGCGAGGAATGCCGTGGTCCTGTAGTCAGCGTGAGCAACTACGGAACGAGAGGTCCTTGGTTCAAGTGTGCTCTCGTGTGAAAATTTTAATTTTTTGTTTTCAGACAATTATTATCTGTCCGTCCGATGCGATCGCTTTTTTGGGAGTGATAATCACGTCCACAAGAAAACCTAAATCGGGCAAGGTAGAAGAATCTTTTTACCCTTCGCCAAGTGTACAAGTTAGGTGGGTCGACAACATATTCCTGTCATGTGACGCACATGCCGTCACCAGTGTCGTATAGAATATATCAGACGTGTTTTCCTGTGGAGGAATCGGTTGACCTACGTCCTTGCGATCAAATGTTTTCGGTTCCCATTGGAGAGGCACGTCCTTTCGTCTACTAATCGCACGGTTTTGCGGTGCGGTCGCAAAACACAGACACTAAACTTATTACAGTGAACAGAGACGTCAGTGAACGAACGGACAGATCATAACTTTGCGAAAATAAAGTAAGTAAATTTTTCACTCTAGGGAAGGACCTCTCGTTCCGCAGCTGCTCACGCTAACCATGGGACCACGGTGCTCCTGAACTCCAATTCTCCTTGTTGTTGCCTATGTTGCACAAGGACTACTCAGTTTGTATATTTTGCTTATTTTTTTTCATAGTTCCACTCAGCTGCTTCTTGTTTTCTCGATTGATCTGTGTTCAGTTTTTCAAGGCCTATCCACTGTTCCAACTTGTAACTAGATCTGAGGGGGGTGCGATGGGGAGGTCCCGTACCCAATTTTTGTATCGCTCTTTAGTTTGGTTTTAGAAAACCAAACGAATAGCATGATTGACAACATAGTTTCTGGCCGATCGCTTAAATTTGCTTGTGCAAAGGCCTGATTGGCTAAGTTCAGTGCTAATTAACTCGGAAACGGCGCAAATGTATCCAGTTTTTTCTTATTTCGCAGCACAGCCTATCCTCCAATACCTTACAAGATTTTCAGACTCTTTCTGATAATCTTTTATATGATATTTTACTTGAGTGATAATTTTATGCAGTCTAATAACACACATTACGCCCTTTTATTTATTTGTTAATGATAATTTAACAAAAAGTCGCCTTTTGGAAGGTTTCCCAAAAACACCAGTTGCTGTAAATATTTAGGAGACAACTTGCATATCACAGTTCCATTAGCTTTTAAAAACACACACTCACTGGGCAGAGATGTTGCAATGTCAATAAGGTACCGTTGAGCATACAGGATATTTGTACAAACACGGTAAAATGACTTTCATGTCTTCCCGTTCTACAAATGGGTTGCTGTTTAACTGTTTAGTCCCAACGATATGAAGAAATATATAATTTTAAAAACTTTCACATAATTAATCTTCAGTTTCGTACTAAGCAACAAATATAAGAAGTCGGCAAAAGGTAAGCAATCAGTTGTTCTTTGGAGGTGCTGATTTCACGTTTGAACGACTGGAACAGTGTTTTCGACCGCCCATTATTTCGTGTGGTATTTGAACACAAATTCACATATTTTTCTAGACAAAGATCTCACGCCTCTGAACTTCCACGAACTCATAGCTTCTGAAAAAAATTATAGTCCTATATAACAAGCAAACAAGGGCCTCAAATTTAATAAATATTGTATCACTAGAAGAAACTGTCACAGTGGTTTCATTTTGACAATACTTATACAGCAGTACAAAGTCAAATCTACGTTACAGTAACTTAAGTATACTTTCACTGCCAGTGAGGTGTCAAATGACAGGTAAAAATTAAGTTCTCGAGAAAGAGACATCTTCACTGTCAGCAGACGTGACTGTGTACTCCAAGGAAACGTCGACACTCGATGTGGAAGAGGCCGTACTGTATCACGCTGAAAACAGCCCCTCAACAAGTACATGAGCAATTTCTTTTTTCCTAATAATGAATGGAATTGTGAAACAAGTGATATACTGTGTCGCACCTAATAATTTACTTGTAGAAGTGGTCGCGTTCCCAACTTTTTTTCAAATCGCTGTAGCACGGAAGCAGTACGTTTCCGGAGATGGGTTTCTGTTCAAAATATTATGCACTCTGTCCCATCTACAAGTCGTAGAAGTTTGTAACGGGAATTTCTGAACACAATGTATATATTGGAAAAGTAATGTTTCTTGTTTAACGTTCAACGCCGACCCTCTCAATTGAGTTAGTTAGGTGCGGTTCACACCAAGACGATACGACGCAACACATTAGAGTGCGACACTCATGTACGATATGCGAAATTGCCATAAGATAGGCGACAAGACAGCAAGAATCACGTTTCTGTTTCACTTGTAATCATGAGCTGTTCTGAAGAGGACGTTATTATGGCTGATCATTATGTAAGGCTCAAAAACACTGGAAAAGAAAAGGAAGTAATTACCAGTTCAGAGCTATAACAGCCGTACTTTATTCTCATCTACAAATAGTCTTAGTGTGTTATTGCACACTGAGTGGTAGAAGATATTTCGTACTGCCATTAGCGATTTTCTATCATATTTCAAGCGTGTATTTAGCGAAGATACCACTCCGCGTAAGCCGTGATGTCCTCTTACTCCCGTAGTCCCTAGGCGAACTCCTCCTCGAACACCAGATTTCAAAATTAACCCAACAGGATTCGCCACAAGAGCGTTTTTTCCACGTATTTCCATTCAAGTTCCCACAATTGTATGGGCTGTACCGAACTGTTAGACTCCTAGAAGCTCGCCTCCGAATTCGTTCGGTGTCTTCTGTCATGCCTTATTTGATAAGCACTCATAACGCTGAACTAGCGCTCTAGAAATGGTCGCCTTAGCGTTTTGTTTGCGATTCCCCTGGCAGATGTATCTAATTTCCCCAGAACCTTTCCAACGAACTTAAGTATTCTGCTTGCCTTCCGCACTGTTCCTCCAGCTTCACGTCACATTCTCATCTACCCCTAAATGTTTTAGAGGATGTAACTTCTTTCAAATATCCGCTGCGGGTGCACCCGTAAATGCTATGAATATCAAACATAGTTCGGCTGTGGTTCCTCGTAAAGTCTCTTAACACAAATTCCTCGAATTGTACTTTTTGGATCAATTATTTATCAAGTTCTCTGACAAAACGGGACTCGAATTTTCGACTTGATATTTCCCTTGCTGGGGAGTTTCTCGTTACACTACTGTATATGAATGACGTTATAAAAGCCACTATGAAAAGATTTTTGTAAGACCACTTAGTATGATACTTCATAGTGTGATACATATATAAATGATAGTTACAAATCGATAAACCTAGGATATTATTTCTAAAACTGTTGAGTTGCGCAAAAGAGTATATGATACAGCTTTGTAACACCACACCCGTCACGTATCTGGTTTTGGTGTGTGTTCGCCCCAGCTAGTTGATTAACAGATCAACAGAGAGTGCAAAACTGCCGCAATATCGGATAACGCAAAGAAAGTAATAAGGCCCTGTGACTCCTGACTGAACTGCGGTGGCAATGTTGACATTAATTTATTCAGAATTGATCCCTTTTAATTGAAAAGGGGTGCACATTGATGTTATATTCAGCTATTGAACACCAGATGCAAATGTTGAGCATAAAATTAATTAAGAAAGTGACTTGGGATTTCAACTACTTGATTGAAAACAGATGCAGTCGATTGGCACAGATTTACTTTAACTCACGACCTTCAATCGTCACATTACATGACTCTCCTAACAGGTAGTGGGTAAATTGCGTTTACGTGGAGTAAAGCGCGATAAATCAAAATTAATTCCCATCGACGGACTCAGGCGTAATGCGAAGTGCGAGAAGAATTCTACAATACACGGCCCACGAAACCCTCGTGGAAACTTTGCCGATGTGATCCAACAAATTAATCAGTGGCCTAACACAAGCCGGAGCGGGCGCAATGTCACCGAATTCAGCGTGGCGGAGCGGCGTCGTTGTGCGGACGTCGGCCGACCTCGTGGTGCTGCAAGGCTGCGCTCGTCTGTTCACTCCTAGCTATCTTGCTCAGTACATAGCTGAACCAAAACTTTCTATCTCCAAGCTCAGTCGTTCCGTTTGCTAAGTCCTGAACTGCAGAGATACTCACTCTCTCTCAGGCAAGCTGAGTAAAGAACGCCACGTCCGCATTCTAGGCAAGCTGGGAACGGAAGACCTCTACTGAGACTTCTTCCAGTCCGCTCTTCGCCTCGGTTTCCCGTCCAGCGCAAGTCGCGTGAATTTTGCGTCGCTTCCCAACGCTGACCAATGCCTCCTCTGGGAAGTGAACAAATTTCCACGAAATTTCCCTTCCTCTCAACTTCTGCTATTTAGCTCCTCCCAGGCCACCCATCAAGGTTAGCATCTGCATAAAACACCAATTTTTCCGAAATTCCGACTCCGAGGAGAGTACTTCAAATTGCTTGGTCCTACGTTCCCATCAGAGGCTGGCGTATTTCATTCTGTCGCTCTTCACCTGATTTACTTCAGACTCTGCGGACCGTGAATTCGGCGTGAAGTTGCTGTAGTCACGAACACGCATATTTCGGCCTCTGTTGACCGCTCCACCATAGCTTTGCGCGGCTTTCTCACATGTTTCACTGAAAATGGGACGGCGGACATTTATCAACAGGTGTAAAAAGTTCTCTGTCTGCTTCCCGGTACACCAGCATGGGGTCAACCACCCCCTCACTGTCACTCATCTTAAGGCAGCTGGACGCCACGCCCCATTAACGCTTTCTCAAAGTTTGAACCACCCTAAGCTGCCCATTGTCGCTTCCCTTCGCCGCTCCCCAGCCGACACCTGGCCGTGGTCAGCTCTGAATCCTTCCCTGGGATCAACTAGCCTCCAGTAAATCAAAGCCTTGTCCACAAAGTTTTCATGTCGTGTGAATTACTTTAAAAAAATCACCCAACATTAATTATTCCAATCCGTCCATACTATACCCTCTACAAGATGCATTGTACCTTGTCAGTCAGTTTTGTTCAGCCCTACTGTTCGCTCAACGTGAGTTCAGTGATCTTTAATGACTTCATGTGAGGGGCATAGTTCTTGCCATCTTACAACTTGAAGAGTATTCAGAAGATTCATAGCTGGGTTTAAAGTGAGATCCGTGTCCATGGTGTACCGGTGGGTGGTGAATTTTGCGTAGGAGTAAGCAGTATATCTGAAGAAATGGAAGAAGCCCATGATGATAAGAAAAAGTGCGAACTGTCCTCCTCGGCTTCGTCCAATTGCTCTCACAGTAACAAGAGATCAGCTTTCGGGTATCTTTCACGCCTGTCACAAAGTGTCCTGAAATTAAAATGGCTCTGAGCACTATGGGACTCAACATCTTAGGTCATAAGTCCCCTAGAACTTAGAACTACTTAAACCTACTAACCTAAGGACATCACACACACCCATGCCCGAGGCAGGATTCGAACCTGCGACCGTAGCAGTCCCGCGGATCCGGACTGCAGCGCCAGAACCGCTAGACCACCGCGGCCGGCCTCCTGAAATTAGACAGCACAGACTGAAAAAAAGAATTCCAGTCACCGTCACCAGCTGATGACTCCCGCTGTCTTTTCACTTCAAGTTTTCCAAATCCAGCCTCGGCTTGTATCGGCAGCATACGGAAAACAGAAACACGAGGCAGCTCCGCACTCCGCTTAGTAGACGGCAAGGCGTAGCAGACAAACTACATTACGTCTCACGTATTTTCTCGAAGATGGAAAGAGGATACCTCTTACTCCTTTCACTGCTAAAAACAATTTCGGTGTGTTAGCTGTAATTTGTACGGAGCAATCTAAGGCGTGAAACTCGTAAACGTAAACTGGCCAGTGACTACCTCCTTTTCTGCAAACTATTCGTAATATGCCCGGTGATTTACTTATTTGCGATGTATCACAGGAACAATGGGCAATTATGTCAGACTAAAAGATGCGGACTTTATTTTTTTCTTTGTTTACCGAATAGTTTGCTTGAAATCGAATGAGGAAGGAGAGAAAAGACTGCATAGTGGAGAGTACGCGCAAATTCCAAAACAGTTGTTTTAATTTTTCACGCGAAAAAATACGTTACTGGCCATTAAAATTGCTAGTCCACGAAGATGTCGAGCAACAGACGCGAAATTTAACCGACAGGAAGATGATGCTGTGATATGCAAATGATTAGCTTTTCAGAGCATTCACACAAGGTTGGCGCCGGTGGCGACACCTACAACGTGCTGACATGACGAAAGATTCCAACAAATTTCTCATACACAACAGCAGATGACCGCCGTTGCCTGGTGAAACGTTGTTGTGATGCCTCGTCTAAGGAGGAGAAATGTGTACCATGACGTTTCCTTCTTTGATAAAGGTAGGATTGTAGCCTATCGCGATTGCGGTTTATCGTATCGCGACATTGCTGCTCGCGTTGGTCGAGATCCAATGACTGTTCGAGGAATATGGAATCCGTGGGTTCAGGAGGGTAATACGCAACGCCGTGCTGGATCCCAATGGCCTCGTATCACTAGCAGTCGAGATGAGAGGCATCTTGTCCGCATGGCTATAACGGATCGTGCAGCCACGTCTCGATCCCTGAGTCAACAGATGGGGACGTTTGCAAGACAACAACCATCTGCACGAACAGTTCGACGACGTTTGCAGCAGCATGGACTATCAGCTCGGAGACCATGTATGCGGTTACCCTTGACGCTGCATCACAGACAGGAGCGGCTGCGATTGTGTACTCAATGACGAACCTGGGTGCACGAATGGCAAAACGTCATTTTTTCGGACGAATCCAGGTTCTGTTTACAGCATCATGATGGTCGCATCCGTATTTGGCGAAATCGCAATGAACCCACATTGGAAGCGTGTATTCGTCGTCGCCATACTGGCGTATCACCCGGCGTGATGGTATGGGGTGCCATTGGTTACACGTCTCGGTCACCTCTTGTTCGCATTGACGGCCCTTTGAACAGTGGACGTTACATTTCACATGTGTTACGACCCGTGGCTCTACCCTTCATTCGATCCCTGCGAAACCGTACATTTCAGCAGGATAATGCACGACCGCATCTTGTATGTCCTGTACGGAGCTTTCTGGATACAGAAAATGTTCGATTGCTGTCCTGGCCAGCACATTCTCAAGATCTCTCATCAATTGAAAACGTCTGGTCAGTTGTGGCCGAGTAACTGGCTCGTCACAATACGCCACTCACTACTCTTGATGAACTGTGGTATTGTGTCGAAGCTGCATGGGCAGCTGCACCTGTACATGCCATTCACGCTCTGTTTGACTCAATGCCCAGGCGTATCGAGGCCGTTATTACCGCCAGAGGTGGTTGTTCTGGATACTGATTTCTCAGGATCTATGCACCCAAATTGCGCGAAAATGTAATCACATGTCACTTCTAGTATAATATATTTGTCCAATGAATAGCCGTTTATCATCTGCATTTCTTCTTGGTGTAGCAATTTTAATGGCCAGTAGTGTATCTCGTCTCTCGCCTAACGTCTTCCACTGCAGCTTGTTGATAAGTTGCGTGACACACTCGCGATGCCTGCAAGTACAGCTGCGGCCCCAGCCCACGTTGCTTCCGGCGACTGGTGCTGAGGAATGCATAGCTGTGGCAAGGTGCGGCTGTAGTCTACCCCCGGCGCTGCGGCGCTGAGGCCCGCCTCGCTGGCGCCGTCTTCTGCGGCGGGCAGCCATTATATTTTGTCACGCCGCGGCGCGCACTTGTTCTTAGCGGTGCCCCCGGATTCGTTGCTCTTTTTCTGCCCGCCTCCAATCTTCTCCCGCCGCCTCTCTTCGCCGTTCGTTCCCTTTCCGGCAGAGCGCGGTTATTACTCTCCATCAGTCGCACTCGCTTCGAGAGCAATTTCTGTTACGTTCCGGCCGTCGTTTTGTTTCGTTTTCATACCTGTTCCTCTTCGCTGTTTGCTTTCAGTTTTTGCGACACGGCATTATTTCTTTAAATTGTTTTATATCTGCCTCCTTTTCCTACTGTTCCCAGGTCCCTAATACCCGACACATTTTCGTTACCTTTCGCGTCTATTGTCCGAAGTCATAAAACATGGTGGAAAAGCTGTTGGGAGAAGTTCAGGGTGCGATGCGGGAACTTCCTTATTTTAAAAAAATCATAAAGCAGAAAGTATTAGAGGTATCACTTTCTGCTTTCTTTACGTAGAGCTACACTTAAAATTTTATTTTATTTGGTTTTGAAAATATCTTGAAGTGGCATCCGTTCCGCTCAGTGCATTTGAAGAGTCCAAATCGGAAGTTTCGGTCCACTTTCTCCAGCACGTCTGTCTGTGGGCAAAAGCAGCACGAACATGGCCCACTGACGACTGATATACATACAGGCTTTAAGATATTCCCTTAAAAAATAAATAAATGAAAAATAAAAAATATGGCGAGCATGCTTGTCGCTGTAGATCCCCCGCCCCCCAGAGGGGTGAGACGGTTGGGGAAGTGTGTCATTGACGTCGGTGCGGTGTGAGCTGTGGCGCCGTATTGTTGGAATCAGGCATCGCCCGCATGTTTCTTCCAGTACGGGAAGAAAAAAACTCAATCGTCAGGACATGACGCTCAGCATTGACCGTAACAGCTCTATCGATCTCTTCGAAAAATCGTGGGCCAATAGTGCCAATTTTGGATAATGCACATCAGTCACACAATCTGTATGCAGGGGCTGCTCAAAAATGTCTTGAGAGTTCTTGCCATTCCAGTATCGCATTTTTTATTTTTTTTCTTGTCACGTAGCCAGACAAATGAAAATGTGCCCCGTCGCTAAAGAACGACAGGGCATCGTGAGGCAGTTTTCTATCTTGGCTTCACATGTTTTTTTTTTTTCGTGAAACAAAATCTCATCTATTGTGTGCCACTGCCAGTTTGTACGGATGAAATTCAAAGTCTTCAGAAGAATTCGTCTCACTGTAAGATCAGAAAATGCAAGAGCAACTCCATGTTATCGTGGAGATCGCTTGGGAGGAATTCCAAATCGACAGCCTTACTTTTTCGAAGTTTTCTGCTGTCCTGGTAGTTCGGCCTTAAGGCCCTGCCTTTCTCTGCACACTGCCGGTATCCATGAACGTTTCCGCCCACAAAACAAGAGTTTCGATCAGGAACACGACACGGAATTGCAGTGTTAAACTGCTCCCTGAATGCATGCTGGGTCGCGACGCTGAGCTCCTGGTGAGCGCATGGGAGAAAAAAAAAAAAAAAAACACCAAAAGCTAGGTTCCTCCGTTTCGAATTCGCTCAATCGCACATACCAGTGAGTAACGGTCATTGTAAAGTGCGTGTTTCAAATAAGAGAGTATCCGCGCCCTATCCTATATTTGCGACAAGCCCCCAAGTGTCGTTAACTGGTAGATCCCGCAGTTTGAGAGACAAGAAGACTGCAAATTTCAGAATATGTGACGCTAGCGATTCGTGAGACGATTCTGCACAGGTGTCTCGAGCTACGAAAAGGTTTCAAGCGCTTGGGAAACGTAGTTATAGGCCTATATTGCTAACGTCAATCAGTGGTAAATTTCTAGAAGACATTTTACGTCGGCGTACTGTGATATTTTTTTTGTTTCTCGAAACATCTATAAGATCAACTTAAGAATTTCACCTTCCTCTGTTCGTCCATAAGATCTATACTTCGGTGGGTGACAGCTATCCGGGTTGATGCCTTGTTCGTTGCTTTGGTGGCTTCTGAAAGGTACTCGATACATCTGAGCAGTGTTGCTGAGTCAACAAAATACGAGCTTGTAGAGTATTGCGCCATAGTTCTCTTTAGATTCAGGAGTTACTGGAAATAGAAGCAAACACCTAGTCCATACTAGGGGGGAAAATAGGACAGCTGCCAGCAGTCAATTGACATGTAAATGGCAAAGTCAGATTACAGGTGCACCTAAGAAGGCCATGTTTAACACAAAGCCTACTGTACATTTCTTTAAGAGTCGTGGGTAACGAAGACTGCTGAAACATATCGATCTTTTTTGTTCTATCTGACAAGCCGTTTAATTTTTTCTTCTCCACACTTCAAAGTCTTCATTAAAGCATTTGGGGCTAACGCGCAGCTAAAGTAAACTTTCTGCGACAGGTTCTCTACTCGTTTTAGTCTCTAACTTATCCATTTGAGACTACTTACCTGAGTTTTACCGTACATTACTTTAATGTCTTTTTTTTCAAATATTTTGCATGTTGCTTATCGTTTTTATGTACTACAAGCGTTCTTGCTCCTCCCCGTATTTTCCGCATTTGATGTACGGTATATGTACGCACTGTGCTCGAAAGTCCTCGGAGATGTATGAATAACCCTTTCTTAAGTATACATTGGAATTTTAGTTCTTGGCAAAAAAATTCATTAAAAATAAATATCGGGCTAGCCTGCAGCCTGTTAACAACTTATATTTCGTGCTCTGCAGGTCACATGCGCCACGTGTTGGGCGATGTGACACAAACGTGTCTTCATAACTGCACGCGGCTGTACTCGACAAGGTATGGTTTGCGTTCTGCGGGTAGGACAAACCAATGACGTAACAACGCACGCGGAGAAATACTTAGAGCACTGTAGACTCCAGTGTTCAACATTAAATAATAAGTCGCCCTGAGGAGGACCACTCAAAAGCAGGTCGAAACATCGGCATTGTAAATGTTTTAGAATTTCCTAATGACTTGGCCTGACACCCAAAACTATTTTATTCACATTGAAACTGGCCGTGGAAGCCTCTGAGCTTATATTAATTTATCCATTTTTCTGGTTGTTGAGCTCCTTGACTGTAGATTCCATTACTTTAAGAAATATAGCATAACTTTTTACATATTTTTTGTTTCTAACACGCGTTTTGCGATTTCGGTGATCGTCAGTCGGCGTAATATACATGTATTTGTCTTCAAATGAGAATATCGTTAACGCATTCTGAATGCTGCAGCTGCTCTTTATTTAGCTGTTGTACTTCGTGAGTTATATACTTACTGTCTGTTCTGGTTGATGGCGCTCATGTTTCCCAAAATGCAGTCGATGAGAGTTTATGATGTGCTCTGGAAGATGTACGAAAGCCCGAAAACTATACTGGGATAAACAAAAATGTATAAAATGTGGCTGGTAGCTGTACAGGGTGATTCAAAAAGATTACCACAACTTTAAAAATGTGTATTTAATGAAAGAAACATAATATAACTTTCTGTTATACATCATTACAAAGAGTATTTAAAAAGGTTTTTTTTTCACTCAAAAACAAGTTCAGAGATGTTCAATATGGCCCCCTCCAGACACTCGAGCAATATCAACCCGATACTCCAACTCGTTCCACACTCTCTGTAGCATATCAGGCGTAACAGTTTGAATAGCTGCTGTTATTTCTCGTTTCAAATCATCAATGGTGGCTGGGAGAGGTGGCCGAAACACCATATCCTTAACATACCCCCATAAGGAAAAATCGCAGGGGGTAAGATCAGGGCTTCTTGGAGGCCAGTGATGAATTGCTCTGTCATGGACTGCCTGGCGGCCGATCCATCGCCTTGGGTAGTTGACGTTCAGGTAGTTACGGACAGATAAGTGCCAATGTGGTGGCGCTCCATCCTGCTGAAATATGAATTGTTGTGCTTCTTGTTCGAGCTGAGGGAACAGCCAATTCTCTAACATCTCCAGATACTGTAGTCCAGTTACAGTAGCACCTTCGAAGAAAAAGGGACCAAAAACTTTATTGGCTGAAATGGCACAGAAAACGTTCACCTTAGGCGAGTCACGTTCATACTGAGTTGTTTCCCGCAAATTCTCAGTGCCCCATATACAGACATTGTGACGGTTGACTTTCCCGTTAGTGTGGAAAGTTGCTTCATCACTAAACACAATCTTTGAAACGAAAGATTCATCTGTTTCTATTTGAGCAAAGATAAAATCACAGAAATCGATTCTTTTAATCTTATCAGCTGCAGACAGTGCTTGAACCAATTTCAGACGATAAGTTTCATAACAAACCTTTTTCGTAGGACTCTCCATACAGTTGATTGTGGAATTTGCACTCTCTGCTAGCTCTGCGAGTCGATTTTCCTGGGGTGCGAACAAATGCTTGCTGGATGCGTGCTACATTTTCATCACTCGTTCTCGGCCGTCCAGAACTTTTCCCTTTGCACAAACACCCATTCTCTGTAAACTGTTTATACCAACGTTTAATGCACCACCTATCAGGAGGTTTAACACCATAGTTCGTTCGAAATGCACGCTGAACAACTGTCGTCGAATCACTTCTGCCGTACTCAATAACACACAAAGCTTTCTGTTGAGCGGTCGCCATCTTAGCATCAACTGACGCTGACGCCTAGTCAACAGCGCCTCAAGCGAACAAATGTACAACTAAATGAAACTTTATAGCTCCCTTAATTCGCCGACAGATAGTGCTTAGCTCTGCCTTTTGTCGTTGCAGAGTTTTAAATTCCTAAAGTTGTGGTATTCTTTTTGAATCACCCTGTATATTTGTCTTCAAATGAGAATATTGTTAACGCATTCTGAATGCTGCAGCTGCTCTAGCAAAATAATGATTTATTTAGCTGTTGTACTTCGTGAGTTGTATACTTACTGTCTGTCCTGGTTGATGGCGCTCATGTTTCCCAAAATGCAGTCGATGAGAGTTTATGATGTGCTATGGAAGATGTACGAAAGCCCGAAAACTATACTGGGATAAACAAAAACGTATAAAATGTGGCTGGTAGCTGTATTTTAAAATAACCCAGGCTTAAACTTCAAAATGAACGGAGTATAACACAAGGCAGCTGGTGTAACTTAGGTTGGTGCGCCGCAGTTAGTGTCGCCTGCGCCGAATGCGCTGTGGCTGGTCCGACCGTTGGCGGAGACTGCCGAGACACAGCACGCAGGGGGGGGGGGGGGCTGTGACTCTGGCGGGCCATTCCCCAGAGAGCAGGCGGCTGGACCCTACCTTGGGCTGTGCCACCAGCACTTCCTTTCCCTTCTCTTATGTTTGTGTTTACTTCTTGGGGCGACGCCTGGCGGCACACCTTGGCCCCCCCTCCCCCCCCCCCCCCCTCACCAGAGACGCGCGTGCTGTCACTTTCGCTGCGACCCTGTTCGCCCTGTCTGTCTGCCCCACTGACCCAAGCCCTGGTCGTACATGCACTAGAGATGGGGGATCCGCTCTTGAACTAATTCAGAGTTGAATCTTTCAAAGGAGTGAACAATCAGTGATTCAGAAAAAAGAACGGTAGCTCCAAACGTTTCCCACGGCAGAGAGAGAGAGAGAGAGAGAGAGAGAGAGAGAGAGAGAGAGAGGGAGCACGTCAGCAGCGCCTCTGCTGGTCAGAGCACAGTGCACGCCACACAACACAGCCAGCGCCGGCCTCTGCCCTGCTTCTACCTTGGCTGCCTACATTGTGCAGTGCCCCATTGGATTTTGTGTTTCACATATGCCGTGCTGTCTCTGTGCGTCCTCTGCGGCGCGCAGTGTCTGGCGCAGCTTAACTTAGCATTGCACTCTGTCGGCGATCGTTTCAGTCGCACGTCCTGCCCTCTGGGCAGTTGATGCGAGCGACAGGACAGAGCCACCTAGCGGATAACATAGGAACTACTTGCAACAACCTGCTCGCAAGGGAACGGACGATTTGTCTCGGAGCGGGTGAGTTCACCGCTCCCCCCACCCTCGGAACTCGCCCGCTCAACGGTCACCCCACCGTCTCGACTCTAGCCAGAGCGTTGAGCAAAGCGACTCAGGTGTCACTCTGGTCTCTGCGGTCACGCAGTAATACAGCTCGCGGCTCGACCTGCTCGACTCAGCGCCTTTGCATCGGAGTTCATCCCTACTGGATATTGTTCTTCGTAGTAATACCGCTATGTATATTACATTATTATGTTATGTATACATCAACTGTTTTTATTTTATTTTTATTTGTTTAAACTGATTAGTTTAGGTTCCTGATGACTCCTCTTACTATAGGATTTTTATTATGGACACTCGAATTTACGCTTTAATTACGAGCGAACCGATAAACGTATCGCAAAATGTGATACACCAATATTTTCCTTGTTTTATTCTGCGTAAGGCTATATGCAGCACTTTCGTTTTACAGTCAAATTTATATATTTTTTTCTTATTCTGGTACGGATTTTGCGATTTTAGGCGTCTTCGGAAGGAAACGTTCACTTTAAAAATATATGGCTTGCGATGTATTTGTATGAGGTCAATGAAATTTTAATACATTATAGCCAAATATATTGTTAATGTAAATCTCAAGTTACAACATTTTCCGATCACCCAAAAAACCACGATAGTGCAAAATAAATCAATAATCAAAAACTTTGTCATATCGTGGAAATTTCAATAAAAAATACAAAATTCTAACTCATTATCTGTGTTACTTCAAAATAGGATCAAATAAGATCAAAATACAGGTATAGTACTGGAATAAACCAAGTTTAAAGGCAATGTGCCTTCCATTTATTTTCTATTGTAAATGAGTGGTGAGTCATGAAAAAGAGCTAATTCATTTCAGGGAGTGAACAGTTCTGATCCAATCTCTGAAAAGAACAGTTTTGCCCATCTCTAACATGCACATGTAACTGGCGGCCAAGAGTTTCAGGACGGAGTTCAGCGACCAGTTTCGGATTGCTTGTCCGTTATAATTTTTTTCCCCTCCATTGTGATCCGCGTTTTACACACCACGCAAAGGGCCTGTTGACTGCCCAACTATGTGGCAGTACCAACAACGGTGGGATTCCCGACCCCAGTGGACACTGGAAAACATACGTTTTGCTGAAGTCCCGCAGGTCATTGAAGTGTTAACGATCTCTGTGTGTGTGTGTAGCGGTTTAGCCACGTGCTCCCCCGCCGCCCTGCAGTGGCTGAGCTGTCTGACGTCATCGTCTGTCTTGACCTTGGCGCAGGCGCAGAACGCCACAGCAGGACTGGTTGCTCCCTTTTTATTCCCCGCTCCGCTACCTCCTCTACCACAGCCGAGGTTTTGTTCCGCGCGGCGACATATTCGGACACGGTTCGCTAGCCCCTTTGCATCGTGGCACGCCTGCAGTGTTTCTTCGCTCCCGACTGCTGGCTGAACCGATGTCTGTGCCCGCAGCCCTATACACACGACGAAGGGACGAGTGATGGTATCTTTTTAATGCGCGCGGAAACAATTCCTCGTTTTACGGCGTCTCCTAGCAAATGTGGATGTTCTTCGGTTGTAACGGAGAGAACGGCTAGAATTAAACGTGCCGTATACAGCAAGTGACTATTATGGATGGAAAAAAATACACCGGTTAAAACCTATACCAGTATTTTTTGGTATTTGTTTCGTCTCTTATTACTGGTGTTTAATTTTTTTTGCTGGGAACCGGGTAAAAAAAGGAATATCAGGTAGCTGTAGCAGCAGTGCTAAATTTTTCGCTTTTTAAATAAAACTTTTTAAAGAAAAGGAATAATTTTTATTTGTAAAATTTCCATAGCTTTGAAATATACGTTATTGTAGACAACAGGAAAAGCGATCAGTGCCATTTTAATATCAACCCCGACAGAAACAAGTAACAAACGCATAGTAAAGCATTTCTGAGACAAAGTACCTGTTAACAGGTGGCATGGACTATTAGATGGTACACGTGTACGTAAGGGCCAAAGACTTCCCCAGTCTGGTCTGCGTGGCAGTTTCTCGCAGACTTCGTCGGATATCCGTCGTATTACAGAATGGCAGCGTCCCTGGTTCGGAACTATTTCACGAAGTGTGGCATCAGTGAAACACAATGTTCCATTTCCTCTAAAACATTAAAAATGGGGGGGGGGGGGGACTCTCAACAAACTTGAGACATCATATAAGGAGAAAACTTGACAATTCATTTGTAGTTTGCATTAAAGATAGAAAGTAGCTGATCTTCTGGCTCTGTCTACATATGCCTTTATCTTCTTGTAGCCCTTGAAAACAGACAAATTAACAAACAAATAATAATACAGTTGTTCTACGTGTTTCCCTTTAATACTGACTGCTCGTAATGCTCAAATAGTGGTGTGATCCTCGATTACAGCTTGATTTTTGAGCGGAGTTTCAAAAAACTGTACTCTGGTGATTTCTGCAATATTCAACGACTTCACTGGACCCGAGCGTGCTAGCTGTATGTTTTGGTTTGAAGAATCGAAGTCGGTGACAACATTTCAGCGTAATTTCCGTACCAAGTACGCTAAAGATCCTCCTAGCAAGGCTAAACTGAACTTTCTTTGTGCATTGAGCAAGAGCAAAGTGTACGGCCTCCTTTTTCCGTGAGAGAACCATCAATGGGCTAGTGTATTTGCATATGTTACAACAATTTTTGATACCACAGATCGATGAGAATGACGAAGAACGAAATGTTTACTTCATGCAAGATAGTGCACCACCCGGCTACCTGCCTGACCTTCGGGGTTTTCTCACTGACCGCTTTCCAGGTCAATGGATTGGCCGTGATGCGCCAGTTGCACGGCCCCCCGCTTCCCCAGACCTGACACGCGTCGACTTTTTTATGGGGATTCATCGTGGATATCGTGTTCGTTCCTGTGTGCCGGCTTCTCTACCTGAACTTAGAACAAGAATTTACGCCGCCACTGAGCAAATTACACCTGAAGTGCTACAGCGACTTTGAGAAGGAATTGACTTCCAGTGGGATAAGCAACGGAAGCCACACACAACGTCTTTAGTAGTAGTAGTAGTAGTAGTATTATTGTGTTCTGCCTTACGGCAGGTCTTGTCATGATTAGGCATCTTCCACTTGTCCATAACCAGTCTTATTTCTGAATATTGGTCTCCTTTTATTTTGTCCAGCATTTGATATCTCCATTTTCCTCTTCTCCTTTTTCCCTCCACCATTCCTTCTATTCCTTCCTTCAATAAACAATCCCTCCCCAAACAAGGTCCAATCCAGTTCCGTTTTCTCTTTCTGATAACTTTCAGCATGTTTTTCTTCTCCAACTCTTCTTAATACTTCTTCATTCCTTACTCATTCTTCCCATTTCACTTTTTCCATTCTTCTCCATATCCACATCTCTAGTGCCTCCAATTTTCTTTGATCTTCCTTCCTCAATGTCCAGGTCTCGGCACCATATAGTGTCACACTCCAGGTGTAACATTTGGCAAGTCTTTTCCTCAGATCTTTGTTTAGTGGTCCACAAATTAATTTCTGTTTCCTCTTGAATCCTTCTTTCCAAAGCCAGTAATCGCACGGACTGAGGTCTGGGGACCTGGGAGGCCAAGCATGACGAAAGTGGCGGCTGAGCGCACGATCATCACCAAACGACGCGCGCGAGAGATCTTTCAGGCGTCTAGCAATATGGGGTGGAGCGCCATCCTGCATAAACATCGTACGTTTCAGCAGGTGTTTATCAGCCAGGCTGGGGATGATGCGATTGTGTAACATATCGGCGTACCTCTCACCCGTCACGGTAGCAGTTACAAAACCAGAATCACGTATTTCCGCGAAGAAAAAAGGCCCGATAACGATAGATATGGTAAATCCAACCCATACCGTGACTTTCTCGTCGTGCAATGGAGTTTCCACGACAGTTCTAAGATTTTCGGTAGCCCAACTTCTGTAGTTGTGGGCGTTGACAGACCCTCGGAGCGTGAAATGAGCTTCGTCGGTGCGCAACACGCTACACAACCAATCGTCATCTTCCGCCATCTTTTGAAACGCCCACGCCGCAAATGCCCTCCGCTTCACTAAATCGCCAGGTGCCGATGGATTTTGTACGGACATCATCGGAGGGTACGCCTAAGTGCCAACCAAACAGTAGTGTACGGAATGCCGGCGCGATGTGCGACTGCACGAGCGCTGACTTCCCCGTGCATAGACGAACCCGCTACAGTCTCCATTTCTTCCTGAACTGTCTCAGCAGCATTACGCCTTGTGCTCGGTCGGCCACTACGGGGTCTATCGTCTAAACAACCCGTGGCTTCGAACTTCGAAATCATTCTCGCTGCAGCTGCATTTGTCAACAGACCTTTACCCGTTCGAATCCCCTTCCCATGGCGATAGGATCGTAACGCTGAACTAGCAGATTACCCATTCTGATAACACAGGTTCACTAAAAGCGCCTTTTCAGGTAACGTCGACATGCTGCGACTGCTGGCGCATATCTCTCTCTCTCTCTCTCTCTCTCTCTCTCTCTCTCTCTCTCTCTCTCTCTCTCTCTCTCATATATAAAATCTCATTACACCTCCTTTTATACACGATTGTCACGCGCAGTCACTGACGTTTTGCTGTCCAGCGCCATCTGTCGGACATTTTGTGAAATTTGTTTTTTTTTTTTTTTGTTCTAATAAAACCCCATGTCATTCCAAGCATGTGTCAATTTTTACCTCTCACTCTACATTATTCCATGGTTTATTAAGTTTTCAAGTTATATTGACTTTTTGATCACCCGGTATGTCAACGCCCGTCGGCAGCTGAAGCTATTGATATACAGGGTGTTACAAAAAGGTACGGCGAAACTTTCAGGAAACATTCCTCACACACAAATAAAGAAAAGATGTTATGTGGACATGTGTCCGGAAACGCTTAATTTCCATGTTAGAGCTCATTTTAGTTTCGTCAGTATGTACTGTACTTCCTCGATTCACCGCCAGTTGGCCCTATTGAAGGAAGGTAATGTTGACTTCGGTGCTTGTGTTGACGTGCGACTCATTGCTCTACAGTACTAGCGTCAAGCACATGAGTACGTAGCATCAACAGGTTAGTGTTAATCATGAACGTGGTTTTGCAGTCAGTGCAATGTTTACAAATGCGGAGTTGGCAGATGCCCATTTGATGTATGGATTAGCACGGGGCAATAGCCGTGGCGCGGTACGTTTGTATCGAGACAGATTTCCTGAACGAAGGTGTCCCGACAGGAAGACGTTCGAAGCAATTGATCGGCGTCTTAGGGAGCACGGAACATTCCAGCCTATGACTCGCGACTGGGGAAGACCTAGAACGACGAGGACACCTGCAAAGGACGAGGCAGTTTTTCGTGCAGTTGACGATAATCCTAATGTCAGCGTCAGAGAAGTTGCTGCTGTACAAGGTAACGTTGACCACGTCACTGTATGGAGAGTGCTACGGGAGAACCAGTTGTTTCCGTACCATGTACAGCGTGTGCAGGCACTATCAGCAGCTGATTGGCCTCCACGGGTACACTTCTGCGAATGGTTCATCCGATAATGTGTCAAACCTCATTTCAGTGCAAATGTTCTCTTTACGGATGAGGCTTCATTCCACCGTGATCAAATTGTAAATTTTCACAATCAACATGTGTGGGCTGACGAAAATCCGCACGCAGTTGTGGAATGACGTCATCAACACAGATTTTCTGTGAACGTTTGGGCAGGCATTGTTGGTGATGTCTCGATTGGGCCACATGTTCTTCCACCTACATTCAATGGAGCACGTTATCACGATTTCATACGGGATACTCTATCTGTGCTGCTAGAACATGTACCTTTACAAGTACGACACAACATGGGGTTCATGCACGATGGAGCTCCTGCACATTTCAGTCGAAGTGTCCGTACGCTTCTCAACAACGGATTCGGTGACCGATGGATTGGTAGAGGAGGACCAATTCCACGGCCTCCTCGCTCTCCTGACCTCAATCCTCTCGACTTTCATTTATGGGGGCATTTGAAAGCTCTTGTCTGCGCAACCCCGGTAACAAATGTAGAGACTCTTCGTGCTCGTATTGTGGACGGCTGTGATACAATACGCCATTCTCCAGGGCTGCATCAGCGCATCAGGGATTCCGTGCGACGGAGGGTGGATGCACGTATCCTCGCTAACAGAGGACATTTCGAACATTTCGTGTAACAAAGTGTTTGAAGTCACGCTGGTACGTTCTGTTGCTGCGTGTTTCCATTACACGATTAATGTGGTTTGAAGAGAAGTAATAAAATGAGCTCTAACATGGAAATAAGCGTTTCCGGACACATGTCCACATAACATATTTTCTTTCTTTGTGTGCGGGCAGTCTTCGAAAGGGAGGTAAGAAGGACATGACAAGTATTTTGGATAGGTCAGGAAAACTGCTGGTGAATGCTGTGGATGCCTTGGGCAGATGGAGGGAATATTTTGAAGAGTTGCTCAATGTAGGTGAAAATGCGATCGGTAATGTTTCAGATTTCGAGGTAGAATGGGATAAGAATGATGATGGAAATAGGATCACATTTGAGGAAGTGGAATAAATGGTCAACAGATTGCAGTGCAATAAAGCGGCTGGGGTGGGTGAAATTAAGTCGGAGCTCATCAAATACAGTGGAATGTCAGGTCTTAAATGGCTACACGGGATAATTGAAATGGCCTGGGAGTCGGGACAGGTTGCATCAGACTGGACAAAAGCAGTAATCACACCAATCTTTAAACATGGAAATAGAAAAGATTGTAACAACTACAGAGGTATCTCTTTAATCAGCGTTGTGGGTAAAATCTTCTCAGGTATTGTTGAAAGGAAAGTGCGAGTATTAGTTGAGGACGAATTGGATGAAAATCAGTGTGGGTTTAGGCCTCTTAGAGGTTGTCAGGACCAGATCTTTAGCTTACGGCAAATAATGGAGAAGTGTTATGAGTGGAACAGGGAATTGTATCTATGCTTTATAGATCTAGAAAAGGCATATGACCGGGTTCCTAGGAGGAAGTTATTGTCTGTTCTACGAGATTATGGAATGGGAGGCAAACTTTTGCAAGCAATTAAAGGTCTTTACACGGATAGTTAGGCAGCAGTTAGAGTTGACGGTAAATTGAGTTCATGGTTCAGAGTAGTTTCAGGAATAAGACAAGGCTGCAACCTGTCTCCACTGTTGTTCATATTATTTATGGATCATATGTTGAAAACAATAGACTGGCGGGGTGAGATTAAGATATGTGAACACAAAATAAGCAGTCTTGCTTATGCGGATGACTTAGTTGTGATGGCAGATTCAATTGAAAGTTTGCAAAGTAATATTTCAGAGCTAGATCAGAAATGTAAGGAGTATGGTATGAAGATTAGCATCTGCAAAACGAAAGTAATGTCAGTGGGAAAGAAATATAAACGGATTGAGTGCCAAATAGGAGGAACAAAGTTAGAACAGGTGGACGGTTTCAAGTACTTAAGAAGCGTATTCTCACAGGATGGCAACATAGTGAAAGAACTGGAAGCCAGGTGTAGCAAAGCTAATGCAGTGAGCGCTCAGCTACGATCTACTCTCTTCTGCAAGAAGGAAGTCAGTACCAAGACTAAGTTATCTGTGCACCGTTCAATCTTTCGACCAACTTTGTTGTATGGGAGCGAAAGCTGGGTGGATTCAGGCTACCTTATCAACAAGGTTGAGGTTACGGATATGAAAGTAGCTAGGATGATTGCAGGTACTAGTAGATGGGATCAATGGCAGGAGGGTGTCCACAATGAGGAAATCAAAGAAAAACTGGGAATGAACTCTATAGATGTAGCAGTCAGGGCGAACAGGCTTAGATGGTGGGGTCATGTTACACGCATGGGAGAAGCAAGGTTACCGAAGAGACTCACGGATTCAGCAGTAGAGGGCAGGAGGAGTCGGGGCAGACCGACGAGAAGGTACATGGATTCGGTTAAGAATGATTTTGAAGTAATAGGTTTAACATCAGAAGAGGCACCAAAGTTAGCACTGAATAGGGGATCATGGAGGAACTGTATAAGGGGGGCTATGCTCCAGACTGAACGCTGAAAGGCATAATCAGTCTTAAATGATGATGATGATGATGATGATGATGATGATGATGATGATGATGATGATGATGATGTGTGTGAGGAATGTTTGCTGAGAGTTTGGCCGTACCTTTTTGTAACACCCTGTATAATTCTAATACCCCTGATCCCTGATGACTGGACGTCTGCGGCCCAGTGCGAGCGCAGCATTGACAGCGGACCGTGTCCGCCCGTGTGCTGCAGGTGACGGTGATCGTGCGCGGCGCCCCCGCCGGCTCGGCCGCCTGCTCGCGCCACCGCAAGACGTACGAGGCGACGGCGGACGCGCCGCTGCCCGCCACCTTCGTGGACGGCACGCAGCGCTCGGCCGGCGGCAACGTGCAGCTGTCCGTCCACGAGGAGGGGCTGCGCGTCGAGCTGCGCGTGCGCCACGTGGACGCGCTGGTGGTGGTGCGCCGCGCCGGCCGCTACCTCGCCTTCTCGGCGCGCCTCCCCAGACACGTGGCGTTCGGCGGCGGCGGCGGAGGCCGGCCCAGCAGCGGGCTCCAGCTGTGCGCCAGGGGCTGCCCCAGCAGCGAGCTGCTGCACCCTCTCGTAAGTAACGCTCGCCACTGGCCCTGCTCTCCCTCCCCAGACTCACCTCCTGTAGGCCGGTATTGTTGTTGTTGTTGTTGTTGTTGTTGTTGTTGTGGTCTTCAGTCCTGAGACTGGTTTGACGCAGCTCTCCATGCTACTGTATCCTCTCCAAGCTTCTTCATCTCCCAGTACCTACTGCAACCTACATCTTTCTGAATCTGCTTAGTGTATTCATCTCTTGGTCTCCCCCTACGATTTTTACCCTCCACGCTGCCCTCCAATACTAAATTGGCGATCCCTTGATCCCTCAGCACATGTCCTACCAACCGATCCCTTCTTCTGGTCAAGTTGTGCCACAAACTCCTCTTCTCCCCAATCCTATTCAATACTTCCTCATTAGTTATGTGATCTATCCATCTAATCTTCAGCATTCTTCTGTAGCACCACATTTCGAAAGCTTCTATTCTCGTCTTGTCCAAACTACTTACCGTCCATGTTTCGCTTCCATACATGGCTACACTCCATACAAATACTTTCAGAAATGACTTCCTGACACTTAAATCTATACTCGATGTTAACAAATTTCTCTTCTTCAGAAACGCTTTCCTTGCCATTGCCAGTCTACATTTTATATCCTCTCTACTTCGACCATCATCAGTTATTTTGCTCCCCAAATAGCAAAACTCCTTTACTGCTTTAAGTGTCTCATTTCCTAATCTAATACCCTCAGCATCACCCGACTTAATTCGACTACATTCCATTATCCTCGTTTTGCTTTTGTTGATGTTCATCTTATACCCTCCTTTCAAGACACTGTCCATTCCGTTCAACTGCTCTTCCAAGTCCTTTGCTGTCTCCGACAGAATTACAATGTCATCGGCGAACCTCAAAGTTTTTATTTCTTCTCCATGGATTTTAATACCTACTCCGAATTTTTCTTTTGTTTCCTTTACTGCTTGCTCAATATACAGATTGAATAACATCGGGGATAGGCTACAACCCTGTCTCACTCCCTTCCCAACCACTGCTTCCCTTTCATACCCCTCGACTTTTATAACTGCCATCTGGTTTCTGTACAAATTGTAAATAGCCTTTCGCTCCCTGTATTTTACCCCTGCTACCTTTAGAATTTGAAAGAGTCTTCCAGTCAACATTGTCAAAAGCTTTCTCTAAGTCTACAAATGCTAGAAACGTAGATTTGCCTTTCCTTAATCTTTCTTCTAAGATAAGTCGTAATGTCAGTATTGCCTTACGTGTTCCAACATTTCTACGGAATCCAAACTGATCTTCCCCGAGGTCGGCTTCCACCAGTTTTCCCATTCGTCTGTAAAGAATTCGCGTTAGTATTTTGCACCTGTGACTTATTAAACTGATAGTTCGGTAATTATCACATCTGTCAACGCTTGCTTTCTTTGGGATTGGAATTATTATATTCTTCTTGAAGTCTGAGGGTATTTTGCCTGTTTCATACATCTTGCTCACCAGATGGTAGAGTTTTGTCAGAACTGGCTCTCCCAAGGCCTTCAGTAGTTCTAAAAGAATGTTGTCTACTCCCGGGGTCTTGTTTCGACTCAGGTCTTTCAGTGCTCTGTCAAACTCTTCACGCAGTATCGTATCTCCCATTTCATCTTCATCCTCTTCCATTTCCATAATATTGTCCTCAAGTACATCGCCCTTGTATAGACCCTCTATATACTCTTTCCACCTTTCTGCTTTCCCTTCTTTGCTTAGAACTGGGTTTGCATCTGAGCTCTTGATATTATTGCTTAGTGCTTTTTCACTGTTCAGGCATTAAAATTCAGCTGCATAAATTTTTAATTTACTCCTTTCTTATAACTAACTGTGTTTTCAACATACCTTGCAGACAGTATCAACATATACCACTGAATGTTCAAACGCCTGTGAATTTGTAAGGGACCAAACTGCTGAGTTCATCGATCCCTAGACTTACACACTACTTAAACTAACTTATGCTAAGATAAAAGAAAAAAAAAGCCGCACAAACCCGAGGGAGGACTCGAACCTCCGGCGGGAGGGGCCGCGCAATAGTTGACATGGCGCCTCAAACCTTGCGGCCATAAACCACTGAATGTATTTGCAAAATTATGTCCGTATACTAGACGTAGTTGAGAGAGACGATATCATAAATATTGGGATGCGTATAAAACTGGCATTTTCGCAAAACTGAGTGCAAACACTCACCCTGTGTTTGATAATGAGAGCACATATTTTCAAACATTTTCCTAATCTTTTTCTCACTTACATTTTTAACGTCAAATATGAAGTAATTTTTAGGCAAGCAGACGTTCGAAACTGTTTTATGCATGGGAGTTAGATTCTTCGATGAATCGAGAATGGAGCGTTAATGGTGTTTACTGATCGACATGTAGGTACAAGTGGCCCTACTGTTTGACCTTCGTGCTCACTTGATTTGAACACTGTCGATTTTTACTTGCGGGGACATTTAAAATCATTGGTGTATTCGTCTCCGGTGCCTGACAAGTAATGATTTCGGAATTTTAGTGTGGGAGGATATGAGGAAATACGCAGCAGTCCTGAGGTTTTGGATCGTGTTCGCATCCTATGGATTTTAAAGGGGTGTTTTTTCTCTGGCTTGTTGCATGACAGTGATATAATCTTCTGGCTTATACAGCCTTCATTGCATTTTTAGTGCATTTTCTATACTAAAAAAGTCGTTCTCGTGCGGTAACAACGAATGACCGAAAATAAGAAATTTTATGGTAGTCTTTGTAAGGATGGCATATTCCTGTAGAGTGATCTTCAACATTCTTACGTGGATTCGGTTCCACATTGCAAATCACTGCAATCGAGATATTTATTCCAAATAAAAAAAAAGACGGAGATGATCTCCCATGGAATACAAATTCAGTCAGAACACCATTGCAGAAACAACGACAAAGGCATACCAAATTTAAAAAAAAAGCAAACTCCCAGCATTGGCGATATTGTGCAGAAGCCGAAATTTAGTGCGGACTTCAGTGTGGGATGCTTTTAATAGTTTCCACAACGGAACTTGATCTCGAAAACTGGCAGAAAATCGAGAGAGATTATGGTCGTGAGTAAAGGATGCTAGCGGCAAAGACATAATCAGTGCCTTCTCTCCGCAATGGCAATGGAAATAGTATCGATGACAGTGCTTAGCAGCACTAAACACAGCATTACGAAATTCCTTCACCAAAGACGACGAAGTAAATATTCCAGAATTCGAATCGAGGACAGCTGCCAACTTGAGTAACGTAGAAGTAGATATCATCGCAGTAGTGAAGCATCGTAAATCACTTAATAAAAGCGAGCCTTCCGGTCCAAACTGTATACCTATCAGGTCCCTTTCAGCGTCTCGTGATGCAATTCCATTCTTAACGCTCGTATGCAACCGAGCGCACGACAAAAGACCCGTACCCAAAGACTGGAAGACTGCACCGGTCGCACCAATATTAAAAAAAGGCTCATATCATTAACGAAGATATCTAGCAGTACTTTGGAGCATACATTGTGTTCTCACATGAATTATCTCAAAGAGAAAGATCATTATTGTGAAACACAACTAGCTCTTTATTCAAACGAAGTGTTGAATGCTATCGACAACGGACTTAAAATTTATTACGTATGTTTATATTCCAGAAGGATTTCGAGACCGTACCTCATAAACGGCTTGTAATCATATTATGTGCTTATGGAACATCGTCTTAGCTATTCGACTGGATTCGTGATTTCCTGTCAGAGAGGCCATAGTTCGTAGTAACTGATGGAAAGTCATCGAGTAAAACAGAAGTGATTTCTAATGCTCCCCAAGGTCGTGTTATATCCTGTTTTCTGTTACTTACAGGTACCTATATAAACGACTTAAGAGATAATCTCAGCAGCTGTCTCAGGGTGGTGGCAGAAGGTCATACCAAATTCCAAAATGATTTAGAAAAGGTATCTGTAGGGTGCGAAAATCGGCAATTGAGCCAAAATTATAAAAGTGTGAGATTATCCACATGACTGCTAAAAGGAATCCGATAAACTTCGATTATTTAAAATCTAAAGTCAGTAAATTCCACTAAATACCTAGGTATTCCGATTCCTCACTACTTAAATTGGAAAGAACACACAGAAAATGTTGTGGGGAAGGCGAACCAAAAACTGCGTTTCCTTGGCAGAACACTTTGAAGATGCAACGTATCTACTAAAGAAACTGTCAACAGTATGCTAGTCTGTCCTCTATTGGAGTACTGCTGCGCGATGGGTGATCCTTACCAGAGAGAATTAACGGAACACATCGAGAAAGTTCGAAGAAGAACAGCGCGTTTTGTGTAATCGAGAAATACGAGTGTGTCACGAACATCAGACAGAATTTGTGGAGGACATCATTAAAACAAAGGCGTTTTTAGTTGCGGCGTAATCTTCTTACGAAATTTCAGTCACCAACTTTTTCTCCTCCGAATGTAAAAATATTGTGTTGACGCCGATCTACATAGGGAGATACGATCGTTGTAATAAAACAAGTGAAATCAGAGCTCGCACGGAAAGATACAGGAATTCGTTTTTCCCGCACGCTGTTGGGGAGTGGGACAGTAGAGAATTATTGTGAAAGTATTTCGATAAACCCTCTGCCAGTCACTTAAGTCTGATTTGCAAGGTATCGAGGTAGACGTACAGCAACTGGTAGATGGTTCAGACCTATCTAGACAGCAGCACGTTACGGAATGGATGTGGTTCTATTTTGCATGACATACTAGTATTACACACATTCCATCACAGTCTGCAACAGATAATAAGAAATCTTGTTGTTCAAATGTTCAAATGTGTGTGAAGTATTATGGGACTTAACTGCTAAGGTCATCAGTCCCTAAGCTTACACACTACTTAAACTAAATTATCCTAGGGACACACACACACACACACACACACACACACACACACACACACACACACACACACACACACACACCCATGCCCGAGGGAGGACTCGAACCTCCACCGGGACCAGTCGCACAGTCCATGACTGCAGCCCTCTTAGGCCGCTCGGCTAATCCCGCGCGGCAGAAAGAGAGCACATCGAGAAAGTTCAAAGAAGAGCAGCACGTTTTGTATAGTTGAGAAATAGGCGACAGTGTGTCACGGACATGATACAGGCTTTGGGGTGGACATAATTAAAACAAAGGCGTTTTTCTTTGCGGCGTAATGTTCTTACGAAATTTCAATCACCAACTTTCTCCTCCGAGCTCGCACGGAAAGATACAGGTGTTCGTTTTCCCCGGTCGCTGTTGGAGATTGGAATAATATATATCTATTGTGAAGGTATTTCGATGAACCCTCTGTCAGGCACTTAAGTGTGACTTCCAGAGTATGGAGGCAGACGTACATCAACTGGTATATGGTTGAGACCTCTCTAGAGAGCGGCAAGTTACGGAATGGATGTGGTTCTATTTTGTATGACATACGAGTACTACGCTTATTCCACCACAGTCTGCAACAAATAAGGAATCTTAAAAATGGTAGTTGTTGAATGACTCAACCAGTCTCAAATACCTTTAAAATGTTTTATTTAGCTTTGAGCTGCCATGGCTAATATTTTTCGTTACATAGATGTGATTAACAGCATGTCGTCTGCTGTACAATACGTTCCATTGGATGGCGACAAAAGACCTTTACAGCCCTTCAATATAACCTCCTGTCTTCCTTACGACAACTTCCAAACGTCTTGGCAATCTGTGTTTTTCACATGAGTAATCTTCATTGTTGAGCTGTGTTACATCCACAGTGTTGTTTCGTACGTTCTCTCATGAACAACCGTCACACATGTGGGGCATACGTGCCCTCTAGTTTTGAAACACTCTGTATTACATTACAATGAAATGAACACTCTTGGCTGCCTACGGGCGTTGACATACGTCAACGGGGACAGATGAAGATGTGTGCCCCGACCGGGACTCGAACCCGGGATCTCCTGCTTACATGGCAGACGCTTTATCCATCTGAACCGACGAGGACGCAGAGGATAGCGCGACTGCAGGCATTTATCTCTGGCACGCCTCCCGCGAAACCCACATTCTCAACGTGTTGTCCCGCACTACATTCGTAGTGCCCCCGCCCATTATACTCATTACTCGCGGCTCGTTGCCGATTCCCATAAGAGTTCGGGCACTGTTTGAGCATTCGCACACATTTTCGTCTGTCCCCGTTGACGTATGTCAACGCCCGTAAGCAGCTAAGGGTGTTCATTTCATTGTAATTTCATTCTAACGAGCTGTATGGTCACCGATGGTACCTGTTCATGTCCGAAAGAACAGATACCATCTTAGTATATATATATATATATATATATATATATGTGTGTGTGTGTTGTTGTGGTCTTCAGTCCTGAAACTGGTTTGATGCAGCTCTCCATGCTACTCTATCCTGTGCAAGCTTCTTCATCTCCCAGTACTTACTGCAACCTACGTGCTTCTGAATTTGCTTAGTGCATTCATCTCTTGGTCTCCCTCTATGATTTTTACCCTCTACACTGCCCTCCAATGCTAAATTTGTGATACCTTGATGCCTCAGAACAAGTCCTACCAACCGGTCCCTTCTTCTTGTCAAGTTGTGCCACAAACTCCTCTTCTCCCCAATTCTATTCAATACCTCCTCATTAGTTATGTGATCTACCCATCTAATCTTCAGTATTCTTCTGTAGCACATTTCGAAAGCTTCTATTCTCTTCTTGTCCAAACTATTTATCGTCCACGTTTCACTTCCATACATGGCTACACTCCATACAAATACTTTCAGAAACGACTTCCTGACACTTAAATCTATACTCGATGTTAACAAATTTCTCTTCTTTAGAAATGCTTTGCTTGCTATTGCCAGTCTACATTTCATATGTTCTCTACTTCGACTATCATCAGTTATTTTGCTCCCCAAATAGCAAAACTCCTTTACTACTTTAAGTGTCTCATTTCCTAATCTAATTCCCTCAGCATCACCCGACTTAATTCGACTACATTCCATTATCCTCGTTTTGCTCTTGTTGATGTTAATCTTATATCCTCCTTTCAAGACACTGTCCATTCCGTTCAACTGCTCTTCCAAGTCCTTTGCTGTCTCTGACAGAATTACAATGTCATCGGCGAACCTGAAACTTTTTATTTCTTTTCCATGGATTTTAATACCTACTCCGAAGTTCTCTTTCGTTTTCTTTATTGCTTGCTGAATATACAGATTGAATGACGTCGGGGATAGGCTACAACCCTGTCTCACTCCCTTCCCAACCACTGCTTCCCTTTCATGCCCCTCAACTCTTATAACTGCCATCTGGTTTCTGTACAAATTGTAAATAGCCTTTCGCTCCCTGTATTTTACCCCTGCCACTTGCCCATCTTCTTCTTCTGTGCAAATGCACAAACAGTGCCCGAATTCTTACGGGAATCGTCAACGCGCCGCTAGTAATGAGTATAATGGGCGGGGGCACTACGAATGTAGTGCGGGACAATACGTTGAGAATGTGCGTTTCGCGGGAGGCGTGCCACAGATAAATGCCTGCAGTCGCGCTATCCTCTGCGTCCTCGGTGGCTCAGATGGATAGAGCGTCTGCCATGTAAGCAGGAGATCCCGGGTTCGAGTCCCGGTCGGGGCACACATTTTCATCTGTCCCCGTTGACGTATGTCAACGCCGGTAAGCATGTCCGAAAGAACAGGTACCATCTTAGTATATATATACGAGGGCAGTTCAATAAGTAATACAACACATTTTTTTTCTGAAACAGGGGTTGTTTTATTAAGCATTGAAATACACCAGGTTATTCCCCAATCTTTTAGCTACACAACACTATTTTTCAACGTAATCTCCATTCAATGCTACGGCCTTACGCCACCTTGAAATGAGGACCTGTATGCCTGCACGGTACCATTCCACTGGTCGATGTCGGAGCCAACGTCGTACTGCATCAATAACTTCATCATCCGCGTAGTGCCTCCCACGGATTGCGTCCTTCATTGGGCCAAACATATGGAAATCCGACGGTGCGAGATCGGGGCTGTAGGGTGCATGAGGAAGAACAGTCCACTGAAGTTTTGTGAGCTGAAGTCGTTTCTTCAATTTCTGAAGAGTAGCACAATACACTTCAGAGTTGATCGTTTGACCATGGGGAAGGACATCGAACAGAATAACCCCTTCAGCGTCCCAGAAGACTGTAACCATGACTTTACCGGCTGAGCGTATGGCTTTAAACTTTTTCTCGGTAGGGGAGTGGGTGTTGCGCCACTTCATTGATTGCCGTTTTGTTTCAGGTTCGAAGTGATGAACGCATGTTTCATCGCCTGTAACAATCTTTGACAAGAAATTGTCACCCTCAGCCACATGACGAGCAAGCAATTCTGCACAGATGGTTCTCCTTTGCTCTTTACGGTGTTCGGTTAGACAACGAGGGACCCAGCGGGAACAAACCTTTGAATATCCCAACTGGTGAACAATTGTGACAGCACTACCAACAGAGATGTCAAGTTGAGCACTGAGTTGTTTGATGGTGATCCGTGGATCATCTCGAACGAGTGTGTTCGCACGCTCCGCCATTGCAGCTGTGCACGGCCGGCCCGCACGCGGGAGATCAGACAGTCTTGCTTGACCTTGCGGCGATGATGACACACGCTTTGCCCAACGACTCACCGTGCTTTTGTCCACTGCCAGATCACCGTAGACATTCTGCAAGCGCCTATGAATATCTGAGATGCCCTGGTTTTCCGCCAAACGAAACTCGATCACTGCCCGTCGTTTGCAACGCACATCCGTTACAGACGCCATTTTAAAAGCTCCGTACAGCGCTGCCACCTGTCGGAAGTCAATGAAACTATACGAGACGAAGCGGGAATGTTTGAAAATATTCCACAAGAAATTTCCGGTTTTTTCAACCAAAATTGGCCGAGAAAAAGAATGTGTTGCATTACTTATTGAACTGTCCTCGTACTTTGTATTACGACTTGATCGTCGGATCTGGACGAGTGCAGAGTAGCTTGCTTCACAGCCGCCGTGTCCCGTGTGCCCGCAGGAGGACCGCGGCAGCGCCATGAAGCAGGCGGACGCGGAGGCTGTGTGCGGCGCCAGCAACCTCACCGGCGCCTACCACGACTGGTGCGTCTTCGACGTGATGACGACCGGCGCCGACGACTTCGCGGCCGCCGCCCACGCCGCCCTCACCGACGTGCGGCGCCTCGACCCGCTGTCCGCGCCGTCCACGTCGGCGTCTTCGTCGTCGGCGTCGGGCGGCGCGCCGCGGGGCGGCCGCGAGCAGCGCTCGGGGGCGGCGTCGCTGGCGGCGTGGGTGCGCGCCGCCCTCGCAGCCTCCGTGTTGTTCGCCCTCGCGGTCTGAGGTCGCCGCCCCACCCACCCACGGAACCTCACACATCGCCCGCGATACTGCGTGACAATGGTCATTAAACCCTGTAGCCGTAGTGGATGTTGTAGTCCCGTAGTTAGCGGTAGTAAATTAATCTCTGTATTCATTCGTCAGTGTTAGGTGTCCTCTTCAGCCGTGTAATTGTAGCAGTTTTTCGCGTTAAGGTACCAGCCCTCACGATTCGTGTCGACTGCTGTTCTTGTGTAGACGTGTGCACTATACCTTGTGGAATTGCAAAGGGGGAGCGCAAATTGTTGCACTTCGGGTTCGGTTCGACTGCTCGCGAGAGTTGTAGCAGTCCGATGTCTCCCTGCGTGGGCGTACAGTGTGACGGCGCCTCCAGACAGTCTCGTTTGTGGGATCACAACAGCCGGCGCCCGTCTTTGGCGCAGAAAACGGGGACCCTTCGCGTGCCACGCCGAACGCCTTCGCAGCTGACTTCCAGTATCCGGTGTGCACGGCAGCCGCGAATGGTGTGCACTGCCGTGCCGCATCGTGCACTGGCAAAAGCATTTCGGGACTACAGACGCACGAGTGCAGCTTTAAATTGTCCCGATTAACGAACTCGGCTCTGCTGTGTAACTCTTTCAGCTAAATTTCTTACCCTTCCGCCTAGATATAGGCAACAGTATGGATGCACTTTACTGTTATCCCTCATTTCAAACAGAAGCGTCAGTTTCGTGCGCGTTTGACACGGCTCACGACAAGATCTCAAGCAATGTTTGTGCAGCTCAGCCAAATGCGACTCCCTACATATCTGCGTGTGTACCAGTATTCACCACTACATAAGGAAGTTTTTTGGTATTAATCATCTTGACGAACAGTATTTTTCTACAAAGTGTCACAGTCGTTTTTAATCGGGATGTACGTTACGAGTGAGAAAATAAGTGCTACGCCACTTTTAAGGCAACAGTACGTTTGTATTTTACAAGTATGTAAATAACAGTGTAAATATGTAATATTGCGTCAGTAGTGTACTACTCGGAGGCAGAGTGTGTGTGTGTGTGGGAGGCGGGATTAAGTAGCAGACACCAGGTGTTTGGTGGGGGACTCCCCGCCCTCCGCCACACGGGGAAACCCGTGCAGTGCTGCCCCAGCCTCCACCGACATCTGCACCACCCACAGCCTCGTTGTTGTCATTTTGTTTGTTTTTGTTTTTTGTGTACGTGCTGTGTATTGACAGGCAACTGAACAAAGTATTTTGTTTTCGTTTCATCTATGTAAATAGAGATGTACATTTTAATTTATAAGAAAAAACACTTGTGATTTGTAGTATATTTACGGTTAAAAGAGATAGTATATACAGATAAATAAAATCCGAATATATATCTATATACATAATTTAAATGGTTGTTTTATTCATCTGAACGTTTCCTTGCAAGTACCGTAAACTGTATGCTCAGAGGAGTTACTGACAGTGACTCTGTAGTCATCCAAGGATCAGTGCTAAATTTTCCCTTAATGTTCAGTCAATGTCAGGGTGCCTTTCAGACTTCAGACATTTACTGTTCTGTTGCGCAATGTTGTCTCACTTGTAGTGTATTGAACTTAACTGTAGAAACATTTTCAAAAATATCTCAACAAACATAACAAGCCAATAAGAAAACACTAATGTGAAGCTTTTTCTCAAAAATAAGATTATACTTTCAGTTATTATGCCTATAATACAGAAGTATTTTATTCAGAATCTAGAACTGGAAAAAGCAACGGAAGCACAGGAAAATTTAATACATAATTTTACATTTTGATGTTCAAAATACAGTTTTGTTACAGTCCACAGTTGTTCCAGGCACAAGATATTCTTCTACCCCTTTTCTTAAATGTTTGAGAGCAGTTTGTCAATAGCATAGTCAACACTTGCAAAATAAAAATTAAAAAACTATGAAACATGCATGCCAGAGCTCGTTATAAATGCAGTTTATTTTCCAGCACAAACTCTCAATTTCAATAAAAATTATACATTTCAGCCATCACAGGCCACTGAAATGGTGACGTTATATCATAAGATGGCTGTGTAGTTGACTCTAGCCATGGAGAAAATGATGATGTCAATGAATGTGTGAGACCTGTAATGTAGATATGTATGTGAAAGGCTTGTTAGCAGACACCACTCAGCCCTTTTTGATTGATGAGAGAAGTCTGGTTGTGGTTCCAATTTTGTGCAAATTAATTACAAATCATATGTTACACCACAATAGTCTCAATAAACACAAGAAACTGAAGTACACATCATGGAAGGGATAGCCACAGAACTGGTTTCACACATGTGTGACACATCACTGTGATTATACTGCCTATTTACTGATGGCCAAACAGGGTTAATGACACTTCACGTCACTGCAAGGAGCCAGTAATGCAACTGAAAACACGGTAAGGGAGAGGGCAGAATGGGCTAGGGGATAGGGTGGCTGCCCGAGAGTTTGAAAAAATGCTTCACAAATGTGGCACCAGTTAGTGGTTGATGATCTCACCAAGGTCACAATCAGATACATACAAATCTTCTGTCTCACTTAACACTAAAAGCTGGTAAGTTAATAGTGCCACACAATAACAGGTTTTACTGCCAATGACTAAACTGATGCTGTTGACAGGAAATTTACAAATAGTTAGCATTACATTATTAAGAGTGTACAAATGCACAGTGGAAATTTCAAAGCAAAATATTAGATGGCAAAATGTCAATAGCTTCTCATTGAGTAAATTTGAGTGTGCAATCTATAGTGTTAAATTTCAGTAACACAAATGAAAAATTTGGAAGTACGTGTTGAGTAACCAGGGACTTCGCAAATCATGGAACAGTTATGGCAGATTCATTCATTCATTTGGCCTGTAACAAGCTATATTGAGCCATTATTGCCATGGCTGATGTGGTTGATATAAGGTATGCAGGTAATGTGAAGGTATAACAGTAACATAGAACTACCAGACCTTGGTAGATAACTGACAGGTTTGACTGATACTGTGAAGTAGTCAAGAGACAGGGATTGACAGATGTGACCTCTACTACCAACATTCTTGAAACGTGCTGTAAGTAGACAATGTTATTCAGTCTCACACTGACCACAGGCCAGTCAAGGCACACAGAGATGAATGTAATTGGTGTTATATTGTAAATGATGGGTTATTTACTTTTTATCATAGGACAAGCCGGAAAAACATACAAAAATGTCATAAGGAAGCACAAAAATTATTTGGCTGTTATAAAGTACAGCCTGAATAGCAGAGCCAAGGCAGCTGGAGTGCATGGACCAGTATAATGCTAAAGGTAAGAGTATCAGATTGAAACTTAGGCTGTTGTAGAGTGTCACTTTTGGGTATACAGATCACTTGCTAATCAAGTGTGAAACACTGTACTCAGTGTCACATGAATATATCTGAACAACTCTCTACCACCAATCTTCTTGATAATTCAATGTGAACACCTGCTGTCATGTGTTTTAACAGTTACAGTGTTAGCAAAATCACGTGCAATCATGAACATGACACAATAGTACACTAGATACACCATATTCTGTTAGATGTGTTCAGTTATCGTCGAACAACACTTCTACTGAGCGTGGTACAGTGTAATGTTCACTGCTCGTATCACAGACACCACTTTCAGAAAGAATCTAGTGAAGAAATTGTCTAAACTGATTGTAGCAGTATCGTGTACACCACTGTTGGTGGCTCATGTTGTACCTTGTCAAACGTCACTGTATTTCACCCACGAAGGTAAACCAACATTACTAACTGCAGATAAAACCCTACATGTGTTTTCGTGTAAAATTTGTTCGAATCAAGGTTCCTGCTAATTGATGGACAAAGCTGCTCTCACGTACAAGTCACACCAACTTCAAATGCAGCGCGAGTTTGTAGTATGACTGGAAGAACGAGACGCTTAACCCTGTACTGACTGCTTTTCTATTAGGAGTTTACAGGACCTTGTAATGTGATCGCGCCTGTGTTCAAAATATTTCAGTAGGCACGTTTACTTTGATTTCAGCATTAATTACATTTAGACGCTTATAACAGTATTCGATGATAGTTTACGAGTAAACATTTAGTCTGCTGTTAACAAAATATTTGTTAATCAAAATCCTCCATGAAATAGCACTAAAGTACTTCTATGCTCACATCTACTTGGATTCTCTGCAAATCGCATTTACGTGTCTGTCAAACAAATAACGTAGCAACTTAACAATATCGTAATTTGAATAAACAGCTTACCGCATCACTAAATAAAACCCATTATGTGGAAATAATATTGAATTTTATCCATGCACTCGTATTGGGACTAAATCTCAAAATAACTATTTAGTCATTTCCCCTCTAGAATGTAACGCAGCGTAATTTAACCTCGCGGAGTTAATGTCGCTGGCTATTCACTTCTTGAAATTTATCGAAACGCGAATTATATACTTAAACATCCAGTTCGTTTACAGCAATGCTCTTTAAATAAGCGAGCCCGATATTTTTATTAAAATATTTATATGCCGATACGATGTTAATTATTCTCGTTTAGAGAGTACAGATCTTTGCTCTATCGTCAACGATAAACTGAAATGCACGTCAGCGATATAGCCCTTCACTTCCCGGTAGTAATCTGTCTGGTACCAAAGAAAATGTGTCGATGTATTAACTGTTCTAAATATGATTCCCTTATCATATATTTCAAAATATTTCGGAACATTTTCTTACATAATATTTATCACCACCTTTTAAACTCTCATGCGCGCTTTAATTACTATTTTTGAATCAATAATTAATTTTAAATATCTTTGACTATTAGCAAATCTCCCTTAATTACTGTTTTTCTTTTTCGTTAGTTTCTTTATTTTTAAATATTTTTCTTTTTTTTCCTATCTTTTTGGCAATCAACAGGAGGGATTCTGTATACTGGTAAATCGGGAGATTCCTTCTCACTTCGAACGAATATCATTTTACTTGTCTTTCAGAGTGCAGCTAGTCTTTGTCATGAGGGCAGGGAATTCCCATCTGAGCGGACTGAATATTAATAAAAAATAAATCAAACTTAAATCAGCAAGGGCCACCGCCACTTAAACTCCGACATCTGAACAAAGTAAGCTGCAAAGTTCCTTCAGGCATTGGACCTACAGCCACTAGTAACTTTTCCAGTAGATGAGACCGATTTATCTGCTTGGTCAAATGGTTCCGTGCTTAAATTGCTCACTCTGATGAGGATGAAAATTATACCCTGTTATCCGAATCGTAAAATCAAATGATTTGCTTACTGCTGCCACTATATAAAGTTACGTCCGCAAGTGCGTAGTGTTTGCCAAAAATAATCGAATCACCCAGTGGAGTCACACAAACGGTACCACGCTACTAGCCTTGAACGAGCACAAACACACTGCTACAACAGCAGAACAGTCTGTTCTCCGATCCGAACCAGATATCACCAAATCACAAAAATTAACCTCTTCGTAGCAAACAACCTTAACAGAAGTTGCAACACCTCCAGCATCGCTACATAAATAAATCTCATGAAGTTACTTCCATATTAACCTTCACTATGCTCAGTTCCCGACTTCTACTCCTGATCCACAATCACGTGAATAGTCTCAAGAAAGAAAAAAAAAAAATTGTCGCCCTACATCGATAGGCTGTTATTTGTCACAATCATTGGCACGCTAGCACAAATCCAACAGCCAACTTCTGACTGCTCACTGCTGCTGTATGGTCTTTGATCGAGACAAAACTGAACTGACGTAATCTCAAGTTGAATAGCGACATACAGGTGAGGGAGGGAGGGAAGGGGCAAAATAATGGGAACTGATTGCTGCTTGAATAATTAAAAAAAATGATTGGAAAGAAAAACTGAAAGAAATTGGAAGGTCTACATCTCCATCTACATACGTACTCCGCAATCCACCATACGGTGTTTGGCGGAGAGTACCTCGTACCAGAACTAGCATCTTCTCTCCCTGTTCCACTCCCAGACAGAACGAGGGAAAAATAACTGCCTATATGCCTCTGTACGAGTCCTAATCTCTCTTATCTTTGTGGTCTTTCCGCGAAATGTAAGTTGGCGGCAGTAGCCTTGTACTGCAGTCAGCCTCAAATGCTGGTTCTCTAAATTTCAAATGTGTTAACACATCCTGGGTGAAGTTTAACTGGTAGTAATATCAACAGACCTTCATTGCCAATACATTTAAGATTAAAATTCAGATGCATCGAGCCGATTATGACGATGCTAATACAGGATCACCCTCCGCTGCTCGCGCAAATTCCTCTCGTCTGCTTCGAACTAGAGATGGGGGATCCGCTCTTGAACTAATTCAAAGAGTTCAATCTTTCAAAGGAGTGAACAATCAGTGATTCAGAAAAAAGGAACGGTAGCTCGAAACGTTTCCCACGGCAGAGAGAGAGAGAGAGAGAGAGAGAGAGAGAGAGAGAGAGAGACGGAGCATATCAGCAGCGCCTCTGCTGGTCAGAGCACAGTGCACGCCACACAACACAGCCAGCGCCGGCCTCTGCCCTGCTTCTACCTTGGCTGCCTGCATTGTGCAGTGCCCCATTGGATTTTGTGTTTCACATATGCCGTGCCGTCTCTGTGCGTCGTCTGCCGTGTGCACTGTGCAGTGTCTGGCGCAGCTTAACTTCGCATCGCACTCTGTCGGCGATCGTTTCAGTCGCACGTCCTGCCCTCTGGGCAGTTGATGCGAGCAACAGGACAGAGAGCCACCTAGCGGATAACATAGGAACTACTTGCAAAAACCTGCTCGCAAGGGAACGGACGATTTGTCTCGGAGCGGGTGAGTTCACCGCTCCCCCCCACCCTCGGAACTCGCCCGCTCAACGCTCACCCCACCGTCTCGACTCTAGCCAGAGCGTCGAGCAAAGCGACTCAGGTGTCACTCTGGTCTCTGCGGTCTCAGCTCAGGCAGTAATACAGCTCGCGGCTTGACCTGCTCGACTCAGCGCCTCTGCATCGGAGTTCGTCCCCACTGGATATTGTTCTTCGTAGTAATACCGCTATGTATATTACATTATTATGTTATGTATACATCATTTGTTTTTATTTTATTTTTATTTGTTTAAACTGATTAGATTAGGTTCCTGATGACTCCTCTTACTATAGGATTTTTATTATGGACTCTCGAATTTACGCTTCAATTACGAGCGAACCGATAAACGTATCGCAAAATGTGATACACCAATATTTTCCTTGTTTTATTCTGCGTAAGGCTATATGCAGCACTTTCGTTTTACAGTCAAATTTATATTTTTTTTTCTTATTCTGGTACGGATTTTGCGATTTTAGGCGTCTTCGGAAGGAAACGTTCACTTTAAAAATATATGGCTTGCGATGTATTTGTATGAGGTTAATGAAATTTTAATACATTATAGCCAAATATATTGTTAATGTAAATCTCAAGTTACAACATTTTCCGATCACCCAAAAAACCACGATAGTGCAAAATAAATCAATAATCAAAAACTTTGTCATATCGTGGAAGTTTCAATAAACAATACAAAATTCTTACTCATTATCTGTGTTACTTCAAAATAGGATCAAATAAGATCAAAATACAGGTATAGTACTGGAATAAACCAAGTTTAAAGGGCAATGTGCCTTCCATTTATTTTCTATTGTAAATGAGTGGTGAGTCATGAAAAAGAGCTAATTCATTTCAGGGAGTGAACAGTTCTGATCCAATGTCTGAAAAGAACAGTTTTGCTCATCTCTACTTCGAACCTCCTGAGGCATGATTCTCGGCGCGGGCGAGATGATAAACAGACTGATGTGATTGGCATAAATACATGAATAAAGTAGGCTCTCGTAATAACTTTTAAAACACTTTTTAATATACGGTTGGAATACAAATTTTTAAACAATACTGGTACGACGGAGCTAGTCATAACGTCCACCCACTATCACTTACAGAAACAAACAGGTGAAGATACAGAATTAATCAATTCAAGAGCGTATCTCTTCTTTTTTGTATCAAAACAGTATCTATGTCACAAAGTGACTGGTTAATTTACTCATACCTTTCGCTTTACATGTATAAAAGGAAAAGACGAAGAAAGAAAAAAAAATCCATTATAAAGTCCAGACTATACTAATTCCACTAGTCAAAACGATACTGCCTATCTGCTTCATTTTCAATTAATAGGAACCGTTCCACCAAGCCAATAAACATCATTCCTCTCCACAGTAAACAATAGAATTAAAATCTTTTGCCATTGCTCGCTGGTGCTGGCGTGGATAGCTCCGTGATCGCTTGCTCTGTGACATTAACTGCCACCTCGACACTGCACTGTTGCATTACATTTGTCTCTGCCACTAAAACATTACGAAGGAACGAGTGTAATAAACACATAGCATGCCTCTTCACATATAACACATTCGATATATTTCACCTTACCTGCAGCTGATTGCCGGTACGGTTGTGACAAGACTTAAAGTAAAATTTGCTCTAGAAAAGTTGGTCTCTTAAACGGACCACTAAGGAACATGATGAAGGGATGAAGCTTGATGCCACTGATAATTAGAAAGTGCAGCAAGTGAGTTAGCATTCCAGAGAAATACTGATGGGATTAAAAGAGAGGGTTATCTTCGTATGTACTTGGGGTGGCACCTGTGTTAAGGTTTTCGAAGCAGATTGCTTAACAGAAGATACTAACTGAAACAGTGGCAGTCATGTTGGCCGCACACGCCACGCGCTCTGACAGCAGCTTGCTGAACGCTGCGTTTTGTTTTGCGTACGTTTCGCTACTTTTCATGACTTCCGGATAGTGTCTGTTTAATGTTGCTCATAGACCATAGATAACATACACTGCGCATGACGTCATTTTACTGAAACAACCAAGTCACGTGACTCACGACACGAAGCCGAGTATGTCATTACGCATTTGTAGTGCACAATTTACGACATTTTTGTTACAGATTAAATGTTGTTTTTTTCTACTAGGGACCGAAGTAATGACTTTCACTTATGCTCAGATAAGTCTTGTTTTTTTTTTTTATTTTGCATGTTAGATAAACTGACGAAAATCTGAGCTGTGAAAGTGAACTATTTCAAATACTTGCAGAGACAGTGCAATGAGTTACACGTTAGAATATATGTTGTTCCTTAGATGTAAAATTCGATGAAAGACTAACGTTTTAAAATGACAGAACGTCAATATCTAATTCACTACAGGAATTCTCTGCAATATACTGTAATATACAGGGCTATTACAAATGATTGAAGCGATTTCATAAATTCACTGTAGCTCCATTCATTGACATATGGTCACGACACACTACAGATACGTAGAAAAACTCATAAAGTTTTGTTCGGCTGAAGCCGCACTTCAGGTTTCTGCCGCTAGAGCGCTCGAGAGCGCAGTGAGACAAAATGGCAACAGGAGCCGAGAAAGCTTATGTCGTGCTTGAAATGCACTCACATCAGTCAGTCATAACAGTGCAACGACACTTCAGGACGAAGTTCAACAAAGATCCACCAACTGCTAACTCCATTCGGCGATGGTATGCGCAGTTTAAAGCTTCTGGATGCCTGTGTAAGGGGAAATCAACGGGTCGGCCTGCAGTGAGCGAAGAAACGGTTGAACGCGTGCGGGCAAGTTTCACGCGTAGCCCGCGGAAAATTGGCTCATGCCAGAACTGGAGACCGACAGCGCCGACTTCATCTTTCAACAGGATGGCGCTCCACCGCACTTACATCATGATGTTCGGCACCGATGGATCGGTCGTGGTGGAGATCATGATCAGCAATTCATGTCATGGCCTCCACACTCTCCCGACTTAACCCCATGCGATTTCTTTCTGTGGGGTTATGTGAAAGATTCAGTGTTTAAACCACCTCTACCAAGAAACGTGCCAGAACTGCGAGCTCGCATCAACGATGCTTTCGAACTCATTGATGGGGACATGCTGCGCCGAGTGTGGGAGGAACTTGTTATCGGCTTGATGTCTGCCGAATCACTAAAGGGGCACATATCGAACATTTGTGAATGCCTAAAAAAACTTTTTGAGTTTTTGTATGTGTGTGCAAAGCATTGTGAAAATATCTCAAATAATAAAGTTATTGTAGGTCTGTGAAATCGCTTCATTCATTTGTAATAACCCTGCATTGTGGCCATTTTTATGGTATCTCTACTGCATTAAGCCAAAGTCATAAAATATAAAAGCTTGTTATGAGAAAAACGAACATTATAAATATAGATTTCATTTCTGATTAAAGTGTAATAAAACGTTTCACACATTGTTGAGCAATCGTTAGAAAACTAATGCTGTCTGCTAAACCGACAGTTTGCCTTCTACTTCTGTGGAAGCGGTTAGTTAGGACAGACAGTGCAACAAAAACTGGCATTCACCAGAAACTGTAATTCTGTCGTTTGTGGAAAGAACTATCAACATTTTTTAAATCGCCACGTGTACTAACGATAACCGTAGCATTAATATTAGGAATTTCGAAAAAATTAGGTTAACTGTACTAGTATGTCACGTATAACAGCAATACGACCAATCATATTATTGTTAAAATCTTAGTTATAAGTGAGAGAAATTGTCAGCCCACTTCGCATAGCGCATAATGATAGAGATTCGGCTTGATGCAACTACACTCCTGGAAATGGAAAAAAGAACACATTGACACCGGTGTGTCAGACCCACCATACTTGCTCCGGACACTGCGAGAGGGCTGTACAAGCAATGATCACACGCACGGCACAGCGGACACACCAGGAACCGCGGTGTTGGCCGTCGAATGGCGCTAGCTGCGCAGCATTTGTGCACCGCCGCCGTCAGTGTCAGCCAGTTTGCCGTGGCATACGGAGCACCATCGCAGTCTTTAACACTGGTAGCATGCCGCGACAGCGTGGACGTGAACCGTATGTGCAGTTGACGGACTTTGAGCGAGGGCGTATAGTGGGCATGCGGGAGGCCGGGTGGACGTACCGCCGAATTGCTCAACACGTGGGGCGTGAGGTCTCCACAGTACATCGATGTTGTCGCCAGTGGTCGGCGGAAGGTGCACGTGCCCGTCGACCTGGGACCGGACCGCAGCGACGCACGGATGCACGCCAAGACCGTAGGATCCTACGCAGTGCCGTAGGGGACCGCACCGCCACTTCCCAGCAAATTAGGGACATTGTTGCTCCTGGGGTATCGGCGAGGACCATTCGCAACCGTCTCCATGAATCTGGGCTACGGTCCCGCACACCGTTAGGCCGTCTTCCGCTCACGCCCCAACATCGTGCAGCCCGCCTCCAGTGGTGTCGCGACAGGCGTCAATGGAGGGACGAATGGAGACGTGTCGTCTTCAGCGATGAGAGTCGCTTCTGCCTTGGTGCCAATGATGGTCGTATGCGTGTTTGGCGCCGTGCAGGTGAGCGCCACAATCAGGACTGCATACGACCGAGGCACACAGGGCCAACACCCGGCATCATGGTGTGGGGAGCGATCTCCTACACTGGCCGTACACCACTGGTGATCGTCGAGGGGACACTGAATAGTGCACGGTACATCCAAACCGACATCGAACCCATCGTTCTACCATTCCTAGACCGGCAAGGGAACTTGCTGTTCCAACAGGACAATGCACGTCCGCATGTATCCCGTGCCACCCAACGTGCTCTAGAAGGTGTAAGTCAACTACCCTGGCCAGCAAGATCTCCGGATCTGTCCCCCATTGAGCATGTTTGGGACTGGATGAAGCGTCGTCTCACGCGGTCTGCACGTCCAGCACGAACGCTGGTCCAACTGAGGCGCCAGGTGGAAATGGAATGGCAAGCCGTTCCACAGGACTACATCTAGCATCTCTACGATCGTCTCCATGGGAGAATAGCAGCCTGCATTACTGCGAAAGGTGGATATACACTGTACTAGTGCCGACATTGTGCATGCTCTGTTGCCTGTGTCTATGTGCCTGTGGTTCTGTCAGTGTGATCATGTGATGTATCTGACCCCAGGAATGTGTCAATAAAGTTTCCCCTTCCTGGGACAATGAATTCACGGTGTTCTTATTTCAATTTCCAGGAGTGTAGTTTAGCTAGCTGCCACGAGTCACGTGAGTTAGATGTTGGTTTCACACGTCAACACGGCAGAGGCTGGTGCGTGTGCGGTCTGCGTTATCTATGTTCCATGTTGTTAAACATATCGTGCTTTCTTAGTTTTCATTTGTTTCGTGTATTCTGTGATTTAACGCTTACGTGCAGCGAATATTTGTGGGGTGTTTATATTCTGGTCATATCGTTTGCCTGCCGACCAGTCGCCACGTGTTTGGAAACATCGCAGCTTTTTTTTTAAATTGTTGTAAAAGAATAATGTCCTCTTCAGTTTTCACTCATTTCGCGTCCTCCGCTACCTAAAACTTATGTTCAGTGAGCATCTGTGTAGTGTTTACATTATAGTGTTTTATGCTCACGTGCCATCTAGAAGTCAGCTGTACAGTGCATCTACAGTTAAGTTTTCACTAATCCCTGATTGATTTCATTTTAAACGTGTGATAGTGCTTTTCAGTTCACGGCAAAAGTAGTGCAATGTGCGACAAATGGAGGTGTTATCGTAAGTTGATTAGTGTGGGAGAAACTTGTCAACACTGCAGGTTGATGTTTCATTGGGGTGGCTGTATGTAGTAGGGAAGCCAGTCAACTGTCAGATGAGGCTCTCCCATAGATTTGTAGATTATGTGGGCGAGACAAGAGAGTCTTTGGAGAGGGAAGAAAAATTTGTGCCCTTTAGCAAAATTACAAACAGCGTTTGTTTAACTACATAGTTTGAAGATATAAAGAGAAAATCGAAACGGAAAAGGTGGCTGGTGACTGTAGTAAGCAAAAGGAGGAAACCTCCGAAATTACATTTCTAATTCGTGTTAGCGATCAGTTTGTCTTGCTACCTGTAATAGGAAATGAGCTTCAACCAGTTTCCGACCAAATTAGAGTGCTGCAGACTTATAGGAACAACTTTAAGGCTAAGCTTGTAGAAAAGTCAAGTATGAAGAAAAGAGTCTTGCTTATGGTTAGTAGTTACAGAAAGATTGTACGCCAAATGATACAGCAAAAGCTAGGTGTAGAGTACCAGGTAACGTGCATCGTGAAACCTAGTTGCTAGCTTAGCCAGCTGATACAATATGAGAGTTTTGTGTATAGATTTTGCTGAAGAGGATCAGTTACTTACGGTAGGACGAGCAGGAAATAGCCTGACTAGCAACTTATAGTAAACATTAGAGGTGGCCAGGACGAAACGAGTATACCAACAGTTCATACTGTTGTGGTTTCTGAGGTTTGCCAGCTTCATGACCAGCCCTGGATTAACACAGCTGACAGCTATGTAAACAAGCGGGTTGCTTTTGACTGAAACAGTCTCATATTTGTGCTGTACCTGTTGCTGCAGTTGGAACATGAGGATTCATGTACCACAACATGCATCTGAAGAGAAGGGGAATGGCAGGTAAGTGGAGAATGTTGCAGAAGGGGAGGGGTACAAGTGTACAAGGCAAAATCTCTGTAGTTACTGGAGTCAGAGAAGTTCATTAATTTAGGTTAGAAATAGTTATAGACAGACGGTCTTGAAAGAAGTTAGAACACAAGAGGACCATAATATTCGTAGATGCAACAGTTTCCAGGAAAGTAAATTTAGTTCGTTTCGTCAGAACATCAGGGTACTGAAAAGGAATGTAGATGAGCTTCTTATATGTATAGAAGATGTGAAAAATTCGAAAGTAATAGATGCTCTGTGTCTCTCTGAACACCATATAGCCACCAGGATAGGAAAGTTAAATATAAGGTATTGTAAACTACCCTAATTTCCTTGTGTAGTGAATATGGGAACAGGAAGAGCTGCAACATAAGTATAAGCTGTGCACAAAGTAAAAAAAATATTGATACAAGCAGTTTTTGTGTTTGTCAGAATATGGACATGTGCTTGTGAGTTCTTACAACAGAATACTACTTTTGTAATTGTAACAGCTTACAGATACCACCTATGAAATTTTCAGCTAATTATGGGAAACCTAGATGCATTATTGAGATACCTGTCAGAGAAGAACAAACAGTTAATAGTATGTGGGGATATCAATGTAGATTTCTTCAAAGGTACAGACAGGAAAAATGAATTGGAATCGTTATCTAGGTGTTATGTTCCAATTTCATTCCTTAATTTTCCAAATGGTGTGCAGGAGGATGGTAGGATCATGACCGATAACATTTTTATAGACAGTGCTTTGGTTGAAACAATAAAGCAATGTGTACTCAGTAGTCAATGGATTATCTTATGATGCACATGTAACGAAGATGAACAATACTGATATGCTGCTAAGGCAGAGTCATACAATTCAGTAAGGCCTATTAATGATGCCGCAAGAGTAAGTTAAAAGAGGGGGTATAGGATAAGAACATATTGGAAGAAATGATAATGTCAAGTTCAGTCTCTCCATGGTAAATTACTGTCAATATTTGAAAATGGCTTTCCTAAAAGTCATCCACAAAATCAATTAAAAGTTGTTAAGCCATAGGTAACTAAGGGAATTAAAATCTTGTGTAAGAGGAAAAGGGAAATTTTATATAAAGGACAGAATAAGTCAATATCTGACATTACTTGCATTCTACAAAAAAATACTATCGTATTTTAAGGAAAATAATTAAAACATCCTGAAGTATGCACATCCTGACAGGAATTAATAATGCAGATAATAACATCAAAACTTTATGAGATGTAGTCATAAAGGAGAGGCTAGCCAATCAGTGAACAAGATACCATGACAAAATAAATGATAATTTTTTAACTGATATTTCACAAGTACAAGTGCTTTTAGCAATCATTTTCTAAATGTTGCAGCAAAAGTAGGATTAAATGTTTCAGTTGAAGTAGCAAGGGATTATTCAAAAGTTTAATTCCACAAAACTTCAAGCAATTAGAAGCAGCAACAACATCTTTCACTGAAATTAATAGAATTATAAAAATTCTAAAAAAGAAAGGCTCATATGGTGCTAGTGCTTCAAAGAGAATCCTGGAAGGCTGTTCTGTCTTAATAAACAGTTCCTTATGATGAATGCAATGCATCACTTGCATGGGGAATTTTTCCAGACAGGCTAAAATACAGTTGTTAAGGATCTTTACAAGAAATGTGACAAAAAAGAATTAAATAATTACTGCCCAATTTCCTTACTGACATCAGTTTCCAAAATATTCGAAAAAATAATGTACTTGAGTAGTCTCACATCACATTTAAGTAGAAACAATTTACTTAACATACCACAGTTTGGATTCTGGAACACATGAACAAAAGTCAGCAAATAGGGTAGAATACACTAGACATTTGGGTGTGCATATTGATGGAAATGGAAGAAAATGGAAGAAGCATGTTACTGAGAATCGTACAATTAAGTTCAGCTACTTTTGCTCTTTGCATAATTGCTAGTGTTGGAAATAAATGAATCATCTCTTGAAATACATGAATTTTGCGTATTTCCATTCAGTACTATCCTATGGAATGATTTTCTGGAGTAACTCATCACTTAAAAAGTAAGTATTAACTGCACACAAGATACCAGTAAGAATAATATGTGGTGTTCACATTTGGGCATTTTAACTGCACCATCACAGAACATATGTTCGCTAGTGAAATTTGTTGTAAATAATCCATGACAATTTGAGAAAAATAGTGGTATCCATACACAGAACACTAGACGAACAACTGATCTTTATGACATTATTAAAAGCTGTCAAGAGGCTCTAAAAGAAGTTCAATATGTAGCACCAAAATTTTTCTATCATTTACCGATTATCGTAAACCATCTGACAGGTAGCAAACCAAGTTTTAAATCTAACCTAAAGTGATTTCTGCTGTTGTGCTGGACAGATCCTTCTATACTGGTGACCAATTTGAGTTTAAAACCTGGTAGCCTGTAAAAAAAGGGAAACCTAGTTTCGATGTGTAGTGAAATAAGGACTAAAAAATTCTTCATTAATGTTAACACTAATCATGTATACCCTTAAACTGACTCTTTCACACAATAAAAGAACCACTCAGATAATCTGTGGAACTTTAACTAACTAACAAATGCTTTATGGTATCTTGACATAACACAAAACAGGCTTGACTCTGGACCTGGAATGCATACACTTGTCTGTTGTGAACAGGTGAGCCAGATTATGCAATGTGTTATACCACCTATGGAAACTTTTATCGTTTTTAAATATAATAAAAAACCAGCTCCCAAACATAAGACAAAATTACGCAAATATCAATCAAAAGTGGTAACAGTTGCTTCATTAACAGTGAAGCTGGCATTGATATAATCAATTTTTAAAAGAGATCACTCTTAGGTTACTACAATTGCCCCCCTCACACATGGCATTTTGTGAGCTTAAGGAGCCTATGCAACCAAAATATTGTCATCCAGCAGAGTAACAATAATCTTTCTTCTGTACATGTAATGTGCAATGCAAATTCCTTCCAGTAATGTAGTATGTGATACAACTACACATATTAAATAGCTGTGTTACGATGAACATTTTTTCCTGTAAAGTTGTTGCTTGATTGCTGTCTCAAGAAGTACAAGTAAGGTGTAAAATATTCTTTTCACAGGACTCTTGAAGTTTTCACAGTGTGATGTGTATAATGTTTTCTATGTTTGGCAAATGACTGGTAATATTTAACATACAAAAGAACTTGAGAAATTAGCTTTAATGAACACATTAATAACAAAAAATGAAAAGTTATAAACTCAGATTATTTACTTTCTTTAGTGAAATTTTTTTTCAATACCAGTTTTATGCTTTTAACAGGGCACAAGACATACTGATAGTACACATTTGTGTCCTGTTAGCATACATATATTGGCGAAATTGTAAATGTGATTAAGCATAGCATAATGGGTGTGTGACATAAGAAGAACATGGAAGTATGCTTTCACAACATAAGGTTTTTTGAACTTTTCCACCCAGTGACCCTACGTCACAGTACTAGTCACACTTTTGATATAATGTTGCATTCGTTTTCGTTGATTTATGATAATATGGTTCATAATAGAATCTTATTCTCCAAGTTACATCCTCATCCAGCTGAAACGTTGTTATTCTTGTAATACTGGTTCAGAACTGGTTTAAATAATTACATATAAGTTGTAGGGCAGCTATTGGTACCAGATTCATAAAATCTATGCAAGGAGAAATTGCACATAGCTTCTAAGGTCAGAAAATGTGGACATAACACAGCAAATTAATCCGTTTAAGAATGTAATTTTAAAAATATTAGTACAAGATGAACGTTATTTATTTATTTATTTTTGATTGACTGAGACAGTTGTATCCTCTGCCAAGATTGATGAGTCTATATTCTTATTTTTTTACCTGTGAGCTTTACATTCTGGTATAGAAAATAAATTATTCAGCTCTTCTCTTTGATATACATAGTAAGCACAGCCTATTTTAGTACTTACGTTAATGATGTTTCTTCTGTCTGAAGAGACAACTGTAGTCATACATCCCAATTTGTAATGGACTAATAATGAAATAATAATAGATTTCACTTTACTAGTTGGACAAACAGAAGATGTGACACTGGGCATACTATGTACAATTTCCTTTGGAATTTCGGTCAAGGAAGTTAAGGAAATGTATATTCTATATACATTTCTTTTAAATTAAGTTTAATAAATTCCAATCACTAAATCTGACCTTTATACATCTTGTTTGATCTAACAGTCGTGTACCAATTAATTAAACTGGGAATACATTTAACACTCAGAAGGCAATAGATAGAGTCGTCATGAATAGTTCCACTGTCTCTTACATCCTTCCAAAAAAAGAGCGGACTAAAAGTGCAAGAGGGAAACCATTATGTGATTATGAGAGTTGATGGCAGCAGACTGTATTATTCGTTTCGGACCTCTTGATAAGTATGGAAGTGTGATTACGCATGTAAATCACATCGCGATTACAGGCAGCATGGGGTTCATGCCTGAGCCTCAGGACGTGCGCTAGCAGCGCATGTCGGGTGTTTCAAGCGTCAACTTCACGTCTTAATATCTCGGGATGTAATGGGAATATTGCGATGCAATCAACGCCATTGTGTATGTGCTTTGTCATGCTATGGATTGCTGAAGAAAAAATATAGGAGGTCCATTTAAAAAAAACATAAGTTTGTGTTAAAAAACAAATATGCTTTCGTTTTAGAATGTTTCCAAATATGTACATTCATGGGCCCCAGCCCTACATTGATACCGGTGAAAGTCGTTTTCCAATAGCTGTTATCGTTCCAGAGATATTTTGGGTGGACAAGATAGCTGGGACACCCTGTATATAGATATTACATAGGAAATCAAAATGGCAAATATGTACAGGATATCAGAAAAATGACTTCTCTAACCCCACTACATGCTTACTTTTCAATTAAATCTTTAATATTCCATTTTGCAAGTATTACAAAAAAATATTAGGGCTTCAGTTGCTAGAGCAACAATTGAAACTAATTGTGACACATAGGCAGTTGATAAAGACATAAAACTGAATATGATAAAAACATCTTATTTTGTATAATGATTAATTTCTTCATTAGTCTAGATCATGTTGGGGTTACTACAGGTGCATTAAAATTAGCACAGGCATTTTACTCTACTACTGAACATGACAAAACAAGTAATTGTCATAAATTTACCTCCAAATTATGTTTATATACAGCCATTGACATGTTGGTATATTCTTAATATTCCTTCAATAATAATAACCCCCATATTATTTATGATCAATTTCCTTTCGTTATATTTTATGTATGTATCAGACCATTGTTTAACCTAGGTATTCTAGTAGTAACTACCTGTAGTCAATATCAGTATTAGTTAGTTTAACATTCCTTACAGACTGTCATCCTATTCTGGCAACATATTGTTATGATGTAACTATTAATAAAAATCCATATGAATCAAAACAAACAGTTCCATAACTAGCACATCATAGAGGATAGTACAAAGTCACATTAACAAAACAGAATCGAGACCTCCATGTTATTTCGATCAATTTATTTTAGCCCCTGAACCACTGAGGCCAAGAAAAGGGGAGTAGAAATCGATGTTTTATATAGCTGCCACTTACTGAAATATTTTTATTTTGCAAAAGTAAAATGATTTTATAAAGTTACATGATTATTATTTTACTGATAATTATCATTAACACCATTTTGAATGGTAGTTGTACTACAGAAGCACGATTCTACCCAGGTGTACACCTCTTCATCTGAAGGAAATCGGCCATCACCAATGTCTTTCTTAAGGGCTCCAAAGATATGGAAATCGAGTGGGGAGAGAGTAGGACAATATGGAGGATATGTTAGGGCTTCCCAGCGAAACTTTTACAGTATAACTGAAACAACCTTGGTTATATGTAGGCCAGTTATTATGACTTCTACATCTGAGGAAAAGTTTACAGAGATATGGTGTTACTGCATCTACAAAACTTTTTGTTATTTGATTCTCCTATTCTAAATGGAAGTGACTGGTTATGACATTAGGAAAAAATGTTTATTTGCCAAGGGGACATTTTTATACATATTAGCACAACACTCACTCATTCTTAAAGCCATAAAATCCATTCATTCCAAGGGGTGGCGGGAAAGGTTTATTGCAGGGTACATAATACAATAAGGGGAGAACCAGCATACATATTTCATCCATTCTCTTTATGAAATTTTACAGTGATTATTCTTTTAGTATATTTTGCACTCATACTAAGATTTTTCTTACAAATTTTGCATTTCTTGCTGATTCTCAGTCACCCTCACCCACATTCTAATGTTTCACTGACCAAGCTCATTCACTCTGTAGAAGATTAATTACAAATTAGCAGTGTGCATTCACTCCTTACCTGAACAGTTTGCTGTCTTTATCAACATTCACACACATCCCTACTGTACATGAAAGCACAAATAAATAGACATCTATTTTAATACTGAACTCTGAAATTTCATTTAAAAATATTAGGATCTTCGATACATAGACTTTCAGACAATATGATTTGAGCCTCATTTGCTCCATAAAAACAGTTGACCTGTACCAAAAATCAGTCATAGACAACATTAACAAGACAATGGAAAAATACCAACAAAAATTAGTTCTCATGAATATAAAATTAAGTAAGTAGATTAGATTAGATTAGATTAGATTAGATTAATACTAGTTCCATGGATCATGAATACGATATTTCGTAATGATGTGGAACGAGTCAAATTTTCCAATACATGACATAATTAAGTTAATTTAACAACATACTTAAGTTAATATAACAACTTTTTCATTTTTTTGTGTTTTTTATTTTTATTTATTTTTATTTTTTTATATTTTTTTTAAATTTATATCTAAAAATTCCTCTATGGAGTAGAAGGAGTTGTCATTCAGAAATTCTTTTAATTTCTTCTTAAATACTTGTTGGTTATCTGTCAGACTTTTGATACTATTTGATAAGTGACCAAAGACTTTAGTGCCAGTATAATTCACCCCTTTCTGTGCCAAAGTTAGATTTAATCTTGAATAGTGAAGATCATCCTTTCTCCTAGTATTGTAGTTATGCACACTGCTATTACTTTTGAATTGGGTTTGGTTGTTAATAACAAATTTCATAAGAGAGTATATATACTGAGAAGCTACTGTGAATATCCCTAGATCCTTAAATAAATGTCTGCAGGATGATCTTGGGTGGACTCCAGCTATTATTCTGATTACACGCTTTTGTGCAATAAATAATTTATTCCTCAGTGACGAATTACCCCAAAATATGATGCCATATGAAATCAACGAGTGAAAACAGGCGTAGTAAGCTAATTTACTAAGATGTTTATCACCAAAATTTGCAATGACCCTTATTGGATAAGTAGCTGAACTCAAACGTTTCAGCAGATCATCAATGTGTTTCTTCCAATTTAATCTCTCATCAATGGACACACCTAAAATTTTGGAATATTCTACCTTAGCTATATGCTTCTGATTAAGGTCTATATTTATTAATGGCATCATACCATTCACTATACGGAACTGTATGTACTGTGTCTTATCGAAATTCAATGAGAGTCCATTTACATGGAACCACTTAGTAATTTTCTGAAAGACAGTATTGACAATTTCATCAGTTAATTCTTGTTTGTCAGGTGTGATTACTATACTTGTATCATCAGCAAAGAGAACTAACTTTGCCTCTTCAAGAATATAGAATGGCAAGTAATTAATATATATTAAGAACAACAAGGGACCCAAGACTGACCCTTGTGCAACCCCATTCTTGATAGTTCCCCAGTTTGAGGAATGTGCTGATCTTTGCATAGTATGAGAACTACTTATTTCAACTTTCTGCACTCTTCCAGTTAGGTACGAATTAAACCATTTGTGCACTGTCCCACTCATGCCACAATACTTGAGCTTGTCTAGCAGAATTTCATGACTTACACAATCAAAAGCCTTTGAGAGATCACAAAAAATCCCAATGGGTGGTGTTCGGTTATTCAGATCATTCAAAATTTGATTGGTGAAAGCATATATGGCATTTTCTGTTGAAAAACCTTTCTGGAAACCAAACTGACATTTTGTTAGTACTTCATTGTTACAGATATGTGAAGCTACTCTTGAATACATTACTTTTTCAAAAATTTTGGATAAAGCTGTTAGAAGGGAGATTGGACAGTAATTGTTGACATCAAGGGAGCTTCAATTAATTAAAGTCACTTAGATTTGTGTTTTATATGTACAAAAAATAGCAGTCCATGGGTGTAATTTAAATGAAACATGATAAAAATGAATAGAAAACTAATCAATGGCATCCTAACATCATGAAAAATGAATTTTATCCTCTCCACAGGGAGCTCAAACATTTCATTAAACACACAACAAAGTTGTAAAATTTTACAACCATTCCATAAATTGCACAAGATTAAAAAAAGACTTTAAAATTACACCACTGATGGTGGTGGCAAGAATTTTTCAGTAGACTGCTAGTTGTACCATTCACTTTATGTAACAAGGTAATTAATCTACATATGCAAGTGTCACTGGCAATTGTCATGAATTAAAATCAATCCCTGCAAGGAAATATAGCATCACACGCTGTTAATCACCTATTTGAGGTTTTTAAAATGTCACATGAGCTTGGTTTATCTGTCTTCATTTTGTTTGTATGAGACAGTGGAACACAATTAGGGTTAATCAGATATGGGGTGAATTTCAACTATAGTACCTGATGGATGTCATGGGGTGAAAACGATCCTGACAAAAGTTAGTCCATTTCAATGCTTTTCAAGTCTACTTTCAACAAAGACCACCATTTAGTCATTTAGTACATCGTCTTCACTCCAAAGACTGCCACAATACCAGACCAATATCAAGAAAATCAAGCCAGTAACTAGATGTCCATGATCTTGACTTGCTCCTGGCATCAGTCATTATTAACATGTCTACTGGAATGTGCATATGCGTGAACAGCACTTCAAGGCTTATGAACAATTCAAGCTGTACATATTGTCTTTGCAGTCACCCGAGTAGTGTACTTTCAATCACTAGCTCATCATGAGATGCCTGACACTGTTCATAGGAAATGTCTTCTCACATGGTAGTTACGAGTAGTATGATTTTCAGCTGTTACCTATCTCTGTTTATAGACGCTCCCACATTTGTGTAAGAAATGTCTTAGGAGCATACTCTCCTTAGTCCATGCTACGTTTGCCCACTACTAGATTTACAGAAGAAAAGTGCTTTCCAGTTTATTGTGTTGCCTGGGTAACAAAGATATCAACAGCCCCGATGCAGTCCCTATGCAAACATCAGCAATGAGATTTGTTCAAATGTGTTTAGCATGTGTTTGGTGTACTTTATATCTTAGCAGACAGGTGAGTAGTCGGGTCATTGCAGAATGTAGATGAATAATCTCAAGAATCGCCCTGTGGCCACTTCGCAGTTTGTTAGCATTGGCTCAGGTAACAGGGACTCCATTGTGGAATTCAGGTCTGGGTGCGTGCCGTGTGTTTTGAGTTGATGGATGGGGACCATCTACTCATACTGACCACTGGCAGTGTGGTGTTAACCAGATACACAGACTGGCTTAATCGCTAATATGTTTACAAATAATAATAATTGGTAGGTCAGGAAGGTTTGTAGGAAGGTAGGGATTGCAACGTCTACCATCAGTCAATCCCATAACGCTATTAATCACAACGTGGACTATGTTTCCTGGCATGAGATGACCTTAGGTACAGGTATGGATGTCTCACTAATACGTCATTGAGACTCCTATTTTCTCTGTTGACCACCAAATAATGTGAAGTATAAAATAATGTGGATCCTACACTGTTGCTGTTCCATTTGTACCCGATTCAATTCATTGTGAAGATATTTATTTTTTTTTCTTAATACACATCTCCCATTATGGAGTTGTTAATTTACTCAGCTGATATGGAGCACTCGTCTCACTGCAACATTCCAGAAGAACACATAAATACTGGCAACAGCACTCAGTACCACATTTCCTTGCAAAACTCTTTCATATATTACATTTCCTCTTGAACATTTTGCGTCTACCATATTCTCATCTTGGGATGAGCCGATTACTTAATACTTTTGTCCTTGATTTTACCTTTGTTTGTCTATGTAACTTACAAATTAGCACGTATTTTAATCACAGTTCCCCCTCATCATGTCTGGAAGCTTTGGGTTTTAAACGTTATTCTCTCTTCCTTTATTGCTGACACACTTCCTGTCAGAGGCATTAGCAGACACACATCGAAATAACTCATCATATCGCTTCTGGGTCCATAGATGGACTAACTTTAACTCTGATTTATCACAACATCACACTCATCTCACCATCACTTTGAGTACTCTTGACCAGTGCTTATAGAACACTTCTCTTTCAGGTATTACACCACATAGTATCCACAAATTAATCTAACTGTGACTGGAGTTTGCTCCACACACTAAGTTTTATCAAAGTAACCTGTCGAGTAATAATGAAATAAGGGCAGCACTACACAAATTTTACACAAATTTACTCTTACATTACTATGGGGAGTGTTATATGTGGCTGTGTCTCCGAACATGATACAACTCTCACTCTCTGAACTTTCTGACGTTCATAATACGCTGTTCGACAATGTTATCATGCATCACTTTTCTTACCCAGTAAGGACCTTAATACATATAAAAATTATTGTAGAGATATCTACACATCTTGGAGCACCTCAATGATCTTAAAAGTACTTTGTCCCTGAAAACAAACTTAATGATCCAAATCGATCCCTTCTGATTATCTTTTCACTTCTGGTCCTCCTCTTGCATCCATTCAGGTACCAGCTTAACAAACGCTTACATGCAGAGGGTGGGAAGACGTCGACTTCTTATACCATGTCAGTTGGTTGGCAATTCTTCAGTATTAGTACTGAAACCATGCCCGTGTCTTCAGGGAGTAACACGCTCAGGATGTCTTGGAAATCATCCAAGGACTCGCCTCACACTTGACTCTGTTAGTGGCAGTACATCTGGTAAATTTTCACAGTCTCCTTCATTATTCTCTTGGCGGATTTTAGGCTGGATGGTACGTCAGGAAATAAATGGCCATTATTCCCTTCTGTCTCATTAAGTCCGCCAACATAGAGAACGAAACTGGGTACCATTATAAGATAGTATTCTTCACATCTTTCTGATTACACAAAGGAAGTAGTTCGCAAATTTTGTCTTATTTGCAGATGATACAAGTATTGGTATGAAAACAGTACCTGTGATCTCACCGAGCAATCAGCAAATGGATTGTCACTGAATTTTGACAAGACCCAGTACATACAGTTTAGTATCTTACAAAGAATACCTGACTCTATAAGAATAATATATTCAAACAATGAAATTAAAGCTGTAAACAGTGTCAAAATTTTAGGGCTAAAAATTGACCACCACCTAAATTGGAAAACTCACACTCTAGACTTAATGAGACGCCTTAGTTCAGCTACAGTTGCAGTACGCATGATAGCAGAAATAGGTGATTTAAAAATGAAGAAGTTAGTTTATTCGCCCTACCTTCATTCACTAATAAGTTGTGGAATCGTCTTTTGGGGAAACTCCTCTCGCAAAGAGAACATTTTCAAAATTCAGAAATGAGTCATTATAATTATTTACGATGTCAGTCCTAGATCATCATGCAGAGACCTTTTTAACAAACTTGGTATTCTAACTACTACTTCTCAATACATATACTCACTGATGTCCTTTGTCATTTCCAACATGTTTCTTTTAACACAAAATAGTGCAAAACATGAATATAATACGAGAACCAAATACAATCAGTATAAGGACTATAAAAGCTAAACATTAGTACAAAAAGGAGTCAAATACATGGGTACTCATATTTTCAATAACTTACCAGAGCATATCAAAGGTCTTGTAAGTGACAAAGATCGGTTTCAGAGTGAATTACTTCCTGTTGGCCAACTCCTTCTACTCCACTGATGAATATCTTCACAAGGATTATAGCTCATAACTATGTCTGCATTAGAATTGTATAATATCCATGTATCTGAGTAAAAAAGTATCTAAAAAGACGTTATCTCTTCCCACATCCCAGAGACTCCTCTCCAAGGAATCCATGAAGAACGTAAAATGTAATGTAATGTAAAAAAAAAAAAGGCCACAATCATGAAGGCATCAAATTGAAGGTGTCCTCTACTGTTACTAATATGTATTAATATCCTCTCCATTATCTTGGAATCGGACTGAGCAAGTTTGTGGCGGTGATGTCACATAGCCCCTTTGGACTATGGGAAAAACTGATACATGATGAGTTACCGCAATTGGCTTAGCTTTCTGACAAGGAACAAAACTTACAAGAACCACTTTTATGCTCCTCTCCATGTAGCAGAAATCGACAGATTCCTTTAATTTATTACTGCATTTGCATGGTCCGAAATGGGTACAGCAAAGACGTGTGTACCAGATGACATCATTTCTCAGCAGAAAATAATGCCTAATATTATCTGCTGCACCACTTCGCCACTGCATTATTACGTCTTTGTGAATCAGGTCCGTATCTTTTTCATGTCCCATACACGCAAGTGTAACACCAACAAAATTTGGAAAGGTGCCTTTTTTTCATGTACTACACACATCGAAGTTTGTTTCCCTGATCTCATTATCATTACAGTGCGACAACCCAGTGGGGCTCGTGATAGCACATCCACCATGACATCCTGTTTACCTGATAGGTGTAGGCCTACCACATACAATTGAAACCCCTGAAAAAAGTGTCCTTTAGTTAACTTCGCTGTGATTAGAAATTTAATTCATTGTGGTCACTAGATCTTTGTGAACCTATCCATCAAGAGATATCGAAATTTTGTGAAGCCTCACGAGAAAGCCAAAGCGCCCAACTCAGTCACTGAGTAATTACTTCTTGCCTTGGTCAAGACATGGCTACAAGACACGTTGTTTGCCAGACCACTAGTCCATCATGTGCCACCTCTTGAAGTAAATGTACCCCAAACCAGTCGATGAGGCGTCAGTTGACACATAAAATACTTTACTCCGGTTGGGGTGAAATAACAGTGGAGCACTCAGAAATGTGGCCGTGAGGTCCTCACATTCCTGCTGCTCCGGCACACCTCACATCCACACAACGTCCTGGTTAACCAACACAAACTCAAGCTAGTGAACATCTCATTTAGAAACCTTCTACAGAAATTTATGTCCTGGAAGTGCGTGGACTTGCTAATTTTTTCTAGACCTAGCGAAGCTACGAATCACACCAAGCTTCACTGGATCCGGTTGGATGCTGGCAGAAGACATAATGTGTGCGAAGAAACCTAGCTTCAGGTGGCCAAACTCTGACTTCGTCAGGCTGACCGTAACGCCATGCTCCTCAGAGGTGTTAATCAACAGATCTGGAGTTGCATTATGCTACTCTCAGGTGACTTCTGCAATAGGCACGTCATCGACGTACAGCGCCAATTTGTCCTTCAACGCTTCTGGTCTCTGAGAGCCCAGACCCTAATCCATCCTCCTAATGAAAGGAATTCCAAGACTTTCGAGACTGTTTTAATGTCAGCGTCGGATAACAAATGATAAAAGAAATACTTTTTCGTGTGATATAATTACAAATTTGCAATTTCGAATTTGCCCTTTATTTGTACTGGAAAACCTTGCTTCTTGCCAAATTTCGTGATTCTAGGCCAACGGGAAGTGCTTATAAGTTTTGATGAGTGAATTTTCGAGTGTCAAAATATGTGACTTAAATGGTCGTATCTTTTAATTGAATTGACTTACGAGCTTAAAATGTTTAAATTTCCAAGGGACCAAAGACCATTGTTTGTGGCATTAATTTGAACTTGATATGCAATGTTCCCGTCCAAGATGCTACTCCAGGCGGGTGTAAAAATGAATGTGCGCAACGGGAAATAATAAACGCTAAAATGATGATTTGGCCCTGTCTGACTACCCCCTGAAACAAATCTTAGGATCTCTTAATTCCATAAATTACAATCTAAACATAAATAAATGATGAAGGCAACTAATGTAATGTAATGTAAAAAAAAAGGCCACAATCATGAAGGCATCAAATTGAAGGTGACCTCTACTGTTACTAATATGTATTAATATCCTCTCCATTATCTTGGAATCGGACTGAGCAAGTTTGTGGCGGTGATGTCACATAGCCTCTTTGGACTATGGGAAAAACTGATACATGATGAGTTACCGCAGTTGGCTTAGCTTTCTGACAAGGAACAAAACTTGCAAGAACCACTTTTATGCTCCTCTCCATGTAGCCCTGATGATAAACGTTGTTTCTTATGATACGTTTACTGCAGATTAAAAAAAAAACACCCTTTATGACAAATATCTGTAATTCCTAAGTAAAATTATTAATCAATTGCCCAACTCTGCCCCCTTTTATGGCCACGCGATCTAACATAAATAACGCGAAATGACTGACATTATCTACGTACCAAACACTAGAAGACACTACTTTCAAATGGTTCAAATGGCTCTGAGCACTATGGGACTTAACATCTATGGTCATCAGTCCCCTAGAACTTAGAACTACTTAAACGTAACTAACCTAAGGACAGCACACAACACCCAGCCATCACGAGGCAGAGAAAACCCCTGACCCCGCCGGAAATCGAACCCGGGAACCCGGGCGTGGGAAGCGAGAACGCTACCGCACGACCACGAGATGCGGGCCAAGACACTACTTTCAAAGATGATCTACAGTGGTGTGGAACCTCAGTGGAAATAAACTAACGTGATCACAGCGAAAAAAATAAAACTATTTCAAACACTAGGACGGCAGAAGGCGGCCCTCTGACTTACATACTCTAATACTGTCGTCTCCTCTCTGTGTTCTACAGACGAGAAACGCGAACTCCCAACCACAAGGACGGAGTTCGGATAACATCTCAACGTAAGTATAGGCAGAGGAAATGCTCTCCATTACTGAACGCTGTGTACTCAACGACGACTTCCAACCTGGAGGTGAAGTCCAGAATCGTATAGGTTCGCAACAGTACAGTTCTTAGCTGTTCTAACTATAAATTCTGCTGAGCGCAAAGACAGCAAGTCCGTCTGTCCCAACAAAAGCTGATATCGAGCGACCGTCACACACGGGCGCTCACAACGGAAGACGTCTCCTCTCCACCGCTGGCTTCCCAGCAAGACTCGGCTCCCCACCATCGTAATTCCGAAAACGAATAATATTCCCGAAACCACTGAATATTCTCTCTCTCTACAGATTCTTTCGAACTCCGACCAACCATGATTTAGTCTCTTGTCGTTAAGCGCGGAAAGTTTGCAAGGAAAAACCTATACTTGTACAGTGGTCCGCTTCTGAGTAAAAAGCTTTGGAAACAACGCAGTCTGCATGGTTTCCAAGGTGCCGCTTCTTCGTTCCTCTCACCTGCATCCAAGATTTTCAGCGTTCGGAAGTACAGGGTGATTCAAAAAGAATACCACAACTGTAGGAATTTAAAACTCTGCAACGACAAAAGGCAGAGCTAAGCACTATCTGTCGGCGAATTAAGGGAGCTATAAAGTTTCATTTAGTTGTACATTTGTTCGCTTGAGGCGCTGATGACTAGGCGTCAGCGTCAGTTGATGCTAAGATGGCGACCGCTCAACAGAAAGCTTTTTGTGTTATTGAGTACGGCAGAAGTGAATCGACGACAGTTGTTCAGCGTGCATTTCGAACGAAGTATGGTGTTAAACCTCCTGATAGGTGGTGTATTAAACGTTGGTATAAACAGTTTACAGAGAATCGGTGTCTGTGCAAAGGGAAAAGTTCTGGACGGCCGAGAACGAGTGATCTGGAGATGTTATCTGTTACGAGTGATCTGGAGATGTTAGAGAATTGGCTGTTCCCTCAGCTCGAACAAGAAGCACAACAATTCATATTTCAGCAGGATGGAGCGCCACCACATTGGCACTTATCTGTCCGTAACTACCTGAACGTCAACTACCCGAGGCGATGGATCGGCCGCCAGGCAGCCCGTGACAGAGCACTTCATCACTGGCCTCCAAGAAGCCCTGATCTTACCCCCTGCGATTTTTTCTTATGGGGGTATGTTAAGGATATGGTGTTTCGGCCTCCTCTCCCAGCCACCATTGATGATTTGAAACGAGAAATAACAGCAGCTATCGAAACTGTTACGCCTGATATGCTACAGAGAGTGTGGAACGAGTTGGAGTATCGAGGTGATATTGCTCGAGTGTCTGGAGGGGGCCATATTGAACATCCCTGAACTAGTTTTTGAGTGAAAAAAAAACCTTTTTAAATACTCTTTGTAATGATGTATAACAGAAGGTTATATTATGTTTCTTTCATTAAATACACATTTTTAAAGTTGTGGTATTCTTTTTGAATCACCCTGTATTATCCGATGATCCTTCCGGCCCCTACTACAATAGCGACCGGCCGTAACCTTATCAAACTCCAGAGCTCAGGTGCCACGGCGTCCGTCTGGCTACTTCCTGTGTTTAAGCAGGACCAACAACTGTGCGGGCCTTCCACCCAGAGCTTGTGTTCTACCTGCCATTTCATCTCCACTGGCGTTCCAACCTCTACTAGTATAGGCAATCATTCATTACGCCATTTTTATAATAAAGACACTCCGTCACCTTTCATGCAGTAAGTGTCAACAATTATTTACAAGATATATTCATACATATGATGTACAAATCATCACGTTGTGGCGAAATAAAAGAAAAAAACATTTTGATTTTATTGTGTTTTTTAACTTTAGAATTTTTGAAAGGCTTTTTTACGGATTGTATTGACCGGCTTGAATGCGGACAAATACAGTGCTGCGTGAAATATGCCTGTAATATAATTTATCATTCCGATTAATTACATTTTGAATTCTACGTCATTGTTGATTTAATCAGAGTTCTCACCTTAGACGTAGAATTAGTCCTTCTGCCACAATATTAATTCATCAGTCGCCATCGAAGTTCTTCTCTTTGTTGACCGTGTGTATCTTCCTAAGTCGGCATCGGTTCACTTCACGAAGACGGTGGAAACCAAGGAATACAATGCTACGTTGCTTTAAATAATTTTCGTAACATTTCGATACTTCTCACTATTTTTTATTCACAAGACAATAAGACTTGCTCTGCTCGTTGCACAAACCATAATTACTAACAATATGGCTGCCTCTCCGCAGACACCAAAAATTACGTCCATCCTCCACGAGGCAACAATCGAAAGTGTCCCTTAGCTCCTTCTTGGAGTATGAAACAAAAGAGAATCCAATGTGAACATTACAAAGATTGTAACCTAAATGCCTCTCAATTTAATCTTTGGCGCAGCCTTTAAGGTATTGTATGTCTCTGCGTCGGAATGTGTCATTACAACGTGATACCTAATTGTGTTTGTAGATCACGGCAAAGTATGTGGATGAGGTCTTGTAAGGTGCGAAATTATAGCCACCTTACAATACCCCCTCCTAACGAACTATTCTTATAGTATTATCCCACCCAGTACAAAATCATATAACCATCAATAGTCAGTACAAGTGAACTAATAAGAATACGAGAGCAGAGGAACACTTGAATTATGATATGTTCTTCTACAGTCAGTCTGCATTCATTCATGGGTTTACTGCCATAAATTTACTTATTACATGTTTATTGTATTCTGTCTAGCCCTTATGTTAGGAACATTGCTCTGAGACGTGACAATTGGAATATGCAGTATCAAAATAAATTAACTAACATTACAAAACTTTATTCTCTTTCAAAAATGGCAGTTACCACCTTTCTTTAAACTTAAGGTTCACACTCTCTGTCATTCTTCCATCCCCAAGACATAGGTTGAGGCAAGAAATATTAAAGTAAAGTATCCTAATCATTTGAAAGTGGACATCCAATAAATTACATGTGCTTCATTTAGCCATTAATACGCAAGACAAGCAATCGTGTCAATTATTCAGGGGGTTATCTATTGGTCGGAATACAATTATATAAAGTTCTGTCAAACATCCTACGTAATTTCACTTGGTCGTATTTATACTCTTGGCTTACATTTTAAAACAAACATCATTTGACAAACTGATTTACCAAGTCTAGTGTTTCTCTAACGTGTACACTCTTTAAAAATTTCAAAAATCTTATGTTCTAAAGCGTTCTTTGACAAACTGCATTTACATTTACTGTGACAATTAACATTTTTAATAGGAGTTCGGATCGATCACCAATTTTAACTAAAGTGTTTGTTCACAGTGTGTAAAATGTAATACATAAAAACATTAAAAACCCGTAGTATCGTTAACGAAGAAAATGACAAATAATAGTTTTACATAAATAGATACACAAATAAAGTTCTTGAAATACACAAATATATAAAAACAGTGAAGAACATCACTTCATTATCAAAGACAATCTTAAACAATATTTTACATGAATACACACACAAATATTATTTTAAGACTACCCTGAAAACTAAGTACAAATGTTTACACAAATGAAAGATATTGGAAACTGTTAGTTTGTGGGTGTAAGAGTTCAGTGTTCACTACATTATGGACCTTTTTTTATCAAGAGTCACACATTGATTCGGATTTCACAACACACTTTCGTCTTCATTTGTGTATGGGGACGGAAGATAGAGTTTTTTTGTGAAGTTTAGGACGCGTAGGTTGTTCGAGATCGGACATGTTGCCTTTTCAAGTCAGTGTTTTGGATCCTTGGCCCATTGTTGATTGCGGCAGCTTACCAGCCTCTCGTAAAGTTGATGATGTGGAATGGTCCTCGGAATATACACCCAGGTAAGTGGGTGTATGTTTTGAAAGAGCCAAGATTTTTGTCGAATTTGCACACAGTGTGGGGAAGGCACAGTCAGGTAGGATCTTTAGGTCACCCAGAATTCTCCTGCGTCGGCTAAGAGAAGTGTAATTGTATCTAGTCTTCAGTTCTTCATGTTTCTTTTTTTACTATGTTTTTGTACCTATTCTTGTGATATTCATGTCGCTTCTTTCCCTTGATATGACTATTGTATTTTGGATAAGGATATCGGTAATTGCGGACAGGTAGGTTATTTGTTTGGTGACGCTACACATGGAACTTGAGTTGTTGTGTGTGACTCAGATTCCTCAGAAGTCAATGCCAGTTCACTGACTGCTACAGATTACGATGTTATCAGCCTCTGTTTGGCGGAGGACCGCAGAAGAAAAGCAAATGTAGTTCACAGTTCCGTAGAGATATTACCAGTTCCGCTGTAGGCTTAACTGACTGTATTATGTGTGCAAATGGCTTATCTCGTCTCCATCGTGTAGTACAACAGTGGAGACAAGTCATTAGTGGCCGTGTAAACACCACCTTTGCTGCGCTGGCCACGTTACCTGGTGCCATTGTCTGCCTCCCGGGCGAGGTCTTCAGGCAGCCGATGAATAGCCCACGTCCTCATATCCACCGCCACATGACTGATGGCGCCGCTTGCTTCTGGTCCGTTCTGTCTGCTCACTGTGTTGTTGCTGCCAGTGTGTCTCGCAAAGTTTTTTGCGCATCCTGTGCTCACTAATACCCACAATTAGTTTCCGATTTACAACAAATACTATACAATACGTAACACAATTTACTGACATTTTTGAAATATAAAATTTTAAGATGCCTTCACTAAAGAGGTCATTTACCTTTTCCATTTATTATTGTTCTTTTTGTATAATTAGCCAAGACACTCACGTATTTACTATTATCGTTTTGATAAAAAAAATTATGTACAAAGTTAATGCTACTTATAAAGGAATACGCTTCTACCTATGTCAATGAATTATTAAATATCTGTCGACACCTGTATACCTATAAAAATACATGTTCATTAGTTATTCAAACAATAATAGAACTAATCCTCACCAAAACTCAATGTTAATACACTCCTGGAAATGGAAAAAAGAACACATTGACACCGGTGTGTCAGACCCACCATACTTGCTCCGGACACTGCGAGAGGGCTGTACAAGCAATGACCACACGCACGGCACAGCGGACACACCAGGAACCGCGGTGTTGGCCGTCGAATGGCGCTAGCTGCGCAGCATTTGTGCACCGCCGCCGTCAGTGTCAGCCAGTTTGCCGTGGCATACGGAGCTCCATCGCAGTCTTTAACACTGGTAGCATGCCGCGACAGCGTGGACGTGAACCGTATGTGCAGTTGACGGACTTTGAGCGAGGGCGTATAGTGGGCATGCGGGAGGCCGGGTGGACGTACCGCCGAATTGCTCAACACGTGGGGCGTGAGGTCTCCACAGTACATCGATGTTGTCGCCAGTGGTCGGCGGAAGGTGCACGTGCCCGTCGACCTGGGACCGGACCGCAGCGACGCACGGATGCACGCCAAGACCGTAGGATCCTACGCAGTGCCGTAGGGGACCGCACCGCCACTTCCCAGCAAATTAGGGACACTGTTGCTCCTGGGGTATCGGCGAGGACCATTCGCAACCGTCTCCATGAAGCTGGGCTACGGTCCCGCACACCGTTAGGCCGTCTTCCGCTCACGCCCCAACATCGTGCAGCCCGCCTCCAGTGGTGTCGCGACAGGCGTGAATGGAGGGACGAATGGAGACGTGTCGTCTTCAGCGATGAGAGTCGCTTCTGCCTTGATGCCAATGATGGTCGTATGCGTGTTTGGCGCCGTGCAGGTGAGCGCCACAATCAGGACTGCATACGACCGAGGCACACAGGGCCAACACCCGGCATCATGGTGTGGGGAGCGATCTCCTACACTGGCCGTACACCACTGGTGATCATCGAGGGGACACTGAATAGTGCACGGTACATCCAAACCGTCATCGAACCCATCGTTCTACCATTCCTAGACCGGCAAGGGAACTTGCTGTTCCAACAGGACAATGCACGTCCGCATGTATCCCGTGCCACCCAACGTGCTCTAGAAGGTGTAAGTCAACTAACCTGGCCAGCAAGATCTCCGGATCTGTCCCCCATTGAGCATGTTTGGGACTGGATGAAGCGTCGTCTCACGCGGTCTGCACGTCCAGCACGAACGCTGGTCCAACTGTGGCGTCAGGTGGAAATGGCATGGCAAGCCGTTCCACAGGACTACATCCAGCATCTCTACGATCGTCTCCATGGGAGAAGAGCAGCCTGCATTGCTGCGAAAGGTGGATATACACTGTACTAGTGCCGACATTGTGCATGCTCTGTTGCCTGTGTCTATGTGCCTGTGGTTCTGTCAGTGTGATCATGTGATGTATCTGACCCCAGGAATGTGTCAATAAAGTTTCCCCTTCCTGGGACAATGAATTCACGGTGTTCTTATTTCAATTTCCAGCAGTGTAGTTGCAAATACTATTTGTTAAACTACCTGTTAAACTACTGTTAACTACTGGCCAGTGGGATGTTTATGTAAGTCTAACTACTACACTGTTGTGGGTATCAGAAGATCGTCCGATTTCATGGTCCTTGGTTTACATTTTGGATGTCGTCGTGAATATCGGTGAACAATAAAGTGCATGTCTGCACACACAGACATACACAAATGAATGATTAGCTGGGCCTCTTCTTGATTTCATGCTTCTGGCGTGCTTCCTGTGGACAATCATACTACACAGCAAGTTTAGTGCAATTACTGGCATCTTTTATTTTAATCACGCTTTCACGTACCTTTTCTCATGGTTTTACTCAGTAATACCTTCTCTTCTCTGTCCCCTTTTGCGGATCTGCTGCTGTTACCTTTCTCTGGTAGTCTCTTCTTTTCATCTTAATAAAATTACATTTTATTTTGTTAGTGGTGCCTGGAAATATAAAGATTTTAGTACATTATATAAAATCATTGCTCATCAACACGACTGCCATGTCCTTATGTATTACCCTCTGTGTCCTGTACTTTGAACGTACAAATTCGTACTTTTCCTTTACTACATTTTACGTGTCTATATCCCCTTATTACACCTCAGTTTCATGTTCCTCTAACACTCAAATAATATTTTGGTGCGCTCATACGGAATTCCGCAGAACTGGCCACCATGTACACAATTATTCCGCCTCTTTGAACAGCATAAGAACAACATTTCCATACAAATAACGGTGCGCTCTCGCTTAGATACGTGGAGCTGGCCACTTACTGAACTCCCGTTTCTCTGAATGGAGCCAGATCATACTTGGACGACACACCTGTGTGTCACCACAAACTCTATTACCAAGTCATTCATTTATGGTCCTATTGCTAAACATGTAAAATAGACAATCATTTCTAAAACTTTTAAACTGACGTTCTCTCCTAATACGTTGCACATCAACTGGTTAAAGTTTTTTTTTTTTTATTCCCACGTCTTTACAACATTTTTGCAGTACCACACGTTTCTCAATCGCATTTTATTCCTTCATGGGCACATAGCACATCTTAAACTCTAAACACCTGAAATTATACACTCAGCATGCTGTGCACATAGTTATAGCCTACACAAAGAACCATACCCTAATTTTCTTACCCATAACATCCTGCCCTTTTATGAACTGTAGTACCTCTTTTAACATGATAATATTATAGAAAATTCGATAAATCTACAGATCCCTTCAGTGTAATACTTAACTGCTAACTATCTATAATACTATACTTTTGCCATACAAGCTCCCTTCAATTCTCCCTACTTAATCTGTAAATGACTTGAGATGGGCCACATGGAGTCCCAAATATTTCCTGTTTTCACAGACTCAATTTCAACCGCACTTGCTTGCACTAGTCTTCTTATACGTACAGGGCCGCTGTGTCTCTTGAAGAACTTTCGACACAGCTTCATTTGTTTGTTGGACAACCTATAAGACTTAACTAAGACCTTTTTTCCAACTGCAGATTCCCTTACATGCGCCTTTTGGTCTGCGCGCACCTTGCGCTTCTCAACAGCGACCCGAATATTGCGCAAAGCATCCTCCACTCTGACTTTATGCTGTCGGTGCGTCCTTTGTGGAAAATCGATCAGTCCTCGAATTTTATCTGGAGGGTCCCTATTCTTCGGAACCATCATAGGTGGCATCAGTGTAGTACTGTGGGGAAGCTCGTTTGTCACATCATGAAAATATTTAAGAAACACATCCCAGCCAGCATGATTCTTTCCACAGTAAAATCTACATAAGTTGCCCAAATCTTTCATCTTTCTCTCTGTGGGGTTCGAACCCGCGTGAAACCTACTAATAAATATGGGCTTTATCTTATACCTCGTTAGTGTTCTTTTCCATACCTGAGATTTATATTGAGGTCCATTGTGTGAGATGATACAGTCTACAGTCCCCACTTGGTTTATGATGTCCCTTCACAAGGCTCTACTTGCAGTTGAACCAGTCGCCCCTTTTAGTGGTGTCAACGTCACAAATTTGGATGTCAGCTCCAGTACTACCGATATATATTGGTGGCCCCTCGATGTCTTGGGTAATGTTCCCATATTCGCTGTCATATGCCTTAGCTCTTCAAGAATAATTGGGTTTAAAGGAGCCTAGGTTTCTACAGTTATAGATTTCTCCTTTTGGCAGTTTTTACAGATGGCTAGTACTTTCCGTGTGCGTTTCTCCACGTTTTTAAAGTAACAGACACTCCTCGTTTTCATAAAACATTTTCGTGGACCGAAATGCGCGTAACTTAGGTGTGTATATCATATAAATTCATTTAGTAACTCATTTCGTTTGCACACCACCTACAACCAATCATTAACGTTTGCCCTCTAAAACAGAATCCCTTTTCTCAAGATGTAGTGCTGCTTATGCAGGCCCATGTCCGATCCTTCCATTTTTCTTTTATTTTGACTAAATCTGGGTTCTTGTCCTGCTCGTTCTGGATATTCTGCATCGATCCAGTAAGGAAGTTTCCAAATGCCACGCCTTTTAAGTAGAACAACGAAAAGTGCTCTTGCTCTAATGCTTCAGCCATCTCTTCTGTTATGCCAATAGGTGAGCTGGGCAGGGCGTCAGCGATGACGTTTGTCGGACCAGGTACACAGGCCGTTGAAAACTGGTATTCCTGAAGCACAGCTGCCCATCTCGCTAGTCTTCCAGCGGAAGTTTTGCAGTTAGGAGAAACTCTAGGGCCATATGGTCCGTATAGACTTTGTTTTTCTACCAAACAGAAAGTATCTGAACTTTTTAAGTACCCATACTATTGCAAGGGCTTCAAATTTGGTAACAGAGGAATTTATTTTACTTTTGGATAGTACCCTGCTACCAAAGACGATTGTTCTGCGTACTAATTTGCCATCTTGTTCAAACTCCTGAAACACCATGACTCCCAGAACGGTCTTCGCCCTGTCAGTGGGTATACGAGGTGCATTCAAGTTCTAAGGCCTCCGATTTTTTTTTCTCCGGACTGGAAAGAGATAGAAACATGCGCATTGTTTTAAAATGAGGCCGCGTTCATTGTCAATACGTGCCAGAGATGGCAGCACCATACGGCAGATGGAATTTTACCGCCAGCGGCGAGAATGAGAACTGTTTTAAATTCTTAAAATGGCGACGTTTTCCTTACTTGAACAGCGTGCAATCATTCGTTTTCTGAATTTGCGTGGTGTGAAACCAATTGAAATTCATCGACAGTTGAAGGAGACATGTGGTGATGGAGTTATGGATGTGTCTAAAGTGCATTCGTGGGTGCGACAGTTTAATGAAGGCAGAACATCATGTGACAACAAACCGAAACAACCTCGGGCTCGCACGAGCCGGTCTGATGACACGATCGAGAAAGTGATTTGTTTTGGGGGATTGCCGAATGATTCAGCTCGTGGTTGTGCGGTAGCGTTCTCGCTTCCCACGCCCGGGTTCCCGGGTTCGATTCCCGGCGGAGTCAGGGATTTTCTCTGCCTCGTGATGACTGGGTGTTGTGTGATGTCCTTAGGTTAGTTAGGTTTAAGTATTTCTAAGTTCTAGGGGACAGATGACCATAGATGTTAAGTCCCATAGTGCTCAGAGCCGAGCCGAATGACTGTTGAACAGATCGCCTCCAGAGTTGGCATTTCTGTGGGTTCTGTGCATACAGTCCTGCATGACGACCTGAAAATGCGAAAAGTGTCGTCCGGGTGGGTGCCACGAATGCTGACGGACGACCACACGGCTGCCCGTGTGGCATGTTGCCAAGCAATGTTGACGTGCAACAACAGCACGAATGGGACTTTCTTTTCGTCGGTTGTGACAATGGATGAGACGTGGATGCCATTTTTCAATCCAGAAACAAAGCGTCAGTCAGCTCAATGGAAGCACACAGATTCACCGCCACCAAAACAATTTCGGGTAACCGCCAGTGCTGAAAAAACGATGGTGTCCATGTTCTGGGACAGTGAGGGCGTAATCCTTACCCATTGCGTTCCAAAGGGCACTACGGTGACAGGTGCATCCTACGAAAATGTTTTGAAGGACAAATTCCTTCCTGCACTGCAACAAAAACGTCCGGGAAGGGCTGCGCGTGTGCTGTTTCACCAAGACAATGCACCTGCACATCGAGCTAACGTTACGCAACAGTTTCTTTGTGATAACAACTTTGAAGTGATTCCTCATGCTCCCTACTCACCTGACCTGGCTCCTAGTGACTTTTGGCTTTTTCCAACAATGAAAGACACTCTCCGTGGCCGCACATTCACCAGCCGTGCTGCTATTGCCTCAGCGATTTTCCAGTGGTCAAAACAGGCTCCTAAAGAAGCCTTCGCCTCTGCCATGGAATCATGGCGTCAGCGTTGTGAAAAATGTGTAGGTCTGCAGGGCGATTACGTCGAGAAGTAACGCCAGTTTCATCGATTTCGGGTGAGTAGTTAATTAGAAAAAAAATCGGAGGCCTTAGAACTTGAATGCACCTCGTACAAAAATCCTGTGATAAGTCAGGATGTGATAAAATAGGAGCAGTGACGAGTGCCGCCTTCAAATTATTGATTTCTCGGTCTGCACTCTCATCACACATCCAGGCTGTTCTTTTTCCTGTTAATTGGCAGACACAGGGACTTGCTAATGTTTCCACATACATAAACATCTTATAGAAATTTATTACTCCTAGAAACCCTCTCAGTTGTTTCCTGGTTGTAGGAGTGGCAAACTTTGCAATTGCTGCCATCCTCTCCGGGTCGGGACTAATCCCTTCTCCTGTTACCACGTGTCCCAGAAAGCTGACCCTGCTGCTCCCAAAACAAGACTTCTCAGTGTTTGCGGTCACCTCATTTCTTTTCAAACTGCTTAACAGTTTGTTATGTCTCTCTCAGGTCTTTCTGGTACCAGTATATCGTCTACACAACACGTGAGCTTCTGTTTTAACTCTTCACTCGATATTTTGCTAAAACCCGTGGTAAATGCAGCTGAAGATGTATTCAATCCAAAAGGGAGCCTTTTGAACTGAAAACACCTTCCGAAGGCAATAAACGCCGTGTATTTTCGGCATTCAGGCTCGAGCTCTATCTGGCAAAAACGTCGAGCGCAAATCAAGTGAGAAAAACACCGAGACCCTGTAAGGTGTCAGGCAAATCCAACACCTTCCATGAAAACCCTGACATGATAAGCAAATCCAGTAGTATGCCACATAGCTCCGAATAAATCGTGACATTAAATTAACCAAAGTAATACGAGTAACGAGTGAGCAAATGGAATACCACAGACTAACACGAGAATGCCTAAATGCATGTCATACCTTCCCACCGTGAGACAGACGCAGTTCCGAGGGGAGAAACGAGAACAGAAGCCGAGAGCAGAACCGTGTTAAGCTGCAAGGCCCTACGATAAGGGACGGACGGAGTCCCACGTCGCCAGCTAACTGCTAGGACCACACCACCCGCAAGTTTTGGCGTGAGACTTTTTCGCGTCTCTGTTACGTTAGGACCACCCCCCAGCCCATGTTAAAAGCTAGAGCCCTCCAGAAGAACAGTATAGATCTTACGATAACACAAAAAGGGCTACACCACACGCAAGTTTTAGCGTGAGACTTTTTCGCGTCTCTGTTACGTTAGGACCACCCCCCAGCCCATGTTAAAAGATAGAGCCCTCCAGAGGAACAGTATAGATCTTAACGATAACGCTAAAAGGACCACATCAGCTGCAAGTTTTAGCGTGAGACTTTTTCGCTTCTCTGTTACGTTGCAAACTTTGAAAACATTGCCCCACCACGAAAAGTATAACGTTTCTCATTGGATAGACAGAATTTTTGTAGGCGGAGCTTAAGGTTAACATTGAGACCCTGATTGGTCAGATGAAAACACAGCCAGATAGTTATTTTTTAAACCAACTTCGGTAAATTGTAGTAAGGAGAATTGAGGAGAGAGTTGCTTCCGAGACAGCGAGGTGAGCAGAGCTGTGCTGTCCGCCGCCCCCTGACGAACACTGACAAGGTAATGAACGCACGCAATGCCGCATTTTTGAGCGCATAAGGCTTCATTCAGAACTGCAGAAGTCTCATCTGTTACACCCCTTTTTGCGTAATACTAGTGTCGATCGTCAATTAAAGCTCATGGTGTTCACATTTGCCACTTGAAGTAAAAATCTGAAACGCGATGATTTTTCTGTTATATACACTCCTGGAAATTGAAATAAGAACACCGTGAATTCATTGTCCCAGGAAGGGGAAACTTTATTGACACATTCCTGGGGTCAGATACATCACATGATCACACTGACAGAACCACAGGCACATAGACATAGGCAACAGAGCATGCACAATGTCGGCACTAGTACAGTGTATATCCACCTTTTCAGCAATGCAGGCTGCTATTCTCCCATGGAGACGATCGTAGACATGCTGGATGTAGTCCTGTGGAACGGCTTGCCATGCCATTTCCACCTGGCGCCTCAGTTGGACCAGCGTTCGTGCTGGACGTGCAGACCGCGTGAGACGACGCTTCATCCAGTCCCAAACATGCTCAATGGGGGACAGATCCGGAGATCTTGCTGGCCAGGGTAGTTGACTTACACCTTCTAGAGCACGTTGGGTGGCATGGGATACATGCGGACGTGCATTGTCCTGTTGGAACAGCAAGTTCCCTTGCCGGTCTAGGAATGGTAGAACGATGGGTTCGATGACGGTTTGGATGTACCGTGCACTATTCAGTGTCCCCTCGACGATCACCAGTGGTGTACGGCCAGTGTAGGAGATCGCTCCCCACACCATGATGCCGGGTGTTGGCCCTGTGTGCCTCGGTCGTATGCAGTCCTGATTGTGGCGCTCACCTGCACGGCGCCAAACACGCATACGACCATCATTGGCACCAAGGCAGAAGCGACTCTCATCGCTGAAGACGACACGTCTCCATTCGTCCCTCCATTCACGCCTGTCGCGACACCACTGGAGGCGGGCTGCACGATGTTGGGGCGTGAGCGGAAGACGGCCTAACGGTGTGCGGGACCGTAGCCCAGCTTCATGGAGACGGTTGCGAATGGTCCTCGCCGATACCCCAGGAGCAACAGTGTCCCTAATTTGCTGGGAAGTGTCGGTGCGGTCCCCTACGGCACTGCGTAGGATCCTACGGTCTTGGCGTGCATCCGTGCGTCGCTGCGGTCCGGTCCCAGGTCGACGGGCACGTGCACCTTCCGCCGACCACTGGCGACAACATCGATGTACTGTGGAGACCTCACGCCCCACGTGTTGAACAATTCGGCGGTACGTCCACCCGGCCTCCCGCATGCCCACCATATGCCCTCGCTCAAAGTCCGTCAACTGCACATACGGTTCACGTCCACGCTGTCGCGGCATGCTACCAGTGTTAAAGACTTTTTTTTTTCACTTGCTGCTCTTTATTTATTGACCCACCTTCTAATTGCTTATGGTGGGTCGTATTAAGCCTCTTAGCCACTGTGACTGGGCTCGGGCCCAGGAGTGGTTATGTGAGTTACCTCCCCTGTTCCCGATCCCACTCACACTGTTGCCCAAGTCTTGCCTCGTGGAGGCGGGCTTTTACGTTATTTGTTCGTTTTTGTTCGTTGTGCAGCTTTTAGATACATTACAAATAATATAAATAATACGGAAATGGAAAACAATTTCATTTTGAATTTAAGAAGGAGTAAACAGAAAGATAGGAAAGAAAAGGATAGAGAAATTACCACCACCTATGTGTGGGTTGCGGTCAGGGTCTTGGAATGACCTTCAAGACGCTGGCCGCCACTCACAGTTCACATATGTACTTGTATACTTAATTAGCTTATTACTAATTACATAGTGCAAAATTAAATATTAACTAGTCTAGATGTGATGGAGTGATTTTATTGAATTTGTTTAGGTCTGTGTGTGTGTCATTATGTGTGGTTGTGGGTGTGTATGTGTGCTTGTCAGACAAGTTCTCGCTTGATGAATGATTGGCACCTCCCGGCTATATGGCAGCTCAGTCTGGACGGTGGTTTTCCCCGATCTACATTGTGTATCCGTCGGGTTGGGCCCAGCTAAGGGGAACCAAAATTAAGATCCTTCCATCCAGGCCCAGTGTTGCCTCTCGTCGGGAGGCGTAGGTTCGTATGGCAGGGGCCTATCTTGGAGTTAACCCTTGTTTACAGGTGTCATGTCACCTTTGACTGCATATCCTCTTGTGTGTGTTCTTGTATGTATGTGCTATGTGCGTGTGTGTGTATGCGTGTACATGTGCATGTAAGACCAGTTCCCGCCTCCTGGTTACGCGGTAACTCAGCCTGTGTTAAAGACTGCGATGGAGCTCCGTATGCCACGGCAAACTGGCTGACACTGACGGCGGCGGTGCACAAATGCTGCGCAGCTAGCGCCATTCGACGGCCAACACCGCGGTTCCTGGTGTGTCCGCTGTGCCGTGCGTGTGATCATTGCTTGTACAGCCCTCTCGCAGTGTCCGGAGCAAGTATGGTGGGTCTGACACACCGGTGTCAATGTGTTCTTTTTTCCATTTCCAGGAGTGTAGTTACTGAGAAGCCACATCAGCCACTGTAATTTACGACAAGTTCGGTAAGTAATTAAAGATAATTGAGGTTCACTGTAGACCATTTTGATAGTTTTCTCTTTTGTGAAACTTAATTTAAACCTAGATTATAGATGTGTTATGGCATAGGTCATCCTTCGATCCATTGTAGAACTTGGAAACCCATTCATGGAATATTCGTTCACATTTTTGTTGAACGCAGTTGGTTTTTACCATCCTGTATTAAAACATTTCCTTTTATCAATAGTGCAATTTATAAACTATGTTTTGTGAGTGGAATAAAATTTCCAGTGGTAAACTTAACCGCTTTTTCGACGTTATTTTACCAGCTAACTAAAAATAGGAAAGCCTTGAACCCCTTCCACTAAATTTAGTTAGTATTAAGATTCTTTTACAGGGAGTGCAGTGGAGCTGACGCTGAAATCATTAAGTATTTGGTTATATCATCGCTAGTCTCACTGAAATTTTCTGAATTCTACATGTCATGTGTGGTCTGGCGTCTCCTTACCAGCAACAGGTCCCAGGTTCAAACTAGTCAATTCCCTGAAAAACACCCTCAGAGCGTCGTTGCGCGAAAGTGGTAGGGAGACACGACTCAGAAGAAACAGACACCACGCAGAATGTTTAGAACCCCGTGAAATCTTTGAAGCACCTCCTCAAGCCTTTCAGGGCGATCCGTCTCTGGCACACTAGTGGTATTTATTTGCCGTGAGTCTAACTCCAGTCGAATTCCACCGTCCTTTTTGACTACTATTCGTAGTGGACTATTGTACTCACACCTCGCGGCCTCAATTACACCTTCGTCCTCCATTCTTCGTAGTTCACCTAGAACCCTTTGCCGGTATGACCGTGGGATGGCATAAGGAGGTACCCGAAATGGTCTATGTTTCTTTACCTCAAATTTATATTGATACTCCTTAGTGCATCCGGTTTTGGGTGCGAAGATCTCTGCGTTATTTTTGAGTGCAATCTCCAACCCATTTCTGTCCTTATTATCTATTTTATCCAGATTCTCAAGTTTCGAATCAATCCTACTGTTAATTTCATCAATATGTTCACGTTCTGACTTGAACTCTGCTCTATTCTCAATACCTTTTTTACACTCTTCCCTCTGAACTCCGTGTTGGCTCGTGAACTGTAGTTTTAGACAGCTCGCCGGAATTTGAGCTTTTATTGCATTCTCATCAAATCTGATTTTTATTTTATTCTCTTTCCCTAACGTTAACTCCCCTCTTCCTAGATCGATGATAGCTTTCTGCGCTGAAAGAAAATATACACCGATTATTATATCAACTGTTAGTTTCTGTACTATGAATAGATTTGCCGTCATAAGGTGTCCTTGACAATCAAAGTCTAGACGTGTTTGATGAGATATTTCCATACCCTTTCCAACTAACGCAGCTCCTACCTTTGTTTTTTATACTGCGAGCACCGATGGGTCAATTGGATCTTTTCATTTAACAAACAGCCTATCTGAAATACCGTAGTACCCCTAATTCTTCCAAAATGGTTCAAAAGGCTCTGAGCACTATGGGACTTAACTTCTGAGGTCATCAGTCCCCTAGAACTTAGAACTACTTAAACCTAACTAACCTAAATATATCACACACATCCATGCCCGAGGCAGGATTCGAACCTGCGACCGTAGCGGTACCGCGGCTCCAGACTGAAGCGCCTAGAACCGCTCGGCCACCCTGGCCGGCCCTAATTCCTCCAATTTGTATTTTTACCAGCGGATACATGTCCTGTTTAGGTAACGTTTCCTTTTCTTCAAGTAATATCTCAGTCATGTCCTCATATTCTACAATATTTAAGTTATTACTTCGAAGACGGTTTACGGGCGCATTTTCTCTAGTGCCCGTCGTCTTGCCTAGTCATTGTTCGTTTTCCATGTTATCTTGACGTACTCTCGCAGGGTTAGGTGGTCTAATTTCAGTCGATTGTTCCCGATTCCTGTTGTTGTTCATTCCACCTCCTCCTCGGTCAGACCTTTGACGAGTTTCTATATTGTCGCCCCATGATGCGCCATTATTTTGTGGCTCCCATCTCCGGTCATTTTGGTGCCTATATTCTCTGCCATAGTTCCTCCATTGTCCATTATTCCCGCTACGATCTCTCTGGTCCATGTTTTTGTGCGGTGGACGATTTGCATTGTTTTGCCAAGTATGGCCTCTATTATTCCCTCCGTTGTTCCCCCTTCATTCACCTTGCACGTCTCTCAGCCTACGTTTTTCTCGTACCTGTTGCTCGTTGAAAGCGAACTCTCTTAGGATATCCTTGAATCCTTCTACATCACTTCCACATCGGCCGACGAGCGTTTGCTGGTAGGAAATTGGCAACTTCATGTAACACAATCTTATGATCTCAGCCGGTGTGCGTGGGCCGTCCAAAAACTGATTCTTCTTGGAATTTTCGAAAAACTTCACCGGACTATGGAACCTTACCAGCGGATACATGTCCTGTTTAGGTAACGTTTCCTTTTCTTCAAGTAATATCTCAGTCATGTCCTCATATTCTACAATATTTATGTTATTACTTCATTATTTCCTGTTTGATCCTGTCCTGTGTCTGCTTGGACCAGTATTTGTTTAAAAATGCGTCACGAAACTCTTCGTATGACGTGCACGTTTTTGCAATGTTCCGCATGTATTCGGCCTTTGTTCCCTCGATATGTGAACATAAGAAGTGCAGTTTGTACATCAGAGGCCAATGACGAGGTAATGATAAATCAAATTGACCAATAAAGGTTTCCGGGTGTAAAACATTACCCTCGTCTTTGTAGTGCTGAAATTTTCATACAGAGATAAAATGCTTAAGATCGAAAATTTCATTAGAGTTTCTTCTCGCTCGGCCTACCACATTCTCACTTGGTGCTAACATTCCCTCCCTACCGTTACCTTGGGCATCCCCTCTTCTACTCCCTGCCGCGTTTTCCTTACTGGAAAAATGTTCCGTGGTGCGAATTATCGGATAACAATTATGCATATGAAATATTTCACTGCTGTTCTTCGTACTCGCAAGTTGCGATCCAGTTGTGCTCTGTGTAGACGCAGGGACCATATCTCTAGCAATATTTCGTTGCTCTGCAGATACACTTTCAGTCTGTAGTTGACAAGCAACTCTTACATTCGAGCACATTCTGATATTGTCTGGGCTTGGACATGATCGAGTAGAGTTTGAACTAGCTCTTTCGGTTTCTGTTGTTTCCAAATGGCCTACTACTTCCTTCCTGAGAGGTAATTTTTGCCTTGGTTGCGACCTGACTTCCTGAGATAATTGCTTAATTTCGCTCTCTATGTTCTGTTTAAATTGGGAGAGCTCCTTGGTCAATGCCTTATTTGGTGCAATTTCCGTCTTTTGCAGCTACGTTACTTCTACTTGTTTCAAGCGCCTCTGCAACTTCGTAAATGCACATCTACCTAACTTTGTCGTATTTTCTGTTTTCTCTAAGGTTTCGATAGCAATCCGCCTTGCACCGCTCGCTAGTAATTGTGCCTCGTTCGCGGGTCTTCTGACCTCCGTAATCTCTCTTCTAGTTTTGTTTGCAGCGCCACTACCTCATTTCGACACTAACGTTTTGAATCTTACTATCCATTTCGGCACTAATGTTTTGAATTTTATTTCCCATTTCTGAGCTGACCTTCTGCATTTCAGCACTAACGTTTTGAATTTTACTTCCCATTTCTGAGCTGATTGCCTGCATTTCAGCACTAACGTTTTGAATTTTATTTCCCATTTCACTTCCTATTGCTTTTAGGTATGTAAGGATGTCCAGCACACCTGTGATATCTAAATCTTCTCTCCTGTTGTGACTTTCCATTCCTCTACTCTTAGGTGATCTTCTCCCCTTTTCCCTTTCCGTTTCTTGGTATTCAAAAAGTCATCACCGCGAGGCCCCTGATATGCTGCCTCGTGATGATGCCACAGACGAGGATCTACCACAATTCTTAGTTGTTCTGCGTTCACTTGGACTCTCTACATTATATTCCCGTATCTTTACGATTGCCTCAGTGTGTCACTGTTCGTCATCTTCGCTAACACATTGCCCACCATGGGCTTGACTGTGTCTATCGTCCTCAAAAAATTCCCTTGGATCGGTATTTTCCTCACCTGTGCCTTGTGCTGCTAACATAGCTAACTCTTTCTCATCCCATAGGCTGTCTTGACTACCCCGTGTATCTGTCATCTCTGTATTGTTACAACTAGTTCTCTGTTGTGCTACTAAGTGCGCTTTTGCCCTAGTTAACATGGACTGATCCCTCATAACACTTTTCTCTTAAAATACACTCAATTTACAATATCCACATTTATTATGTAATAGCACGTAAGGTAAATATCTACAACAAAGAAGCTAAACTAATGGCGACGTTGTGAATGAGCAGTGTCATTACAATACAACAAAATACACTGACACATTACATAACATAAATCAATAAATTGCAGCCCGTGGGCTGAAGTGAAGTGCCTGTGAGAAGTAATACATCAAAATAAAAAAGGATTATTTTTAATGTTATTGCATGACTTTACCACTGCAAACTATACACGCAGTCTGGTGATCACTATCGATAACACCTAAACATTAAATTGAAAAAAAACATTTTTTAAAAATTTCTGGGATTTCAAACCACTTTAGGATTACTATCAGAAGAGTCTAATTAGGATCCTGGCAGGGTCGCCATATCCAAGTGAGTGTAAAAATGAATGTGCACAATGTAAAATAAAAATGTGTGTGAAATCTTATCGGACTTAAGTGCTAAGGGCATCAGTCCCTAAGCTTACACACTACTTAACCTAAATTATCCTAAGGACAAATACACACACCCATGCCTGAGGGAGGACTCAAACCTCCATCAGGACCAGCTCCACAATCCATGACTGCAGCACAATCCATGACTGCAGCACCTTAGACCGCTTGGCTAATCCTGCGCGGCAGTGTAAAATAATAAACGCTAAAATGATGATTTGGCCCTGTCTAACTATCCAATGAAGCAGATCTTAGGATCTCTTAATTCCATAAATTACAACCTAAACATAAATGAATGATGAAGGCAACTAATACTACTAAATGATAAATGTTGTTTCTTATTATTGCAGATTAAAACAAATCACCCTTTCTGACAAATGTTTATATTTCCTAAGTAAACTTATTAATCAATTGCCCAACTCTGCCCCCTTTTATGGCCACGCTATCTGACATAAATAACGCATCACCTTTCATGCAATAAGCGTTAACAATTATTTACAAGATGTACATGACAATGTCAAAAATGGTTCAAATCACTCTGAACACTATGGGACTTAACTTCTGAGGTCTTCAGTCCCCTAGAACTTAGAACCACTTAAACCTAACTAACCTAAGGACATCACACACATCCATGCCCGAGACAGGATTATAACCTGCGACCGTAGCGGTCGCGCGGTTCAAGACTGCAGTGCCTAGAACCGCTCGGCCACCCCGGCCGGCGTGACAATGTCAGTCTCCTTTATATATTCATATATATGATGTACAAACTATCAAATGATACCTAATTGTGTTTGTAGATCACCGCAATGTATGTGGATGAGTTCTTGTAAGGTGCGAAATTATAGCCACCTTTCACCAGAAAAAGAAGGTCTTAAAAGACGGCCAGACAGGCAGATAAATAGACAGACAGAAAGACGGGTAAAAAATGACAAGACAAATCTTTTTACTGTTGCCTAATAACAAGTTAATAATTTCGGACTTATCTCTTTGTTTGTATTGTGAAACCTTACTTCCAGCCAAATTTCATGATTCCATGTCAACGATATGTATCCTACAGGTTTTCATTAGTGAGTTTTCCAGTATGCGTATATGCGACGTAAATGGCCGCATCTTTTCATTGAATTGACTTAGAAATTTAAACGTTTTACGCCGCTAAGGGACAATAGACCGTAATATGTGACATAAATGTGAGCTTGTTCCTAAAAGTCAGACAGACAGACAGAAGATGGACGGACAAACAAAACGATCCTATTAGGCTTCCGTTTTTACAGATTGAGGAATGCTACTCCAGAAATAAAAACAAAAATTAAATTAAGTGGTTAGCATCACTACTTCTAGATCTCGGGGTCGTGGACTAGATTTCGTCTCATTTTCATCGACATCTGCGGCCAATAATGCCACAGGAGCATTTATTTCTTTTTTTTTCTTCACAGACGCGCCGCACATTCCCAGAACCATTCGAAAACTGCTTAAGCCCTCGATTCGCTTTCTCTACTACAAATTTTACGTGTTAATCTTATTTCGTATCCTTTCTTACTTTTACTCCTAATTTTTTAAAGATGTAGTGTGAAGTGAAGAAGAGAAGAAAAGAAAAACAAGTAAGGAGCCTCCATAGATAAACTTCACGTCAGGCCACAGCGGATACCGAAGCGGAAGTACTGGGCACATTAATGTCATTTGACTCGAATAAAATGAGAACGAGCTGAAAGTGTCGAAGCCATCTGTTCTCGTTAAAGTGATCAGCGCACAGTAAAACCGGATTTCGAGGCAACTCCTCAAAGCAATTATTTCCCAGAAGTGTTTATTCTGGAAGCCGGTTAAGCTCGGCGATCGAGGCTCATAAAGATCCGCTAGTCCAGGCTGTGTGCAGGGACAAGCGTGCGTTATTTACTCTGGACGCTGGAGAAAGAGCGGCCGCAGACCTCTGAAGACGCGCCAGCTCCGGAGCAACTGAGAAACGAAACACAACAAAAGATGACAGAAGGTGGCGACAGCTGCACCAACTCAGACGGCTGGACAGCTGGGCCCGTAACCGAGTAATTCACTGCCGACCTGTACTCTGAAAAAAGAACTATCTTTATTTTCCACAGCTTGTCAAGTTTGTTTCCTCTGTTTTGCTTCTCGTTTCTTATAGGTAATGACGGGTGTTCAATAGGAAATGCAGCAGATTTTTTTTTCGGACAGTTTCGGTTGAAAAATATACGAAAACTCCTATAACTTTGTGAAGTTGTGATAGGTGGCGGCGTTATGCGTAACCTTCAAGATGATGTCTGTACCAGAGGCGCGTTGCGAACAAAGAGCTGTCATTGAGTTTCTTTCGGCGGGGAACAAGAGTATAGCAGGTATAGGCGGTTTCTTAATGTCTGTGGAGACCTGCCAGTGAACCAAAATGAGCCTCAGTTGCGCAAATTTTCTGGTCTTTACCAGGTTTCGGCTAAATTAATACAGCTTTCTCAGAAGCATAAAATTACTATAACGCGCCGGAGTAAGGCACAGTCGACATTAAAATTAAAACCTATAGCACCGTGGTACCATGTCGAATTAAAACTACTTAACTGAAGTCCAGCCCCGGCATCTCTTCACCACGCGGTCGGTTGGCAGCGGCAACTACACTACTGGCCATTAAAATTGTTACACCAAGAAGAAATGCAGATGATAAACGGGTATTCATTGGACAAATATATTATACTAGAACTGATGTCTGATTACATTTTCACGCAATTTGGGTGCATATATCCTGAGAAATCAGTACCCAGAACAACCACCTCTGGCCGTAATAACGGCCTTGGTACGCCTGGTCATTGACTCAAACAGACCTTGGATGGCGTTTACAGGTACAGCTGCCCATGCAGCTTCAACGCGATACCACAGTTCATCAACAGTAGTGACTGGCGTATTGTGACGAGCCAGTTGCTCGGCCACCATTGACAGGACGTTTTCAATTGGTGAGAGATCTGGAGAATGTGCTGGCCAGGGCAGCAGTCGAACATTTTCTGTATCCAGAAAGGCCCGTACAGGACCTGGAACATGTGGTCGTGCATTATCCTGCTGAAATGTACGGTTTCGCAGGGATCGAATGAAGGATAGAGCCATGGGTCGTAACACATCTGAAATGTAACGTCCACTGTTCAAAGTGCCGTCAATGCGAACAAGAGGTGACCGAGACGTGTAACCAATGGCACCCCACACCATCACGCCGGGTGATACGCCAGTATGGCGATGACGAATACACGCTTCCAATGTGCGTTCACCGTGATGTCCCCAAACACCGATGCGACCAACATGATGCTGTAAACAGAACCTGGATTCGTCCGAAAAAATGACGTTTTGCCATTCATGCACCCAGGTTCCTCGTTGAGTACACCATCGCAGGCGCTCCTGTCTGTGATGCAGCGTCAAGGGTAACCGCAGCCACGGTCTCCGAGCTGATAGTCCATGCTGCTGCAAACGTCGTCGAACTGTTCGTGCAGGTGGTTGTTGTCTTGCAAAAGTCCCCATCTGTTGACTCAGGGATCGAAAAGTGGCTGCACGATCCGTTACAGCCATGCGGATAAGATGCCTGTAATCTCGACTGCTAGTGATACGAGGCCGTTGGGATCCAGCACGGCGTTCCGTGTTACCCTCCTGAACCCACCGATTCCATATTGTGCTAAAAGTCATTGGATCTCGACCAGCGCGAGCAGCAGTGTCGCGATACGATAAACCGCAATCGCGATAGTCTACAATCCGACCTTTGTCAAAGTCGGAAACGTGATGGTGAGCATTTCTCCCCCTTACACGAGGCATCACAACAACGTTTGACAAGGCAACACCAGTCAACTGCTGTTTGTGTATGAGAAATCGGTTGGAAGCTTTCCTCATGTCAGCACGTTGTAGGTGTCGCCACCGGCGCCAACCTTGTGTGAATGCTCTGAAAAGCTAATCATTTGCATATCACAGCATCTTCTCACTGTCGGATAAATTTCGCGTCTGTAGCACGTCATCTTCGTGGTGTAGCAATTTTAATGGCCAGTAGTGTAGTTATGTCTATTGGCCTAAAATACAATATATATCATTATGTGTTTTTCTCTGCAAATAGATTTCCAACGCCGATAATGGCTGTATGTTAATGCACAAAAGTAACATATTGTTATAACATGTACATGCACAGGTCACGAGCTTCCGCTGAATTTTGGACCAGTGGTTTGTGCGCGCGGGGCTGGCGCCCGACATTGTCTCAGATGAATTCCATCGCCTTCAGATCAGATGAATTTAGCGATCGAGGCATCGACGCCAGTTCTCTGTCGTGCTCCCTAAAGGACGCAGCGAGATTGTGGCTTTGATACAATGGGTGTCTTTCTGCTGGAAGATGCATCGCCGTCGGCGAAAACATGAGACATGAAGAAATGGTTCAAATGGCTCTGAGCACTATGGGACTTAACTTCTGAGGTCATCAGTCCCCTAGAACTTAGAACTACTTAAACCTAACTAACCTAGGGACATCACACACACCCATGCCCGAGGCAGGATTCGAACCTGCGACCGTAGCGGTCGCGCGGTTCCAGACTGTAGCGCCTAGAACCGCTCGGCCACAACGGCCGGCTGAGACATGAAGAGATGCAGGTGGTCCGCAATGCCTTCGATTACATCACAGGTGAAAAGATGCCTGGTGGCGAAGAGAAACTTGTCCCACGAATTGAGTAAAACCTGTATTTCAGTGTTGTGAAGATACACACCACCTGCAGGAACTGTCACTTTCCCTGTACTGCGCAAGGACATCTGAATACAAAAGAATCTATTTGGCTCTGTGTTCAATGACAATTCATGGACCGATCCCTTTACATAATTTACAGTATAGTGAATAATTTCTCCCCAGAAATGTGATTCCACGCTGGGTATTCAAACGTGGTCCTATAATTACTGAAATGATAGTGTAGTATCGTAATGAGATTTCTTGATTGAAAGAGCAAATAAATTCTGAAAGGTCTCTGTTGGATTCCTTTCATGTTAATTTCTTAAATCTGTTGTCATTTACGGCATAAATTCCTCTTCTAAATTTACTGTGGCGTTTCTGACTATCTGGGAGGAGACTGAGTAGTGGAACGTGTTACTTTTACACATAAACAAGAACGATCTGTCACACTACTACACTTTAAAACACAGTTTATATGTAATTCATGTCACACAGTCTCATACGGAACCTACATCCGCTTTCTTTTATATACTGTATATGATAAGATACTGTCATCCCCCTTCCCTTATGTGTGAGAGGATGAATGAGCAAATGTATTTCTAGTTACATGCTTGAGGGTAGCAGACAAGCCTGTCTGCTTGACAACAGTAGGACCAACGTCGGAACAGGTAGCTACGCTTTCTAAAAGCAGAGAGGTTTCTATTCTTAGTATGGTCCTGTCTGTCCCTTGTCATGTTGGTATAGGAAGCTGTCTCTCTGGCCACTTCCGTTTGTATTTGGGAGCCACCCTCAGGAGGGACCAGGCCAGTCGGTCCGTGGCGAGCGTCTGAAGTGGTAAGATCTCCGGCTAAGCGCGTGTCTGCTAAGTCCGTAGGACAATGGATTTCTTAAGTTCAGCCTAACTGAAAATTTAATCACCTTTATTTCAGATTTAGCTCTAAAATATCTAATGTTATCTTAAATTGCAACGCAGTGTATTTCGAGTGTGAAGTTCAGAATATCTTCCAGTAGTTACTTTGTCACTACTTTTTGAGTAAAGTGGAACCACGTGTTGATCAGTACCTCTAACTAAGATCATCAATCTTAAATGCGAATGTGCGTGAGATTATAACGTCTCGTCTTGACAATATTTTACAATATAGCAACTTTTCTTTATGTTCAGCCCACGTGGGGTGTACTTTGTGAGACCAGTACCATGTGCTTATACAATTGTTTGACGCATCAGGTTAATAGTAAGACGTTAGTAACGAGTTCGAGGTTTTTCTTTTGTAAATTGCTTTTCGATCTAATTTATTTTCATTATCAAAATTATTGTGGAGTTACACTCTTTGTGTAAACCAAGTTGACCACGTGAAGCATGTGATGTAATCATCAAAGTAGCCCTCAGCTATTCTTTTCGGGAAGATTTCACAGAGAGTTAGTATTAATTTAGTATACCAGTGTGTGGTAATTACATGACGGACAGGATTGTGCTACGAACGTAACTTCATTGGGTGAAAATTGAATCGGTTGGTTGTGGTTAATTTCCTCTTGCACATGTTTCAACGTTCTTCGTGTGTTATTTTATGAATGCAGTGTTGTATGCAGTCTCCCAATCTTGGCTCCATATTTGATGTGTTCCGTAAGATTACAATCTCACATTTTCACAATCCTAAATAAGGCACCAGTTTAGTTATGAATCAAGTATAGTATGCTGAAATTTCAATGATCAATATTAAAATAAATTTCCAAATATAAACTGATTTATTTCCTTTTATTTAAATTCTCTTTTATATATATATATACGTGTGTGCTTATACAATATATATATATATATATATATATATATATATATATAATCACCGGTTGTCGTATGACTATTAAAAGATTATAATTAATGTTAGCCTGGTTGGGAATTTAGTAAGCTAGACTGGATATCTGGTGAAACAGTTGCGCAGTAATGCGAGGTTAACTTCCCCAGACAGCTCACAGCTTTTAACCCGCTTTTATAGCCTATCAGCACCGCTTTCAGATCAAATTAAAGCAACAACATTACAATTCAATCTTCAAATGTTATGACAATACTTGGTTTTTAAAATACATTCCAACAAGTTTTCATGGATAGTTATTGAGCAAAGTCGAAGTGAGAGGCTGTCAGATGATTGTACTTCTGTCTAACATCAGCTGGCACATTATCCTAACAGATTGCCAATGTGCTAACTTGTGGTACAGTGATCGAGTCACAGAACTCGTCTAAAGGATCCCACATGTAAATTACATCTGCCATCTGCTGTGGGTGCTCACTGGGAAGGCGCGGTGCCGGCGGCATCAAGGTGACTGAGTTCCTATCTTGTCGGAGCCTGACAAATATTTTACCAAACGCCATGCTCGATCGTGTGGAGTCAGTTACCAGTGATGCGTTGCACTGCAGGGTGCGATTAAGACTGCTGGCCACCGTGACGATCTGAGGCCACGGACGTTGCTCCGGTAAGGAGCGAAATCGAAGCCGAGTCATGTTGACCGGCGGTCTGGAGCAGCACTTACAAAACTGTGTCTGGGCTACCTCGACCGATGTCTGGTCTCTTCTCCAAGTCTTCTCTCTCCGGCAGTCTGGAATAGAGTGCCTCGAGAAACTCCGCTCTATATATAAAATGGTAATTAAATCGACACCCTAGCTGCAAACAGGAGTTGATATACATCATTGGGGACACGTTGAAAATGTTCGCCACGACCGGTACTCGAACCCGGGATCCCCTGCTTACATGGCCGACGCCATATCCATCTTTTTTTTTTTTTTGGGAACACATATGCGAAAGAGAAAAGAAATATAAATTCTGGTTAAAGAAAAAGAAAGGAAAAAGGAAAAGCAAAAGAAATAAAATCCGCGCAATCTGCGACGCGCTCTCCCATCCGCGGAGGTCAGAAGTAGAATAGATCGAAGGCGGTTGAAACTCAGACACCGCCGGGGGAGGAGGGGTGGGTGCCCTCTGAGCCAGGCACCCCCCAACTCAGTGGAGGTCTAACAAAGACCGCTCGAAGATAGTTAGCAAATAATATTCGGTAACGTGGCGTGTGTTCGAGAGCTGCATGGGCTGTTCGTAAATAGGTCCAGAAGTCGAGGCGGGATTTAGGTCCCTCATGAAAGAGATAAGCGACCGCCCACCCTTTGACCCACGTAATAGCATGACATTTGGCGGCGAGAAAATGTCGGTCCTCCGGGTACAGAAACATTCCAGGTTCGATTGTGTCTGGTGGCACCCGGAGATAGCAGGCAATGATTTGCTGGACGAAGCGCCATACATCTTGCGATGAGGCGCATGTCAGACAGTGTTCATCAGTGTCCAGTTGCTGGCAAAGGAGACAAAGAGGGGATTCTGACAAGCCAATGTTGCGCAGGCGCTGCTTCGTGGCAAATTTCCTGTTGACTATGTGATACCACAGTGCCCGGACGTTCGTAGGGAGGAAGGGCTGGTGGACGGTAGTCCACACTTTGGGCCACTGGATGGAGGGATGTTTGGTCTCCATCACATTCCGGGGAACACAGCGCAGCAACAGGCTGTATCTGAGCCACAGAGGGCACAGAGGCTAGTGCGCCTGCAGGGATTTATCCCTTGCACGCTCCCCATGAGACCCACATTCCCAACATGCCCACACCACTACATTCGTTTTGCGCCTAATAGATGTTTGCCCATTACACTCATTACTTGTGGCAGATTAATCTACCAAGTCCCGTAGAATTGGGGCATAGCGTGTGTGTTCGCGCAAGAAGGTCAGTGGTCGGGTAGCCATATTTTAACTATACATGATGGTAGTATCTGTTCCCGAAAGAACAGATACCGTTATCAATCCAAACTCCCGAAAAATTAAGATGTGCTGACCCCACCAAGTTGCATGCCTGCCTATAGCGGCCGGTTACGGGCCTTAGCGACAGTCACAAGTGTACAGATCGCCGCACACAACCTCTGCAAAAAATCCTACTCTAATTGACAGGCTCGCTGCCAAAAACTAGCGGCACCTTGTTACGTCAGCAAGCGTTACCAACTGTCCGTCGGTCAGCTTCCTTTTTTAAAGTTCACACGGTAAGACTGCAGCGTGGGAGAAGTAACCGCAATAGCAAAATACGAGGTGCATTCAAGTTCTAAGGCCTCCGATTTTTTTTCTCCGGACTGGAAAGAGATAGAAACATGCGCATTGTTTTAAAATGAGGCCGCGTTCATTGTCAATACATCCCAGAGATGGCAGCACCGTACGGCAGATGGAATTTTACCGCCAGCGGCGAGAATCAGAACTGTATTAAATACTTAAAATGGCGACGTTTTCCTTACTTGAACAGCGTGCAATCATTCGTTTTCTGAATTTGCGTGGTGTGAAACCAATTGAAATTCATCGACAGTTGAAGGAGACATGTGGTGATGGAGTTATGGATGTGTCGAAAGTGCGTTTGTGGGTGCGACAGTTTAATGAAGGCAGAACATCGTATGACAACAAACCGAAACAACCTCGGGCTCGCACAAGCCGGTCTGACGACATGATCGAGAAAGTGGAGAGAATTGTTTTGGGGGATCGCCGAATGACTGTTGAACAGATCGCCTCCAGAGTTGGCATTTCTGTGGGTTCTGTGCACACAATCCTGCATGACGACCTGAAAATGCGAAAAGTGTCATCCAGGTGGGTGCCACGAACGCTGACGGACGACCACACGGCTGCCCGTGTGGCACGTTGCCGAGCAATGTTGACGCGCAACGACAGCACGAATGGGACTTTCTTTTCGTCGGTTGTGACAATGGATGAGATGTGGATGCCATTTTTCAATCCAGAAACAAAGCTCCAGTCAGTTCAATGGAAGCACACAGGTTCACCGCCACCAAAACAATTTCGGGTAACCGCCAGTGCTGAAAAAATGATGGTGTCCATGTTCTGGGACAGCGAGGGCGTAATCCTTACCCATTGCATTCCAAAGGGCACTACGGTAACAGGTGCATCCTACGAAAATGTTTTGAAGAACAAATTCCTTCCTGCACTGCAACAAAAACGTCCGGGAAGGGCTGCGCGTGTGCTGTCTTACCGAGACAACGCACCCGCACATCGAGCTAACGTTACGCAACAGTTTGTTCGTGATAACAACTTTGAAGTGATTCCTCATGCTCCCTACTCACCTGACCTGGCTCCTAGTGACTTTTGGCTTTTTCCAACAACGAAAGACACTCTCCGTGGCCGCACATTCACCAGCCGTGCTGCTATTGCCTCAGCGATTTTCCAGTGGTCAAAACAGACTCCTAAAGAAGCCTTCGCCGCTGCCATGGAATCATGGCGTCAGCGTTGTGAAAAATGTGTACGTCTGCAGGGCGATTAGGTCGAGAAGTAACGCCAGTTTCATCGATTTCGGGTGAGTAGTTAGTTAGAAAAAAAAAAATCGGAGGCCTTAGAACTTGAATGCACCTCGTACTGTGCGTACTTGAGGTGCTGGCTTCGTAAACACCCCGCTGTCAACGACCCGCCATTCTAAGGACGCAACGATGCAAAGCCAGACCGCCCTGGGCCAAGCGCCACAGCGTCGCACGGGCAGACTCTAAGCAATGCTCGTTGCCTTCCCTCCAGGAAGAGAAACCCGAGGGCGCCTTGGAAAGAGAGCGTCCCCGGCCACAGTTATTGTCACCTGGGCCCAAACTTCTTGGAACCCGGTGGACGTACACAACTCCCCTGTACATTGGGCCTCTCCCACCCAGAATGTCCACCAATAGATCTTGGAAGACACAGCAAATAGTTTAAGACCCATCATCTGATTTAATTTGAACAAGGAGTAATTAATGCCCTAGATATCCGATCACCTTCCTAACGTCGTTCCCAGATATGGCAACTACAGAAAATAAATGAGAGAGGACAAACCAAAATTTAAGTAAGGCCCTGATGAAGGCTAGCTGCAACGCTGGCCGAAACGTTGGCGCATTTTAAATTATGACCATGCGGTCTGATACCCTGAAGAATTTTATTGAAGACAAACCAAAATTGTTTGACGTCTCTCACAGCCCATGTGAAAGTCCCTTACAGCACAGTACTGCCCATTCGGTCTGCTTCCGAGGCAGACATTCGGCTAGATGAGGGCATATCAGGACACGGCCATTGACCTGGTGTAACAAGAAGCATATTTCACCTGACCAGATGCCATGTTTCCATTGATCCACGGTCCTATCTCGATGACCCTGTACCCGCTACAGCTGTGATGACGTCTGTGGGCCAACATGGGAATATATAGGGTTTGTCTGCACGGAGCCTCACGTTCGTTAGTGTGTGCTGAATGATGTGCCCCAAAACACATGTGCCTGCACCAGCCCTGTACTCCATCGTCAGACCTACCCCACAGGGCGGACCAGCCTCCGACCTCCACGTTCTGTGACAAGGCGTGGACGCCCAACAACTTACCGCCTACGAGTGATTTCACCATCCTTCTGTCACCCTCCATGTTCTCGCGACAGCAGCGCGCGAAAAGCCGATTAGCTTCGCAGTTTCCGAGATGTTCGCTCGCAGGTGCCGGGCAATAATAACGTGTCCTTTGTCAAAGTCGCTTATGTCAGTGGATTTCCCTGTTTGCGGCCCATATTGCCGCTAGAACGAGTCTACATTCGTCTCTGCTCAGCTTACATACACTATCCTTCCCGCGTCACGTACACGCGGTATTGCGATGGGCGGTAGTCATGGCTCATCAATGTATTACAGCCATAATATTAATTATAAAAATGCAAAACGTTAGTTTTAAGAGGTTTTCTTTCTTTTCCATTATAAATTTATGCTTTACACTTGTTTTTGAGAAAACAGACACAGTACTAAGGACTAGGGCAATAATGAAAAAAATTATTTAGAAACAGTATTCAAAATACGAGTTGTTTGGAAGAGGTGTCTGCAGAATGATCTGAAACTAACTCCACATAATACTCTTACTGCACGCTTCCTGTATTTAAAATTGCTGTCACTGTTAGTTGAGTTTTACAAAATGGTTCAAGTGGCTCCAAGCATTATGGGATTTAACATCTGAGGTCATCAGTCCCTTACACTTAGAACTACTTAAACCCGGCTAACCTAAGGACATCACACATATCCATGCCCGAGGCAGGAGTCGAACCTGCGACCGTAGCAGCAGCATGGTTCCGGACTGAAGCGCCTAGAACCCCTCGGTCACACCGACTGGCTTTGAGTTTTCCCACAAAAATTATTGTGTCACTCATTAGTGAGTAGAAATGTGCAGAACAAACCAGTTTCTTAACTTTTAAAATAATGTCTACTGTTGGCTGGTCATGGAAATCCTCATTTCTTATTGCACAATTGCACTGTGTGAGTGGAGTCAACGTTCGTCTATTTCACTGGAAACGTAATCTCCATTCAGTGCATACCGTCTTCGACTGACAACGATCTGGCAAATATCCATCTAACGATCGTCATCATCATCATCATCATCATTTAAGACTGACTATGCCTTTCAGCGTTCAGTCTGGAGCATGGTACCCCTTATAAAATTCCTCCATGATCCCCTATTCAGTGCTAAAATTGGTGCCTCTTCTGATGTTAAACCTATTACTTGAAAATCATTCTTAACCGAATCCAGCTACCTCCTCCTTGGTCTGCCCCGACTCCTCCTACCCTCTACTGCTGAACCCATGAGTCTCTTGGGTAACCTTGCTTCTCCCATGCGTGTAACATGACCCCACCATCTAAGCCTGTTCGCCCTGACTACTCCATCTATGGAGTTCATTCCCAGTTTTTCTTTGATTTCCTCATTGTGGACACCCTGAAACGTCCCCTTAGAACAATTTTACATGTGAAACGTCCACTTAGAACAATTATACAAGCCTGTGCTTAACCTGACACACAATATTATTTAGCGCAACGCAATCTGACTTTCAATAACCCCTACAAAACAATGGCCCTGACTAACTTTAACCTATACCTTTTACAAATCACTTACCTCACAAAAATCTTCGCTACTCAAGCTACTGCAAAACAGCGAGCGCCACTATTGCCAGCTAAATAAAAGATTCAAACTACTGAAGGTACTAACTACTGATAGGGATAGTTAGCAAATGAAAGATATTAATAGAGAACAAACAATGTATTTACCTTAATATTCATAATTGACATCCAGTATTACAAATTATCAAAACTCCGCCATCTCTCTCCCCACATCCACCACTGCTGGCGGCTCACCTCCAACTGCCCAACGCTATCTGCTGTTCACATCCAGCTATAGCAGTTCATGACAACAATGGCAGGCAACAATGCAAACTAGCCACATACTGCACACAGCACAGCCAGTGATTTTCATACAGAGAGCGCTACGTAACGTTGCCAATAAGAAAACATAAACAGCAAACTTACATAAAGAAAACATAAACAGCCTACTTACATAGCCCCCATGCTCCCCACAAAAAATTTTACAAATGTTTTTGGCCAGTGGCCAATAATGATTTGATAAAATTTTTCATAATTACAATAACAAAGATATCAAATGCACACACTTATTGATACAATGTTGGTCAACAGCTAAAATTTTTTTCACAGTCAATAAAGACAGTCCAGATTGTTCATCATAATAGTAATTACAGTTTTTGTTTTTCACAAAGTCTCATTAGTAAAAGAAATTGCACATAGAAGTAGTGGATTTCCATGCAGCCTTGAAGAAGTAGTGTTGTCCTTCCAACGGAAAGACAGTGCTGACTCTTGAAATGCTGACAGGTAATGGGCCACAATGGAGCAAACCCACAGCAGAGTCATTCGAAGTTCTGACGAATATTGGTAGGTAGGTCATCACTGAGCAGACCCACTGCAGTCCTGGTAGAGAGTATGGTATTGGTGGGCCACCAGAGATGCAGACCCACAGTAGTCCTTGTAGAGATAATTGTATTGGTGGGCCATCAAAGATGCAGACCCACTGTAGTCCTTGTAGAGATGGCCAGCAGCCATCTGCTGCGACTGTGCAGGTGCACAATCACCATCGAAGAGTCTTGCAGAGAAGATAGCAAGTCCATAAACCACCACTTGTGCACTCACAAAGTTTTTGGAATTGTCCTTAGGACCAGCAATGCTGTTATCCAGTCCCTTGCTGAAGTATTAACACACGTGCAAACACTAACAGTCCCTACTTCTCACATATTGTCCATATACTATGACCAACAGAAATGTGTGCAGTGAAATGAATGCTTACAAGTTACTGAATTTGAGTAACTGGTGTCAATTACAATTATATAACATAAGAATACAATTACAAAGATACAAAATACTTCATTAAAAACATAACAATACAGATAATATTTGTAGTAATAGGGCTTTACAAAAGAATAGAAATAAACATATACATCAGTGTTACAGGAATGATGACATGAGTACATACATAAAAGATCAGAATCACTTTTAAAAATTCAACTTCACACATGAGCATTAAAACAACACAGAATAAATAATGTCTAAGCATCTTTACAAAGAAAATAACAGAGTATTAGAAAAATTCTACAACATAGCTCTCATCAGCTAAACACATAAAGACAGGAAAAACACAAATACACAAGGGTACACAAACACATAGCGGAATAACACCAAAAAGAAAGGACAACACACAATTACATATTGGGAAAAAGCAGCAAAGAGGAAAGGACAGGGTTTGTTTTACTGCAATATTTTGCTTGGAGATCTCCCTTCATTCCATAGATCGTTCGTCTTATTTCAACCTTTGCTTCCACCAAAAAATCCTATCTAAGCATGCTTTCTGTATTTATATGTTCACACATTGCTTACCTCATCATTTATTTCCAAGAAAATCCTACCTATACCTCGTTCCTGTATTCTATTCATATTTCTTTCAAAATAATTATTTCTGATTGTACAATACTCATTGGGGCCCAAATCTTTCTTCGCAATGCATTCTTTACCTATTCTCCATAGTCAGTTTCTTATATAGTCTACCCCCTCTTAAGCTAACTTAAATCTACTGAGTTCAGATATATATACCAAGGGACGAGGCAATGCAGCATCACAACAAATCAACACAAACAAAAATGACAAAAAATGCAAATTGGCAAAGCTAGCAGCATAAATTAGCAAAAGTCAAATTCAATAACACTATGCCTGGCAAACAGCAGCAACTTATACCTAAACATGACATAGCTCAAGCAGAAAAAAACATTACACTAAAGACAATAATGCAGACAAGGGAAATGCATATTCACATCTTAATGTCTATGTAATTAAAGTGGTCATCTTAATGTCTATGTAATTAAAGTGGTGCACCATAACAACTTATTGTAAAAAAAATATTACCATGTACTTGAAAAGAAAATTTTGTTTTACTGTTGCTAGTTCCTTCTTATTGTTCTTTCCTTTCCAAGTGCTCCTTTTTTAAAGAATGTGGATCATAAAATAATTATTTAATAAATCTGTTGACAGAAAGAGTTCACATTAGCAAATGCATTTCATTTTATAAAAGCAATGCTGCAACACAGCTGGAAACCAGATATCAAATGAAATAAGCAATTACGCAAACCAAAGCATAAAAATGTCATTCAGTAGTCATGTGACATTTCATTTCATAAGTTAATTGCTCTCAACTCTCGTACAAAGACTCTTGTCATAATCAGGTGTGCAGATGTAAAAATATTTCTTGTCATTTTGTTAGGCATTTCAGTAAATATCATAAATTTTTTAAGTAACGAGGGTGTCGCATTAGCGATGAAAGGCACATCCTAATGGCTTATTCTCCAGGTGTTTGACACAGCTGTGTGCCCACAACGCATTACAAAAATCATATGTTTTCCAGTAGCGAGCGTGTCGCATTAGCGATGCCCTCTACAAAGGAATGTCATTAACAGTGGTGTAGCCCTCTCTTTGTCCTTCTCTTCCACCTGTGCCTCTGGCACACCCTAATGGCTTTCTTTTCTACCTGAGCGTCTGAAAAGGCTTGTTCTCCAGGTGTCTGACACACCTGGGTGCCCACGTCACATTATCTGCAGGTGGTCACTTAACTTTCTTACGGAAATATTTACGACAGCAGTTTCCGCTACAGTGACAGTCTCATATAAAAATATTTCACAGGTCAAGAGTCCCTAACCACTATTCATTACTCCTTACCTTATTCGTCGACACTTTTTCCATATTTCATCATAACAGATACATAGCATAATCAAATAACACATATAGCATCAGCTTATGGATCATAAACTTACCGCAACAGCATAATACACATCGTCGTCGTAAAAATAACATCATAAAACCTCAGTCAAATCTCAAAATCGTCGTAGCTTCCTCCAATAATTTCAAAACCTAACAAAATTCTCTGCTCATGTCAAAAGTGTCATCTGCCTCCAACGTACTTTAAAATCATACTCCCTTACCAAATACATCATTCAAAGTTCTCATAGTATCACAATGGTTCCAAAAAAATTATGAACAGTTCACAAAGTGCAGACAAAGTACAATTTCTTAAGTGTGAAGTTATCCAACGGTGTAATCACGTAATCATCTGTCACTGACGAAATAAACAAGTTTGTCTCTCTCAGTTAAATGATCAGATAGCTGTCTAATTTATGTGTTAGAGAAATATGGTACCGATGTGTTAAATTGTATAAGCAAATACCATATTAGCTAGGGCTCCTTGTGCTTGCCAAACACATGGTACACAAAGTAGGCGTGTACCCCCCTGAGGTTTATTGTAATTTTATCCTCAGGTATTACAGCTTACAGCAATGAAATGAAATGTGTCACGAAAAACTTTCTTTGTAATTCAAAAATCTTTAAAAATAAATGTTTGAAGTACAAAATTAATCACTCAAGTACGTGTCCTGTAGCGCTAAATGTGCGTCTTGCTGTAAGATAATCTCTGGGAAGTGTCGTAGTTATTGTCCTCCGAAAGCTAAGTTCTGCAGAAGTCAATGTACTTACCTCATGATAAACAAAAGTGAAATGCTTTGCGTATAGATAACTTAGTTATTACGCTTATTGCCGTGATGAGGAAAGTACTGTGCTGTAACGTATTGTTGTCCTGCGGAAAAGGCTGTCTCCTTGTAGCAATAGCACAAAAGTTACTACTAAAACATGTTTTACTTTACAGAAGAATTCAGAAAAACTGTGCAGATATCAAACAGATACACCGCAAAAGCAACATTGTAAATTGTCACTCATTAGTAACGTCGTGATATAATCGTGTAGCTGTCACACAAACCAACCACTGTGTCATCTGGCATTTCACAGAAAGCACCTCAAATCCAGAATCCACTCGTATGCAAACCAAAATGTTGCATGTTAACAGTTTCTTAAGTCTGACAAATTGTACAAGTAGCGTGAAGTGAAAATTGCAAAGACTAAGTTAAAAACAGATTATCTGTCAATAAATGGTTTTACATGAGAAATGTGGTGTAAACCTTTACTCTTCCTAGTACGCAGAGTTTCAACTTCAACGCAATTATCATGTGGTATACGTCGGATTCTGTAAGGTCCATTGTAAACTAGAAAGAATTTGTGACTCAAGTGTTTCTTCTTATGTGACAATGAATGAGCTTTAATGAGAACTTTCTGACCAATACATAATTTCTTTGCATTTGCTTTACCGTGTAGTTTTCTCCTTTTGTCTGCTGCAGATTTTATATTTTTAAGAGCCAAATCAATTATGTCTTTGTGTCGAAGTTTACGTGTATTCGGAAAGGTACAAGCTCTCTGATTCTGTTCGGAGGTTCTACATTCTTCAGTACAAGAGTAGGTGGTAAAGCAGTGGAATCATGAGGCATTTCATTCAGCACATTTTGAAATAAGTGTAAATATCTGTCCCAATGCTGATGCTTTCTGTGACAATAAAGTCTGCAAAGCTTATTGATTTCTTTCATAATCCGTTCAGACGGGTTACAGTGTGGTGAATACAATGAAATAAAAACAGGTTTGATTTTATGATTCCGAAGCATGCGTGACCAAACAGCAGATCTGAATTGCGGTCCGTTATCTGAAATGACTTTACTAACGTGTCCAACTTCACGTAAGAAATTTTTAACAAAGGCGTTGGATACAGACCGTCCAGTGGCTTTACGTAACGGAGTGAAAGAAACAAATTTTGAAGTAAGTTCAACAGCGACTAGAACGTACGAAAATCCATTCGATGTTGTGACAAGGGGTCCCAAGAGATCAACAGCAGCAAATTCTTTTAATTTGGAAGGAATAATAGGAAACAATGGAGCACGATGTGAGATAGTAGATGGTTTCGCCTTTTGACAAAGTTTACAAATAGACAAGACTCTTCGAATTCGCTTTTCCATATTGTTAAAATAACAAGTCGTTCGAAGAATATGATAACATTTTCGTGGACCAAAATGTGCGTAGCTGAAATGAATGTACCAAATGAGCTTATTAACAAAATCGTCTGGAATGCAAAGTACCCATAGCTTGTCATCAACAGTGCAGCGTTTGAAGAGTATGTTGTTTCTAACCAGGTAATAATGCCGAATCTGAGTGTGTGTCTTTTCATGCCATTTACTTTTGATATCTTTCCAAATCGGATCTTTATCTTGTTCATGAGCAATGTCCTTTAAAGATGTGGTGATGAAGTTTTCAAAGGCGACTTTCTGAATGTAAAGAATACTGAAATTTTTCTCGAGGTTGCTTTCTGTGTTACTTTTCTCAAGCCCAGCCGGTGCGCGTGACAGCGCGTCCGCAACAATGTTCTCCTTGCCGGGAATGTAGACTATTGTGAAGCGGAATTCTTGCAGAAACAATGCCCAACGTTTTAACCTATCATGATTTAATTTTGAAGACATAAGAAACTGTAATGCACGATGATCACTGTATACTTTTACGTGCTTACCAGAAAGAAAGAAACGAAATTTGTTAAATGCCCAAACGATAGCTAAAGCTTCTAATTCAGTAACGGAATAATTTTTTTCAGATTTTGTTAGCACTCGGCTAGCAAAAGCAATGGTTTTCTGTATGGTAGTGTCATTTTCTATGGCTTCTTGAAATAAATGGGCACCAAGACCAACTTTGGAAGAATCCGTGCTAAGGCAGAAATCTTGTGACAGATCTGGATGAGCTAGTATTGGCGCGTGAAGTAACGCTTCTTTCAAAGAATTGAATTCCAACTGTGCTTGTTCGTCCCAGTTCCAAATAGTATTTTTTCCAGTGAGAGAACAAAGTTTTGGTGTAACTAGAATTTGCATATTCAGAAAACGACGGTAAAAATTTACGAGACCTAGAAAACTGCGGACTTGTTTTTTTGTGGATGGAACTGGAATGGCTCTAATTGCTTCTAACTTTTCAGGATCCGGCTGAATGCCTTCAGAAGAAATAATATGTCCCAAAAACTTCACCTTCGTCCTACCGAATTCAGACTTTTCCAAGTTAACTGTAATTCCAGATTCTGCAAAAATACGTAACAAACTGTTGAGTATGCGGTTATGTTGTTCCCATGAAGCTTCTGCTATTAGAATATCGTCCACATATAAGGTGATGTGACGTTTTAAGAACTCAGGTAATATGGAATTTAACCCGCGAATGAATGCTGCTGAAGAAATGTTCAAACCAAAAGGAAGTTTCCGAAACTGATAACAAACGCCGAAACAAAGGAAAGCTGTGTATTTTCTACATTCTGGATGAAGTTCGATCCGATAAAAGCTGGATCTGAGATCAATGGAAGACAACACTTTTACACCATTAAAATTTTGAAGAAGTTCTTCCATCGTCTGCGGCCTGTCTGTTTCAGGAATAATGATAGTATTGATTTGTCTCGAATCTAAGACAAGTCTGATCGATCCATTTTTCTTCTCAACAACATGTAACGGATTGTTGTATGAGCTTACTGCAGGCTCAATAATGCCCTCGTCAAGCATAGATTGTATTTCTGTTCTAACACGGTCCCTATAATGCGCCGGAATTACGTATGGTCTAACACAAAATTTAGTATGCTCACGAACACGAAATTGGTATTGAAACCCCTTGATTGTTCCTGTTTTGTGAGTAAAAACTGTGGAATGTGCTTGTAAAATCTCAAAAAGGTCCTGCCTATCAGTGTCATTACAATTCTCAATTGTCTGAATTTTATTCTGAATTAACTCATTAATTTCAAATATGCCGTCGATGTCATCCCTGTCAGTACTTGCAGAGTGATTGTTAGTGTCTAGTTCCGTAGAAAATTCCGAACTTTTATCTAACAGAAGGTAAAGCCGATTAATTTCCACATCATGGTTTGAGAGCCAGTCTTCAAATTTCAAAGCTATTGACATACCTTCTTTCTCTAAACTTATTTCAGCATCGTGAAAGCTTAAAATTGCTTTGTATTCATTCAAAAAGTCTACTCCCAGTATAATTTCCGTCGACAATAATGGAACAATAAGAAAGTTCATAGAGAAGCTGTGGCTTTGGCAAAAGAATTCTAAATTGGTTTGTTGGCGTACATCTACACTTTTTCCAAAGATTGCACCTTGTAATTTAATCTTACGTAACGGAAGTGTGGGGCAATCGTTCGATTTGTTGCATTTGCTAAAAGCTGTTTCACTAATTACTGAAATGGGACTGCCAGAGTCAAGTACTGCCGTAAATTTTACGTCATTTACAGTAATGTGGATCACAGGATATGCAATGTTGTTATGTTTTACGTCGTGTTCCTGGAGTAAGATGTCTCTAATGTCTTCCATTTTTACGTAATTACTAGCTACGGCAGCAGCGTCATCAGTTTCATAAGTATGTCTTGTGGCTGCCAGTGGTGTGAGTCATCGCCTATTGTCTCTTTGTTGGCGCGCGTCGTTATTGGGATTTGGAGACCTAACTTCTACAAATTCATCGTGACGAGAGTGCTCTGCTCTGTTTAAATCTCGCCAGTTCTGATGCAATTCAGGTCTGTCGTTACGATCATATCGTCTGTCGTCATGTCGGTAGTTTCCATAGTTTCTTTCTTGTCGGTCACGTGGTGGAGAATTTCTCCTTGAATCGTAACTACGCACTGGACCGTTGCGTCTAAAGTTATTCTGTCTCCCTTGATAATAGTTATTTTGGTTCCCATATTGTCTGTTTCTCTGATTGTCTCTGTGATAGTCATTACTGCGGAGAGGTGATCTTTCCCTGTAATTATTACTACTCTGCCAACGGTTGTCATATGGGTGGTGTCTGTTTTGGTCACGATTTACGTTGTAAGAATAGACTTGTCGTGTCCAGTTATTATTTCTGTCGTCACGGAATTGTGACGGATGTGCCCTGTAGTGATTGTTTTCCCGTTTTCGCATCCCGCGACTGTCTGTGTCAATTTCCAGTTCTTGTAACAGTCCCTGAAAAGCTTCAATGTCGTCTTTGCAACGTCCTGCTAAAATAATATGTCGTAAATGTTCAGGTAGTTTGATTAAGCAAATGCGGATGAGTTCTGAGGGGCTGTATGGGTTTGATAGGTACTGATTCTTGTGCAACATGTCTTCAAAATATTTGACAAGACTGGAAAATTCAGATTGTTCAAAGTGTTTCATCATCATGATGCTATGTTTTACGCGGTCTTGTGTGGCTTGAGACCAATATGCTGAGAGGAAGGCATGGTAAAATTCTCCTTCACTGTGGCAATCGTGAATGACCGATCGCATTCTTACAGCTGGTTCATTCTCTAAGTAGCCACACATAAATTCTAACCTGTGCTCCAATGACCAGTTGGGAGGAAAACAATGAGAGAATTGATGGAGCCATGCTTGTGGATGAATGTCGTTGCCAGAATTCTTAAATGTTTTGAATTTACGTGTAGTAATGAACAGCTTATAGTCAAAATCATCGTGTCGGCGAGTAGCATGTCGGTCATTGTCACGTCGTTTCGGCGGTTCCATCTCAAAATTCGGTGTACCTTGCCAATTTCTTTCATAATTACCGAAATGCCCTGTGCTATTATTTTGTGGCTTTTCCGTATTTCTAAGTTCCTCTTCCCGTGTTGGAGCGCGAGTATCCTCTGAAATATGTAATTCTTGTATTACCTGTGTCAGCTGATCTTGTAATTCCCGCATTTCTCTTTTGTACTGTGTGTTGATTTGATTTTGATTTTGTTTGAATTTTCTAATTTGTTCATACTCTTCTGTGTCAGTGAAGGCTACGGGTCTTGTGTCATTCAGATCATCATCTACCTTTGTAGATAAGTTAGTGACCTGATCCGAAAGTTCGGCTACTTTCTCTGATAATGAACTAATTTCCCCCATGTGTCTTTCTACTGTGTCCTTTAAGTTTTCCTGAGTTTTTGCAAGTTGCGTAACCGAATCGGTAGATGCAACTGAGTCCATTTTAGCTTGCAAGGTCTCATGATTTTCATGAACAATAGTTTGCAGCTCTTTTATGGCTGCTTCGTGATTCTGTAATGCATTTTCATGCCGCGAAAAAATAGGCTGAAAATGCTCACAAATTTGTGTTTTTACGTCATTACAGACTTTTTGGCATTTCGATTCAATGTTATGTAACTCAGTAGTTAGATCTTCACGTGTTTGTTCAAGTGTGGTGTCTAACTTCCGAAGATTTTGTTCCATTGTGTCTAACTTTTGAAGATTTTGTTCCACTGTGTCTAACTTTTTAAGATTTTGTTCCACTGTGTCTAACTTTTTAAGATTTTGTTCCACTGTGTCTAACTTTTTAAGATTTTGTTCCACTGTGTCTAACTTTTTAAGATTTTGTTCCATTGTGTCTAACTTTTGAAGATTTTGTCCCATCTGTCTCTGATTTTGTTCCATTTGTTGCATTAGTTGTAATAACAATGCATTAGTGTCTGGAATCTGTTCCTCTACTCTTTTCGGCAGTGCATTTGCGCCGGCAACATTCACATTTTGACAAGCTGAAAATGTGTCTTGACTTATTTGAGAAAACGGTGAGGACGCAAAACCTGAATCTACAGTATTTGCAATATTGTGTCCTATCATTTCGGATTCCTGAGGCGAGCTGTTGCCGACCGACCGATCGATAATGCTTCCCTGTTCACTACCTGTTTGACTGTCTACGCCATTGTTTGACGTCCGCTCCATTTCCCTATGCACAGTTACCAAATTACTACTTTGAACATTAGTTAACTCATTACACAGTGGCGCTAACACATTGCTTTCGTCTTCACTGTCGTTTCTCAGTTTACTTTGGAGCCGAGTGTTACGTTTTTCACACGCCATTATTGTGACAATATTTCACACGATAACACAGAAAAACACAATTTGAAGAGCAAAAATAAGAGAACACATTAACATAGCACTGAAAATAATATCTAGTTAATTGCAGCTGCGAAATACTTGGTGCAAATCTACATGCATGCCACAACTGTTTTACAGTACAACAATGAAAGGCTGCAACTACAAAGGAGATTCCCTCTACAATTACGCACTAGCAATAAACAAAATCTACACTAATTACACAAACTACAAGAAAAAAATCAGAAGATTCCAGTGAGGTATCCTAGGCTAAGGGTCGACATATGAAACGTCCCCTTAGAACAATTTTACATGTGAAACGTCCACTTAGAACAATTATACAAGCCTGTGCTTAACCTGACACACAATATTATTTAGCGCAACGCAATCTGACTTTCAATAACCCCTACAAAACAATGGCCCTGACTAACTTTAACCTATACCTTTTACAAATCACTTACCTCACAAAAATCTTCGCTACTCAAGCTACTGCAAAACAGCGAGCGCCACTATTGCCAGCTAAATAAAAGATTCATACTACTGAAGGTACTAACTACTTATAGGGATAGTTAGCAAATGAAAGATATTAATAGAGAACAAACAATGTATTTACCTTAATATTCATAATTGACATCCAGTATTACAAATTATCAAAACTCCGCCATCTCTCTCCCCACATCCACCACTGCTGGCGGCTCACCTCCAACTGCCCAACGCTATCTGCTGTTCACATCCAGCTATAGCAGTTCATGACAACAATGGCAGGCAACAATGCAAACTAGCCACATACTGCACACAGCACAGCCAGTGATTTTCATACAGAGAGCGCTACGTAACGTTGCCAATAAGAAAACATAAACAGCAAACTTACATAAAGAAAACATAAACAGCCTACTTACAACCCTCCTGCCATTGTTCCCATCTACTAGTACCTGCAATCATCCTAGCTACTTTCATATCCGTAACCTCAACCTGTATGCGTGTAACATGACCCCACCATCTAAGCCTGTTCGCCCTGACTACTACATCTATGGAGTTCATTCCCAGTTTTTCTTTGATTTCCTCATTGTGGACACCCTCCTGCCATTGTTCCCATCTACTAGTACCTGCAATCATCCTAGCTACTTTCATATCCGTAACCTCAACCTTGTTGATAAGGTAACCTGAATCCACCCAGCTTTCGCTCCCATACAACAAAATTGGTCGAAAGACTGAACGGTGCACAGATAACTTAGTCTTGGTACTGACTTCCTTCTTGCAGAAGAGAGTAGATCGTAGCTGAGCGCTCACTGCATTAGCTTTGCTACACCTCGCTTCCAGTCCTTTCACTATGTTGCCATCCTGTGAGAATATGCATCCTAAGTACTTGAAACCGTCCACCTGTTCTAACTTTGTTCCTCCTATTTGGCACTCATTCCGTTTATATCTCTTTCCCACTGACATTACTTTCGTTTTGGAGATGCTAATCTTCATACCATAGCGTTCTCGCTTCCCACGCGCGGGTTCCCCGGTTCGATTGCCGGCGGGGTTAGGGATTTTCTCTACCTCGTGATGACTGGGTGTTCTGTGTTGTCCTTAGGTTAGTTAGGTATAAGTAGTTCTAAGTTCTAGGGGACTGATGACCATAGATGTTAAGTTCCATAGTGCTCAGAGCCATTTACATTTCTGATCTAGCTCTGAAATATTACTTTGCAAACTTTCAATCGTATCTGCCATCACAACTAAGTCATCCGCATATGCAAGAGTGCTTATTATGTGTTCACACCATGGACCTTGCCGTTGGTGGGGAGGCTTGCGTGCCTCAGCGATACAGATAGCCGTACCGTAGGTACAACCACAACGGAGGGGTATCTGTTGAGAGGCCAGAGAAACATGTGGTTCCTGAAGAGGGGCAGCAGCCTTTTCAGTAGTTGCAGGGGCAACAGTCTGGATGATTGACTGATCTGGCCTTGTAACAATAACCAAAACGGCCTTGCTGTGCTGGTACTGCGAACGGCTGAAAGCAAGGGGAAACTACGGCCGTAATTTTTCCCGAGGGCATGCAGCTTTACTGTATGATTAAATGATGATGGCGTCCTCTTGGGTAAAATATTCCGGAGGTAAAATAGTCCCCCATACGGATCTCCGGGCGGGGACTACTCAAGAGGATGTCGTTATCAGGAGAAAGAAAACTGGCGTTCTACGGATCGGAGCGTGGAATGTCAGATCCCTTAATCGGGCAGGTAGGTTAGAAAATTTAAAAAGGGAAATGGATAGGTTAAAGTTAGGTATAGTGGGAATTAGTGAAGTTCGGTGGCAGGAGGAACAAGACTTCTGGTCAGGTGACTACAGGGTTATAAACACAAAGTCAAATAGGGGTAATGCAGGAGTAGGTTTAATAATGAATAGGAAAATAGGAATGCGGGTAAGCTACTACAAACAGCATAGTGAACGCATTATTGTGGCCAAGATAGATACGAAGCCCACACCTACTACAGTAGTACAAGTTTATATGCCAACTAGCTCTGCAGATGACGAAGAAATTGAAGAAATGTATGATGAAATAAAAGAAATTATTCAGATAGTGAAGGGAGAAGAAAATTTAATACTCATGGGCGACTGGAATCCGAGTGTAGGAAAAGGGAGAGAAGGAAATGTAGTAGGTGAATATGGATTGGGGCTAAGAAATGAAAGAGGAAGCCGCCTGGTAGAATTTTGCACAGAGCACAACTTAATCATAGCTAACACTTGGTTTAAGAATCATGATAGAAGGTTGTATACATGGAAGAACCCTGGAGATACTAAAAGGTATCAGATAGATTATATAATGGTAAGACAGAGATTTAGGAACCAAGTTTTAAATTGTAAGACATTTCCAGGGGCAGATGTGGACTCTGACCACAATCTATTGGTTATGACCTGTAGATTAAAACTGAAGAAACTGCAAAAAGGTGGGAATTTAAGGAGATGGGACCTGGATAAACTGAAAGAACCAGAGGTTGTACAGAGTTTCAGGGAGAGCATAAGGGAACAATTGACAGGAATGGGGGAAAGAAATACAGTAGAAGAAGAATGGGTAGCTTTGAGGGATGAAGTAGTGAAGGCAGCAGAGGATCAAGTAGGTAAAAAGACGAGGGTAGTAGAAATCCCTGGGTAACAGAAGAAATATTGAATTTAATTGATGAAAGGAGAAAATATAAAAATGCAGTAAATGAAGCAGGCAAAAAGGAATACAAACGTATCAAAAATGAGATCGACAGGAAGTGCAAAATGGCTAAGCAGGGATGGCTAGAAGACAAATGTAAGGATGTAGAGGCTTATCTCACTAGGGGTAAGATAGATACTGCCTACAGGAAAATTAAAGAGACCTTTGGAGAAAAGAGAGACACTTATATGAATATCAAGAGCTCAGATGGAAACCCAGTTCTAAGCAAAGAAGGGAAAGCAGAAAGGTGGAAGGAGTATATAGAGGGTCTATACAAGGGCGATGAACTTGAGGACAATATTATGGAAATGGAAGAAGATGTAGATGAAGATGAAATGGGAGATACGATACTGCGTGAAGAGTTTGACAAAGCACTGAAAGACCTGAGTCGAAACAAGGCCCCAGGAGTAGACAACATTCCATTGGAACTACTGACGGCCTTGGGAGAGCCAGTCGTGACAAAACTCTACCATCTGGTGAGCAAGATGTATGAAACAGGCGAAATACCCTCAGACTTCAAGAAGAATATAATAATTCCAATCCCAAATAAAGCAGGTGTTGACAGATGTGAAAATTACCGAACAATCAGTTTAATAAGCCACAGCTGCAAAATACTAACACGAATTCTTTACAGACGAATGGAAAAACTAGTAGAAGCCGACCTCGGGGAAGATCAGTTTGGATTCCGTAGAAATACTGGAACACGTGAGGCAATATTGACCCTACGGCTTATCTTAGAAGCTAGGTTAAGGAAAGGCAGACCTACGTTTCTAGCATTTGTAGACTTAGAGAAAGCTTTTGACAATGTTGACTGGAATACTCTCTTTCAAATTCTAAAGGTGGCAGGGGTAAAATACAGGGAGCGAAAGGCTATTTACAATTTGTACAGAAACCAGATGGCAGTTATAAGAGTCGAAGGGCATGAAAGGGAAGCAGTGGTTGGGAAGGGAGTAAGACAGGGTTGTAGCCTCTCCCCGATGTTATTCAATCTGTATATTGAGCTAGCAGTAAAGGAAACAAAAGAAAAATTCGGCGTAGGTATTAAAATCCATGGAGAAGAAATAAAAACTTTGAGGTTTGCCGATGACATTGTAATTCTGTCAGAGACAGCAAAGGATTTGGAAGAGCAGTTGAACGGAATGGATGGTGTCTTGAATGGAGGATATAAGGTGAACATCAACAAAAGCAAAACAAGGATAATGGAATGTAGCCAAATTAAGTCGGGTGATGTTGAGGGTATTAGATTAGGAAATGAGACACTTAAAGTAGTAAAGGAGTTTTGCTATTTGGGGAGCAAAATAACTGATGATGGTCGAAGTAGAGAGGATATAAAATGTAGACTGGCAATGGAAAGGAAAGCGTTTCTGAAGAAGAGAAATTTGTTAACATCGAGTGTAGATTTAAGTGTGAGGAAGTCATTTCTGAAAGTATTTGTATGGAGTGTAGCCATGTATGGAAGTGAAACATTGACAGTAAATAGTTTGGACAAGAAGAGAATAGAAGCTTTTGAAATGTGGTGCTACAGAAGAATGCTGAAGATTAGATGGGTAGATCACGTAACTAATGAGGAAGTATTGAATAGGATTGGGGAGAAGAGAAGTTTATGGCACAACTTGACCAGAAGAAGGGATCGGTTGGTAGGACATGTTCTGAGGCATCAAGGGATCACCAATTTAGTATTGGAGGGCAGCGTGGAGGGTAAAAATCGTAGGGGGAGACCAAGAGATGAATACACTAAGCAGATTCAGAAGGATGTAGGTTGCAGTAGGTACTGGGAGATGAAGAAGCTTGCACAGGATAGAGTAGCATGGAGAGCTGCTTCAAACCAGTCTCAGGACTGAAGACCACAACAACAACAACAACAACGTATCTTAATCTCACCCAGCCAGTCTATTGTTTTCAACATATAATCCATAAATAATATGAACAACAGTGCAGACAGGTTGCACCCTTGTCTTACCCCTGAAAGTACTCTGAACCATGAACTCAATTTACCGTCATCTCTAACTGCTGCCTGACTATCTATGTAAAGACCTTTAATTGCTTGCAAAAGTTTGCATCCTATTCCATAATCTCGTAGAACAGACAAAAACTTCCTCCTCGGAACCCGGTCATATGCCTTTTCTAGATCTATAAAGCATAGATACAATTAGACCTAACCTCCTGGACTTTCGGCGTCACAGTCCCAATTTCACTGCAGATTAAATAATGATCTGTGTCATCAAAGAATCCCCTGAATACATGTGTGTCCCTCACAGCCTTCCTGAATTCCTGATCTGTTATTATATAGCCAATGACAGATCTGGTTCCCCCGCCTTCCCAAGTATACCGGTGAATGTTCTTACGTTTAAAAAAGGAGTTTGTGATTACTAAGCCCATACTGGCACAGAAATTGAAGAGTTGTATCCCGTTCCTGTTGGCCTCCATATCCTCTCCAAATTTACCCATAACCTTTTCATACCCTTCTGTTCGATTTCCAATCCTGGCATTAAAATCAGCCATGAGCAGAACACTGTCCTTGTCCTTTACTCTAACAACTACATCACTGAGTGCCTCATAAAAACTATCCATCTTATCTTGATCTGTCCCTTCACAATGCGAATATACTGACACAATCCTAATTTTCTTGCTAGACACTGTCAAATCTATCCACATCAGTCGTTCGTTTACATACCTTGTTGCAACTACGCTGGGTTCCATTTCTTTCCTGATATAAAGCCCTACACCCCATTGTGCTATTCCTGCTTTGACTCCTGACAGTAGACCTTGTATTCTCCCACTTCGTCTTCTTTCTCACCCCTTACGCGAATGTCACTAACAGCTAAAAAGTCCAACCCCATCTTACTTGCATCCTCTGCCAGCTATACCTTCTTCCCAGAGTAGCTCCCATTGATATTAATAGCTCCCCATCTCGTTACCATTCGTTTGCCGAGTCGTATCTTAAGAGTCCCTGGTTTGTCAATTAGAGGTGGGACTCCGTCACCTCCAAAGGTCCGAGGCATTTTGCTCTGATTGTTGCCAGCATCATATTTATAGTACCACGGAAGCAGGTTGCTAGCCTTACTTGCCCCGGGTCCCATTGAGTTTTACACCTAACGGTTGAGGGACTAACCTGTGGATTTGGTAGTCTTTGCCGTCTGAGCACAAAGGTGACCACGACTCAGAATATGTCCGAGATGCCCAGCCTTAGTCCCAAGTAACTGGTATCCCGACTGTCGGGACCACTTACTTGACCACTCATACGTTGCCCGTGGTTCATGAACTAGGACATGACAACAGGAACCCCGACCATGAACCACTCCATCTAAAGGTAGTCGTGAAAAATTAAAAAAAATTTACTGTAAAATTAAATAATAACGATAAGAGTTGTAAATCGATCTGGAGATTAAAAACGATAGCATTCTGAACGAATGTTAGGAAGTGGAAGAAATAGAAGTTACAACATAAATTATTTTTCACGTTGTTCAAATTGTTTTAAAATGGAAAATTAATGACCTTCCTGGTAACTGTAGCTCAAAAACATAAGGCCATTACCATTTACAAAGCATGAGAGATGTCATACACCAATAATTTACATGCTATCCACAAGAATTCTACATTGACTGACGAACCAACAGTTTCCCTTCTGCTGGTTCCCTCCTTGTCTACAGTTTCTGCGCAAGTCTGGTGGAGCGATTCCTGCCAGATACAGACGCTTCTGACCGGGCACACACTTCCGGCAGCCTGTTACCAGACTACAGACCACAACTGCTGTGTTTCCACAGTCATTTTGCATCATTACCGGCTGATGCAACACGTGCACAAGCTTTCTGCACGACTGCTGGGTCAACTTCCACTTAACCACCATGGAAGTTCCCTCCCCTTTTTGTGTGCCTCGGTCGTTCGCAGGACAGACAACAGCATCATGTGCATCAATTACCACTTCCTCCGACAAATTTACGCCTCGTGTAGCAACTGCGCCCCTACCGAGCGAGGTGGCGCAGATGTTAGCGCACTGAACTCCCATGCGGAAGAACAATGGTTCCACTCCCCTTCCGGGCAACCAGATTTAGGTTTTGCACAATTTCAGAAAATCCCTCCAAGCAAATGCCGGCATAGTTCCTTTGAAAAGAGCACTGCCGATTTCGTTCCCCACCCTTTGACAATCCGACCTTGTGCTCCGTCTCTAATCCAATAACCTGACTTTCGATGGCACGTAAAAGTCTGCTGTTCCTTTTTTTCCCTTTTACCACGACTCCAAAATAAAAAAAAAGACTGAAATTATATAGAGGGCCAATGACAGCCTTTCTTCCCGCTTTTGGAGTAAACCTGGAACAACATGGTACTTTGTACCCTTGAGAGGTGGCATGAGCCCCCTCTCATATTTCTATCCTACTCTGAGTAATTCGATTTTCCTCTCTAATTGCATGCCCCCATGAACCATGGACCTTGACGTTGGGCTTTACTGTATGATTAAATGATGCTGGCGTCCTCTTGGGTAAAATATTCCGGAGGTAAAATAGTCCCCCATTCGGATCTCCGGGCGGGGACTACTCAGGAGGACGTCGTTATCAGGAGAAAGAAAACTGGTGTTCTACGGATCGGAGCGTGGAATGTCAGATCCCTTAATCGGGCAGGTAGGTTAGAAAATTTAAAAAGGGAAATGGATAGGTTGAAGTTAGATATAGTGGGAATTAGTGAAGTTCGGTGGCAGGAGGAACAAGACTTCTGATCAGGTGAATACAGGGTTATAAATACAAAATCAAATAGGGGTAATGCAGGAGTAGGTTTAATAGTGAATAAGAAAAATAGGAGTGCGGGTAAGCTACTACCAACAGCATAGTGAACGCATTATTGTGGCCAAGATAGACACGAAGCCCATGCCTACTACAGTAGTACAAGTTTATATGCCAACTAGCTCTGCAGATGATGAAGAAATTGATGAAGTGTATGATGAGATAAAAGAAATTATTCAGGTAGTGAAGGGAGACGAAAGTTTAATAGTCTTGGGTGACTGGAATTCGAGAGTAGGAAAAGGGAGAGAAGGAAACATAGTGGGTGAATATGGATTGGGGGAGAGAAATGAAGGAGGAAACCGTCTGGTAGAATTTTGCACAGAACATAACTTAATCATAGCTAACACTTGGTTCAAGAATCATAAAGAAAGGTTGTATACATGGAAGAATCCTGGAGATACTAGAAGGTATCAGATAGGTAATATAATGGTAAGACAGAGATTTAGGAACCAGGTTTTAAATTGTAAGACATTTCCAGGGGCAGATGTGGACTCTGATCACAATCTATTGGCTATGAACTGTAGATTAAAACTGAAGAAACTGCAAAAAGGTGGGAATTTAAGGAGATGGGACCTGGATAAACTGAAAGAACCAGAGGTTGTACAGAGTTTCAGGGAGAGCATAAGGGAACAATTGACTGGAATGGGGGAAAGTAATACAGTAGAAGAAGAATGGGTAGCTCTGAGGGATGAAGTAGTGAAGGCAGCAGAGGATCAAGTAGGTAAAAAGACGAGGGCTACTAGAAATCCTTGGGTAACAGAAAAAATATTGAATTTAATTGATGAAAGGAAAAAATATAAAAACGCAGTAAATGAAGCAGGCAAAAAGGAATACAAACGTCTCAAAAATGAGATCGACGGGAAATGCAAAATGGCTAAGCAGGGATGGCTAGAGGACAAATGTAAGGATGTAGAGGCTTATCACACTAGGGGTAATATACACTCCTGGAAATGGAAAAAAGAACACATTGACACCGGTGTGTCAGACCCACCATACTTGCTCCGGACACTGCGAGAGGGCTGTACAAGCAATGATCACACGCACGGCACAGCGGACACACCAGGAACCGCGGTGTTGGCCGTCGAATGGCGCTAGCTCCGCAGCATTTGTGCACCGCCGCCGTCAGTGTCAGCCAGTTTGCCGTGGCATACGGAGCTCCATCGCAGTCTTTAACACTGGTAGCATGCCGCGACAGCGTGGACGTGAACCGTATGTGCAGTTGACGGACTTTGAGCGAGGGCGTATAGTGGGCATGCGGGAGGCCGGGTGGACGTACCGCCGAATTGCTCAACACGTGGGGCGTGAGGTCTCCACAGTACATCGATGTTGTCGCCAGTGGTCGGCGGAAGGTGCACGTGCCCGTCGACCTGGGACCGGACCGCAGCGACGCACAGATGCACGCCAAGACCGTAGGATCCTACGCATTGCCGTAGGGGACCGCACCGCCACTTCCCAGCAAATTAGGGACACTGTTGCTCCTGGGGTATCGGCGAGGACCATTCGCAACCGTCTCCATGAAGCTGGGCTACGGTCCCGCACACCGTTAGGCCGTCTTCCGCTCTCTCCCCAACATCGTGCAGCCCGCCTCCAGTGGTGTCGCGACAGGCGTGAATGGAGGGACGAATGGAGACGTGTCGTCTTCAGCGATGAGAGTCGCTTCTGCCTTGGTGCCAATGATGGTCGTATGCGTGTTTGGCGCCGTGCAGGTGAGCGCCACAATCAGGACTGCATACGACCGAGGCACACAGGGCCAACACCCGGCATCATGGTGTGGGGAGCGATCTCCTACACTGGCCGTACACCACTGGTGATAGTCGAGGGGACACTGAATAGTGCACGGTACATCCAAACCGTCATCGAACCCATCGTTCTACCATTCCTAGACCGGCAAGGGAACTTGCTGTTCCAACAGGACAATGCACGTCCGCATGTATCCCGTGCCACCCAACGTGCTCTAGAAGGTGTAAGTCAAGTACCCTGGCCAGCAAGATCTCCGGATCTGTCCCCCATTGAGCATGTTTGGGACTGGATGAAGCGTCGTCTCACGCGGTCTGCACGTCCAGCACGAACGCTGGTCCAACTGAGGCGCCAGGTGGAAATGGCATGGCAAGCCGTTCCACAGGACTACATCCAGCATCTCTACGATCGTCTCCATGGGAGAATAGCAGCCTGCACTGCTGCGAAAGGTGGATATACACTGTACTAGTGCCGACATTGTGCATGCTCTGTTGCCTGTGTCTATGTGCCTGTGGTTCTGTCAGTGTGATCATGTGATGTATCTGACCCCAGGAATGTGTCAATAAAGTTTCCCCTTCCTGGGACAATGAATTCACGGTGTTCTTATTTCAATTTCCAGGAGTGTAGATACTGCCTACAGGAAAATTAAAGAGACCTTTGGAGAAAAGAGAACCACTTGTATGAATATCAAGAGCTCAGATGGAAACTCAGTTCTAAGCAAAGAAGGGAAAGCAGAAAGGTGGAAGGAGTATGTAGAGCGTCTATACAAGGGCGATGTACTTGAGGAGAATATTATGGAAATGGAAGAGAACGTAAATGAAGATGAAATGGGAGATACGATACTGCGTGAAGAGTTTGACAGAGCACTGAATGACCTGTGTCGAAACAAGGCCTCGGGAGTAGACAACATTCCATTGGAACTACTGACAGCCTTGGGAGAGCCAGTCCTGACAAAACTCTACCATCTGGTGAGCAAGATGTATGAGACTGGTGAAATACCCTCAGACTTCAAGAAGAATATAATAATTCCAATCCCAAAGAAAGCAGGTGTTGACAGATACGAAAATTACCGAACTATCAGTTTAATAAGTCACAGCTGCAAAATACTAACGCGAATTCTTTACAGACGAATGGAAAAACTGGTAGAAGCCGACCTTGGCGAAGACCAGTTTGGATTCCGCAGAAATATTGGAACACGTGAGGCAATACTGACCCTACGGCTTATCTTAGAAAATAGATTAAGGAAAGGCAAACCTACATTTCTAGCATTTGTAGACTTAGAGAAAGCTTTTGACAATGTTGACTGGAATACTCTCTTTCAAATTCTAAAGGTGGCAGGGGTAAAATACAGGGAGCGAAGTCTGCAGCTCGTGGTCGTGCGGCAGCGTTCTCGCTTCCCACGCCCGGGTTCCCGCGTTCGATTCCCGGCGGGGGCAGGGATTTTCTCTGCCTCGTGATGACTGGGTGTTGTGAGATATCCTTAGGTTAGTTAGGTTTAAGTAGTTCTAAGTTCTAGGGGACTGATGACTATAGATGTTAAGTCCCATAGTGCTCAGAGCCATTTGAACCATTTTGAACAGGGAGCAAAAGACTATTTACAATTTGTACAGAAACCAGATGGCAGTTATAAGAGTTGAGGGACATGAAAGCGAAGCGGTGGTTGGGAAGGGAGTGAGACAGGGTTGTAGCCTATGCCCGATGTTATTCAATCTGTATATCGAGCAAGCAATAAAGGAAACGAAAGAAAAATTCGGAGTAGGTATTAAAATCCATGGGGAAGAAATAAAAACTTTAAGTTTCGCCGATGACATTGTAATTCTCTCAGAGACAGCAAAGGACTTGGAAGAGCAGTTGAACGGAATGGATAGTGTCTTGAAAGGAGGATATAAGATGAACATCAACAAAAGCAAAATGAGAATAATGGAATGTAGTCGCAGTAACTCGGGTGATGCTGAGGGAATTAGATTAGGAAATGAGACACTTAAAGTGGTAAAGCAGTTTTGTTATTTGGGGAGCAAAATAACTGATGATGGTCGAAGTAGAGAGGATATAAAATGTAGACTGGCAATGAGAAGGAAAGCGTTTCTGAAGAAGAGAAATTTGTTAACATCGAGTATAGATTTAAGTGTCAGGATGTCGTTTCTGAAAGCATTTGTATGGAGTGTAGCGATGTATGGAAGTGAAATATGGACGATAAATGGTTTGGACAAGAAGAGAATAGAAGCTTTCGAAATGTGGTGCTACAGAAGAATGCTGAACATTAGATGGGTAGATCACATAACTAATGAGGAGGTATTGAATAGAATTGGGGAGAAGAGGAGTTTGTGGCACAACTTGACAAGAAGAATGGACTGGTTGGTAGGACATGTTCTGAGGCATCAAGGTATCACAAATTTAGCGTTGGAGGGCAGCGTGGAGGGTAAAAATCGTAGAGGGAGACCAAGAGATGAATACACTAAGCAGATTCAGAAGGATGTAGGTTGCAGTAGGTACTGGGAGATGAAGAAGCTTGCACAGGATAGAGTAGCATGGAGAGCTGCATCAAGCCAGTCTCAGGACTGAAGACAACAACAACAACAACAACAATTGAATGTGGTGAAAAGACGCTATTACTTCGCACGCGGACTTCCCACGCAGCATCTCTCGTCACCCGGGTGGTCCGGTGACAGGCGAGTGCTGCTGAGATTGAAAGGGTTAAGTCGACGGGTGTGAGGGAGTCGAGTGGATGCTTTCCAGACGCCGACATTGTCATAAGAGCGGCGGTGACACGCCCACAGCGGCCTAACAGAGCGGCTGGGCTAGAGATTCCGTTACTTCGCAGAAACTTAGTGAAAACACTTTCTGGCGGGCTACCAGCGAGGCGTGGGAATGACTTGTGTTCCCAGGCAGTCTTGGCGGGCAAATTCTCGCGTTTTCTGTAAAATCGTACTTGTGATTGGCTTGCTCAGGGCATAGCTCCGTGACGTAGCAAAATCGGCGCAGAAATTGGCGCCAAGAATCTCCATTGGTGGAAAGGTAGTGCTTCGGCAATAGAGTGGAATTTTCCGCCGGTTTTCGAGTTGCTAATTGGAATGTTTAACCACGGCCACTGTCGTGGGGGCGGGAATGTTCTGTGTTCTATGTGTACCGGTTCTCTTGTGAGAATTGGCTCTCACCTCTCAGTGGGAGTAGGTTACAAGACTGAGCTCTCGCTGCTCTGGACAGCCTGCCTTCCGTTGGCTGTCTAATATACTTTTATTTGATTTTAACTGTTTGACGAAGTTGCTGAAGTTTCGACTTCAACGTAACTTTCTGAGTATAGTTGGCAATTGAGCGTTCTGCATACAAGCGGCCTATCTTGTCTGTCTTTAGCAGTTTTGGCTAAAGTTGACTGTATCGGAGTTACTGTGTGACTTCGCTTGTTAAAATCAATCACTATACCATCAGGGATTGTGTGGCGAGCCTTCTTTGTCGCCCTCAGAGGCGCATTTGCATTGATAGGAAGTCTTTAGTCTGGAACAACCACACCAGGATAATTTGTTTTGGGCTATACTCGCAACATTATCTTCACCACGACGGGACGTCGAAGCAACCAGCCATCGCTTCCAGAACGCCAGATCGTGTCCTTGCAGTTAAGAAGACAGCTTGGTAACGTATGGGCGCAGCACCGGCAAATCAGGGAATTTTGCTATTTGACAATAGAGCTCAACAAAGCGCGCCTGTTCCCGTCTTTTGTTACATGGTTCTGTCTTGGATGTTCATTGTCTGAGTTCTCACTAGTGTAGCAGCAATTAATGCTGGGTTGGCTGGGTGTTTCTCTTAAGATTTGAGTTGCAAGGAAGTGGCTCCACATACCACTTAGTCATAAATGTCACAATCTAGTTTATGGACAACCTCACCTTCACAGCATTTATTTGAGTATCTAATTTGATGTATTGTAAATGTTTCATGTGTTTTGTTTATTATGAGTTTAGTCATAATAAAACAAATTGTTATTTTTTACAGAACTTTCATTCTGTTAATCGGTAGAGCAAACCTTTCATTACTCACTACGTTAATGAAACTTTCCTTAATTTCTATCCAATTAAATCATTGCAGGTGTCAAACTCTTTTCTACTACACTTGCAGGGTCGATTATAGTCAGTTCACGTTTCTTCTTAATCCATGTGCAACAGCAAAAGTCGGAGTTAGAAAAGGGGGGCGCTTAGAGCACCATTTCCATATGACGATTCGAGAAGAATTTAGTGTTAAATACACCTCGCGCCCTCCATCACACATTGTATGATAGCTTGCGGAGTATTCATGTGGTAGATGGGTATGTAGATGTATGAGGAGTGCTGAAATGGGAAGGTACGAAACGTCGTAACAACTGATTGAAATTTGCCTACGTCGGTTTAGGATAACGTAGTGAGAGATGCATGCAACTGAAGCACGCGTCGCCACCTGCCCCTGGTAAATTCAAGCGCTCTGCTCTCAGCATGCAAGGTGATGCTCACCGTCGTTTTCGATGTCCGATGTCCGAAAGTCATCGAATTTTTCGAACACGGAAAACCATTAACACTGATGTGTACTGTTGGACACTCGATAAGCCTACGCAAGTCCATCGAGAGCAAACGGCCTGTGCTAGTCCTGATCGGAGTGATTCTGCTCCACGATAAAGCGCGTCGACACGCCTCCACTTCACACAAAGTCTAAAGGCCAAGTTCAAGTGGGAGCAGCGCGAGCATTGAGCGCTGAGCATCCGTCCTGAGGCTTCCGTGTGTCTGATGGATAAAAAAAAAGTACCCAAAGAGAAGCCCTTCAACTCGGACGACGAACTGAAGGCTGAAGAACACAGAGGAAGACTGGCTTCTGTCACAGACACAGGAATTCTTGGAACAGGCAATGCTATACCTCGTGAAACAGTGGGATAGTTGTGCTCACGTCTCTTGTGATTATTTTTGAATAAAGCTTTCAATTACACCCACAGTGTTGTTTCGTACCTTATCTTTCGAACGTCCTTTATACTTCCAATGCCTTTTACTTTTCAGTAGTCACTACCATTTCTTTGTAATTCGTAATCACTTCTGGCGTCACCAGTCCTTGGTTGAACGGTTGGCCCGCATCTCGTGGTCGTGTGGTAGCGTTCTCGCTTCCCACGCCCGGGTTCCCGGGTTCGATTCCCGGCGGGGTCAGGGATTTTCTCTGCCTCGTGATGGCTGGGTGTTGTGTGATGTCCTTAGGTTAGTTAGGTTTAAGTAGTTCTAAGTTCTAGGGGACTGATGACCTAAGATGTTAAGTCCCATAGTGCTCAGAGCCATTTTTTTTGAACGGTTGAACCCACAACCGCACTTCTGTATTGTGTGTTCGTTTATCTAAATTCTCTACGATGATGTCCACCTCCGTATCGCAGCGGTAGCGTTCGAGCCTACCAAGCAAGGGGGCCCGGGTTCGATTCCCGGCAGGGGACTGGGTGTTGTGTGTCCTTCATCATCGTATTCATCATTATTGACATGCAAGTCGCCGAAGTGGCGTCAACTAAAAAGACTTGCAATACGGCGGCCGAACTCCGAAGCGGATATCCCGGGCAGTGTTCAAATGTGTTTGAAATCTTATGGGGCTCAACTGCTAAGGTCATCAGTCCGTAAGCTTACGCACTACTTAACCTAAATTATCCTAAGGACAAACACACACACCCATGCCCGAGGGAGGACTCGAACCTCCGCCGGGACCATCAGCACAGTCCATGACTGCAGCGCCTTAGACTGCTTGGCTAATCCCGCGCGACTCCCGGCCAGTAAATGCCATACGATCATTTCATTTCATTTTTACGATGATTCCGTCTTTTTCATCTTTGATTTTAAGCCGGCCGGGGTGGTCTCGCGGTTAAGGCGCTCAGTCCGGAACCGCGCGACTGCTACGGTCGCAGGTTCGAATCCTGCCTCGGGCATGGATGTGTGTGATGTCCTTAGGTTAGTTAGGTTTACGTAGTTCTAAGTTCTAGGGGACTGATGACCTCAGATGTTAAGTCCCATAGTGCTCAGAGCCATTTGAACCATTTTTTTTTATTTTAAGGCAAATCTTCAATGTCTTCGTGAACACTTTCTGTAATGCTTAGGGGACCATCATGAATCAAAGCAAATTCACTGTAATTATCACCATTCAATAAAAGTATCATTTCTGTTCGTCTCATTGCACATTTTTTTCTGTTACCATCTGCACTGTACAGCAGCAGTATTTCTGTGTATGTCCAAGTTTCATCGGGCTATGTTACTCGGCAGTTAGGCATCATGCGAAAGTTACTATCGCCCTTAAGTTTTGCACCCCGATGTTCTACATTTTAAATCTTTTGTTCACAACGAGAAATAGCTTACAGACAAACCTCCCAATTGTACCAGCATCTGCTGACAAGCCCACATAGCACGGGATGCGCTTAGGAAAACTGACAGAAGGTCAAATAAGGAAAAAAAAATGGCTCTGAGCACTATGGGACTTAACTCCTAGGGTCATCAGTCCTCTAGAACTTAGAACTACTTAAACCTAAGGACATCACACACATCCATGCCCGAGGCAGTATTCGAACCTGCGACCGTAGCGGTCGCGCGGGTCCAGACTGTAGCGCCGGGAACCGCTCGGCCACCTCGGCCGGCGTCAAATAAGGACAATGTTAGACACTGCAGGTCGCATCACAGGTATTACTTTAGAGAATTCAGCGGGTAGTTAAAAGTGTTGCCTCTGTGTCTACATATACAACTGCTCTCTGCAGTGCAAGGCAGAGGATACTTTTAATTGTACAATATGCATTAAGGATTCTTCCCGTTACAGTCCCCGATGGAGTGGCTGTACTCCCCGTGTGAGCTGCCACTCTGAATTTATCTGCACCATCTCTACAGGGTAGACGCCTAGGCAGATGGAGTACTGATATTTTACGCCTTACAATTGTTCCCTGTGCAGTCTCTTTTGGAGACAAACTGCACTTGTTAGATAACCTACCAATACAACATTTATTAATGCTGGTCTCAAAGAAAAGTGTAGAACAGATAACACCTACTCGCAACTTATCATAAATACAAAAGGCGTGTCACAAGCTGTGACATTGTCGCGAATAAAACAGTGACCCATATATACAATAAGTTTCCTTTAATTTACGTCTATGGTCACAAACTTTTTGTTAACAGATTACCGGTTTCGGTCTATAATGACCATCATCAGATCTGCAGCAAAAAATGGGAAAAACATAAATACACTCGCAGATTGTCTACAGCTTAAACACAATAAATAGACCATAATGAAAAGTACGACAAAAGTCAAATTGTTAAACAGAGAAAGAGTTAAAGAGACAGTAGTTGCCATATGCTCTAGTGGCAATATTCTAGATGTTCTATTTCATCGCTTTTTATTACTGTAATGTCTTTTATACGTTATAAGCTCATTACAGACTTCAATTATTGTATCCCCCTTTATTTTACGCTGTTCAATTAATTATTGAAAACTAATGTATGCCTACATTAGCGACATCTGGTGAATTTACAACACAAACCTCTTGTGGCTACTGTACGGCAGCTTGTTTTGGACAGTAGTGCTACTGACAACATGACTCGTGCATATGTTTGACTCGTGCATATGATGTTACTTATATGTATTTGACGATGCTGGTGCTGATTTTGCATTTAACATTTGACGATGCCACTACGGCTAAAGCGCATTAGGACTTTGTTTTTATGTAACAGGTACACCTTCTCATACTCAAAGCGCACAAATGCGTATATTTGTCAGTAGTACTTTTTTTTTTTTTTTTTTTTTTTTTTTAAAAAGGACTTGTAGTCCGGGGTGATAGGTTACAATACAGCATCACCGGTCTATTGCGGTCTAACTGTGTTGGTGAACCAGTAAATTTCCACTGTGCAGTGACTGCGTCACTGCAATTCACTTTGGAGGTGTGGCGGTGGGACTTGTAGTCCCGTACCACCCTCTGACGGTGATAGTACTACATGCATCAGGCAAAATTTATTGCCTAACATGGGCGATGCTGTATTGTAACCTATCACCCCGGACTACAAGTCCTTTAAAAAAAAAAAAAAAAAAGTACTACTGACAAATATACGCATTTGTGCGCTTTGAGTATGAGAAGGTGTACCTGTTACATAAAAACAAAGTCCTAATGCGCTTTAGCCGTAGTGGCATCGTCAAATGTTAAATGCAAAATCAGCACCAGCATCGTCAAATACATATAAGTAACATCATATGCACGAGTCAAACATATGCACGAGTCATGTTGTCAGTAGCACTACTGTCCAAAACAAGCTGCCGTACAGTAGCCACAAGAGGTTTGTGTTGTAAATTCACCAGATGTCGCTAATGTAGGCATACATTAGTTTTCAATAATTAATTGAACAGCGTAAAATAAAGGGGGATACAATAATTGAAGTCTGTAATGAGCTTATAACGTATAAAAGACATTACAGTAATAAAAAGCGATGAAATAGAACATCTAGAATATTGCCACTAGAGCATATGGCAACTACTGTCTCTTTAACTCTTTCTCTGTTTAACAATTTGACTTTTGTCGACTTCTATTTTATCGCTTTTTATTACTGTAATGCCTTTTATACGTCATAAGCTCATTACAGACTTCAACTATTGTATCCCCCTTTATTTTACGCTATTCAATTAATTATTGAAAACTAGTGTATGCCGACGTTAGCGACATCTGGTGAACTTACAACACAAACTTCTTGTGGCTACTGTACGGCGGCTTGTTTTGAACAGAAGTGCTACTGACAACACGACTCGTGCACATGATGTTATTTACATATATTTGACGATGCTGGTGCTGATTTTGCATTTAACATTTGACGATGCCACTACGGCTGCAGTACATTAGGATTTTGTTTTTATGTAACAGGTATGCCTCTTCATACTTCAAGCGCATAAATGCATATATGTGACAGCAGTACTTTTCATTGTGGTCTATTTATTGTTTTTAAGCTGTAGACAATCTGCGAGTGTATTTGTTTTCTACCATTTTTTGCTGCGGTTCTGATGATGGTCATTATAGACTGAAACCGGTAATCTGTTAACAAAAAGTATGTGACCATAGACGTAAATTAAAGGAAACTTACAAAAGGCGTCATCGGATGCAGATACGGAGGGGCATGTACTCAGCTTACCTCTCACCCGACTGTTGTCACTTTTCGTGACCCGAAGCCGCTACTTCCCGATCTAGTAGCTTCACGCCTCGCTTGCCACAGCAGACTCAGAGGGTCAACCATCCAAGTTCTAGCCACGCCCGCCGGTGCTTAACTTCGGTGTTCTGACGGAAACAGTCGTATCCACCGCGATAAGGGAGTTCGCATTTAGGTCAAATTACACATAGATATTTTCTTTTATAACCTATCTAGATTTGAAGATGATTGTGCAACAGTCGAAACCAGTAATATGAACTACAGTTTTCGATCAAGGGGAGTAAATAGAATGAAATTTTCACTCTACAGCGGAGTGTACGCTGATGTGAAACTTCCTGGAAGATTAAAACTGTGTACGGACCGAGACTCGAACTCGGGACCTTTGCCTTTCGGGGCCAAGCGCTCTACCCACTGAGCTACCCAAGCACGACTCACGCCCCGTCCTCACAGCTTTAATTCCGCCAGTACCTTGTCTCCTACCTTCCAAACTCCACAGAAGCTCTCCTGCGAACCTTGCAGAACTAGCACTCCTGGAAGAAAGTATATTGCGAAGACATGGCTTGGCCACAGCCTGGGGGATGTTTCTAGAATGAGATTTTCACTCTACAGCGGAGTGTGCGCTGATATGAAACTTCCTGGAAGATTAAAACTGTGTACGGACCGAGACTCGAACTCGGGACCTTTGCCTTTCGGGGCCAAGCGCTCTACCCACTGAGCTACTCAAGCACGACTCACGCCCTGTCCTCACAGCTTTAATTCCACCAGTACCTCGTCTCCTACCTTCCAAACTTCACAGAAGCTCTCCTGCGAACCTTGCAGAACTAGCACTCCTGGAAGAAAGTATATTGCGGAGACATGGCTTAGCCACAGCCTGGGGGATGTTTCTAGAATGAGATTTTCACTCTACAGCGGAGTGTGCGCTGATATGAAACTTCCTGGCAGATTAAAACTGTGTGCCGGACCGAGACTCGAACTCGGGACCTTTCGCGGGCAAGGTTCGCAGGAGAGCTTCTGTGAAGTTTGGCAGGTAGGAGACGAGGTACTGGCGGAATTAAAGCTGTGAGGACGGGGCGTGAGTCGTGCTTGGGTCGCTCAGTTGGTAGAGCGCTTGCCATCGAAAGGTAACGGTCCTGGGTTCGAGTCTCGGTTCGGCACACAGTTTTAATCTGCCAGGAAGTTTCAAGGGGAGTAAATCTTTTATTGAACTACCAGATCGGATACTCAGCACTTAAACACATCAGATTTCGTAGAATCATAGCTTACCGTTGGCTTTACTTGCAGTTACACCTATACAGTCGTTTCATATCCTGTCACTGTACACTTGTTATTTCAAAATATTCTCATGACGTGACTGACTGTAGTTGTGACTCATCAATCCTGTAATCAGAGGGATACGATGGTTTTGTATTTCATGAAGAACACAATTTCTTATTTATATACATCATGAGCTATATGACAGCCTTCACACCACGTTCACATTTTGTCAAGATCTAAGAGGATATGGTTCAAATGGCTCTGAGCACTATGGGACTTAACATCTGTGGTCATCGGTCCCCTAGAACTTAGAACTACTGGAACCTAACTAACCTAAGGACATCACACACATCCATGCCCGAGGCAGGATTCGAACCTGCGACCGTAGCGGTCATGCGGTTCCAGACTGAAGCGCCTAGAACCGCACGGCCACACCGGCCGTCTAAGAGGATATATTGCAGTTTGTACTGAATAGAAGTTCCTCACATTGAACTACATCATATGCAAAAACCCTGGGGTGGCAGCGGATACTATCCGCTAAATCATAATATGAAAAGCAACGGTCCTAATATGCTCCCTTGTGGCATACCAGATCTTACCTCAGTGTGCTTAGATGATCTCCATTCAGGCTGAACTCACACTTTGTTGGAGGTAGCGTTCGTCGTTTATCACTTGAGTCTGATTTCAAGAATAGCTATGGTCTTTGAGAATTTACGAGGTCGTCGATCCTAAACGACTGGCCCTGTAACTACACTCCTGGAAATTGAAATAAGAACACCGTGAATTCATTGTCCCAGGAAGGGGAAACTTTATTGACACATTCCTGGGGTCAGATATATCACATGATCACACTGACAGAACCACAGGCACATAGACACAGGCAACAGAGCATGCACAATGTCGGCACTAGTACAATGTATATCCACCTTTCGCAGCAATGCAGGCTGCTATTCTCCCATGGAGACGATCGTAGAGATGCTGGATGTAGTCCTGTGGAACGGCTTGCCATGCCATTTCCACCTGGCGCCTCAGTTGGACCAGCGTTCGTGCTGGACGTGCAGACCGCGTGAGACGACGCTTCATCCAGTCCCAAACATGCTCAATTGGGGACAGATCCGGAGATCTCGCTGGCCAGGGTAGTTGACTTACACCTTCTAGAGCACGTTGGGTGGCACGGGATACATGCGGACGAGCATTGTCCTGTTGGAACAGCAAGTTCCCTTGCCGGTCTAGGAATGGTAGAACGATGGGTTCGATGACGGTTTGGATGTACCGTGCACTATTCAGTGTCCCCTCGACGATCACCAGTGGTGTACGGCCAGTGTAGGAGATCGCTCCCCACACCATGATGCCGGGTGTTGGCCCTGTGTGCCTCGGTCGTATGCAGTCCTGATTGTGGCGCTCACCTGCACGGCGCCAAACACGCATACGACCACCATTGGCACCAAGGCAGAAGCGACTCTCATCGCTGAAGACGACACGTCTCCATTCGTCCCTCCATTCACGCCTGTCGCGACACCACTGGAGGCGGGCTGCACGATGTTGGGGCGTGAGCGGAAGACGGCCTAACGGTGTGCGGGACCGTAGGCCAGCTTCATGGAGACGGTTGCGAATGGTCCTCGCCGATACCCCAGGAGCAACAGTGTCCCTAATTTGCTGGGAAGTGGCGGTGCGGTCCCCTACGGCACTGCGTAGGATCCTACGGTCTTGGCGTGCATCCGTGCGTCGCTGCGGTCCGGTCCCAGGTCGACGGGCACGTGCACCTTCCGCCGACCACTGGCGACAACATCGATGTACTGTGGAGACCTCACGCCCCACGTGTTGAGCAATTCGGCGGTACGTCCACCCGGCCTCCCGCATGCCCACTATACGCCCTCGCTCAAAGTCCGTCAACTGCACATACGGTTCACGTCCACGCTGTCGCGGCATGCTACCAGTGTTAAAGACTGCGATGGAGCTCCGTATGCCACGGCAAACTGGCTGACACTGACGGCGGCGGTGCACAAATGCTGCGCAGCTAGCGCCATTCGACGGCCAACACCGCGGTTTCTGGTGTGTCCGCTGTGCCGTGCGTGTGATCATTGCTTGTACAGCCCTCTCGCAGTGTCCGGAGCAAGTATGGTGGGTCTGACACACCGGTGTCAATGTGTTCTTTTTTCCATTTCCAGGAGTGTATAATCGACGTCTGCGCAGCACCTAGGTGACGTCAGCGGTGTCTGCCTGCAGCTGGCAGCACTGTGGCTGGACCCTCGTATAAATTAGCGCCTTAGTTACGTCCGCCCCTCCCCCGCTCTTCACACGTGGCCTTTGTCCCGCCCCTCTGCCTCTGGAGGGTGAGCCACCCCCGCATTCTTGGGCACCGTCGGCTGCTAGCCAAGTTCACGTCGCTGGGAGGAAATTCACTTCTCGCTTTAGCCCAGGCACTACGTTTGCTTGCGACATAACACGTGGAAAATGAAAGTCGAATGCCAGAAAACGATTTCGTTTATCCTGTTTACACGTTAGGCCTAAACCGATTTTTCTAGCGCGATCAGATGTCGGTTCTCCGAGCGTCAAATGTTTTACATGAATGGAGACATTATACCGAAGTGATAGCTGGTCTCCCATCACATCCTCAGTACGAAAACTGCAGTTACAGAAGAAACTTTATAGTGATAATGGAAGGACTTCGATTCAATCACGGAAGATTCCGACAACATCTATAACGCCCAGCGTAATCACATATTCTTCACGTGGATGCGACAGTGAAGAAGATGTTAGTCACATTTTCTGCGACTGTGACAGAAGATATCGAGTAACTATGAAACGAAGTCCGCAGTGTTTTAGCAACGAAGTTTGAAACTGTTTTAGCAACAGAAGACATAAAACTGCATTAGCTACTGTACGATTTTATGACGGAGAGTCGAGTATAATGTGGGTTCAAATGGTTCAAATGGCTCTGAGCACTATGGGACTTAACATCTGAGGTCATTAGTCCCTTAGAACTTAGAACTACTTAAACCTAACTAACCTAAGGACATCACACACATCCATGCCCGAGGCAGGATTCGAACCTGCGACCGTAGTGGTGGTTATAATGTAGGAAAAGCTATACTGTTTACACTTTTTACCTTATAATATAGTAAATACGTTAATTTTCTTATGTCATTGACTTAGTATCAGTTTAAATAAATGTAACGGATAATTGTTGTTTTTATGATCCTAGGACGTAGGACCCCAAAAGCTATTTAAAAAACAGATCTTCCTATGAAGTCAGCACGGTAAAGTGCCATTATCATTTCTAATAAGAAACGCTACGGCGTGTTTACATATGCCTATGAATTCATACGTAAGAGAACGGTTTTTCAAGATGTATTGAACACGGATGTTGTATGAGAAATGCAGTCGTTTGTTTATTGGGGATGAATCTACCGGAGGCGGTATGTCCCTGTCTTCCTCCAAAGTTCGGATTCGCATACTCGTCTAATTGTGGGGGAAGTTACAGTTACCCGTGGACACCGGTACTCGGTGAAGCTCGGCCTTTTTGGCACGTACATAATCATTGCCAGAGGTGAAAGAATTGTTAAGTGAGAGAAAAGATCCGAGAGCATCTACCCACTGAACCACCGAGCCGTAAGAAGGACAAAATGGACGCAGTATCGATCCATGGGGCTCATGCGCTCGTTTATGGAGAGAAAGGAGGCCTCGCCACGTTAACAGCACGTAATCACTGCGTTCGCTGTAACACGCCACAGAGCCTCATGACCTGTACACTGAACGCATCACGCATTTCAGTGGTAAGACAATGACTGGACTCACATTGGAAGGCGGCGCTTCAAATCCTTTGCCGACTACTCAGGTTTAGGGTTTTCGTGACTTCCGTAAGTCGCTTAAGGCAGACGCCGGGATCGACATTGCCGATTTTCTTTCCGTCATTCGAGCTTGTGCTCCGTCTCTAACGCTGAACCACAGTTTCCCTTAATTCCCAGGTAAGAACCATTCGCTCTCCCGCTGTCGGACAATACAGCCTCGATGACGTACAGCAACCACTGCCGTCATCGTAGCATGTCAAATGTACACTCCTGGAAATGGAAAAAAGAACACATTGACACCGGTGTGTCAGACCCACCATACTTGCTCCGGACACTGCGAGAGGGCTGTACAAGCAATGATCACACGCACGGCACAGCGGACACACCAGGAACCGCGGTGTTGGCCGTCGAATGGCGCTAGCTGCGCAGCATTTGTGCACCGCCGCCGTCAGTGTCAGCCAGTTTGCCGTGGCATACGGAGCTCCATCGCAGTCTTTAACACTGGTAGCATGCCGCGACAGCGTGGACGTGAACCGTATGTGCAGTTGACGGACTTTGAGCGAGGGCGTATAGTGGGCATGCGGGAGGCCGGGTGGACGTACCGCCGAATTGCTCAACACGTGGGGCGTGAGGTCTCCACAGTACATCGATGTTGTCGCCAGTGGTCGGCGGAAGGTGCACGTGCCCGTCGACCTGGGACCGGACCGCAGCGACGCACGGATGCACGCCAAGACCGTAGGATCCTACGCAGTGCCGTAGGGGACCGCACCGCCACTTCCCAGCAAATTAGGGACACTGTTGCTCCTGGGGTATCGGCGAGGACCATTCGCAACCGTCTCCATGAAGCTGGCCTACGGTCCCGCACACCGTTAGGCCGTCTTCCGCTCACGCCCCAACATCGTGCAGCCCGCCTCCAGTGGTGTCGCGACAGGCGTGAATGGAGGGACGAATGGAGACGTGTCGTCTTCAGCGATGAGAGTCGCTTCTGCCTTGGTGCCAATGATGGTCGTATGCGTGTTTGGCGCCGTGCAGGTGAGCGCCACAATCAGGACTGCATACGACCGAGGCACACAGGGCCAACACCCGGCATCGTGGTGTGGGGAGCGATCTCCTACACTGGCCGTACACCACTGGTGATCGTCGAGGGGACACTGAATAGTGCACGGTACATCCAAACCGTCATCGAACCCATCGTTCTACCATTCCTAGACCGGCAAGGGAACTTGCTGTTCCAACAGGACAATGCACGTCCGCATGTATCCCGTGCCACCCAACGTGCTCTAGAAGGTGTAAGTCAACTACCCTGGCCAGCAAGATCTCCGGATCTGACCCCCATTGAGCATGTTTGGGACTGGTTGAAGCGTCGTCTCACGCGGTCTGCACGTCCAGCACGAACGCTGGTCCAACTGAGGCGCCAGGTGGAAATGGCATGGCAAGCCGTTCCACAGGACTACATCCAGCATCTCTACGATCGTCTCCATGGGAGAATAGCAGCCTGCATTGCTGCGAAAGGTGGATATACACTGTACTAGTGCCGACATTGTGCATGCTCTGTTGCCTGTGTCTATGTGCCTGTGGTTCTGTCAGTGTGATCATGTGATATATCTGACCCCAGGAATGTGTCAATAGAGTTTCCCCTTCCTGGGACAATGAATTCACGGTGTTCTTATTTCAATTTCCAGGAGTGTATATTGAAACGCAAACCACCACGTTTCCATGCGACATAACTTGCTGGAAACGGAAATCTGATTTAGAAAGGCGATTTTCACTGTCGTGTTAGGCCAGAATCGAGTTTGCTGCTCCTATCAGCCATTGATTTCCCGAGCGTTACTAGTTTTATACAAATGGATCTGTAAATCAGTTGTTTTCTGTTTAAAAAATTAGTCACCATGGTGAAATGAGTTATGGAAGGTTCGTAATTAGTCTAATAACGAGATAGCGCGATTTAATTACTAATGGTGACACGTAAATGTTGCCATTCTGCTTCATATCTCTATAAGTGAAGTCGTAAGGAGGAGGAAGAGATTGTTCAAGAAGTTTAAAAATCTTATCCACCTCAATTAACGGTTTTATTGCAGCCATTTACATCACGTGAAGAAAGTGTGAAGTGATGACTGGTCAAACGTTGTCTTCCATTGGATTTGGGACTTGAAATGGTCTGAAAACTTCAGAATGAGAAATGTCACTTTCCTATTTATGTACACAGAATTACTGGATGTTTGTTGATGGAGTACACCAGCCAGCCACGAATTGTTTTTAAGTTACTTTATTCAGAAAGTGCCGTTACCCGTTTCGAATTTTTTATAATTCATCATCAGACGGTTACTTCATGCTTTCATCAATACAGGTTATACATTGGTCTCCTGTGAATTGTCGTGAAATGTCCATCTGACGCAATTGTATTGCCGGCCGCGGTGGCCAAGCGGTTGTAGGCGCTTCATTCCGGAACCACGCGGCTGCTACTGTCGTAGGTTCGAATCCTGCCTCGGGCATCGATGTGTGTGATGTCCTTAGGTTAGTTAGGTTTAACTAGTTCTAAGTCTAGTGAACTGATGACCTAAGATATTACGTCCCAAAGTGCTTAGAGCCATTTGAACCATTTGAGCATTTGTATTAGCAGCTTTCTTGCAATGAAAAACATTCTCGAGGATGTTTGTATTTTCACAATCACCAACGTTGAACTCCATTGTAAACCACTTTCGTTCGGTCACTAAATGAATTTTCAATGTGCGCCACACGTTTTTATTTATAGCATACGAAAACAAATACACAGTTTGCAAAGCACATGAGTGTCACTAACCACTAAATGGCCGAGCGGTTCTAGGCGCTACAGTCTGGAACCGCGCGACCGCTACGGTCGCAGGTTCGAATCCTGCCTCGGGTATGGATGTGTGTGATGTCCTTATGTTAGTTAGGTTTAAGTAGTTCTAAGTTCTAGGGGACTGATGACCTCAGCAGTTAAGTCCCATATGTAAGTAGGCTGTTTAGGTTTTTTTTATTGGTAACGCCACGTAGCGCTCTATATGAAAATCACCGGCTGTGCTGTGTGCAGTCTGTGGCTAGTTTGCATTGTTGTCTGCCATTGTAGTGTTGGGCAGCTGGATGTTAACAGCGCGTAGCGTTGCGCAGTTGGAGGTGAGCCGCCAGCAGTGGTGGATGTGGGGAAGTGAGATGGCGGATTTTTGAGAGCGGATGATCTGGACGTGTGTCCATCAGAAACAGTACATTTGTAAGAATGGATGTCATGAACTGCTATATACAGGGTGTCCCAGCTATCTTGTCCACCCAAAATATCTCTGGAACAATAAGAGCTATTGGAAAACTACTTTCACCGGTATCAAGGTAGGGCTGGGGCCCATGAATGTACATATTTGGAAACATTCTAATACGAAAGCATATGTGTTTTTTAACACAAACGTATGTTTTTTTAAATGGACCTCCTATATTTTTTCTTCAGCAATCCATAGCATGACAGAGCACATACACAATGGCATTGATTGCTTCGCAATATTCCCATTACATCCCGAGATATTGAGACGCGAAGTTGACGCTTGAAACACCCGACATGCGCTGCTAGCGCACGTCCTGAGGCTCAGGCGTGAACCCCATGCTGCCCGTAATCGCGATTTGATTGACATGTGTAATCATACCTCCATACTTATCAAGAGGTCCGAAACGAATAATACGGTCTGATGCCATCAGCTCTCATAAGCACATAATGGTTTCCATCTTGCACGTTTTACGTATCTACGTACACAATATGAACCAATACCGGTCGGTGTACACCCGTCAGGTTGTCTTATTTATCCTGCACACCCAAAATAAGGTTTATCTAATGCATTATATGACCCATTGTGCCTGTCGCGCAGGGCCTGGCTCTACCTAGTCAAGTGTCCAACGTAGTTCCCACTACTGCCACAGTTACCACTTCGCCTTGTTTATGATTTGCGACCCACGCAAACACCTGTACTCCACCACATTCCGAGCATCCCATTTGTTGTTGCTTTGGCGTGCAGTACACCGCTTGCCAGTGTAGTCGTGCATCAGAGTAATCCAGTGACGGCACGGAGGTAGTACACATTGTGAATAAACGTTGTGTTGTGTAACTTATACTGTACAGTATAATGTACACACATGAAGATATGGTAGAAATTCTGCTGATCTATGGAGAATGTACGTTGACGGGAAATACGTTATGATATTGCTTGTTTGTTGATAGTACTGTTAGCGAACATTATGATTATTAAGTTAATATGTCTGTTTTCTACCCTACTCTACATACCTGTACTGTACCCTGTTATAGGTGGACGAAATGCTGTTCAGGAAGAACGACTGTACAGAAGACGATTCCCTGACAAGCCATCGCCTTCGCGCCGGATGTTTGGTCGTCTCACATCTCGTCTGCGTGAAACGGGAAGCTTAAATCCAAGACCTCGACACCGTCCTAGAACACGCACAGATCAACGTGCTGAAGTTGCTGTGCTCGTACCATAGCTGTGAATCCTCAAATCAGCACACGTCAATTTGAACGTGAAGTTGGTGTGTCGAAATCAAGTGCACAGCGTATTCTTAAACGTCATAAATTTCAACCTTACCATGTTCATTTACACCAGGATCTTCATGGAAACGACTTCCGCAATAGGATAACATTTTGTCGGTGGGCTCAGCAAATCTTCTGACGAATCCAAATTTTTTTGCAGATGTTCTCTTTACCGACGAGGCATCATTCTTCAACAAAGGAATTGTCAATATGAGGAATATGCATTATTGGTCCGCAGACAATCCAAAATGGCTCCGTCAGGTAGAGCATCAACGTCCGTGGAAAGTTAATGTTTAGTGTGGGATTATTGGAGATACTATTATCGGACCTTTCTTTATAAATGGCATCCAAAATGGCAGACAATACTTCAGATTTATACGACACAATCTTCCTGTTCTCTTGGACACCGTACCTCTGAACCGGAGAATGGTCATGTGGTATCAGCATGACGGATGCCCTACACATAACGCCTTACGAGCACGACGACTTCTGAACCGTAAGTTCCCTGGTAGGTGGATTGGACGAGGTGGCCCAGTTAGGTGGCCTGCCAGATCTCCGGACCTTACACCGCTGGATTGTTTTCTTTGGGGAGCAGTGAAGGATGCTGTTTACCAACATGAACCAACAACACCAGAGGACATGAAGCAACGCATTATTGAGTCTTGTACAGCCATCAAAGAGGAAACAGTAGCACGAAGTAGGGCATCCTTCATCCGCAGAGTGACCCTATGTATGCAAGCCAATGGGCATCACTTTGAGCATGAGATGTGAACGCTATGTTTAGTATGTAGTGCTGGTATCACAGTGGAAGTTTCTACAAAGGGCCATTTTACCCAGTGATGTTAAGAAACATTTGTTTGCAACAATTTGTCATTTAACGCATTAGATAAACATAACATTGATAATTATGTGATAATAAAACTAATTGGTTAAACATGTTTACATTCATCTTCTATGTCCTACCTGAACTCCCCAAATCAAAACATTTTTACCTAAACAACGGTAAAACTTTTAGTCCACTTGCTCGTTTCATTAAAACCATCAACATGAATTTTACTATTACGAGTGAATGATTAACTGTCGCTTGCGCTAGATCTACAGTAAAGTAAAGTTTTAACGTCGAACGGCATTACCTTTTTAGTAACGGATTAACGATAAGCGAAGCTAACTTTGTGACTAACGTTGCGGTACACAGATATGTTACAGAACCGCATCACTCCTAGCCTATGGGATAAATACCTGCTGGAATGTACGACGTTAATGCAGGATGGCAGCAGACTGTATTATTCGTTTCGGACCTTACGCATGTCAATCACATTGCGATTACGGGCAGCATGGGGTTCATGCCTGAGCCTCAGGACGTGCGCTAGCAGCGCATGTCGGGTGTTTCAAGCATCAACTTGGCGTCTTAATATCTCGGGATGTAATGGGAATACTGCGATGCAATGTGTATGTGCTTTGTCATGCTATGGATTGCTGAAGAAAAAATATAGGAGGTCCATTTAAAAAAAAAACATAAGTTTGTGTTAAAAAACACATATGCTTTCGTTTTAGAATGTTTCCAAATATGTACATTCATGGGCCCCAGCCCTACATTGATACCGGTGAAAGTCGTTTTCCGATAGCTGTTATTGTTCCAGAGATATTTTGGGTGGACAAGATAGTTGGGACACCCTGTATATAGATATTACATAGCAAATCAAAATGGCAAATATGTACAGGATATCAGAAAAAGATAGCTGGGACACCCTGTATATTATGACTTTTGAACACTATTAAGGTAAATACATTGTTTGTTCTCTATCAACATCTTTCTTTTGCTAACTGTGCCTATCAGTAGTTAGTGCCTTCAGTAGTTTGAATCTGTTATTTAGCTGGCAGTAGTGGCTCTCGCTGTATTGCAGTAGTTGGAGTAACGAAGATTTTTGTGAGGTAAGTGATTTGTGAAACGTATAGGTTAATGTTAGTCAGGGCCATTCTTTTGTAGGGATTTTTGAAAGTCAGATTGCGTTGCGCTAAAAATATTGAGTGTCAGTTTAAGCACATTCATGTATAATTTTTCAAAGGGGACGTTTCATAAGTCCCATAGTGCTCAGAGCCATTTGAACCATTTTTTGTCACTAACCTAAAACCAATTTGCGGCTGGTTGCTGTACACCATTAAAAATTTCTTTTATATAACAGACACGGACTACAACCTTGCTATATATGACAGAATTGCGAACTGAATGTTTTGTCCCTCACCGTGATGGTGTACAAGAGCATTTGCCTTAAAATCAGAGAGAGTGGCTATAGCATTTTACATGAATGCGGCAGCTGTGCAAAACTGCTGCAAAGCAAATAGATTTTGCTAATTCAGCAAATATATGAACATTTATGTGTCTCTTTCCAGTTAATAAAGGCAATAAGTGTTTTTTTCCAATTAAATTAAGAAAACAATAATTTTCCGCCTAGTCAAATACCTCTTTTCCGTTTATTCAACACAAAATCACGTCTACGGTAACTAAATTTTTGAAAAACAAGTAGCAAACTTGCACCCTAGTCACGACTGAAATGTGGCAGAGCGATAACTCTAGTGGGAGCTGAAATCCGGCAGCGAAATCCGCGTTTCTAGAATCGTCGTTGGATTATTACAAGTGACTAGTCACAAGCGGTACTGAGAAATCGGTTTGCGTATATAGCCTGAGAAGGATGCGCGGGCAAAAACTTGTCTGATTAAGCAGCACAGTTGAAAAACGATGAGTCTGAACACCTCCGCGCTCGTCTGTAATACACAGCATAGGCTTGATAAATGATGGGGACAAACTGGAAAGCAGAGCGCATTAACCTCTTTAAGCGGGGACATTCTGATGAAGTAATGGCGCATACGTTGTGCCGTTTCATAGTTCGGTTCCCACCCTAAAATGGCGTAATACGACTTGAATCGCACCTGCTCGTGTATTCTTCAGACTGCCAGACATTTAGTTGACGACGTGACGGACGTGTCTGCAGCTCCACGAGAGTTCTCGGAAATAATGAACCTGCTGATTTACCACCCGCCTGCTTTGGCGGATGACGTCATGAAAGTGACAGGCGAAAAGCACTAACTGAAAGCCGGTATCAGCAAAATATACACCATAAATATCATTGTTATAATATCAGATACATCTGTTTCAACAAATCACGACGAAACTGCCATCTGTCAAGCTGACATATGTCTCGGACTACGTGTCACCTCAAACTACATCACGAGAAATAAATTTTCGCACATACGACGTTACATGCTACCAGATTCTTACGTTACGCCTTAAGGTAGACGTCCAGTGTCGTTGGATTCAACCAGTTCTTCTCTTACTCTCTTACTTAAGCTAAAGCCGAAAAGGCGGGAAAGCAAGATTGAATTTAACAACTTGTGGAATGATCTAAATAATAATAGTCTTGATGCGTTCGACAGTTACATTAAGTGCCTCCATCTATGTTTGTTTACGTTCTGACAAGTGCGAAGCCTCAGATTAGAAGGTTCAACAGCTTCCAGAAAATTATATCCCGACGCGATTGCCCAATCGTAACTCTCATATTTTCTTCATAAAGTAACACTTGGTAATAAAGGTGTTGTAGACAACAACAGAACAGAAAGATTCTTGATTGCGTAACTACTGTGCGGAGATTACGTAATACACCTAAAAACCTGTAAGTCTGAAGAGCACACGTTAGAAGAGATATTTTAAAAAAATTTCATGGGGGCTTAATTAAATTTTATGATTATGCAAATAATTTTACTGTCTGTCCCGTTACGCAGCCTCGTAACCGGTTGGCCCTGACCAGTATTAGTACGCAATCTGACTGCATTGAATAACAACAAAGAATGAAAGAAAAGTTCCGTTAACACAATTAATTAATTAAGTCCCCAGCAACTATAAAACCTACGAAACAACAAAACAAAAGTGTAGCTGTTCTGTGTGTGGAAGTGTGATTCAACGTACACACCTGGCACGGTTCTTCCTCAATAAGACCAGATATTTTAAACACCATTTATACTGAAGTAATTAAAACAAAACCAGAAATACTATAATTGCACATAGAAACCACAAATACAGTCTAATACAAGAACACGAGCCAGATGCTTTTTTGACTGAAACTGTGACCAAGAGGCATTATTGTTTAAGACATTGAAATAATAAAAAAAGGAATTTTTTACCTTCATATATATTGACGAAAAGTACACTCTAGTCCATTAAAGCAATATGACAACATCTGAACAAGCACTCTCCATGGGATATTCTCAACAACGACACGCTACTGCAACATCTCCACAAGCACTCTCTACCACCGCTTCTCGACAAGAACTCTCTACCACCGCTTCTGAACAACTACTGCCAGTGGAGGCGGCTGAATAATACTCTTTGGCGCAATCTCTGGCGCTGTGACTCAGTGTAGCCACCTTTCAAAATATTTTGTTACGATGATCCATGAAAGTCTAAAACAGGACTGAAAATGTTCATTGTGTAGTTTCTGCATAAATACAATCCATATCATAATCTATACACCGCAAGTCACTGTAAAGTGCATAGCACGGAGTAAATCCCAGTGTGCCACGTTTCTCAAGACAAAATCCTTCCTATTCCATTTGCCTAGAATCTGGAAAGAATGACTGTAATAAGTCTAACCGTGACTCAAAGGTTCCTAGGTATGTTGTCGTGCCATATTGTAAAATATCTGTTACAGAATAAAATCGGCTTTTCGGATAACATTACAATGGGCTTCGCAGCGGCTTTCCAACTCGCTTAATACAGGTTTTCGAGACTTTGTTAGCAGGCTTTCGCGGGAAAATTATCATCTACTGGGAGGTCCATTGATAGTGACCGGGCCAAATATCTCAAGAAATAAACATCAAACGAAAAAACTACAAAGAAAGAAACTCGTCTATCTTGAAGGGGGGAACCAGATGGCGCTATGGTTGGCCCGCTAGATGGCGCTGCCATAGGTCAAACGGATATCAACTGCGTTTTTTTAAATAGGAACTCACATTTTTTATTACATATTCGTGTAGTACGTAAACAAATACGAATGTTTTAATTGTACCACTTTTTTCGCTTTGTGATAGATGGCGCTGTAATAGTCAGAAACGTATAAGTACGTGGTATCACGTAACATTCCGCCAGTGCAGACGGTATCTGCTTCGTGATACATTACCCGTGTTAAAATGGACCGTTTACCAGTTGCGGAAAAGGTCGATATTGTGTTGATGTATGACTGTTGTGGTCAAAATCCCCAACGGGCGTGTGCTATGTGTGCTGCTCGGTATCCTGGACGACATCATCCAAGTGTCCGGACCGTTCGCGGGATAGTTACGTTATTTAAGGAAACAGTAAGTCTTCAGCCACATGTGAAACGTCAACCACGACCTGCAACAAATGATGATGCCCAGGTAGGTGTTTTAGCTGCTGTCGCGGCTAATCCGCACATCAGTAGCAGACAAATTGAGCGAGAATCGGGAATCTCAAAAACGTCTTTGTTGAGAATGCTACATTAACATCGATTGCACACGTACCATATTTCTATGCACCAGGAATTGCACGGCGACGACTTTGAACGTCGTGTACAGTTCTGCCACTGGGCACAAGAGAAATTACGGGACGATGGCAGATTTCTTGCCATCGATAAAATGGGGGCCAATTATCCTTCCTCCCATAATGTCGTCGAACTACCATACCATGGCCCACACGATCTGACGTCCCCGGATTGCAGATTTTTTGCACGCGTTCTGTTTAGCGACGAAGCGTCATTCACCAACAACGGTAACGTAAACCGGCATAATATACACTATTGGCCTACGGATAATCCACGATGGCTGCGACAAGTGGAACATCAGCGACCTTGGCGGGTTAATGTATCGCGCGGCATTATGGGAGGAAGGATAATTGGCCCCCATTTTATCGATGGCAACCTAAATGGTGCGATGTATGCTGAATTCCTACGTAATGTTCTACCCATGTTACTACAAGACGTTTCACTGCGTGACAACATGCGTCAGTGCATTGTCAATGCATGTGCGAACATTACGGAAGATGAACTACTCGCTGTTGAGAGGAATGTCGTTACACGTTGAAAGGTGGCTACACTGAGTCACAGCGCCAGAGATTGCGCCAAAGAGTATTTTTCCGCCGCCTCCACTGGGCAGTAGTAGTTCAGAAGTTGCCGTGAGCAGTGCTTGTTGAGAGGATGTTGATAGCGTACTAGTTGTGAGCATGTCGTGTGCAGTTGTTCTGTTGGGCGAGACAGCAGATGCTGTTTGCTTGGGGATGTTGTAATGATCACAGTGTATTTTTCGTCAATATATATATATGAAGGTAACGAAAAAATTTTTATTTCAAATTTCCTAAATAACAATGCCGCTTGGTCACAGCTTCAGTCAACAAAGCATCTGGCTTGTGTTCATCTATTAGACTGTAATTCTGGTTTCTATGTGCAATTATAGTATTTCTGGTTTTTTAATTACTTCATCGTAAATGGTGTTTACAATATTTTGTCATATTTAGGAAGAACCGTGCCAGATGTGTACGTTGAATCACACTTCCACATACAGAACAGTTACACTTGTGCTTTGTTGTTTCGTAGCTTTTATAGTTGCTGGGGACTTAATTAATTAATTGTGTTAACGGCAATTTTCTTTCATTCTTTGTTGTTATTCTATGCAGTCAGATTGTGTACTAATACTACTCAGGGTCAACCGGTTACGAGACTTCGTAACCGGACATACAGCTACTAAAACTAAAATTATTTTTATTGTATTTAAATAAGCCCCCATGCAACGTATTGCCAAATGCATTGAGGTTGACGGACATCATTTTGAGCATTTATTGCATTAATGTGGTATTTACAGGTAGTCACGCTGTAATAGCATGCGTTCTCAGAAATGATAAGTTCACGAAGGTACATGTATCACATTGGAATTAACGAAATAAAATGTTCAAACGTGCCTACGTTCTGTATTTTAATTTACAAAACCTACCTGTTACCAACTGTTCGTCTAAAATTGTCTGCCACATGTTTGTGACTATTACAGCGCCATCTATCACAAAGCGAAAAAAGTGGTCTAACTAAAACATTCATATTTCTTTACGTACTACATGAATATGTAATAAAAAATGGGGGTTCCTATTTTTAAAAAAGGCAGTTGATATCCGTTTGACGTATGGCAGCGCCATCTAGCGGGCCAGCCATACCGCCATCTGGTTTCCCCCTTCAAGCTAGACAAGTTTCGTTCTTTGTAGTTTTTTCGAATGACGCTTATTTCGTGAGATATTTGGCCCGGTCACGATCAATGGACCACCCTGTATCACAAGTCATCTGCCTGTCTGGTTTTTCAGCATTTCCTTGAAGGTCTCCCATGGGTCTGCATAGCCTGTGACAATTTGCGTTCTCTTCTTTGTATACATTCAATATCGCCTGTTTGTCGTATTCGGTATACGTCCCACACGCTGAATTAATTTTCTAGGATGAGTCGCACTTGGGTTTTGTACGCAATCTATTTTGTACACAGAGTGTATGTTCCCAATATCCTAGCAATAATACGATGGATGCCACTTGTTTTACATTTGACTGAGATTTTGCAATGATTGAATTTCCTATTTCTACAAATTATTACACACGGGTATTTGTATGATCTGATTGACTCCATTGATGTTGTAGTGCTAGGATACTACGATTTCTCGTTTTGTGAAGTGCTTCGTCACACATTTCTGGACACTTAAAGCGCGTTGCTAATCTTCGCGACACTTTCAAATCTTATCAAAATCTGACTGAATATTTGTGCAACTAATTTCAGGCAGTACTGATTACAGATAACTGCATCATTTACGGAAAGTCTGAGTTTACCGTTTATATTGTCTGCTAGGTCATTAATATGGTGCATGAACAACAAAGATCCGAGCACACTTCTTTGAGGCACGTCTGAAGTTACTTCTACATCTGCCGATGACTCCTCACTAAGAAATCCGTTTGATACCTTCACACGATCGTACTTTCTTTATTACGCATTATGTTGGTATTGAGTAAAATGCTTTCCAGAGGTCAAGAAATACTCCATCTACCTTATTTTCTCTATCCATGGCTCTCAGGATGTCATCTGAAAAGAAATGCAAGATATTTTCGAAATCCCTGCTAGATGGCATGCAGGAGCACATTGTGTTCCCTATACGGGGTTATTACAAATGATTGAAGCGACTTCACAGCTCTACAATAACTTTATTATTTGAGATATTTTTACAATGCTTTGCACACACATACAAAAACTCAAAAAGTTTTTTTAGGCATTCACATATGTTCGATATGTGCCCCTTTAGTGATTCGGCAGACATCAAACCGATAATCAAGTTCCTCCCAAACTCGGCGCAGCATGTCCCCATCAATGAGTTCGAATGTATCGTTGATGCGAGCTCGCAATTCTGGCACGTTTCTTGGTAGAGGAGGTTTAAACACTGAATCTTTCACATAACCCCACAGAAAGAAATCGCATGGGGTTAAGTCGCGAGAGCGTGGAGGCCATGACATGAATTGCTGATCATGATCTCCACCACGACCGATCCATCGGTTTTCCAATCTCCTGTTTAAGAAATGCCGAACATCGTGATGGAAGTGCGGTGGAGCACCATCCTGTTGGAAGATGAAGTCGGCGCTGTCGGTCTCCAGTTGTGTGTGGCATGAGCCAATTTTCCAGCATGTCCAGATACACGTGTCCTGTAACGTTTTTTTCGCAGAAGAAAAAGGGGCCGTAAACTTTAAACCGTGAGATTGCACAAAACACGTTAACTTTTGGTGAACTGCGTCTTTGCTGCACGAATGCGTGAGGATTCTCTACCGTCCAGATTCGCACATTGTGTCTGTTCACTTCACCATTAAGAAAAAATGTTGCTTCATCACTGAAAACAAGTTTCGCACTGAACGCATCCTCTTCCATGAGCTGTTGCAACCGCGCCGAAAATTCAAAGCGTTTGACTTTGTCATCGGGTGTCAGGGCTTGTAGCAATTGTAAACGGTAAGGCTTCTGCTTTAGCCTTTTCCGTAAGATTTTCCAAACCGTCGGCTGTGGTACGCTTAGCTCCCTGCTTGCTTTATTCGTCGACTTACGCGGGCTACGCGTGAAACTTGCCCGCACGCGTTCAACCGTTTCTTCGCTCACTGCAGGCCGACCCGTTGATTTCCCCTTACAGAGGCATCCAGAAGCTTTAAACTGCGCATACCATCGCCGAATGGAGTTAGCAGTTGGTGGATCTTTGTTGAACTTCGTCCTGAAGTGTCGTTGCACTGTTATGGCTCACATGTGAGTGCATTTCTAGCACGACATACCGAGCGAGGTGGCGCAGTGGTTAGACACTGGACTCGCATTCGGGAGGACGACGGTTCACTCCCGGGTCCGGCCATCCTGATTTAGGTTTTCCGTGATTTCCCTAAATCACTCCAGGCAAATGCCGGGATGGTTCCTCTGAAAGGGCACGGCCGACTTTCTTCCCTAATTCGATGGGACCGATGACCACGCTGTCTGGTCTCCTTCCCCAAACAACCAACCAACCAACCAAGCACGACATACGCTTTCTCGGCTCCTGTCGCCATTTTGTCTCACTGCGCTCTCGAGCGCTCTGGCGGCAGGAACCTGATTTGCGGCTTCAGCCGAACAAAACTTTATGAGTTTTTCTACGTATCTGTAGTGTGTCGTGACCATACGTCAATGAATGGAGCTACAGTGAATTTATGAAATCGCTTCAATCATTTGTAATAGCCCTGTATTTCATTGCGACACAGCTCAGAATGTGTTCTACAGCACATAATTTTGGATGGTAGTTGTGTGGATTAATTCCTTGACCCTATCTTGTCAACGGGTGTAACCTGTGCTTCTTTCCAGCTATTGTGCATAGTTTTATGTTCGATGGCTCTGCGGTACATTATGATTAAAAGAGGAACAAACGCAGCCGTAACTTCTGTACAGGTCGTGATAGGATCTTCCATTGGGACCTCATAGTTCCCTCAGTTTTGCGGTTTCCGCTGTTTCTGAGCACTACTGACACCAAAATGTGGTGGAGCGAGAATTGATCTAGTGCAGAGTACTCCTGCATTTTTCTTTGAAACGATTATTTGGTAGCCCAATTCATCATATCTGTTTTTACACTGCAGTCGTCACTTCCAGTCCCTGTGTCATTCACGAGTGTCTGGAAACTAGCTTCGGTGCCACTGGCATCATTACATAAGACCAGAATTTCTTTAGGTTCTGTGAAACGTTTTTTGGCTTCACACATCGCCATCCTGACAGCCAAACGCATTTTATTCAGCATATCTTTTTCTGTCATCTTGTGCTTTGTTTTGCACCCTGTAACACCACAGCTCTTATGCTGTATGGATTTATTTTGTTTTGTGCTTTATTTAATGTTACATTGTTGATCGTCTGTAAATGTGTTTGAATCGATAACATAAAACTGTATACTCTTTTCTTTGTCAAACCTTTGATGTCGTGGTTTGATTCTACGCAAAGTAGTGTATCTGTACTGTAAAATTCTTTGTCCCATTTGGAGGGAACAAAACTTACTGTATATAATTGTAATTTTGTGTGAATGATTTTTTGTAGAAGTGTCAATACGTGAAAATGTTCTGTTTTATTTAATGTATTTGTTTGCTGTTATGTAAACTGCAGACCTTCACTTAGGGTTCTTAGTTAATTTGTATGTAAAAGGTGTAGTGGTTCCCCTCGGGAACGGAACTTTGTAGCGCGCGCAAATTGTGGTTGGCTACGTAGAAAAGGTGGAAATGACAGTCAGTCGGGGACGAGCCAGCAGTCGGAGACGAGCTACGAGTCGGAGACGAGCTACGAGTCCGTGCACTGCCATGTAAAGATGCATATTGTGCTGGTTCAGAAAGAGGTTTTTCCTGCCGCTTTCCAACGCCTCGGAAGAATAGATAAATAGCTGGAAATATTCTGGAGTTTGTATCTATCATCGCCACGAAGAAATGACAGAGTCCAGCAATTCTGCCTACAATTCCACCTACCAACATGCAGTTGCCACCACATTGCGCAATCATTGCAACGTAATAGTATAATGATGTAAAGTGAAGGATCAGCTTAATGGACGTGCTACTGTGCTGAAATATAAGGTAATTTGTATCTGAATTTATGTACCTACCTTGATTTTTCTCCTCATCATAACACCTCTCAGGTTCCTCTCCGTTTGAGCTAAAGTGGTATCCGAGTGTCCTTACTAAAAGAACATTAAACCCCCCAATATTTTGCGCATTAATGCCTCTTCAGCATAGTAAAAAGAAAGTTAAAGTGGCAAGAGAGTGAGTTAAAGTAAATGTTGTTTGCTGAAAATATTCCTATTAAAACTGCTTATTAAAGTGCTGTTGCCAACTTCAAAATTAAAAGTTCTTAAGACTGAGGCTTATAAAGTAAATGATCACATGGCTGTCTGTAGTAAATTCAAAAAGGTGAGTCAGTTTCTTGCAATTTTGTCAACATTGTGTTTCGCTGTAGTAAAAGTGAGAAAGCTGCAGTTGTGAAACATTATATATTCAAGTTTGCTAAGTGTTTGTGTATCTTGTGTATTAGAAGTGCATGTTAATAGTAATGTTATAAAGACCATTCACTTTATGTAAGCCTGAAAGTAATAGGGTGTTTCGGTATCTCTTATAATTTTTGCAAATAGTTTGTGCTGCTCCAGTTGTTAGCTTCAATCTTAAAACATATGTGTGTCAGAGTTCACTGCACTCCCGTGTAACAAAGTATAGGTTGTGTTTATCCACTAAAATTACTAATAAATATATTCTTGAACGAGAATGTTAATCATTCTCTTGCCTAGTTAGGCTGGCGACCATTTTCTTTATCCATTAAACAGTGCAGATAGGAAAAATTCCGTTTGTTACTGTTCAAATATTTAAGTAATTCTGACTTTCATTTCCGATAAGCCACCTCCGTTTGGAACAACACGGTCAACATAACAAAATTCCTCTCAGAGGGTAACACTGCTCTGTTGCTTTATACCATAATTGCTATAACTAAATAATTCTGTTTTGCAAACTGCCTCCAGCTTCGAGGTTAAGGTATAGCAGTAGCAAACCGGAGTGTTATAACCCACACTTCAGTAGTCGCTATTTCTTTACAGAGTCGGCACACCATCATGAACGGTTCTATTAGGTACATATGTATTTAGTGTATGGTCCACTGTTCTAAGCTGAGACTGCGTTCGTCAGCACGCTCCTGCCCAGAGCGAAACGTTTCTGCTTCTTCCTTGACAAACTACACCAGTGGGTACGTCAGTTTTTTATAATGGTTTTAATTGCTCTTTGTACTTTGATAACTATTGTTGCTACATCTGCCTCAAGGTCACCGATTCCAGTTTCAACATGGATATCCTCTAAGAGATCTTCTCTGTTTGTTGCTGTCAGATATATTTAATAAAATTGCAGCCAAATAGCCATATACAGTTACTTTGCTTAACATTTTACATTTACATTTTACATTTTTGCATATTCATTTATCGATTTCACTCTTTTACTGCACAGTTCTATGTGATATCGTTCACAGGCTTCGTTACACAGTTCACATACACATGTTGCGGTTGGATCGTGATAAGTTTTGTTTTTGCAGATTAGATGATGAAAGCCGTGAGTAGAAAGTCTAGTTACAACATGTCGCTGTTCGAAGTTTGGTGCTGTCCATGAGCGGTTCGTCATTGCTTCGGTGCCGTAAAACTCCGGCCATATTTTTTCTCGTTTGTCCTCCATGATCTTCAGTTGCTTTCTGGAAGCCCTGGTGTGTGGCATCACATATCGGAAGTCTGATGTCTTCGATTAGGAATGTCTCTCTCGCTAGCAGGTACACTAGTCTAGATCTTGTTGTCTTTGAGAGACCTAGTGCTCTTTTTAGATAGGTCGATTTTACCTTTTCTAGTGTTTCTAGATTTTTTTCTGTCAGGTGGTCCCATATAACCTCCATCCCATAGGCCAGGATTGGCAAGATTTTTGCGTTGAATAATTTCATGGCTGTTTCTAGACTGAGTTGGCGGATGTTTTTGATGTCCTGTATTGCTATTATTGCTTGGGCTGCACGTTCTGTTGTATGTTTTGTGAAGCATTTGGCTGTTGGTTGCAATGTCACTCCTAGGTATTTAAAGTCTGATGAGATTTTTATTTTTTGTCCTCTGATACTGGTTTCCGCATTCTTGGGTGTTTTGCCTCCTTTTCTGAAAATTACCATTTCTGTCTTTGCTATGTTTATGTGTAGTTTGTGTTCACTGCAGTCAGATATGATATGTTGGTATCATGTGTCTCTTATAAATAGTTTTCAGAGAAAGCATTTGGTATTGTTTTGTAACATGTCCTGTCATGTCCATCTCTCACGAAATTATAAGTATCCCAGTAGATTGTTTGATCCTTCTAGGGGACTGATTGTTTGATCCTTCTAGGGTGTCAGTACCATCGGAGACTATTTGTTTAGCAAGCCGAGGCGAAGTTTTCATTTACATTAGGGGTTGATTTTGGTCGTCGATAGGAGGATCAAATTATACATTTATTTAACACCGTCGATACTGAGTCGTACCCAAACAATCAGGACGCAGTTTCAGTTTCTACTTCGATGGATTCGAGCTTCTTATCTACTGCGACGAATAAACCACTTTCATTTTCCTTTAGCTTAGCCTTATGAAATTCATTATGTTTTACATCAAATATCTCACTGATGTTAATTTCGGTTTTGTTCCAGCTTTTTGTATCTAGTATTATGTGAACACCACTGCTTCAAATTCTGGGAAACAGTTTTCTTTGACAGTTGATGACTAGGATTTTAATAGTCTCAGCCTGGGGCTGCTGTGGCGTTTTCTTTTTGGATCACACTCTACTACTTTGAGGTCTCCTACAGCTATCATTATCTGGACGAGGAACCCTTGTGTGCAAACCATACACACAACTTGCAGTGCCTGTTACTAAAAAAACATAAATTTTAAGTCTTCTATAAGTTTTAGGCCACGGATACAGCTACCTAATGTGTTGCCATAGATGCCCTATGTTCTTGGCACTTTCAAAGCGCTGAAAATATTCTATAACACAACCATATTACAAAAGTTAGCAGCGATGAAATAAAAGGGGAGAAAGATTATACGCAACTTGCATAGTAAATCAGATTCACTTTATAATACTCGGACATGATAGGGTGATTACTATTGAGAAGAGACACAAGCCGCGGTATGGTTTGTCCCCATATTATCCAATACGTGCGTGGAGGAAGCGATAAAAGAATTCTGTCGATACGGCAAAGGCGTTGGAAGATAAGCTGAACGGAATGGCATTTTTCGGGGGTCATCAGTCTACTGACTGGTTTGATGCGGCCCTCCACGAATTCCTCTGCAGTACCAACTTCTTCATTTCATAGTAGCACTTCCATGCAGCGTCCTCAATTATTCGTTGTATATATTCCATTCCCTGTGTTCTTCTATAGTCCTTATCCTCTAGAGATTAAATATAAGCCGGCCGGGGTGGCCGAGCGGTTCTAGGCGCTACAGTCTGGAACCGCGCGACCGCTACGGTCGCAGGTTCGAATCCTGCCTCGGTCTTGGATGTGTGTGATGTCCTTAGGTTAGTTAGGTTTAATTAGTTCTAAGTTCAAGGGGACTGATGTCCGCAGAAGTTAAATCCCATAGTGCTCAAAGCCATTTGAACCATTAAATATAAACTACAGAAAAGGAAAACATGCGCAACAGGGTGCAGTCGACGTGAATGAGATGATACTGAGAGAATAGGATTAAGAAACGAGACACTTTCATTTCGGTATATGGGCAGAATCGAAATAGTTTCGGAAAAGACTTTCTAACCCTGAAATTTATTTCGACGTTAACTTATAAGTCATTTTCATGAAAGCTTTTCTTGCTATCGTCGCTCTATATTTTTTATCAGATTTCCTTTTACCCAGATAACAACAGTCGTCTACTACTTTCATGGTGTTATTTTCCTCAGCATCGCCTGGCTTAATTCACTATTCGAAATTACTATCGTTTAACTTGTGTTGACAATTACATTACAACGCGTTTTCAAAGCACTATCCACTCCGTTCAAATGATTCCAGGTATCCCATGTTTGGAAGCGTGGCATCATGCCCTAGGCTGAAGGCGAGAAATAGCTTTCTTCGAACAGCTGAAGCCATTGTCTTGTGACAGCGAGAGCGAGAGCACCAGCAGCAGCGAGTACTGTTTGTATAAAGCGTTTATTTTGCATTTTGTTTACGACCTTCCACTAAGGAAGGGATTCTATTTGTGTTTATCTGCTCTGCATAGTAACTAACAGTTCTTGATAAAACTTTACGTAGTTTTCGTGTTAGATTTCTCAGTGTTTTCTTGATCGTTTAGAACAGAAAGCGCCCTAAAACCGTCTTTTGTTTGTTTCGCGGCCGTTAGCCACTAGTCACTTGAATCAGCAGTTGTCTTGTGACAGCCAGAGCGAGAGCACCAGCAGCAGCGAGTACTGTTTGTATAAAGCGTTTTTGTACTTATTTGCTGCGCTTAGCTTTTAAATAGTTTTTCTGGGAAAACCTAGCGTAGTTTTCGCGTCTCGTATTTCAGTGAGTGTTTCTTGATTATCAGAGTAGCTCATCAGAAGATTATCTTGGGAATTTGTCACCGTATAGGGTAGGGTAAACATAGTCATGTGTAGGGACTGTGGTTGTTGTGAGCGGACGCAAGGAGAATTGGCCACTCTTCGGGGGCGGGTGGAGGCTTTGTCTGTTAGGCTCATCGAGCTCGAGGCGCAGGCGTCGGCTCGTAGTGGCGTTGGGGCAACTGTGGTGAGACCTATGCCTACTTCGGTGGCCTTGGAATCACATGGAACCCCTGATGTCGCTGCGTCTTCCGGCAGTGAGCATCTTACCGGTCAGCCATCACTCCAGGGTGAATGGCGGACAGTGGTGGGCTCGCGCGTGCCTGGCCGAAAGGCGAAGGTGGGATCTGGCTGCGTGGCAGCTGCCCTGCCCCTTTCCAACAGGTACGGGGTGCTTCCTAGTGGTGATGACATCGTTTCCGAGCCACCACAGGATGCCTCGCCTGTTGGGCCAGTGGCCGATTCTCCGGCAAGGTCCCGACAGTCACAGAGAGCGGGCCTATTAGTTATAGGGAGCTCCAACGTTAGGCGGGTTATGGAGCCCCTCAGGAAAATAGCGGGTAGGTCGGGGAAGAATGCCAGTGTGCACTCGGTGTGCTTGCCGGGGGGTCTCGTCCGTAATGTGGAGGAGGCCCTTCCGGCAGCTATTGAACGCACTGGGTGTGACCGGCTGCAGATAGTAGCACATGTCGGAACGAATGACGCCTGCCGCTTGGGTTCTGAGGCCATCCTTGGTTCCTTCCGGCGGCTGGCTGATTTGGTGAAGACAACCAGCATCGCACGCGGAGTGCAAGCTGAGCTTAATATCTGCAGCATAGTGCCCAGAGTCGATCGCGGTCCTCTGGTTTGGAGCCGTGTGGAGGGTCTAAACCAGAGGCTCAGACGACTCTGCGACTATAATGGTTGCAAATTCATCGACCTCCGTTATTGGGTGGAGAACTGTAGGGCCCCCCTAGACAGGTCAGGCGTGCACTACACACCGGAAGCAGCTACTAGGGTAGCAGAGTACGTGTGGCGTGCACACGGGGGCTTTTTAGGTTAGAGGGACCCCCCCTTGGGCGAAACGATAAAATACCTGACGGCTTACCAGAGAGGACATTATCATCGTTGGTAAAGAACGTCCGTCCTCAGAGACCAAAAACAGGAAAAGTTAACGTAATATTGGTAAACTGCAGGAGTATCCAGGGCAAGGTTCCTGAATTAGTATCTCTTATTGAAGGAAATAGTGCGCATATAGTATTAGGAACGGAAAGTTGGTTAAAACCGGAAGTGAACAGTAACGAAATCCTAGACACAGAATGGAATATATACCGCAAGGATAGGATAAACGCCAATGGTGGAGGAGTATTTATAGCAGTAAAGAATTCAATAATATCCAGTGAAGTTATTAGCGAATGCGAATGTGAAATAATCTGGGTTAAGCTAAGTATCAAAGGTGGGTCAGATATGATAGTCGGATGCTTCTATAGACCACCTGCATCAGCAACCGTAGTAGTTGAGCGCCTCAGAGAGAACCTGCAGAACGTCGTGAAGAAGTTTCGTGATCATACTATTGTAATAGGGGGAGACTTCAATCTACCAGGTATAGAATGGGATAGTCACACAATCAGAACTGGAGCCAGGGACAGAGACTCTTGTGACATTATCCTGACTGCCTTGTCCGAGAATTACTTCGAGCAGATAGTTAGAGAACCAACTCGTGAAGCTAACGTTTTAGACCTCATAGCAACAAATAGACCGGAACTTTTCGACTCCGTGAATGTAGAAGAGGGTATCAGTGATCATAAGTCAGTGGTTGCATCAATGACTACAAGTGTAATAAGAAATGCCAAGAAAGGAAGGAAAATATATTTGCTTAACAAGAGTGATAGGGCACAAATCGCAGAATATCTGAGTGACCACCATCAAACGTTCATTTCTGAGGAAGAGGATGTGGAACAAAAATGGAAAAAATTCAGAAACATCGTCCAGTACGCCTTAGATAAGTTCGTACCGACTAAGGTCCAAAGCGAGGGGAAAGATCCACCGTGGTATAACAATCATGTACGAAAGGTACTACGGAAACAAAGAAAGCTTCATCATAGGTTTAAGAGTAGTCGAATCATAGCTGATAAGGAAAAGCTGAACGAAGCGAAAAAGAGCGTAAAGAGAGCAATGAGAGAAGCATTCAACGAATTCGAACATAAAACATTGGCAAACAATCTAAACAAGAACCCTAAAAAGTTTTGGTCATATGTAAAATCGGTAAGCGGATCTAAATCCCCTATTCAGTCACTCGTTGACCACGATGGCACCGAAACAGAGGACGACCGAAGAAAGGCAGAAATACTGAATTCAGTGTTCCGAAACTGTTTCACTGCGGAAAATCGTAACACGGTCCCTGACTTCAGCCGTCGCACGGACGCCAAAATGGAAAATATTGAAATAAACGATGTCGGAATTGAAAAACAACTGCTATCACTTAGTAGCGGAAAAGCATCCGGAACAGACGAGATACCCTTAAGATTCTACAGTGATTATGCTAAAGAACTTGCCCCCTTTCTATCAGCAGTTTATCGTAGATCGCTGGAAGAACGTAAAGTACCTAGCGACTGGAAGAAAGCGCAGGTCGTTCCCATTTTCAAGAAGGGTCATAAATCAGATGCGAATAATTATAGGCCTATTTCGCTTACGTCAATCTGTTGTAGAATAATGGAACATGTTTTGTGTTCTCGTATTATGACGTTCTTAGATAATACAAATCTCCTTCATCATAACCAACATGGATTCCGCAAACAGAGATCATGTGAAACTCAGCTCGCCCTATTTGCCCAAGAAATTCACAGTGCCGTAGACACTGGCGAGCAGATTGATGCCGTATTCCTGGACTTCAGGAAGGCATTTGATACGGTTCCGCACTTACGTTTAGTGAAAAAAATACGAGCTTACGGAATATCGGACCAGGTTTGTGATTGGATTCAGGATTTCCTAGAAGAAAGAACACAACATGTCATTCTTAACGGTTCAAAATCTGCAGATGTAGAGGTAATTTCGGGAGTACCGCAAGGAAGCGTGATAGGACCTTTATTGTTTACAATATACATAAATGACTTAGTTGACAACATCGGTAGCTCCGTGAGGCTATTTGCAGATGACACGGTTGTCTACAAGAAAGTAGCAACATCAGAAGACTCGTGCGTACTCCAGGAAGACCTGCAGAGGATTAATGCATGGTGCGACAGCTGGCAGCTTTCCCTAAACGTAGATAAATGTAATATAATGCGCATACATAGGGGCAGAAATCCATTCCAGTACGATTATGCCATAGGTGGTAAATCATTGGAAGCGGTAACGACCGTAAAATACTTAGGAGTTACTATCCGGAGCGATCTGAAGTGGAATGATCACATAAAACAAATAGTGGGAAAAGCAGGCGCCAGGTTGAGATTCATAGGAAGAATTCTAAGAAAATGTGACTCATCGACGAAAGAAGTAGCTTACAAAACGCTTGTTCGTCCGATTCTTGAGTATTGCTCATCAGTATGGGACCCTTACCAGGTTGGATTAATAGAAGAGATAGACATGATCCAGCGAAAAGCAGCGCGATTCGTCATGGGGACATTTAGTCAGCGCGAGAGCGTTACGGAGATGCTGAACAAGCTCCAGTGGCGGACACTTCAAGAAAGGCGTTACGCAATACGGAGAGGTTTATTATCGAAATTACGAGAGAGCACATTCCGGAAAGAGATGGGCAACATATTACTACCGCCCACATATATCTCGCGTAATGATCACAACGAAAAGATCCGAGAAATTAGAGCAAATACGGAGACTTACAAGCAGTCGTTCTTCCCACGCACAATTCGTGAATGGAACAGGGAAGGGGGGATCAGATAGTGGTACAATAAGTACCCTCCGCCACACACCGTAAGGTGGCTCGCGGAGTATAGATGTAGATGTAGATGTAGATTACATCACCGTCCGCTCGCCGAATAGAACTGTGGCGGAACAAGGCAACTGGGAGTAATAGCCAAAACCTAAGGAAAGACTGCCGCTGCCGGTTTTCAACTAACCTGCCAGTCGTGGAAGACTCTGAACAGGCTCCGAACTGGAGAGACGCTGTGTAAACATAACTTGAAGCGGTGGCGCTACGCTACTGGAGTTGCTACCTGCGAATATGAAGAACTTCAAGTTGCTGATCACTTCTTCGTCTGCCCGAAGTTGTCTGAAGCCTGCACGCTGGAGGACCTTGTTCCAGCAAATGTTCCAGCAATCAAGACTGCCGAATTTTGGGCCTTAAAATCGATATGACATGCTTTGATTTTGTAAATATCTGTATTGTGCTGTCCTGGATACGAAAATAGTGTAGTAACTGACTTTTCGAATCTTTTACCTTTACAATGTCAATAGCAAATACTAAAGCTTTTATTTCTTATCGCTCGACTTTGGTTTTCTTTACTTTAAAAATTGATTCACGTACGTACTGAAAATCGTGGGGGCTCGGCTGAAACCTGGTCTGCCCCCCTTTCCAGTTACTGACTCCCTTTTATACCTGTTGAGTCTTATTACTTACGGATATCTTTATAGCGAACTGGAAGATTAATGCAGCGATGTAGTTCCAGCAGTAATGAAACTGTGAACTTTAAGGGGCTCCGGAACGCCCTATACTTGCAATGTTAAAATAACGCTTATAAATTACATCTTTCCTCAAAAAGTATTTGAGGTAGGAAGTTGAAATTTTTACAGATTATTAATTGGAATATGGGCTACAACTTAACACAGGGATTTTACAAAATTTTAGTTCAGTTATTAAAGACGATTTTTTTTCAACTGTAATGAAAATTCACAACATTTTTTTGCAATTTTTTATTTATATATTCAAAAAATACAGATTTTTGGAAAAAGGCTGTGTTAAATTATGCAAAAGGTACTGTGTAACATTTACTGAAAGTTTGAAACAAATATGTTTGGAAGATCCTTAGAAAACATGTAATTAGTATGAGAAAATAAAAGTTTTGGGAATCGAGCGACAAAGATTGGATTAACTTTTTAGTGCATTCCAGGTCCATAGCATGGATTATCTTCATCCTCTGCAAACTCCTCCTCCAGCTTCCTCTTGTTCCTCCTCCTGTTTACTCTTGCTTGTATTTCTAGACTCTTTACAGCCCTGTCTGCAGCCCGAAGGCGTTCCTTGTCTAAAGCAAGCATCGCTCGTACCATGTTAGAACCTATCTTCATTCCCATATTTCTAAATACCTTGCACCTTACAATGTTGCCATCATTGAAAGTCGCAACAGCATCCTACACACCAAAGTGATGTGTTTCTATTCCAACAAATACAGTCTTGGGGATTCTCGACCATATAACACTATTTACACTTTCATTGGGGTTTTGAGTTTTTCCGTGAATACACTTTTTCAACAGTTCAGGTGCTGCTAAGTCTCTGAAAATAGGTTTTATCACCTCCATTATTGCATGAGGCAGACTACGCTTATGAGTGTACACTTCACCAGTTAGCAGTCCTTTGTTATATTTACACCAACTGTGTTCTTCTTTGGGACACAAGCTATGTTGGGGATTTTCATCGGTTGAAGAAGTATGAAAAAAAAGAGCCCAAACAGCCTTCTTCATTTCGTCGACACTTTGTGTATTTTGCCTAATAGCCATTCCATAATAGTTCTGTATTTTGTCAATTACACTGTCAGTTAACCTTCCCTTCCCATCCAACCCTTTACCATCACTGAGTTTTTGTTTTTTGTACGTAGCTTTCAGTCGCCGAAGTCTTGTTCCCATTCGCTTCTGTACGTGTCCAATACACTCAAATTATAATTAATAATAATATTATTATTAATAATAATAATAATAAATTATAATTAATAATAACACCATTTGACAGCAGTTTAACAGCGCCACAGTGGGTCACGCCCATGTAGAACACATTTCAAAAAAAAATTTAAAAATAGTTGTCGTCTTCGGAATTGAATAAATTATATATCTATTAAAAGGTAATAGTCTGCAGATTCAGAAAACGCAAAAAAGTAAAAATTGAACTTTTCATGATTTTGAGCCTTTCCGGAGCCCCTTAAAGAATATCGTTAGAGCGGAACGTCACGGCAAGCACGACACATTTTGCTTCTATTAATCTCTATTTTATGTTCGTGTTGCAGCTGATTGTGCGCTGTCGCGCGACCGCGGATGATCGAAAATCGCGCGGCTACGCATCGATGTGCACGCGACGCTGACCAACCAGCAGAACGTAAGAGGCGCCTGACTGTACAGGCCACCCGCACATGCGTTACGTGTGGGAGGTAGCGCGCCTTCTACTCGACGCAGGGTTCCTGTTTCCAACGTCTCGCCAAGGTCGTTGCAGACGGTGCAGTTGGACCAAGATTGGTAACAGCAGCAACTGCGACCTCGTGAAGGATACGCCCGCCGGAAGTAAGAAGAAGACGGAACTTCAGCTGAGACTACGAACAGTCTGGGCTTCCGACCGAAATTACACCTCTACATAAGATTCCGATGATCCATAAAATTTCGGGCGTGCAGCCGCATAAATTTGACTTCTTCTTCTAATATTCCGGCTGAATACCGTCCAGCCATCTTCAGAGTGAGCCTAGGTGACTGACGCTCCAGCACTCCCTCCGTCCTTTTAAAGCCGTGGACCGCACCACTGCGCTTGCGGCCACAGATAAAAAAGGCGCCAGAAACGTTAAACGGCGGCAAAGACGTATGGCAAATGGATGGAAATAGATCAATGGCTGCGCAGTCGATCCGCACGGTGATATCGATGTATCACTGCGAGCTGCACCGTTGCGACGTCATTACGATTTTATTACAGAAATTGCCGGATTCCAAGATTTCTCCAAGCTGAAGCCGCTATTTCTATTAATTAAATTCGTCACCAAGCCGAATTTCAATTGCTTCCTTCACTACTGAGTCCCAGAAGGATGAATTCGAGGCTAAAACTTCGACGTTATCGTACACCGTAGAGTGCCCAGTGTCAATACAGTGCTCGGCCACCGCAGATTTATTAGGTTGTAAGAGCCTATCCCCGATGTTATTCAATCTGTATATTGAGCATGCAATAAAGCAAACAAAAGAAAAGTTCGGAGTACGTATTAAAATCCATGGAGAAGAAATAAAAAATTTGAGGTTATTCTGTCAGAGGCAGCAAAGGATTTGGAAGAGCAGTTGAACGGAATGGACAGTGTCTTGAAAGGAGGGTATGAGATGAACATCAACAAAAGGAAAACGAGGATAATGGAATGTAGTCGAATTAAGTCGGGTGATGCTGAGGGAATTAGATTAGGAAATGAGACACTTAAAGTAGTAAAGGAGTTTTGCTATTTGGGGAGCACAATAACTGATGATGGTCGAAGTAGAGAGGATATAAAATGTAGAATGGCAATGACAAGGAAAGCGTTTCTGAAGAAGAGAAATTTGTTAACATCGAGTATAGATTTAAGTGTCAGGAAGTCGTTTCTGAAAGTATTTGTATGGAGTGTAGCCATGTATGGAAGTGAAACGTGGACAATAAATAGTTTAGACAAGAAGAGAATAGAAGCTTTCGAAATGTGGTGCTACAGAAGAATGCTGAAGATTAGATGGGTAGATCACATAACTAATGAGTAGGTATTGTATAGAATTGGGGAGAAAAGTAGTTTGTGGCACAGCTTGACTAGAAGAAGGGATCGGTTGGTAGGACATGTTCTGAGACATCGAGGGGTCACCAATTTAGTATTGGAGGGCAGCTTGGAGGGTAATACTCATGGAGGGAGACCAAGAGATGAATACACTAAGCAGATTCAGAAGGATGTAGGCTGCAGTAGGTACTGGGAGATGAAGAAGCTTGCACACGATAGAGTAGCATGGAGAGCTGCATCAAACCAGTCTCAGGACTGAAGACAACAACAACAACAAGAGCCGGGTGTGGCTGCGGTGCTCTGTGGATCTCTCCTGGACAGTACGTGTCGCCTGTCCGATGTATGAATGGCCACACTCACAGGGGATCCTGTAAACCCGAGGCTTCCGAAGCACCAAATCATATTTGACGGAACCCAGGAGTGCTGCTGTCTTTGATGGAGGGCGAAAAATCACTTTCACTTCATGCTTACTGAGGATACGTGCTATTTTTGACAATAGGCTTCGCACGTATGGCAGAAAAGCCATCGATTTAAAACTTTCCTTGTCTTCTGATTTTCTTAGACCCACAGTTGGTTTCATTTGTAGCGTCTTATGTATGTGCTGTCGTGAGTACCCGTTGGCTTAAGAAACTCTTCTCAGGTGTAAAGGCTTGTCCTCCAAACTGCTCTCGTCAGCAGTGACATGTGCTCTGTGTACACACATGCCATACGCCTTTGCCGGCGATTAACGTCTCTGGCGCCTTGTGTATCTGTGGCCGCACGCGCAGTGGTTCGGTCCTCGGGCTTCACAGGACGGAGCGAGTGCTGGAGCGTCAGTCACCTCGGCTCACTCTGAAGGTGGCTGGACGGTATTCAGCCGAAATACAGGGTGATTCAAAAAGAATACCACAACTTTAAAAATGTGTATTTAATGAAAGAAACATAATATAACCTTCTGTTATACATCATTACAAAGAGTATTTAAAAAGGTTTTTTTTCACTCAAAAACAAGTTGAGAGATGTTCAATATGGCCCCCTCCAGACACTCGAGCAATATCAACCCGATACTCCAACTCGTTCCACACTCTCTGTAGCATATCAGGCGTAACAGTTTGGATAGCTCCTGTTATTTCTCGTTTCAAATCATCAATGGTGGCTGGGAGAGGTGGCCGAAACACCATATCCTTAACATACCCCCATAAGAAAAAATTGCAGGGGGTAAGATCAGGGCTTCTTGGAGGCCAGTGATGAAGTGCTCTGTCACGGGCTGCCTGGCGGCCGATCCATCGCCTCGGGTAGTTGACGTTCAGGTTTCATAACTAACCTTTTTCGTAGGACTCTCCATACAGTTGATTGTGCAATTTGCAGCTCTCTGCTAGCCGATTTTCCTGGGCTGCGAACAAATGCTTGCTGGATGCGTGATACATTTTCATCACTCGTTCTCGGCCGTCCAGAACTTTTCCCTTTGCACAAACACCCATTCTCTGTAAACTGTTTATACCAACGTTTAATACACCACCTATCAGGAGGTTTAACACCATACTTCGTTCGAAATGCACGCTGAACAACTGTCGTCGATTCACTTCTGCCGTACTCAATAACACAAAAAGCTTTCTGTTGAGCGGTCGCCATCTTAGCATCAACTGACGCTGACGCCTTGTCAACAGCGCCTCAAGCGAACAAATGTACAACTAAATGATACTTTATAGCTCCCTTAATTCGCCGACAGATAGTGCTTAGCTCTGCCTTTTGTCGTTGCAGAGTTTTAAATTCCTAAAGTTGTGGTATTCTTTTTGAATCACCCTGTATTTGCCGGCATGGTAACTCAGTGTGTTCGGTCAGAGGGTTAGCTGCCATCTGTAATAAAAAAACTGAGTTACTGGATCAACGACCAACTGGATCGGATGTCTTCCGACGTCCACCCCGAGCAGATACAACGAATGAAAACGAACAAAATGAGATTAAAAAAAAAAAAAAAAAAATTTAGAAGAAGAAGTCAAATTTATAGGGCTGCACGCCAGAAATTTTATATATCAGCATTTGCGCCGCGAAAATATGAATATGCACAAGATTCTGATGGTTTAGAAACCTAGATTTCACCAAAGAAGATAGTTCGAAGTTTTCAAACTTTAAAGGACAAACTCGGAAAAGCAAGAAGTCAAATAGCAGTATCAACATTATCCGCTGTAAACCCCGGGCGATCAAGAGGAACTTCTGTTTACAGATCGCCTCATACGGGTAAAAATCATTGGAATTTCATATTTGTAGACTTGTAAAACTATGTTTTTAACCGAAGACATTGAAGAAGACTTTCAACAACAGGTAAAGTGTTTGCTGTTATAGCATCGCTTACGGAAAAAAGTAATGTAAATTGTTTTATCGATATATGACTACAATGGAGCCGCTATAAGTGCTCAGAGAATTGTAACTAATATTATCTCTGTATCGCAGTATATAAGAAAAAAATTCATTGTCTTCTCTTGTCTTCTTCTTCTTTATCTTCCGTGCCTGGTTGGTTCTGATGTCGTATTTCGATTACGGTCTTCAAAGAATTATTTCTATTATGTGTAGTGTATTTAGAATTTCTGCTAAATATATATGTCAGTATTTAATGCAGTACATGTTTTTGTTAGTGGCAAGAAAGTTCCTTCCCTGTCCCCTTTATTTAATTAATAACGTAACAATTAAATGTTGCCCTGGCCATTTGTGACTGGATTGTTGAAGCGACGCCATTGTTGATAAAAAAAACTCTTTCATAGCTATCTAATTCTGAAAGTATTGAAAGGATTTGGTCTCCGTAAAAGTAAAACGGCGTCTCATAATAATTTCCATTTCATTTTAGGCCAGAGGTACAATTTTATTGAAATAAGGTATTCTAATTGTGTACGCTGCCATTGCACGTCAGCATCTATACTGGAGCATTACGTTTCACACAGAAAAATAATTATTTGAATAGTATATTTAATTTGCTTATCATGTAACAGTAAAGAAAGATAATTTTCTTTGCCCATCGTGAGTAAGATGGACGTCTTCACGTTCGAATATGCACGATATTTCTGGCCATAGCGCCCAGAGAAAATTTAGCTGTGGGTCTTAATGAACGTAAAAGAGATTTTCTTTAGCCAAACATTTTCTTTGCAGATTAACGGAAGATTTTTCTCTCTTTTCAGAAAAAAAGTAAGTTACGTGATTGTGTATATATAATGTACGAGACTATTATCCAAAGTAAAGAATCCAACGCTCGTGCCTTAAAAACAAATGAAACATCCCCTTAGAAAATTTTTATAAATGACAGTGCTGGAAAACCTCTACGTTATTTGATTTTCAAACAGCTGAGCAACACTGAACGTACTCATTTCTCTCTTATTCTGATTATCAGTAAACTGACACACAATATTTTTTTAGCGCAACACATCTCACTTTCAATAATCCCTACAAAAGAATGGCGCTGACTAACAATAACCTATACCTTTCACGAATCACTTACCTCACAAAATTCTTCGTTACTCGAACTACTGCAATACAGCGTGCGCCAATACTGCCAGCTAAATAAAAGATTCTAACAACTGATGCAATAACTACTGATAGGCATAGTTAGCAAATGAAAGATTTTGATAGAGAACAAACAATTTATTTAGCTTACTAATGTTCAAAAGTCATTATATATATATATATATATATATATATCAGTTCATGAAATCCAGTCTTACAAATTTACTGTCTCTGATGGACACACGTCCAGATCGTCCGTTCTCAAAATTCTGCCATGCCTCTCCCCACATCCACCATTGCTGGCGGCTCACCTCCAACTGCGCAACACTACGCACTGTTCACATCCAACTGCCCAACACTACAATAGCAAATATTCCAACAATGCAAACCAGCCACAGACTGCACACAGCACAGTCAGTGATTTTCATACAGAGCGCTACGTGGCGTTACCAACATAAAAAACTAAACAGCCTACTTACACAAACAAGGACAGTACCACCGTCTTCAGCTGTAAGTTCTTCTACACTTGTTACGTACATTCAGTTCACAAAAAATATTATTATAATTCAACTAGTCAGGGTGAATAGGGTAATGAAATGAAGTATTGCTCTTTTCAGACTTTATTTACTACAAATGCCACACGTGCAATGCTGAATTACCATACAGATCAAATTAAAATCAATAAATAAAATAGAAAACACGAAACAAAATATACGGTGACAGATGCTGTCGATGGCTAGCGAAGTTATTAAAGGGTAAGGCTGTCAAGCTAAAACGATGTCTACCTCAGGATAATAGTAACATCGCTTTCTGACTATACGTCATGTACTGACCCAAGTGTGAACCGCCAGCTGATTGTCAATTCTACCCAGGTTAGTTGAAATACGGAGCTGCAGGTCAGATGGGCTCGCTGCAATGAAGACTAAGTCCTCAGACAAAGATTGCTAACAGGCCCGGCCCGCCAGTACGGTCACCGCTGAACTGCCGACGAGTGATGTGGTCACTAGCTGTAGGTGGGCAACTGTGAGGGCCGCGCGCGGCGTACTCTGGCGCCGAGAAGTGCAAATAATCACGGCTGGCGCGCCGAAAAAACCAAGACTGTCCTCTGTGGCCACTCTCTGCCAATCTGTCGAACGTACGACCTACCTCGGCCGCCGTCCTCAACGGTGGATATCCGCCGAATACCTCGAAAATCTCTCCTCTCTTCCCTCTGTAACCTCCCCCTCGCTTATCGACCTTAATGACAGTGAAAAATTAAACCGCGTGTACCTAATGGAAATATGGGAAAAGCAATCGTCACCGAAGTTAATCTGTCGGTAAAGAGGGAGGAAAGGGTTACATCTAAATGAAAGGAAAAATGCAAATGAAACAGGTGGAAATTAATTTTGAAATAGGGGTAAAGTTAATAAAGAAAGTAAATGTGCGGCCGTTACGTTAACAATCAACTAGCGGTAATTAGATATTTGAGATTTGGGGGAAATTACGGTCGCCAGTCCTAAGGACAATTACTATAGTAACTGGAAAAGAAAGATTATTACACATATAATTAGCACTAGAAGCGTGGCAACTGAAGGTTGACAAGTGTAGTGTGAAAACTGAAAGTTTGTCAGAAGTAATAAATTTCGCTATACTCTGACTTAATTTAGCAAAAGGATTAATAAAACCGGAAATTCGAAAGTTAATTTAGTGACTGAAGTTAATAGTGAGCTTTCTTTCTGAAGCACATCGAAATTCAGTAAAATACGGTTAGTCTTGGACTACCTCAACAATCATTTCAAAAGATACTTGAATCTACGCAATTTAGAAATAAGAGATTTAACTTTGAACTTGAAATAAATGATTCTGAACAATTAACAATAGTAAAATTTCGTACGTACCAAGCTGAGCTGCAGTCACAGGTAAGCTAAAATACGGTAACAAAACTCGCACTCTTAATTTGTTCTTGTGTAATCTAAATATTGTAGCCAGCTATGAATACTTTAACTGAACTTTGAAATTAAAGCAGTGAAATCGAATTTGAATTTCAACGACACTCGGGTTCATTCCGGAAAAGGAAGGGACCCTGCTTGGTAATGCAATTGGGACAATGAGCAACAAACGTTCATGCTAAGTTGCTGTAATTTTGTTATGCAACAATTTTAAAAGTTTGAAAAGCTCAGGTCTGCCATACAGTTCTAAAACTTTACGTGCTTCCAGTCTTCCTTGTTGGTTGATTGAAGGTTTGAAGCCGTCGATCGAGGAGGTGGCGACATTCACTCATTGTCGTGCGTCGCTGTTGCAGAAGCTGGATGTTGGCGCGCCTTCTTCTCGACACGGGCACCAGGCCAAACGGGCTCTTGATGTGCGCCAGCTAATGCTTCCCGTCCGCGACACCATGTCAGAAACTATCATCGCAAGTCGAGCCCAATTACATGCTGCCAAACCCCGAAAGCGCGGCAACTCGCGGGAGCGTCACACAACACACCTGCTCCACTGCACTACCCCAGCCAGACCCCCTCTCTCAGCCCGCGCTCCACGCGGCAGAGTTAACACTACCAAAGATCCTACACACTTTGATTCTTCACTCGACCTATCGATGTAATCGTTCGATAGCAGTTTTTCCTAGGCAAGACCCAGCGTAAAAATACAAATAATATTTACGAAACAAACCAATTATACATCGACATAAATGCATAAATATATATATACAAATAGTAAAACAATTACAATATACGAAGACACAGAAATGTTATATATTCAGGTAACAAAAATAAGGAAAACAAATTTATAGTACAATAGATGGAAATAGGAGGATATGCATTTCCGGCGTTACACCTCCTCCACACCAAACCCTCGTCGAGTCGCCAAAAATTGTCGCCTGCAATGGCCAAGCTGCCCACGCAAATTGGGCCACTGGTGTGCTTATAACACTGCCCCAGAAATCCCGCCTAGACACGGCATAGCGGTATTCCTCCAATGAGAAAGTTTGCCGCCAAAATCTATGCGGTCCTCCGGTAATTTTAACGCCGGGGAAACGATCTTACTTCCGCACCTACGGTGGACAGTGCTCTCCTACCCTATCATAAAACTCTATCGGTCGCACACCCAAGGCGGGCAATATTCCTCCACTGGCCTTTGTCGTGCTGAAGACCGGGCCGCCCTCGTGGTCCGACTTCATGGCGAGGTGCCAGCGCCTGCGCTCACAGGCAAAGCGGTCACGCTTTTTTAGAAGCCCGAACGCTTTCCTCGGAGAGCCTACGGCTGTTTCTTTCATTTCTGCCGCCTTGGCCACGTCTTCCTGCGTTTCTCACCAACACAGAAAAAAATCTCGTGCTGCAACTATTATTGCTAACTGCAGAGAAACTCTGTCATTCCCTGTCGTACCTATTATTACTCGTCCTGATGGCTCACTATGTTGCTGAGATGACTGCAATGCCCCTGCATGGACTACATAATTAACTTGGGGTGAAAGATGGCATGCCCAAAGAGTAGCCACTTTTCACAGTATAACATTAACTGCCCAACAGAACATTTAGTCCTGTCACGGGAAAACCCAAATACAGGGTGAGTCACCTAACGTTACCGCTGGATATATTTCGTAAACCACATCAAATACTGACGAACCGATTCCACAGACCGAACGTGAGGAGAGGGGCTAGTGTAATTGTTTAATACAAACCATAAAAAAATGCACGGAAGTATGTTTTTTAACACAAACCTACGTTTTTTTGAAATGGAACCCCGTTAGTTTTGTTAGCACATCTGAACATATAAACAAATACGTAATCAGTGTCGTTTGTTGCATTGTAAAATGTTAATTACATCCGGAGATATTGTAACCCAAAGTTGACGCTTGAGTACCACTCCTCCGCTGTTCGATCGTGTGTATCGGAGGGCACCGAATTACATAAGGGATCCAAAGGCAACGGTGATGGACCTTAGGTTCAGAAGAGACTGGAACAGCACATTACGTCCACATGCTAACACCTTTTTATTGGTCTTTTTCACTGACGCACATGTACATTACCATGAGGGGTGAGGTACACGTTCGACGGGCGTTTCATAGGACGTGGAGGACCAATAAATTGGCCAGCCCGTTCTCCTGACCTTACACCTCTGGACTTCTTTCTGTGAGGTACGTTAAAGGAGAATGTGTACCGTGATGTGCCTACAACCCCACAGGATATGAAACAACGTATTGTGGCAGCCTGCGGCGACATTACACCAGATGTACAGCGGCGTGTACGACATTCATTACGCCAGAGATTGCAATTGTGTGCAGCAAATGATGGCCACCACATTGAACATCTATTGGCCTGACATGTCGGAACACACTCTATTCCACACGTGTGTACGTGTACCTCACCCCTCATGGTAATGTACATGTGCGTCAGTGAAAAAGACCAATAAAAAGGTGTTAGCATGTGGACGTAATGTGCTGTTCCAGTCTCTTCTGTACCTAAGGTCCATCACCGTTCCATTTGGATCCCTACGTAATTCGGTGCTCTCCGATACACACGATCGAACAGCGGAGGAGTGGTACTCAAGCGTCAACTTTAGGTTACAATATCTCCGGATGTAATTAACATTTTACAATGCAACAAACGACACTGATTACGTATTTGTTTATATGTTCAGATGTGCTAACAAAACTAACGGGGTTCCATTTCAAAAAAACGTAGGTTTGTGTTAAAAAACATACTTCCGTGCATTTTTTATGGTTTGTGTTAAACAATTACACTAGCCCCTCTCCTCACGTTCGGTCTGTGGAATCGATTCGTTAGTATTTGATGTGGTTTACGAAATATATCCAGCGGTAATGTTAGGTGACTCACCCTGTATAACACTGTACTGCGTCATGTGTTATATTAACATACAGTGTATTACCAGTTATGGTATTACGACGCAGTTAATGTTACACTCTGGGAGGATTTTTGTAAATTGACCGTGAATTACCTAATGGGTTTGGCTTATCGAACCTGAATTTATTGTTACATAAGAAACCATAAAGCTAAAGACTGAAATTTGGAAAACGTTTTAAGGAACCAAGTTTACTTAAATGAAATAAAAACGGTTGCCAGTCTAATAAAGCTTTTGTATAAATTGTATAGAGTTATGATAAAGGAAAGCTACCATTACTTCTTTCTGAAAGAAGTGCAATGAACTCTACCATAATCAGACAAGTGGTACAGTGATGGTAGCAATTATAAATAGTAATATTTCGTCATATATAAATTATCTCATCATCAAATGTTGTGAAAGACACTACTGAACCAAAATTGAACATGGACGTAGTCCTGTTCCAATAGTTGCTTTTCATACAGTACAAATATAATTAAACGTCACTTGCAATAGGATTTTTATACTCATTAAGAAGTAATATTGTTTCTATTTTTATGGATAAGAGCAGTTACAGTACTTTTATCTTCAATGAGCAAAATTGTTTGTGGGGGCTCTCAAACTGACTTTCCAATTTTTATCGCACGAAGTACACAAAACTCAAATTTTACTTCAGCTGCAATTACTATATATTCATTATCCAAGTAGGTTTATTCATTTTAAGCAACTCAGAATTGGGGACCCTTAAACTGTCCATTACTATAAAGCAAACTAAACACACTTTTCCTGAGACAATGTGTAAGATGTAAATTTTGATATTATTCTTTTACTAATTTAACTTACCTTGCATGGTTTTTAAAACAGTTAATGCCGGCAATTTTCTCTGTATAATTTTAAGTAAGACTTCAAGTGCAATTAGACTCTAACTAACTTCAAGACAACGTGCTGTCTTATTGCCATTAATACAACTAATAATTTCCACTAACAAAATTTAAAGCAGGTAATCTTTAAAGCATCACTAAAGCATCACTAAAGCATGACTTTGAAATAGAGCAAATCAATCACTATGGAGGTTTTCATGAATGCAACACTGACTTCAATTGAAACCACAGTATCTCAAGATATCTTTTTGCATTCAGAATTATGCAAATAAACAAATATTCATTTTCGTCGGTTTTAACACACAATATTGTCGGATGTCTGTATTTATGTGGAGTGGATCCTAAGAGGTATCACGAGAGGAACCAAATCAAGGATCGGACACAAGTATCACGAAATTTTCCTTATTATTGTAAATTAAACAACACTTAAATGTACTGGTTCATACTTTGACAGAATTCTGACGTCTTATAAGTGCCGAAGTGATTGCGCAATATCGGTGGCGAGCACGTAACGGCTACTGTTCTCTCTTCTGGATGTAATTGGCTTTTTTATCTTCTTCTTGGCGACGACATTTCCTACACTAGAGCCTTTTCCATTAATAGAGCACCATTTTATGGCCGTACACGCATCCGAGGCCTTTCCATATTAGTCCAGGTACTGGATGCTAGCCTCGACACTTGCGCTGCTCACTCACTCGCTGCTCCGACCAGACTGTCCAGTAGCTAGCCACCGACTGACTACTGTACCACCTTTTAGCCCGCGCCAACCACATTTTGGCGCGCGCCAGCTCACTTCCGTTACAAGTGGGAAGTACTGTTGCTTTTGATTTTATACAATGCAAGTCCGTAGGTAAGAACCAGCTTATACATAGTTGTAACCAAACATCTTTTAAAAAATCTTAATATTTAAATACATTAACATGTCGACACTAAAGTCCCATAATTATATAACATTTTCCTCTAATTAATCAAAAAAATTTAAATAGTAAAGAGAAAACATGTTACACAACTTTCCACTTCATTACAATACGAAGTGCATTAAAGTTCTAAACCCTCCGATTTTTTTTTCTCCGGACTGGAAAGAGATAGAAACATGCGCATTGTTTTAAAATGAAGCCGCGTTCATTGTCAATACGTCCCAGAGATGGCAGCACCGTATGGAAGATGGAATTTTACCGCCAGCGGCGAGAATGAGAACTGTTTTAAATACTTAAAATGGCGACGTTTTCCTTACTTGAACAGCGTAGCGTGCAATCATTCGTTTTCTGAATTTGCGTGGTGTGAAACCAATTGAAATTCATCGACAGTTGAAGGAGACATGTGGTGATGGAGTTATGGATGTGTCGAAAGTGCGTTCGTGGGTGCGACAGTTTAATGAGGCAGAACATCGTGTGACAACAAACCGAAACAACCTCGGGCTCGCACAAGCCCGTCTGACGACACGATCGAGAAAGTGGAGAGAATTGTTTTGGAGGATCGCCGAATGACTGTTGAACAGATCGCCTCCAGAGTTGGCATTTCTGTGGGTTCTGTGCATACAATCCTGCATGACGACCTGAAAACGCGAAAAGTGTGATCCAGGTGGGTGCCACGAATGCTGACAGACGACCACACGGCTGCCCGTGTGGCATGTTGCCAAGCAATGTTGACGCGCAATGACAGCACGAATGGGACTTTCTTTTCGTCGGTTGTGACAATGGATGAGACATGTATGCCATTTTTCAATCCAGAAACAAAGCGCCAGTCAGCTCAATGGAAGCACACAGATTCACCGCCACCAAAAAAATTTCGGGTAACCGCCAGTGCTGAAGAAATGATGGTGTCCATGTTCTGGGACAGCGGGGGCGTAATCCTTACCCATTGCGTTCCAAAGGGCACTACAGTAACAGGTGCATCCTACGAAAATGTTTTGAAGAACAAATTCCTTCCTGTACTGCAACAAAAACGTCCGGGAATGGCTGCGCGTGTGCTGTTTCACCAAGACAACGCACCCGCACATCGAGCTAACGTTACATAACAGTTTCTTCGTGATAACAACTTTGAAGTGATTCCTCATGCTCCCTACTCACCTGACCTGGCTCCTAGTGACTTTTGGCCTTTTCCAACAATGAAAGACACTCTCCGTGGCCGCACATTCACCAGCCGTGCTGCTATTGCCTCAGCGATTTTCCAGTGGTCAAAACAGACTCCTAAAGAAGCCTTCGCCGCTGCCATCGAATCATGGCGTCAGCGTTGTGAAAAATATATACGTCTGCAGGGCGATTACGTCGAGAATAGCGCCAGTTTCATCGATTTCGGGTGAGTAGTTAATTAGAAAAAAAAATCGGAGGCCTTAGAACCTGAATGCATCTCGTAGGTCAAAGACATTACATAGTGAGAAATACATACTTGACACTGAACAGAATTAATCAGTACAAAATATTTACAGTATTAATTATGGTGTTACAAAAGTAAATACAAGAGAAGCTGCTAAACTCAGTAATAGCTCTGAAATTGCAACAAAACGTAAGAAAGAGCAATGCTCAGACTTTGTTACCCAATATTTTAAGGAGCTGCAATGATTACGGTGTTAATTAAATTAAATGTCGTATGACTTTGTTAGATTAGATATGGCACAGGGTGGGCTTGGCCACTGAGTCGGAAACTAAGTCCTCCCTCCACACACATTAGCCCCTGTCCTTGCGAGTATGTGAGAGCTTTTACGTAAGTGCACTCGCATTTGTTGACTGCAGATGAATGTAACGGATGCGTGCATAGTGTAGTGTAGTGTTATGTTCGGGTTGTTTGATGTTGGTGATGATGATGATGGTGGTGAGAGTAGAGAGGGGAAATCCGGTGCCAGCACACAGCCTACCCCCCTCTTAAATAGCGCCACGGGGGCCACCGAGCTTGACCCCCCCCCCCCCCACCCGACGGACCGTTCACCATCGCCAGTATCACATGTCCTCACTTCAAAAGACACTGCTTGGATATTTAATCCAGGAAACTGGCTCAGAGCTGGTGACCAGAAACTTTTCGGCACTATCTGTCTTCCCCTTGCCACCGAAATACTGAATATTACATCCACCACCGGGATTCGAACCGATATACTTCCGAGTTTAGCGCGACGGCACTGGTGTGCGTTAACGACATCGGATACGCAGGCAGGATACTAACGATAATTTTATAGCCTTGGAATATCTTATCCATAAATTCATTCGCCCCCCCCCCCATGAACCATGGACCTTGCCGTTGGTGGGGAGGCTTGCGTGCCTCAGCGATACAGATGGCCGTACCGTAGGTGCAACCACAACGGAGGGGTATCTGTTGAGAGGCCAGACAAACATGTGGTTCCTGAACAGGGGCAGCAGCCTTGGCACATTAACCAAAACGGCCTCTTTGTGCTCTTACTGCGAACGGCTGAAAGCAAGGGGAAACTACAGCCGTAATTTTTCCCGAGGACATGCAGCTCTACTGTATGATTAAATGATGATGGCGTCCTCTTGGGTAAAATATTCCGGAGGTAAAATAGTCCCCCATTCGGATCTCCGAGCGGGGACTACTCAAGAGGACGTCGTTATCAGGAGAAAGAAAACTGGCGTTCTACGGATCGGAGCGTGGAATGTCAGATCACTTAATCGGGCAGGTAGGTTAGAAAATTTAAAAAGGGAGATGGATAGGTTAAAGTTAGATATAGTGGGAATTAGTGAAGTTCGGTGGCAGGAGGAACAAGACTTTTGGTCAGGTGATTACAGGGTTATAAATACAAAATCAAATAGGGGTAATGCAGGAGTAGGTTTAATAATGAATAAAAAAATAGGAGTGCGGGTTAGCTACTACAAACAGCATAGTGAACGCATTATTGTGGCCAAGATAGACACAAAGCCCATGCCTACTACAGTAGTACAAGTTTATATGCCAACTAGCTCTGCAGATGATGAAGAAATAGATGAAATGTATGACGAGATAAAAGAAATTATTCAGGTAGTGAAGGGAGACGAAAATTTAATAGTCATGGGTGACTGGAATTCGTCAGTAGGAAAAGGGAGAGAAGGAAACATAGTAGGTGAATATGGATTGGGGGGAAGGAATGAAAGAGGAAGCCGCCTTGTAGAATTTTGCACAGAGCATAACTTAATCATAACTAACACTTGGTTCAAGAATCATGAAAGGAGGCTGTATACATGCAAGAAGCCAGGAGATACTGACAGGTTTCAGATAGATTACATAATGGTAAGACAGAGATTTAGGAACCAGGTTTTAAATTGTAAGACATTTCCTGGGGCAGATGTAGATTCTGACCACAATATATTGGTTATGAACTGCAGATTGAAACTGAAGAAACTGCAAAAAGGTGGGAATTTAAGGAGATGGGACCTGGATAAACTGAAAGAACCAGAGGTTGTACAGAGTTTCAGGGAGAGCATTAGAGAACAATTGACAGGAATGGGGGAAAGAAATACAGTAGAAGAAGAATGGGTAGCTCTGAGGGATTAAGTGGTGAAGGCAGCAGTCGATCAAGTAGGTAAAAAGACGCGGGCTAATAGAAATCCTTGGGTAACAGAAGAAATATTGAATTTAATTGATGAAAGGAGAAAATATAAAAATGCAGTAAATGAAGCAGGCAAAAAGGAATACAAACGTCTCAAAAATGAAATCGACAGGAAGTGCAAAATGGCTAAGCAGGGATGGCTAGAGGACAAATGCAAGGATGTAGAGGCTTGTCTCACTAGGGGTAAGATAGATACTGCCTACAGGAAAATTAAAGAGACCTTTGGAGAGAAGAGAACCACTTGTATGAATATCAAGAGCTCAGATGGCAACCCAGTTCTAAGCAAAGAAGGGAAAGCAGAAAGGTGGAAGGAGTATATAGAGGGTTTATACAAGGGCGATGTACTTGAGGACAATATTATGGAAATGGAAGAGGATGTAGATGAAGATGAAATGGAAGATAAGATACTGCGTGAAGAGTTTGTCAGAGCACTGAAAGACATGAGTCAAAACAAGGCCCCGGGAGTAGACAACATTCCATTAGAACTACTGATGGTCTCAGGAGAGCCAGTCATGACAAAACTCTACCATCTGGTGAGCACGATGTATGAGACAGGCGAAATACCCTCAGACTTCAAGAAGAATATAATAATTCCAATCCCAAAGAAAGCAGGTGTTGACAGATGTGAAAGTTACCGAACTATCAGTTTAATAAGTCACAGCGGCAAAATACTAACACGAATTCTTTACAGACGAATGGAAAAACTGGTAGAAGCCGACCTCGGGGAAGATCAGTTTGGATTCCGTAGAAATGTTGGAACACGTGAGGCAATACTGACCTTACGACTTATCTTGGAAGAAAGATTAAGAAAAGGCAAACCTACGTTTCTAGCATTTGTAGACTTAGAGAAAGCTTTTGACAATGTTGACTGGAATACTCTCTTTCAAATTCTGAAGGTGGCAGGGGTAAAATACAGGGAGCGAAAGGCTATTTACAATTTGTACAGAAACCAGATGGCAGTTATAAGAGTCGAGGGGCATGAAAGGGAAGCAGTGGTTGGGAAAGGAGTGAGACAGGTTTGTAGCCTCTCCCCGATGTTATTCAATCTGTATATTGAGCAAGCAGTAAAGGAAACAAAAGAAAAATTCGGAGTAGGTATTAAAATTCACGGAGAAGAAGTAAAAACTTTGAGGTTCGCCGATGACATTGTAATTCTGTCAGAGACAGCAAAGGACTTGGAAGAGCAGTTGAACGGAATGGACAGTGTCTTGAAAGGAGGATATAAGATGAACATCAACAAAAGCAAAACGAGGATAATGGAATGTAGTCAAATTAAGTCGGGTGATGCTGAGGGAATTAGATTAGGAAATGAGACACTTAAAGTAGTAAAGGAGTTTTGCTATTTAGGGAGTAAAATAACCGATGATGGTCGAAGTAGAGAGGATATAAAATGTAGACTGGCAATGGCAAGGAAAGCGTTTCTCAAGAAGAGAAATTTGTTAACATCGAATATAGATTTAGGTGTCAGGAAGTCGTTTCTGAAAGTATTTGTATGGAGTGTAGCCATGTATGGAAGTGAGACATGGATGATTACTAGTTTGGACAAGAAGAGAATAGAAGCTTTCGAAATGTGGTGCTACAGAAGAATGCTGAAGATAAGGTGGGTAGATCACGTAACTAATGAGGAAGTATTGAATAGGATTGGGGAGAAGAGAAGTTTGTGGCACAACTTGACTAGAAGAAGGGATCGGTTGGTAGGACATGTTCTGAGGCATCGAGGGATCACAAATTTAGCATTGGAGGGCAGCGTGGAGGGTAAAAATCGTAGAGGGAGACCAAGAGATCAATACACTAAGCAGATTCAGAAGGATGTAGGTTGCAATAGGTACTGGGAGATGAAGAAGCTTGCACAGGATAGAGTAGCATGGAGAGCTGCATCAAACCAGTCTCAGGACTGAAGACCACAACAACAACAACAAATTCATTCGAAGGAGAAAACTTGCTGAACGAGTGCAAAAGATCGAAACGCATTTGCATGTCTGATGAAACTCCTCCTGAGGGGAAGAAACACTAAGTTCCAAATATCTCATCCCTGTATCGCGACAGTACTTGTCCCCTCCGCAGGGTTCAGTGCCAGAGAAGTAACTTTCTAGTGGAGCAGGATTAATTTAGGGCCCGTTAAGAAACAGATTAAAAGGATATCAAGCCGGGAAGTTTCAGTTTGTTACATAAAACAGTTTTAGACTCTCTGGGTTAGATTTAACTCATTTCTGTTATATCTCGTAAAGGTTCCTTCTTCTTCTCTTCATCTGCTGGTAAATTATGCTTAAACCAAATCTGTCACGCAAGTAAATAACGTCACAATTTTACAGTTCAGTTAGTATTCAGACATGATGATTACGTAAATACCATCTCCAACTTGAGTTCTAATAAAACCGTCCGAGAAACCACCAAAAAACCGAGCCAGAAAGGAAGGACGTGGATCTGCACCTCGTTCTTCCGCAAGAAGACTTACGCTTCTTAACTACTGAACCACTTAGCTCGAAGTTTTGATAGGTATATTAAGCACCCAGATGATTTTACAGAAAAACTTAGGAAAATACGGGGGAGGATCAGTTTGAATATAGGGAAGCAAATGGAAAACGAGGTGCCAGTCAATGTTTGCGAGAGAGAAGTAACATGTGCACGTGTCTTGTTGACTGGGAAAAGGTATTTGACAAAATTGAATGGAGTATCCTCCTGAACACCGTTACAGACGATGGTATCAAGCTGGAGGATAGAAGACTAATGAAGTAATTGTACACGGGACACAATGTGGTATCAAGGATTGCAGAGGAAGAGACGTATGGGTCGGGTATTGAGCGAGGTGTTAGACAAGGTTTTCGTTATAAACGCTATGCCTGCAAACTAACAGACAGAGGAAGAAAGAAGAAAGCAAGATGGGTAAGAGTAGAAGAGATTTCATTAAGTATGCAGTTGATCAAGTATAGTTGTCAGAATCGTATGAAGAATTACAGTTTATAATGGAGAGAATCGTAACATCTACATCTACATCTACGTTTATACTCCGCAGGCCGCCCAACGGTGTGTGGCGGAGGGCACTTTACGTGCCACTGTCATTACCTCCCTTTCCTGTTCCAGTCGCGTATGGTTCGCGGGAAGAACGACTGTCTGAAAGCCACTGTGCGCGCTCTAATCTCTCTAATTTTACATTCGTGATCTCCTCGGGAGGTATAAGTAGGGGGAAGCAATATATTCGATACTTCATCCAGAAACGCACCCTCTCGAAACCTGGCGAGCGAGCTACATCGCGATGCAGAGCGCCTCTCTTGCAGAGTCTGCCACTTGAGTTTGTTAAACATCTCCGTAACGCTATCACGGTTACCAAATAACCCTGTGACGAAACGCGCCGCTCTTCTTTGGATCTCCTCTATCTCCTCCGTCAACCCGATCTGGTACGGATCCCACACTGATGAGCAATACTCAAGTATAGGTCGAACGAGTGTTTTGTAAGCCACCTCCTTTGTTGATGGACTACATTTTCTGAAGACTCTCCCAATGAATCTCAACCTGGTACCCGCCTTACCAACAATTAATTTTATATGATCACTCCACTTCAAATCGTTCCGCACGCATACTCCCAGATATTTTACAGAAGTAACTGCTACCAGTGTTAGTTCCGCTATCATATAATAATACAATAAAGGATCCTTCTTTCTATGTATTCGCAATACATTACATTTGACTATGTTAAGGGTCAGTTGCCACTCCCTGCACCAAGTGCCTATCCGCTGCAGATCTTCCTGCAGTTCGCTACAATTTTCTAATGCTGCAACTTCTCTGTATACTACAGCATCATTCGCGAAAAGCCGCATGAAACTTCCGACACTATCTACTAGGTCATTTATATATATTGTGAAAAGCAATGGTCCCATAACACTCCCCTGTGGCACGCTAGAGGTTACTTTAACGTCTGCAGACGTTTCTCCGTTGATAACAACATTCTGTGTTCTGTTTGCTAAAAACTCTTCAATCCAGCCACACAGCTGGTCTGATATTCCGTAGGCTCTTACTTTGTTTATCAGGCGACAGTGCGAAACTGCATCAAACGCCTTCCGGAAGTCAAGAAAAATAGCATCTACCTGGGAGTCTGTATCTAATATTTTCTGGGTCTCATGAACAAATAAAGCGAGTTGGGTCTCACACGATCCTTGTTTCCGGAATCCATGTTGATTCCTACATAGTAGATTCTGAGTTTCCAAAAACGACATGATACTCGAGCAAAAAACATGTTCTAAAATTCTACAACAGATCGACGTCAGAGATATAGGTCTATAGTTTTGCGCATCTGCTCGACGACCCTTCTAAAAGTGATAAAACAGTATAGCATGAGACTAAATCTATGAAAGAGTATAACGATGAGGATCAGCGTACACGAAGGCTCCGTCAAAATACCATTAGCAGGAGGACCTCTGAACAACTTAGAGTTTAGAGTTTAGGTACTTGTGAAATTTGGTAACATAAAATAGAAACTCTCTGGAGAAAATAAGAAATAGAATGTCTATGGGTAAAAGAGCTTCCTAAAAGACGAAAGAAGTTCCGGTAAAATTCAGGAAAGAGGTTCTCCGAGTGTAGAATACGAAATGCCAGTGACTTATGGACAATCAAATCAAGGAGGAAAAATGCTTGTATAGTTCTGAAATGCAGTTTTAGAGAAAAATACTTAATGCGAACGTTACTGTCGTAATGAGCAATGGAGACGTGTTTATTGGTGTTGTAGGGGGAGTGGAACTAGTGGAAATGATAATACTGCGGAAAACATCTCGGTCGGCTGTGTTATGAAGAAACCTGCAGCGAAGAGTTTTCGCAAGGAAGTCTACAGGTCAGAGTGGGAAAGGAACAGAAAGGCTTGTGATGCTAAACGACATTAAAAACGGAGGACGTTAGCAGCAGAATAACGAAGAGGCACAGGACTGTGGAAAGTGGAGAGCGCCCAGTCGTAAGAGAGACATAGCAAAGAAGAAGTAAAGAAGCACTCAACATGTGCGTGGCAACAGAAGTGAAGAATACTCGCAGGGTGCCCAATGCGGTGCAATTTGATCCAAATCTTCTTCAAAGTAGACAGTCAGACGGCTGAACAAATGATGTGGTCGTTTAAGGTCGTGTTTTCAATGCCACACAATCAACTATAGCCACAGCCTTGTGCTTTTCAGATTATGTAGTTAACGGAATCGTGGTCGTACAATTGGCACCAACGTAATCAACCGGGACGAGGGCTTCTCTTCACACATTCATGGAATCCGTCTTACTACAGGTTATTAACTACCTTTTCACACATTAACTAGCTTTATGGGAAAAAAGCACACACACACACAACTTATCCAGTTTTTTTCTGTCAAAAAGTACCCGTTCTCTCGTTTATGTGAACTATAAAAAAATAGAAAACAGTGTAGAAAGTTCTTGGGTGCGCGTATTGACTACACTTCAAGCTTGAAAAACCATACAGTAGAACGAATGAAATGTGAAGGTTCAGTTATTTCTGCCGTAAGAGTAATTGCCAACTTAAGACACACAAAAATCAGTAAGTTAATATATTATACATATTTTCATGCACTTATATCTTACTGAATAATATTCTGTGGTAATTCCTCGCTTATGCAAAAAGTATCCATTCGACAACAGAAAACCATCAGATTTATCTGTTGAGTTCACACATGTAAATCTTCCAGGCGTCTGTTTAAGCAACTGCGAACATTAACAACAACTTCACTAACAAAATTTGTTCAGTTTGAGAGAAAAAACACCCTCACAAATTTTATACTGGAAGCGAAAATGATTTGCACATGTCTCTAGTGAGTGTAAGGTTAGTACAAAAAGGCATGAAATATGCTGCTATCAAATACTTTGATAATTTGCTCATGGAAATAAAAGATTGGACAGACAATAGAAGTGTTTTCAGACGTAGATTAAAGTAGTTTCTCCTTAACAACTCCTTCCGTACCACAGAAAGTCTTGACTGGAAATAAGCAGTAAATCACAAACCAGTAAATGAAGCACAGGAGTCAAAATCACAGTGCAGTTACAGTTGTTGCCGACTGGTTGTGTGTCCGCTTACACACTGAATTTGTAATATTGGCTTTTGACACGTAACATTCATCTACATTTGGCCTTGCAGCACCAGCAACGACGTTTAAGGCAGAGACAGCTCGAAATTCATGGCTGACCTGTTATTTCAAGGAAGTAACAGACAAGCTTCCATACTAGTAAGTCAGTCCTCCAGTGGTACATTTATGGCGGGCGCATCTGGTACATTGGGGGATCCGAAAACCACAACCTCAGACATTTAGATAGAGATCTAGTTTATGCAAATTATTGAATGTAATAAGGTAGTTAATAGGTAAAAAATCGAAGTATTTACACATTTATTATTTCAATCATTCCCATGTATCAGGGACCTTGCTGGCTTGGTTGATTGGCTTGCGTACTTCAACAACATACAGGGTGTTACAAAAAGGTACGGCCAAACTTTCAGGAAACATTCCTCACACACAAAGAAAGAAAATATGTTATGTGGACATGTGTCCGGAAACGCTTACTTTCCATGTTAGAGCTCATTTTATTACTTCGCTTCAAATCACATTAATCATGGAGTGGAAACACACAGCAACAGAACATACCAGCGTGACTTCAAACACTTTGTTACAGGAAATGTTGAAAACGTCCTCCGTTAGCGAGGATACATGCATCCACCCTCCATCGCATGGAATCCCTGATGCGCTGATGCAGCCCTGGAGAATGGCGTATTGTATCACAGCCGTCCACAATACGTGCACGAAGAGTCTCTACATTTGGTACCGGGGTTGCGTAGACAAGAGCTTTCAAATGCCCCCATAAATGAAAGTCAAGAGGGTTGAGGTCAGGAGAGCGTGGAGGCCATGGAATTGGAATGTATGATGGGATAAAAGAAATTATTCACATAGTTAACGGAGAGGAAAATTTAATTGTGATGGGAAACTGGAAATCGATAGTCGTAGAAAAAGGTAGAGAAGGAAAAATAGTAGGAGAATATGGACTCGGCAGAAGGAATAAAAAAGGAATTTTGCACTGAGCATAATCATCGCTAGCACTTGGTTTGAAAATCGTGAAATAGGATTGCTTACGTGGAAAAGACCTGGAGACACCGAAATGTTGCAGACTGATTATATAACGGTAAGACAGATGTTGCAGAACCACATTTTAAACTGTAAGAGATTTCCATGGACAGATGTGGGCTCTGGCCACAGTTTATTGGTTTGGGACAGTGGTTTAAAACAAAAGAAATTGCAAAAAGGTAATAAATTAAGGAAATGGGACATGGATAAGTTGAAAGAACAAGAGGTTGTTGAGAGTTTCAGAGGGACCATTAGGCAACCGTTGACAAGAACACGGGAAACGAATACGGTAGAAGACGAATAGGTAGCTTTGAGAAATGAAATAGTCAGGGTAGCAGAGGATCAAATAGGTAAAAACACAAGGTCTAGTGTAAATCCTTGGCTAACACAGAAGGTACAGCTAAGCAGGAATGGCTAGAGGACAGATGTAAGGATTTAGAAGGATATATCACTAGGGTAAAGATTGATACCACCTGCGGGAAAATTAAAGAGGGCTTTGGAGAAAGGAGAAACGGCTTCTTGAATGTTAACAGCTCATATTCCAAATCAGTACCAAGCAAAGAAGGGAAAGCTGAAAGGTGGAAGCTAGATGGGCTATACAAGGGAAATGAACTCGAAGGCAATGTTACAGAAAGGGAAGAGGACGTAGCTGAAGATGAGATAGTAAAAATGAAAAAGCGAGGAGAATTTAACACAGCAATAAAAGCTCCAAGTCGAAAAAAGGCCTCAGTAGCAGAGACATTACGTCTAAATTAAGTATATACATGGGAGAGCTAGCCATGATAAAACCATGCCACCTTGTGTGCAAGATGTATGAGACAGGTGAAATACCCTCTACTTCAAGGAAAACATAGTAATTCCTGTTCCGAAGAAAGCAGGTGGTGACAGTTGTCAATATTCCCGAATTATCACTTTAATAAGTCATGGCCTAAAATACTAACATGAATTATTTAGAGAAGAATCGAAAAACTGGCAAAAGCCGACCATGGCAATATCAGTTTGGATTCTGGTGAAACGCAGGAAGACGTGAGGCAATACTGACCCAACGATTTACCTTAGCGAATAAATTAAGGAAAGGCAAACTTACGTTTATATCTTCCGTAGATTTGAAGAAAACTTTCGAAACTGACGATTGGAATACACTCTTCGAAATTATTACGGTAACAGGTCCAAAATACAGGAAACGGAAGACTAGATACAACTTGGACAGAAAACAGACGGCATTCATAGTAGTCGATGGGCGTGAAAGGGAAGCAGTGGTTGAGAAGGGAGTGAGACAGGGTTATAGCCTATCCTCTATGTTATTCAATCTGCATATTCAGCAAGCACTAAAGGAAAACAAAGAAAAATTAGCAGAAGTCATTAAAGTTCCGGGATAAGAAATAAAAACTTTGAGGTATGTCTATGACATTGTAATTCTGTAAGAGACAGCAAAGGATTTGGAAGAGCAGTGGACGGAATGGACAGTGTCTTCAAAAGAAAATAATCAGATGAACACCAATAAAAGCAAAACTAGGTTAATGGAATGTAGTCGAAATACATCATGTGATTCTGAAGGAATTAGATGTAAAAACGAGACACTAAAAATAATAGACTACGTTTGGTGTCTGTATAGTAAAATAGCTGATGATGGCCGAAGTAGAGAGGATATAAAATGTAGCCTGGCAATGGCAAGACAAGCTTTTCTGAAGCAGAGACATTTGTTAATATCGAATACAGATTTAAGTGTTAGGAAGTCTTTTCTGAAGGTATTTGTCCGGAATGTACCCTTTTACGGATTTCAAACGTGGGCTATAAACAGTGCAGGCAAGGAGAGAATATTAGTTTTTGAAATGTAGTGCTGCAGACGAATGCTGAAGATTAGATGGGTAGATCATGTAACTAAGGAGGAGGTACTGAATAGAACTGAGAAAAAAAAAGAAATTTGTGACATAATTTCGCTAAGAGAATGGATTAGTTAATAGCTGACATTCCGACGCGTCAAGGTATCACAAATTCATTGCAAGAGGAAAGTGTGGGAGGTAAGAATTGTAGAGGGAGATTAATATAAGAAGCTAGTTCAAAAAGGTGTAGCTTGCAGCTGTTATTCGGAGATGGACTGGCTTGCACAGGATAGGGTAGAATGGAGAGCTGCATTAAAACAGACCCCGGATTGAAGACAATCACAACAACAACAACAACAAAGTGAATTCAGTAAAAATTTACATATGTTTCCTGACAAAAATGTGAACGCCCAGAAGCGAAGTAGGAAACAAAATGAAACTTCACGTGTTGAGATGGTATGTGATGGAATTTCAGTGATTAGAAAATCGAGTCACATTTATAATAGGAACTTTGAAATATGAGCCCACTTATTAATGTGACAATGCACGCCATCTGGCGTGGATGAATGGTCTGATACGATGAGGAAGGATGTTGTAAAGCCGTAATATCCTCTCCTGGGGCAACCTGGACCGTAGCTGTTGTAACTGGCTTTTGATATCCTCAATCCTGACACTGGGATGGAGTTGAAATCCAATCTGGTCCCACAAAAGCTCTATCGGGGACAGATTTGGGGATTGTGTTGGCCGCATAAGTACTTTAGCATCAAGCAGATAGTTCATACAGACGTGCCAAGCGTGTGCACTGGCATTGTCCTCATGAAAAATGGCACAATGATACTGTCGCGTAAGAGGTAAAACATGAGGGTGCAGAATGTCGGTGATGAACCTTGTACCGTCAGCGTTCCCTCAGTTACTACCAGCCATGGCCCGAAGTCACACACAACGACTCCCCGAATCGTGGCGCCAGGAGTAACACCGCTGGTCATCCCCCCCCCCTCTTCCAATCACCCTAAAACACTGGATCAATGGGACTTCTTCCAAGGTCGCCGCCACACTCGCCGACGATTGGCAGTTTGGGTAAAGTGCAGAACCGCGACTTACCTCTGAACGCCACTCATTAGTGGTCGCCGCGCGGGATAGCCGCGCGGTCTGGGGCGCCTTGCCACGCTTCGCGCGGCTGCCCCCATCGGAGGTTCGCGTCCTCTCTCGGGAAGGGGTATGTGTTTTTGAAATCTGGTTTCACAGGATAGAGCAGATCAGGTTATGGTTGAGGAGGAAGCCGTTGTCAGTTACTGTTAGTTGCACGAAGCACACAAACTTTTACTTTCCTAAGAACCACTTAATTACAAATTGCCTTAAAAGGATTAAATTAAGACACTACAGCTAAAGGCCTAGTTAAGAAAACTTGCAATACCTCCTGGGCTGAAGGCCCAAAAACACACCAAAAACAAGAACGGCTGATGGCCTAAAAACAAGTTATAAAAAAATTGCTTTAAAGAATACACGCGGCTGAAGACCGTACTTTAAAAATAAAATACGTAAATACTCGGCTGAAGGCCACACACAAGACATTGAACAACTCAGGGTTTAAGGCCTGGATAACAAGAATTTCAGATAGAGCAATTTAAAAAAAAATTAGTTTTAAACAAATCAGTTTTCAAAATTTTTATTTAAGACGTCTGAAGGCCTTGTCTTAAAAATACTTCATGTAAAAGCGCAGCTGAATCCCACACACTAGACATTGAATAACTCAGGACTTAGGGCCTGGATAACAAGAATTTCAGATAGAACAAACCTTCAGAATTTTAGTTATTAAACAAATCAATCTTCAAACTTTAAGTCGGCTGATGGCCTTATCTTAAAATTAAAACAAACTAAATTAATAGACGGCTGAAGGCCTCGCATAGTACATCAGACTAAAATGAAAATCATAATCTAAAACCAACAGAACAATGGTGCTCAGAAGTGTCCCAAGGGTCGGCCTGAGGAGGTAGCTCTAATGTAAGGTGAGATGAGACAGGCAGCCGAGAGTAAGGTTAAATAATCAGAAGGCAACCCGACTCAGGGACGGCTGAAGGATGGACCGACAACCTAATCAATTCCCTTCCGCATGACCAACGGTACGACAACGGAAAATATCTGGCGTTGACCAAGATACCAGCCACACTACGTCTTCAAAATTGGCATCTAAAAACTGCCAAGGCACAATAACCACTCTTAAGAAAAAATATGAACAAACAACTAAAAGGCTGTTGAACAACACGCCGTGCCAGACAGCATCAACATGGCCAGGAAAAACACACTGCCGGAAAACTACTCTAACGGCCAGGGCAGGTAATTGGGGCGTCAGCGGCCATAAGGCAGAAAATACCACCGGTGCACTTCACTCATAAGTAGCAACGAATTTCATAGTTAAAGACCATACAGGAAGACGTCTGCAAAATTTCGCCGACTCCAACACACCGTACGTTGCTGCTAGCCGGAACGGCCCAGGAAGCAACGACCGGCAATGAACGAAGATATGTCACAGCAGTTGAGGATTCGTAACAGGCTAACTGAGCAATCAACTTCAGTATCCGCGGGTTCGGTGGGCGACGAACTCTGCAGCTCTCACAGCTAGCGCCTCACAATCCGACCGCGCTTGCAAGCCATCAGCGGTCCCGGCACGACCTCACCCCGTGGAGACTTCCTTGCTGCTCTTTCCTAACTGACCGACTGCCTGCAGCACGCAGACAGCATTAAAAACAGCTGCTCAGTCAAAACCACACAAGCTACACACGGTTCCACAAATAATTCGAACGATACTAAGACCAGTGACTGTGGAACAACAAGGACGAATCACAAGTCGACACACACGGAGAACCCAGAGGCGGTCGGCGACCCAATTTACGTCGTCCGTTGAGACGACCGGCAGAACGACCAACCAAGGTCGTCACCACTGAAATCATGTGTGTCGGCAAAGGTCTACATCTACATCTACATCTACATTTATACTCCGCAAGCCACCCAACGGTGCGTGGCGGAGGGCACTTTACGTGCCACTGTCATTACCTCCCTTTCCTGTTCCAGTCGCGTATGGTTCGCGGGAAGAACGACTGTCTGAAAGCCTCCGTGCGCGCTCTAATCTCTCTAATTTTACATTCGTGATCTCCTCGGGAGGTATAAGTAGGGGGAAGCAATATATTCGATACCTCATCCAGAAACGCACCCTCACGAAACCTGGCGAGCAAGCTACACCGCGATGCAGAGCGCCTCTCTTGCAGAGTCTGCCACTTGAGTTTGTTAAACATCTCCGTAACGCTATCACGGTTACCAAATAACCCTGTGACGAAACGCGCCGCTGTTCTTTGGATCTTCTCTATCTCCTCCGTCAACCCGATCTGGTACGAATCCCACACTGATGAGCAATACTCAAGTATAGGTCGAACGAGTGTTTTGTAAGCCACCTCCTTTGTTGATGGACTACATTTTCTGAGGACTCTCCCAATGAATCTCAACCTGGTACCTGCCTTACCAACAATTAATTTTATATGATCATTCCACTTCAAATCGTTCCGCACGCATACTGCAAGATATTTTACAGAAGTAACTGCTACCAGTGTTTGTTGCGCTATCATACAGGGTGATTCAAAAAGAATACCACAACTTTAAAAATGTGTATTTAATGAAAGAAACGTAATATAACCTTCTGTTACACATCATTACAAAGAGTATTTAAAAAGGTTTTTTTTCACTCAAAAACAAGTTCAGAGATGTTCAATATGGCCCCCTCCAGACACTCGAGCAATATCAACCCGATACTCCATCTCGTTCCACACTCTCTGTAGCATGTCAGGCGTAACAGTTTGGATAGCTGCTGTTATTTCTCGTTTCAAATCATCAATGGTGGCTTGGAGAGGTGGCCGAAACACCATATCCTTAACATAGCCCCATAAGAAAAAATCGCAGGTGGTAAGATCAGGGCTTCTTGGAGGCCAGTGATGAAGTGCTCTGTCACGGACTGCCTGGCGGCCGATCCATCGCCTCGGGTAGTTGACGTTCAGGTAGTTACGGACAGATAAGTGCCAATGTGGTGGCGCTCCATCCTGCTGAAATATGAATTGTTGTGCTTCTTGTTCGAGCTGAGGGAACAGCCAATTCTCTAACATCTCCAGATACTGTAGTCCAGTTACAGTAGCACCTTCGAAGAAAAAGGGACCAAAAACTTTATTGGCTGAAATGGCACAGAAAACGTTCACCTTAGGCGAGTCACGTTCATACTGAGTTGTTTCCCGCGGATTCTCAGTGCCCCGTATACAGACATTGTGACGGTTGACTTTCCCGTTAGTGTGGAAAGTTGCTTCATCACTAAACACAATCTTTGAAACGAAAGATTCATCTGTTTCCATTTGAGCAAGGATAAAATCACAGAAATCGATTCTTTTAATCTTATCAGCTGCAGACAGTGCTTGAACTAATTTCAGACGATAAGGTTTCATAACTAACCTTTTTTGTAGGACTCTCCATACAGTTGATTGTGGAATTTGCAGCTCTCTGCTATCTCTGCGAGTCGATTTTCCTGGGCTGTGAAGAAATGCTTGCTGGATGCGTGCTACATTTTCATCACTCGTTCTCGGCCGTCCAGAACTTTTCCCTTTGCACAAACACCCATTCTCTGTAAACTGTTTATACCAACGTTTAATACACCACCTATCAGGAGGTTTAACACCATACTTCGTTCGAAATGCACGCTGAACAACTGTCGTCGATTCACTTCTGCCGTACTCAATAACACAAAAAGCTTTCTGTTGAGCGGTTGCCGTCTTAGCATCAACTGACGCTGACGCCTAGTCAACAGCGCCTCAAGCGAACAAATGTACAACTAAATGAAACTTTATAGCTCCCTTAATTCGCCGACAGATAGTGCTTAGCTCTGCCTTTTGTCGTTGCAGAGTTTTAAATTCCTCAAGTTGTGGTATTCTTTTTGAATCACCCTGTATAATCATACAATAAAGGAACCTTCTTTCTAGGTATTCGCAATACATTACTTTTGTCTATGTTAAGGGTCATGGCTGTCCGGACCTCACTGCTGCTCCATCCCGACTGAACTCCCGACACACGACGACCCAGAAATACTAGAGGTCACTCCAAAGATAGTACAACAGTGCTCTTTTCGATAAGCGCTGCTGCTGCCACTCACGGGCAAGCAAGCCAGCAACTTAGTAACGCCAGTAAATCGAGTAAGAAATGGGATGGCAGTACCGCAAAGACAAGATGTCAAGCAATAAACGGCACGGACACGAGCCACGCGCGTCCTTAGCGTAAGTTAAAGTTAGAGTAAGTGGTGTGTAAGCCTAGGGACCGATGACCTCAGCAATTTAGTCCCATAGGAATTTACCACAGATTTCCAAATTTTCATCAGCGGTCCGTGCTTCCCGATAGAGGTACCATTCCAAGCGTGGCTGTTCGCGTTATGGCGTTAATGGCAGCCTATGCATCAAACAGTAATTCCCTGTTGCGGCTGCCCCTAGTGTCCTACTAATAGTGCGCGATGAAAACTTACTTTTGTTCTAAATATGTTCAGTACAGGGATTAGAATTTAATATCGCCGGCACCTGTGTCTCAAGACGGTCTCATTCAAACAATTCCTATTGGCTGCAAGGCATGGATTCTACAAAAACTACTGCGTTCTGCCGTCTAGGGAGTCTCAAGTAAAGGACGTCGGGAATGTCCAATATGATTTCACGTATCGTCGACGACGAGGTCATTTGAAATGGGACACAATCTAGGGTTGAGCAAGGATGGAGAAGGAAATCGGTCACGTCTTTTCAGAGTGTTGAGGATCAGTGGACAAAGTTCAAAACCGTCGTACGTAATGCGTTAGATGAGTATGCGCCAAGCAAGATCGTAAGAGATGGAAAAGAGCCACCGTGGTACAACAACAGAGTTAGAAAACTGCTGCGGAAGCAAAGGGAACTTCACAGCAAACATAAACATAGCCAAAGCCTTGCAGACAAACAAAAATTACGCGAAGCGAAATATAGTGAGAGGAGGGCTCTGCGAGAGACGTTAGACGAATTCGAAAGTAAAGTTCTGTGTACTGACTTGGCAGAAAATCCTAAGAAATTTTGGTCTTATGTCTAAGCGGTAGGTGGATCAAAACAAAATGTCCAGACACTCTGTGACCAAAATGGTACTGAAACAGAGGATGACAGACTAAAGGCCGAAATACTAAATGTCTTTTTCCAAAGTTCTTTCACAGAGGAAGATTGCACTGTAGTTCCTTCTCTAGATTGTCGCACAGATGACAAAATGGTAGATATCGAAATAGACGACAGAGGGATAGAGAAACAATTAAAATCGCTCAAAAGAGGAAAGGCCTCTGGACCTGATGGGATACCAGTTCAATTTTACACAGAGTACGCGAAGGAACTTGCCCCCCTTCTTGCAGCGGTGTACCGTAGGTCTCTAGAAGAGTGTAGCGTTCCAAAGGATTGGAAAAGGGCACAGGTCATCCCCGTTTTCAAGAAGGGACGTCGAACAGATGTGCAGAACTATAGACCTATATCTCTAACGTCGATCAGCTGTAGAATTTTGGAACACGTATTGTGTTGGAGTATAATGACTTTTCTGGGGACTAGAAATCTACTCTGTAGGAATCAGCATGGGTTTCGAAAAAGACGGTCATGTGAAACCCAGCTCGCGCTATTCGTCCACGAGACTCAGAGGGCCATAGACACGGGTTCCCACGTAGATGCCGTGTTTCTTGACTTCCGCAAGGCGTTCGATACAGTTCCCCACAGTCGTTTAATGAACAAAGTATGAGCATATGGACTATCAGACCAATTGTGTGATTGGATTGAAGAGTTCCTAGATAACAGGACGCAGCATGTCATTCTCAATGGAGAGAAGTCCTCCGAAGTAAGAGTGATTTCAGGTGTGCCGCAGGGGAGTGTCATAGGACCGTTGCTATTCACAATATACATAAATGACCTGGTGGATGACATCGGAAGTTCACTGAGGCTTTTTGCAGATGATGCTGTGGTGTATCGAGAGGTTGTAACAATGGAAAATTGTACTGAAATTCAGGAGGATCTGCAGCGAATTGACGCATGGTGCAGGGAATGGCAATTGAATCTCAATGTAGACAAGTGTAATGTGCTGCGAATACACAGAAAGATAGATCCTTTATCATTTAGCTACAAAATAGCAGGTCAGCAACTGGAAGCAGTTAATACCATAAATTATCTAGGAGTACGCATTAGGAGTGATTTAAAATGGAATGATCATATAATGTTGATCGTCGGTAAAGCAGATGCCAGACTGAGATTCATTGGAAGAATCCTAAGGAAATGCAATCCGAAAACAAAGGAAGTAGGTTACAGTACGCTTGTTCGCCCACTGCTTGAATACTGCTCAGCAGTGTGGGATCCGTACCAGATAGGGTTGATAGAAGATATAGAGAAGATCCAACGGAGAGCAGCGCGCTTCGTTAGAGGATCATTTAGTAATCGCGAAAGCGTTACGGAGATGATAAACTCCAGTGGAACACTCTGCAGGAGAGACGCTCAGTAGCTCGGTACGGGCTTTTGTCAAAGTTTCGAGAACATACCTTCACCGAAGAGTCAAGCAGTATATTGCTCGCTCCTACGTATATCTCGCGAAGAGACCACGAGGATAAAATCAGAGAGATTAGAGCCCACACAGAGGCATACCGACAAGCCTTCTTTCCACGAACAATACGAGACTGGAATAGAAGGGAGAACCGATAGAGGTACTCAAGGTACCCTCCGCCACACACCGTCAGGTGGCTTGCGGAGTATGGATGTAGATGTAGATGTAGATGTAGAACCCACCCCGCATTTCCCTTAAGCGATTTGTTGGATTCACGGAAAATCAAGATCTGGACTTCTGCTTGGCGTTTATAACCGCCGTCCTACCGTATGCGAGTACCGTGTCCTATCAGCTTGCCCCCTTGCTCCTTGAGTAACCACGTGTCGGACAACGTCTGTCGCTGTGTTTGCTATGTGAATGCTACACACTGAAAGCTACAGGAGCCAGCACGGCTCGACGTATCCCCCTCCGGGCTGCGCCTCTTGGTGCTATAATGAGCACCAAACGCAGAGGTAGCTTCAGATTTTAGCAAGTCAGAGTATTGCGAAGTATTCAGGCTCTCCATTGAGGCTTGACGAGCTATATTCTGTCCGACAGATAGCCTCTAGTCATTGTGCTCGTGTAGCTTAACGCACTAACCACTATTTTGCGAGACGAAGACTGGATTAGACGAGATTCAGTTTTCGTTCCACATACCCAAAAATTTCGCTCACAGCTTGAATACTGCTCAGCAGTGTGGGATCCGTACCAGATAGGGTTGATAGAAGAGATAGAGAAGATCCAACGGAGAGCAGCGAGCTTCATTACAGGAACATTTAGTAATCGCGAAAGCGTTACGGAGATGATAGATAAACTCCAGTGGAAGACTCTGCAAGAGAGAAGCTCAGTAGCTCAGTACGGGCTTTTGTTGAAGTTTCGAGAACATACCTTCACCGAGGAGTCAAGCAGTATATTGCTCCCTCTTACGTATATCTCGCGAAGAGACCGTGAGGATGAAATCAGAGAGATTAGAGCCCACACAGAGGCATACCGACAATCCTTCTTTCCACGAACAATACGAGACTGGAATAGAAGGGAGAAGCGATAGAGTTACTCAAGGTACCCTCCGCCACACACCGTCAGGTGGCTTGCGGAGTTGGATGTAGATGTAGATGTAGATGATTCTCGTGGGTGTGGAACATGTAAGAAAGTATAAGATAAAAAATATACAACATTTGAATATAATACTTCCCAGATCATTTGCCAGAAGACTGTCAAAATATGTGAATATACTATAGTAAACGGGGACAGCTAATGTTTACAGAATTAATACACCGTCAGAATGAAACATAGTTATGTACTATTAATAAATTTATCTTACACAAAATACCTAATCCTGACTGCTGTGACCAAGTGTTGAAAAAACTGAAATCTAACAGACGTTTTTCCTTAAGCTGGTCTAATAGACCCTGTTAAGATATTCATCTATAGAGTAGAAGGAGTTGCCTTTCAAAAAGTCTTTCAAACTCTGTTTAAACTGTCTTTACCTGAAACCAAGTTTTTAATTTTTACTGGCAATTTATTGAAACTGTATGTTCCTGAATACTGGATCTCCTCTTTTTGGACCACAGTAAGTGATTTTAGTCCTTTATGTAGATTGTTATTATTCCTAGTATTGATAACATATACTGAGCTATTGGTTGGAAATGGATACATATTATTTACAACAGATTTCATTTATATACTGAAAAGCATTGTTTAGAATACCCATTTCGTTAAACAGGTTTCTACATGATGTTCTTGAAAGTACACGACAAATTAGTCTTATTAGACGCTTTTGCACTCTAAAATCTTTTGCTCTGTTTCACAAGTACTCCACAATATGATCCCATACGACATAATAGAACGGAAGTAAGCAAAATACGCAAGTTTCTATGACTGCATTTATTTTAGAGTTGTAATCCTAGAAATTTAACACTGTCATCCTCTTTCATCTTCAGTTTTTCATGTGTTATACACAAGCTGGAAGCCAATCTCTTACACGTTCTGAACTGCATATGACAGGTCTTTTCAAGGTTTAATGATAGTGAATTAGCTATACCATTTATTGATATCAGGGAAAATTTGATTAGCAGCTAATTCTAAATCGGTAATTGACTTGCTATTTATTGCAATGTTTGTATGATCTGCAAACAAAGCAAACTTAGCATCTGGAAATCTAACAGACGAGAGCTCATTAATGTACACAGGAAAATGCAACGGACGCAAGATGGAACCTTGAGGAGCACTACATGTAATTAATTCCCAATCAGATGAAGATTGATCGGTTATTCTACAGGTATTTCGCATCGACTCCCTTTGTTTCCTGTTGGTTAGGTAAGACTCGAACCATTTCGCAGCACTGCCGGTGACACCACAATAATCTACACTCCTGGAAATTGAAATAAGAACACCGTGAATTCATTGTCCCAGGAAGGGGAAACTTTATTGACACATTCCTGGGGTCAGATACATCACATGATCACACTGACAGAACCACAGGCACATAGATACAGGCAACAGAGCATGCACAATGTCGGCACTAGTACAGTGTATATCCACCTTTCGCAGCAATGCAGGCTGCTATTCTCCCATGGAGACGATCGTAGAGATGCTGGATGTAGTCCTGTGGAACGGCTTGCCATGCCATTTCCACCTGGCGCCTCAGTTGGACCAGCGTTCGTGCTGGACGTGCAGACCGCGTGAGACGACGCTTCATCCAGTCCCAAACATGCTCAATGGGGGACAGATCCGGAGATCTTGCTGGCCAGGGTAGTTGACTTACACCTTCTAGAGCACGTTGGGTGGCACGGGATACATGCGGACGTGCATTGTCCTGTTGGAAGAGCAAGTTCCCTTGCCGGTCTAGGAATGGTAGAACGATGGGTTCGATGACGGTTTGGATGTACCGTGCACTATTCAGTGTCCCCTCGACGATCACCAGTGGTGTACGGCCAGTGTAGGAGATCGCTCCCCACACCATGAAGCCGGGTGTTGGCCCTGTGTGCCTCGGTCGTATGCAGTCCTGATTGTGGCGCTCACCTGCACGGAGCCAAACACGCATACGACTATCATTGGCACCAAGGCAGAAGCGACTCTCATCGCTGAAGACAACACGTCTCCATTCGTCCCTCCATTCACGCCTGTCGCGACACCACTGGAGGCGGGCTGCACGATGTTGGGGCGTGAGCGGAAGACGGCCTAACGGTGTGCGGTACCGTAGCCCAGCTTCATGGAGACGGTTGCGAATGGTCCTCGCCGATACCCCAGGAGCAACAGTGTCCCTAATTTGCTGGGAAGTGGCGGTGCGGTCCCCTACGGCACTGCGTAGGATCCTACGGTCTTGGCGTGCATCCGTGCGTCGCTGCGGTCCGGTCCCAGGTCGACGGGCACGTGCACCTTCCGCCGACCACTGGCGACAACATCGATGTACTGTGGAGACTTCACGCCCCACGTGTTGAGCAATTCGGCGATACGTCCACCCGGCCTCCCGCATGCCCACTATACGCCCTCGCTCAAAGTCCGTCAACTGCACATACGGTTCACGTCCACGCTGCCGCGGCATGCTACCAGTGTTAAAGACTACGACGGAGCTCCGTATGCCACGGCAAACTGGCTGACACTGACGGCGGCGGTGCACAAATGCTGCGCAGCTAGCGCCATTCGACGGCCAACACCGCGGTTCCTGGTGTGTCCGCTGTGGCGTGCGTGTGATCATTGCTTGTACAGCCCTCTCGCAGTGTCCGGAGCAAGTATGGTGGGTCTGACACACCGGTGTCAATGTGTTCTTTTTTCCATTTCCAGGAGTGTAATTTACTTACGTGAATGCTGTGATTCACACAGTTAAAGGCTTTTGACAGGTCACAGAAAATGTCAGTAGCCTCTAATTTGTTATCTGTCGAATTAAGTACGTTCTCACCGTACCTGTGAACAGCCTTCTCGATATCTGAACCCTTAAGGAACCCAACCTGTTATTTGGAAAACATGTCATTTATAGTCAGATGCCTAAGAAGACACTTGAACACAACCTTTTCAAATATTTTTGAAACAGTCGGCAAAAGTGAAACTTGTCGATAGTTTGACAGTACCTCTTTATCCCTCTTCCTGTAAAGAGGCTTAACTTCAGCGTATTTTAGCCAGTCTGGAAATGTTCGTCTGATAAAAGATTGATTACACAAATAATCTGAGACAGAACTCAACTTGCATAAGGACTCTTTGACTAACTCCGTTGATATGCTGTCATAACCACTAGAATACTTTGATTTGAAGGATTACCGGCCGTTGGTCTATTGCGCTGAGCATCGGCCACCACGCTGTGGTTTTTAGGCGGTTCCCCACGCTCGCTTATACAGATTCTGGGCTGGTTTACAAACTCCGCCTTAGAAAATACGTACGAACCAAAACCATTAAAAAATACATACACACATAGAAATGGCACACACGACTTCAGTTCCCTATGGAGGTTTAATAAAGCCGACGTTCCCCATTTTAGTTTCCCAAAACATCGCATCTAGTGCTTTGATGATACAGATATGGATGTTGCACTTGAAGGATTGAATCTAGCCTTAAGATTCTTTACTACAGTGCAGCGGCATCGCTGGCAGGGATGTCCCACAGTCCTGGAAGGGACAGGTTGGCGCCTGGAAATAGTTTGGAGCGAAAGAATGAGTCGCTCGCGAAACAGCCATCACACGACTAGGCCGCATATGTAGTGAGAAAAGCGATCATAGTTAAAATAATAATTTTGAAGGATATGATTAAGTTCGTATTTGAGCAGTTGTTATATAATTAAAAGGTGACCGTTCTGTACGACCCGAAAATGGCAAGCCCATAGAAGTTCGTGACAAATGAGCGGCTGTAATTGTAGTGTGAGTTCGATCAGAACAAGTAGGGATGTGATACTTGAAATTAAAGCGAAATAACTTTGTAGCACAAAAGTGTTCATATGTTGTAACGTCTTCGTTATTATTGTGATATAAAAGCTCAGTCAGAAACTATGGAGATCACAACTGTTAGAATTTTATTAGTTATGCACATAACTGATGAGTGCAGATTGCGATGGAGTTAACTCCATGCAGAAAAGTTTTCTCAAATACAGGATGCTCCGAAGTTACCATTTTCAGTTTATTAACGTATTTCCAGATATTTCATGATGAAGGAAGTTCATTTACTTTAATATTACGCTAGTTAGTAATGTTATTATACATCGAAATTGTTATATGTTTATGTATGTATGTGTGTCCTGTTATTTCGGTATTATAAGGTGGGCATTTGGTTGTTTTAATTAAAAGTTTTCAGGCAAATTATAACCATCAAACTTCGCTGTTCTTTATTGTCCTATTTTGTTATTTGACAATGTTACAGGTATTATTTATGTTGCTGTATACATCAATGCAGAATTTATATTTATTTACACACCATTACGTCCAGAACCTGTATGACTACACCGCTAATTACACAAAGAAAGAATGGAGGCACTTGGATAAGTATGGCAGAAATAAAGTATATCTGTGTAACTCGTGGTCTATCCTCACTTGTATTTATTACAGTACGAATCTGTTTGTTAACAGTCGTCCAGAGTTCAGAGAGCGAACTGATATCGATTACGCGGCTGTCACATGTTTGGATAACGTTCCTGATACAGACATATTGCGGGTTGCATTAAACGACATCGGTAGGGGCAGCTGAAAACCCCTGTACATCCTGCGATATCCATAAGTAATGATTTCAGATTTAGACTGCAGTCATTTCAGTTGAATACTTAAAATCAAATTACGGGTTCTGGTAAAAAAAATCAGACATCACATATATTTTATCGGTTTAAAATCAGTGTAGGACACAATTCGCTTGTGTAAAAATTGCATTGGATCTAATGTAGACTTTGATTACATTGGACCTAGCTATTACAATTGCGAATAACTTAAAATGGAAGGAATACATAGAAAATGTTGTGGGGAAGGCAAAGCTAAGACTGAGTTTTATTGGCAGGACACTTAGAAAATGTAACAGATCTACTAAGGAAACTGCCTACACTAACTTGTCCGTACTCTTTTGCAATACTGTTGTGCGGTGTGGTATCCTTACCAGATAGACTGACGGAGTACATCGAAGAAGATCAAAGAAGGACAGCACGTTTTATATTAGGGAGATATATGGGAGAGAGTGTCACAGAAATGATACAGGATTTGGGCTCGACATTATTAAAAGAGAGGCGTTTTTCGTTGTGATGGAATCTTCTCACGAAATTCCAATCACCAACTTTCTCCTCCGAATGCGAAAACATTTGGTTGACACCGACTTACATAGGGAGAAACGATCACCACGATAATATAAGGGAAATCAGAGCTCGTACGGAAAGATATAGGTGTTCGTTCTTTCCGCGCTTTATACAAGATTGGAATAATAGAGAATTGTGAAGGTGGTTCGATGAATCGTCTGCCAGGCACTTAAATGTGATTTGCAGAGTATCCATGTAGATGTAGAATAAAAGTACTTACAGAAAGGCTACGGGGCAGATTGGTCGCGTGGTCAGAGTGCCTTTATGTGGGTGGGCCATTGTGCTCCATCGCCATATTAGCATTATTATTTGCGAAAAAGCTTTAAGGGGCTCCGGAACGCCCTATACTTGCAATGTTAAAATAACGCTTATAAATTACATCTTTCCTCACAAAGTATTTGAGGTAGGAAGTTGAACTTTTTACAGATTATTTATTGGAATATGGGCTACAACTTAACACAGGGATTTTACAAAATTTTGGGTTAGTTATTAAAGATGATTTTTTTCAATTGTAATGAAAATTCACAACATTTTTTTGCAATTTTTTATTTATATATTCAAAAATATACAGTTTTTTGGAAAAAGGCTGTGTTAAATTATGCAGAAGGTACTGTGTAACATTTACTGAAAGTTTGAAACAAATATGTTTGGAAGATCCTTAGAAAACATGTAATTAGTATGAGAAAATAAAAGTTTTGGGAATCGAGTGACAAAGATTGGATTAACTTTTTAGTGCAGTCCAGGTCCATAGGATGGATTATCTTCATCCTCTGCAAACTCCTCCTCCAGCTTCCTCTTGTTCCTCCTCCTGTTTACTCTTGCTTGTATTTCTAGACTCTTTACAGCCCTGTCTGCAGCCCGAAGGCGTTCCTTGTCTAAAGCAAGCATCGCTCGTACCATGTTAGAACCTATCTTCATTCCCATATTTCTAAATACCTTTGGCTTTCCAACATTTCTCCTTTTCTTAAAAGCCTTCAGAGGATTTCTAATAACTTTACTTTTACTCATTATTATACTTCAACAAAACAGAGACTCAAGAAACAGAATTAATTACGAATATTTTCGAGATAACGACAGAGTAAATAAACATGAAACAATTGACAATCACACCAGCGATATATATTGAACCATCACAGGTTAGCCACAACACATACTTTATCTCACATCACTAAAATGTACCTGATGAACACGGACGTTAATAATAACACCATTTGACAGCAGTTTAACAGCGCCACAGTGGGTCACGCCCATGTAGAACACATTTCAAAAAAAATTTAAAAATAGTTGTAGTCTTCGGAATTGAATAAATTATATATCTATTAAAAGGTAATAGTCTGCAGATTCAGAAAACGCAAAAAAGTAAAAATTGAACTTTTCATGATTTTGAGCCTTTCCGGAGCCCCTTAAGCATTTATCGGCGTAAACATTGTCGATATAATCCTTAATCTATGCACTGTAATCGTTGTACTTACTTGTTTAGTACGAGTTTTGCCTTAGAGAACGCAACAAAATATATTGAGCAGTCGAAACTTTCACTAACTAGGAAACATAAAATGCATGCTCTTCCTCACTCGGCAATCTAACTGCACTGACGTGTTTTAAGAAAGACCGGGTTATTCCTGCCACCAGCCTCTTTGGTCATAGGCCTACCTATTGCAACGGCAGTTTAACGAAATGAGATGAACTGGCGATCGTCCCTTGCCACGTCAGTTTGGTCCTCATCACAATGTCCAGAAACTAGAACTTTCATTCGATGTAAATGGGCGGAGTAACATCCGTGTCTCAGCCGCATACGAATAATGGACGTCACACGGCGTTTAAGAACAAGTGGATTACGCCTACTCGTCGTAACCAATTTCGTGCAGATGTATGGTATATGCAGGGAGAGCCGTAGTACAAATATGCTGTTTTGAAGAGCGCGCCGCAGCGCGTATTGTGGAGCAGTCGCCCTCCGTTTCCGGCGGTGGCGATCGCAGCTTTGGTGTCTCCCTCTGGGAAAGGGGGAAGGTTGCCTGTTCACGTGCGTTTAAGGGGCGCTATGAGCTCGGAAGGAGCCGCCCCCCCCCCCCCCCCAAATTCTGTAAGTCCCTCCAGATCCTTGAGCGTCATGCACTCTGCCTCGCCTTCCGTATACGCCTCCCGTCCCCCACGCCGATCCTCTACGACCTCATTCCTTTCCCCCATCTGCTCCTATTCCTTGAACATATCCGCATCCTCTACACCTCCCGCCGCCTTGAACCCCCTCACCCCCTGGTTGCTCCTCTCCTCTCCCATCCCCGCCCCCTGCCACGTCTTCACTGTTGTGTCCCCCCTACCCTCCATCTCTACACCCTACATCTCCTTTCCCAAGGTGGCTTCCATCAACTCCCCCTCCCGGATGATGCCCTCTCTCCCTCCATTTATCCCTCCTATCAACTCTGATCCTCACTCCCCCTCCTTTCCTCTGTCCTTTTCCCGGGCCCCCTCTCCCCCCCATCCATCCTCTTTCTTCCCCACCTCCCCTCTCTTTGCCCCCTTCTCTCCCCCGAGTCCTTTTACATTTCTCTCCTCTGCCTCCTCTCATTCCCTCTTGCGTCTGCCCTTCTCCCCCTTTATTAGTCCTCTCCCTCCTTGGTCCCCCCCCTTTTTGGTTTTTTTCTTCCTCCCTCCTTGTTCTTCCCCCTCCTCCAGGTCCCCCCCCCTCCATCTCCCTTTGGCTCGGGAGTGTCATCTTTGTGCCGCCACTTTCGTGCAGTGTTCTACAGTGAGTGTTTTACAGTGAGTGTTCCGTGTTGTGTTTTTTGGGAAGTGTTGCGAACGGCCATCATACTGTCGCTGGGTGTGCCTTTTATCTCTTGCGAACGGAAACCCGACTGTCGCCGTGTTTTTTAATTGTGTGTGTACTATGTTACTTGTCTGATTCCTGTGTCTTTTATTAACGTTGCCAACCCCTTTTGCTTTCTGTTTTAACTTTTCGCATTTTTCCACCATTTTACACTTGGCGTCACCGTTTTATCGCCTGTTTTTCTTGTTTCTTTTCTTCTTCCGTTTTTTAAAATAAAAGTCTGTAGGCTGTAGAGCGGCGTACTAAGCTGCTGCCAGCCCGCCCCCTTCGGGGGGAATTGAAAATCAATAAAGGAAAAAAAAAACTCGGAAGGAGGTCAGTCAGTCAGAGGCAGTTGAACAGCCAGGGCAGTCTTTCAGTCTGTCAGTCTGGGCGAGTCTGGTCAGTTGGTCAGCCAAGTTAGTCTGGGTCTGTCTCTCGTCCGCATTGGTGAGGCGGTTCGTGTCTGTCGGTCGTCCGAAGTGCTAGTATGTGTTAGGCCGCCAGTCTGCTCAAGTTTGTTCAGGCAATGGCCATTGGCGGTTGGGTCGATCTCTTGGTCGTTCGCGCACTGAGACACGAGACGACTTGTCCGCCTGGAGCGTCGGCGCAGGTGAGGTCGCCACGTGAGCCCAGTGGGCCGCGCCGTATAGCGAGGGGTAGTGACTTCGCGGTCGGCACGAGAGCAACAGGAGACAACCCGCGACATCGGTCTGGCCGGTGCGAGCTGCGACGCCGTGCGACGGGAGATCGGCGCGCCTTCCTCTGTCCGTTGAAGCGGCTGGCAGCGGACGGTTCGGCAGAGCGTTTCGGGGGTGCTGCGCCAGGTCTTTGCCAGAAATCGCAGTTTGTTAGAAGTTAAGTCATTCGTCATTTGTTGTTTCATTTAGTTATTAAATTCTGCTTGTGTTCTTGGTCAGTCTCTCGTCCCCAGCTTGCTCCTCTCTCTCTTCCGCATTTGTTAGGCTGTTAGTGTCTGTCTGTCTGTCTGTCTGCCGTACGTTAATAGCTGCCTCTATCATGTTTGTCGGATTCGGTGTTAACGAATTTATTGCTTAATGGCCGAATTCTTGGTTGGTTGGTTGGTTGTTTCGGGGAAGGAGACCAGACAGCGAGGTCATCGGTCTCATCGGATTAGGGAAGGACGGGGAAGGAAGTCGGCCGTGCCCTTTGAAAGGAACCATCCCGGCATTTGCCTGGAGCGATTTAGGGAAATCACGGAAAACCTAAATCAGGATGGCCGGACGCGGGATTGAACCGTCGTCCTCCCGAATGCGAGTCCAGTGTCTAACCACTGCGCCACCTCGCTCGGTGCCGAATTCTTGAAATATGTTTTTATGTTGCCTATTATCTTGCGAGGTGGTATATGTGTAATGTAGAGCTTGTTGTGCATTTTATGTAAGTCTGCATTTTATGGGTTTTATTTAAATAGTCATTTTAGGTTATAAGGTTGCCACCCTTCCACCGTAAGAGTCCTTTAAAAAAAATTGCGCTTTTGGTGGCGAATGATTTGAGTGTTGTACCATTTCCATCCCTCTTATGGGGTGCATAGTTTACGTGTTTGTGTTGAAAGGGTACAGTACCGCCCGACATTGAAAATAGGTACACCATTCTTCGTTATTCTTGTCAGAACAACATATCTTTTGTGATAGCTCAGTTTCACTTAATACAAGGAAGCCGGATACCAGTCTAGGAAAGAATGACAATTTATTTATTTAAATGATCACATGTGCACTCCCACAAAATAAATCCCTACATCCAATTTGGTGAGATCTGTGAAATGAATGAATGTATGGTCTGCTAACCGCAGATAGTGAATGTGCAGTATATGACCATCTTTGAGACGGTCCTTTATTCACCTTTGGTGGAACCAAAGAGATGAAATTTACCTGAGCTTTGAGCGCCTGAAATGTGGCTGACCAATACGGTAGCATGGCGTTCGCCCACCTCGACCGAGGTGCGAGATGACCTGAAGAACGGCCATGTTTCGGCGCTCTGGTGCTGGATCTTGTGTTGATAAGACCTGTCTTAGGTGTGCTCCGTAAAGACAAAAGAGTGGAGAAAATGGTATGCATGTGAAATACTTAAGAGTAGTTTGGAATAATTATTTCTCTATTTCAGGAACTTTTGGGGGGAGAATTAAATGACAGGCAGGTAATATTAAGGGAATCGTAGTAATCTTCGGTTGTGACCAACAGTCACAATGAAACCACGTGTAGCAATAAGTTGAAATACTTCCGAGAGCATAAGTTAAGCTGAATTACTGGCGTGCGTACTATAAGTTGGAAATATTTAAGGACTGATGTGTGCAGGACTTGAAATTAGAGACGAGTACTTCCACGTGGTGAGTACAGTGTGAGTCTCAATCTGTGTATGAGACAAAGGATAAAGAGAAGTACTCGTCCATGGTATCAGTTGAGGACTCGCGTGTGTGACGAATATGTTCTTAATATTACTTTGCGTGTTATGTTTCCGTGTGACGCTGGATTCAAACTCTAATACTCTGAGAGAGAAGCAAGGTGAGTCAGCCGTCTATCCAGCAACGCCACTTGGCTTGCATTGCACAGGAAGACGTGCATGTATCCTGCAGAGTTCGTAGTAGGAAAGAAAAGTTACGAAATGGGGCAGTGTCGTGTGAAACTGGGATGAATACTAATTGAAGTGGGAAAGCTGAAAGTGAAGTGATTCTAACGTTGTGACTATTCTTTGTGATGTATGTTGCCAGTGTGATGTATTTCATGTAATCTAAGTATGTGTGGTTTGCATGGGAGAGTAGAAAGATAGGTTCAGAGGCATTGGGTTATGCATGTTCCTTTTTGTACCGCTCGGTCTGGAGTAAATTTTCGTGATGATGGGTGTGAGAGTCGAAGTGTGAGATGTAGCAAAAGATCCACCATCCTATCCAGAAAGTGCACTGTAGCGTTAGATAATTACGAGACCATAAGATTGAGAATCACCAATGTAAAGCCATGCCCATTGGGCGGAGTTTCTCACGTGTAATTGTTGTATAAAATGTAATGGTGTGTTTAGTTTATCTTTGAACTGTTGTGGGTTGGCAGGAGAGCCAACACCGGTATGAGAGGAAGCCGAAAGGCACGCGTTTTAGCTCACGCAGGCTGGCGTGAGGTCTGGAACAGGACAAGGAAATTAGACTTTAGCAAAAAACGTACGTAGCTGGTGGAATACTTAACTTTAATCCATAAATGGTGAACGTCGCTCTTGACGGTACATGTTTTACAGTATCAATAGTAACTGGTAATGGCGCCTTGCTAGGTCGTAGCAAATGACGTAGCTGAAGGCTATGCTAACTATCGTCTCGGCAAATGAGAGCGTATTTTGTCAGTGAACCATCGCTAGCAAAGTCGGTTGTACCACTGGGGCGAGTGCTAGGAAGTCTCTCTAGACCTGCCGTGTAGCGGCGCTCGGTCTGCAATCACTGATAGTGGCGACACGCGGGTCCGACGTATACTACCGGACCGCGGCCGATTTAAAGGCTACCACCTAGCAAGTGTGGTGTCTGGCGGTGACACCACATGGACCATAATAGAATTTATCGGAATAAGAGATAGTGAAAAGAAAAAGATTGGTGGCCTTGTTCTTCGAATAGTGTGTAGTCATGATATTCAGAATTTATAATGTGTGCGCCATTCATATTCAGTGCGATGGCCACGTGTTGGTCAAAGCCGTTGGGTAAGAAAGAAAATGTGGTATTCCCAGGGCGTAGTGAACAATCAGAGTTGTATAAATTACTAACAGTCAGATTTGCGTTATGCGTTTCCATTGCGTAATATTCAAACAGGAGGATAATTCGTAGCTTAATTGTGGGTACTAGAGCTCATAATCAGTCATTGATGTTACACGAGAAATAACAACAAATCCACTCGCTTGGCAGACCACTCATCTTGCATGCCTGACTGCTTGACGCCACAGAATGGGCAAGGCATGTGGGTGCCTCTCCGTGTGAGATGTTAAAAAATTTTTTGTTTAAAGTAATCTGGTGTGTTGCAGATTTGCACCAGTGTACTCTTTCAGAGGTTGTTGTGAGCGGTCGTGACTACCGGCCGTGTTGAAAGGCAGCGGCAAGCTTCTCAGCCCGAAGGCTCATACTGTTAATATTGTTCTGTCTGCCTCTAATTATATATTAGAAAATATTAGATACAGGCTCCCAGGTAGATGCTATTTTTCTTGACTTCCGGAAGGCGTTCGATACAGTTCCGCACTGTCGCCTGATAAACAAAGTAAGAGCCTACGGAATATCAGACCAGCTGTGTGGCTGGATTGAAGAGTTTTTAGCAAACAGAACACAGCATGTTGTTATCAACGGAGAGACGTCTACAGACTTTAAAGTAACCTCTGGCGTGCCACAGGGGAGTGTTATGGGGCCATTGATTTTCACAATATATATAAATGACCTAGTAGATAGTGTCGGAAGTTCCATGCGGCTTTTCGCGGATGATGCTGTAGTATACAGAGAAGTTGCAGCATTAGAAAATTGTAGCGAAATGCAGGAAGATCTGCAGCGGATAGGCACTTGGTGCAGGGAGTGGCAACTGACCCTTAACATAGACAAATGTAATGTATTGCGAATACATAGAAAGAAGGATCCTTTATTGTATGATTATATGATAGCGGAACAAACACTGGTAGCAGTTACTTCTGTAAAATATCTGGGAGTATGCGTGCGGAACGATTTGAAGTGGAATGATCATATAAAATTAATTGTTGGTAAGGCGGGTACCAGGTTGAGATTCATTGGGAGAGTCCTTAGAAAATGTAGTCCATCAATATAGGAGGTGGCTTACAAAACACTCGTTCGACCTATACTTGAGTATTGCTCATCAGTGTGGGATCCGTACCAGATCGGGTTGACGGAGGAGATAGAGAAGATCCAAAGAAGAGCGGCGCGTTTCGTCACAGGGTTATTTCGTAAACGTGATAGCGTTACGGAGATGTTTAACAAACTCAAGTGGCAGACTCTGCAAGAGAGGCGCTCTGCATCGCGGTGTAGCTTGCTCGCCAGGTTTCGAGAGGGTGCGTTTCTGGATGAGGTATCGAATATATTGCTTCCCCCTACTTATACCTCCTGAGGAGATCACGAATGTAAAATTAGAGAGATTAGAGCGCGCACAGAGGCTTTAAGACAGTCGTTCTTCCCGCGAACCACACACGACTGTAACAGAAGAGGGAGGTAATGACAGTGGCACGTAAAGTGCCCTCCGCCACACACCGTTGGGTGGCTTGCGGAGTATAAATCTAGATGTAGATGTAATTAAAATTATAACTTGATATCAAGGGCGCTGTTCTGCTTATAATTTTAAATCTGTTTTTGAAAAAGATTTTAGTAATAAAATTCACATTCGTTAAAGGTAATTTTATTTTTCATCAGTTACTTCCTGGCAACTACTTCCACGCTCACCTAGTGTGATTAAATGTGTTAATGTTCTTGATGAATCGCTAGTAAATAAAGTAAATTCTTTAAGAAAAGATTTTGAAAGTAAATTTACGGTTGACAGGGCTTGGCCGGAAACGAAAGTGATAGAAGTGGGAGCTCCAAATGGCCAAGAGTTTAGAAAAAAATAGTGTGTTTGGTGCGGATCGGCAAGGCTTGAGCCGACCGCGTTAGCGTAGCTCCCAGGCGGCTGTTGGCGCTGTGGGAGGAGCTTAGAACGGTAGTCACAGGATCGTGGAGTCGAGCCCCTGTGTGGAAACTTCTTTTTGATTTTTAGTTTACACTGCAATTCAAGTGAAATAGCGCTAAGTCTGTTATACGAATTAATATTTCCTATAAAAGACAAGAAAAGGTAAAGGATAATTTGGGATTTCAAAAAAATTTCCATGAAGGGAGTGTAAGACGTTCACGAGAACTTCGTGACATTTTAAAGTTGATGATATACAATTGCTGGAGCCATAATCATCGTAAAAATTGGGGAGCCTGTTTTCCTCGGCAACTTGCACATGGTATAAACGCCGCTTTTTAGAATTACGTGATGTTTTATAGCAAACCACGCATATCTCATCATTTCGACAAATATCGGCGAGTATGGTGATGATGTAATGTATTTTGATGCTATCTACTCGGTATGTGATTTCTCTCTCTCTCTCTCTCTCTGTATCTGTCTCTCTGAGATAAGAGCAGTATTGAGGCTTTTTGATCAAATTCTTTACTTGACGATACAGACAGATCCCGAAGAGTTGCACTAGTGGAGTGCATCTGGGGAAAGTCACCTTAATACTGCACGATGGCAATCCTTTTTGATCCAGAAAAATTTCGTAGTACAGTTTTGGATTTGTTTGTCCTCCCCATGAGTCAATAAACAGGATAAATTTGTTCTTCTGCACGTAGTGCTTCATCACATCAATCAAAACGACTCTGTTATAAGAGTATTGTAAGTTTCCCAGACTTTGATGAAGGAACGACGACATTCTTGTATTCTTCCGCAAACTCATCCACCGTTTTCTGAATCCTCTTTTAACATTTTTTTAAATGTTAAGGATAATAAGTTGACGTCTCTTCATGTAAGAATAGATGATGAATGCAGCTAGCCGCTAACTTTGTGTAATGTCTTGTCTGTATAGACGTGTATCTGTTGCCTTTAAGATACCTTCACACATAAATCTATACAGTAAAGCAAGGGCCTCCCCTTTTGTCGGCTGATCCGTGATAAGACAGGCGAAAAGTTAGACTAATGGAGGATTATTAGTATTTTCTCTATTTTCATTCGCTCTCTCTCTTTCTCTCCTTTATCTATGTACAGTTTTTAATATAATATTTCATTACGTGAAATCAGCCAAATAGAATCTTTGGTGGAGTCCTTCGTCTTGGTATTCAGCGGCTGGCTTGCTGTAAGAGATCTTTACATTTATTATTACTGTTAAGCACTGCATTCAGTCGGGAGAATCAATCGTGTGGATAATTTGTTCCTTTTACGAAAGATTGCGAATTCCAGATGTGTACGAAGCCTTTTTGGACGAGTTAACACAGACTCAGTGATTGCAGGCTCTCTTCGACACAGCTGAAACTTCCCCACTAATTACAGGGCCAACGTGATCATCAAATGATTCAGAAAAAAAACTCATTTGTTCATTCACTCCAGAACAAAAAAGTCACAAACCTTATTTATGAAGAAAATTGTGTATTCAATCCATCTCCATTACATGTCCAGATCTCCGGTGATTCCACGTCTTAATTATTTTCCGTTTACAGTCTCTTTCTCTTCAAACAAACCGCTAGCGGCACAAATGTTAACGGCTCGCTTTAGCGAGAAGAAAAGCAAAATATGTATCTCTCAGAAACACGTCAATCCCTCAACAGATACTACAGAAGTTGTCCTAGCTACCACTCTAACAGCCATGGAGAATGCATACATATATGCATCTGTTATTTCAAAGAATAAACGCACTAGAAAATGCTTTGGCGTCGTCGAGCTGTCGCCGCATATGTTACGAGAAAATCAGATCAGATACTTTTCCAAAGTGAATGAATGTGGATGGTTTGATTGACAATGATTAATTGGTGCGTGGTAGAGGGTATTTTCTGTGGGGACATTACACTCTGTCCAAGTGAGCCAGTACTCTTACAGGCATACGTAGACTGCTGGCAACCATGTTCGAGAAAGAGTTGTAGCATATGGCACTGTAAACGAGCGGGTTACTTTGTTCACATCCCGTAGTTTCATCCTGTAATTTCACGGCAACTACTTTTGCCCATCGACTGTCCAATATTCGGTTATAAAACGACTGATACTGACATCCTGGAAAGAGAACATGGGAATACAAATATTTCATTATACATGACGTTAAAAAGGGTATTTCAGTTGATGTCACCGAATGAAAATTCTCGCCTTGCCTGTTTGATCGGACATTATAATTGAAATTCCTGCTTGGAAAGCTATTGGCAGAGCGCCTTTGGACGCCGTATGTACAGCCCTATCTTCGGAATTTGTTTTCAATCCTAAATTTTCCTTTGTCTTTGATTTTCATGCCTTTTATGAAAATATTAATAAGTACAACATGCTGAGTTTCATTTCGGTTCATTTGCAGAATAAATAATGTAAAAACTGAAAATAAGGAAGTTACTCAACAGGGACTCGAACCCAGCGCCCTCAGATTACCGTTCTGTTTTGTTTATGCTGTACTAATCGCTGGCTGAAAACCACATTAACATAAATAGCTCAAGCTTCGACCGACCCGAGACAATTTTTTTTTTTTTTAAGCACTTGGCCATCTGGAGCTCCCTCCTCCGTCAGTTTCACTTTTGGCCAAGCCCTGCATATACCAGAAGTCTGGACGATGTCTGTGATGGCGAGTAGGCACGGACTGTCTATTACCTTCAAACGTTCGAACCACGGCTGAAGAGAGATGTCCGGTTGCACGACCGTTAGGTGCCATTCACAGCTGCATTTGCTGTAAGTATCTTCCTCGATCGTTGACGGATTTGTCCCTTGAGATATGCTCCTCTTTGCTGCGTGGTAGCCTATTTCGTTGTGTAAAACTCCGTTTTGTGAAACTCCCTATTGGATAACTTCCATATTTTCAGTTTGTACGTTATTTATTCTGCAAATGAACCGAAATAAAACTCAGCATGTTGTACATTTTAATATTTTCATAAAAGGCATGTCAGTATCAGTCAAAGACGATATAAAATTCCAGAATGAGATTTTCACTCTGCAGCGGAGTGTACGCTGATATGAAACTTCCTGGCAGATTAAAACTGTGTGCCTGACCAAGACTCGAACTCGGGACCTTTGCCTTTCGCGGGCAAGTGCTCTACCATCTGAGCTACCGAAGCACGACTCACGCCCGGTACTCACAGCTTTACTTCTGCCAGTATCTCGTCTCCTACCTTCCAAACTTCACAGAAGCTCTAATGCGAAACTTGCAGAACTAGCACTCCTGAAAGAAATCTCATTCTGGAAACATCCCCCAGGCTCTGGCTATGCCATGTCTCCGCAATATCCTTTCTTTCAGGAGTGCTAGTTCTGCAAGGTTCGCAGGAGAGCTTCTGTTAAGTTTGGAAGGTAGGAGACGAGATACTGGCAGAAGTAAGGCTGTGAGTACCGGGCGTGAGTCGTGTTTCGGTAGCTCAGATGGTAGAGCACTTGCCCGCGAAAGGCAAAGGTCCCGAGTTCGAGTCTTGGTCGGGCACACAGTTTTAATCTGCCAGGAAGTTTCATGATATAAAATTAATTGCTGGTAAGGTGGATGCCAGGTTGAGATACATTGGGAGAGTCCTTAGAAAATGTAGTCCATCAACAAAGGAGGTGGCTTACAAAACACTCGTTCGACCTATACTTGAGTATTGCTCATCAGTGTGGGATCCGTACCAGATCGGGTTGACAAATGAGATAGAGAAGATCCAAAGAAGAGCGGCGCGTTTCGTCACAGGGTTATTTGGTAAGCGTGATAGCGTTACGGAGATATTTAGCAAAGTCAAGTGGCAGACTCTGCAAGAGAGGCACCCTACATCGCACTGTAGCTTACTCTCCAGGTTTCGAGAGGGTGCGTTTCTGGATGAGGTACCGAATATATTGCTTCCCTCTACTTATACCTCCCGAGGAGATCACGAATGTAAAATTAGAGAGATTCGAGTGCGCACGGAGGCTTTCCGGCAGTCGCTCTTCCCGCGAACCGTACGCGACTGGAACAGGAACGGGAGGTAATGACAGTGGCACGTAAAGTGCCCTCCGCCACACGCCATTGGGTGGCTTGCAGAGTATATATGTAGATGTAGATGACCTTTCATCGAGTTAGAAGCGGCTGTGGCCTGGCACTGCCCGCGACAGTAACTGCCCCGGCCGGAGAGGGATGCCAGTCGGACGCACTGAGCGCCAGCGCCCAGCGAGGCGTGGCGCCAGCCAGATGTGTCGGCGGATCAGCGTCCGGTACAAAAGGCAGGCGCCGCCAGTGACCGCTGGCTGGCCGGCTTCCCAGCCCCGGCGCCTCAGACGTACAAATCACTGCTGCCACCTGGCCACATGTGCGCCGCCTGCCATGTGCCGACACATTTAGGGTACCACGGTACCGAAATGGAACCGCTCTGGGGATTCCCAGACGAGAGAACCTCACCGCTTATTTTACGCCAGCAATCACTTTCTTCAGCTTTCCCTTCGCCTACTTTCATCAGTTATTTGATTCACTTCCACATCTACGCTTATTATCGACAGTACAATTATGTGGGATTGTTGTCGTGGTCCTCATTCCGAAGACGGGTTCGATGTAGCCCTCCACGCTACTCTATTCTCTGAAAGCCTCTTCATCTCCGAATAACTACTGCAACCTGCATCCTAACGGTATTTGTCTCTTGATCTCACCCTACGATTTTTACCCCTCCATCCAAAATTCCCACCAGTACTCGATTGATGATCCCTTGATGTCTCAGAATGTCACCAGCCGACAGATCCCTTTTTGTTCAGTCAGGCAGTGCCACAAATTTCCTTTCTCCCCAGTTCTACACGAACAAGAAATGCAGATGATCAACGAGTATTCATTCAACAAATATATTATACTAGAAATTACATGTGATTACATTTTCACGCAATTTGGTTGCGTTGATCCTGAGAAATCGGTGCCCTGAACAACCACCTCTGGGCGTAATAACGGCCTTAATACGCCTGGGCATTGAGTCAAACCGAGCTTGGTTGGCGTGTACAGGTACAGCTGCCCTTGCAGCTTCAACACGATACCACAGTTCATCAAGGGTACTGACTGGCGTATTGTGACGAGCCAGTTGCTCGGCAGCCATTGACCAGACGTTTTCAATTGTTGAGAGATCTTGAGAATGTGCTGGCCAGGGCAGCAGTCGAACATTTTCTGTACCCAGAAAGCCCCGTACAGGACCTGCAACATACAGTCGTGCATTATCCTGATGAAATATAGGGTTTCGCAGGATCGCATGAAGGGTAGAGCCACGGGTCGTAACACATCTCAAATGTAACGTTCACTGTTAAAAGTGCCGTTAATGCGAACAAGAGGTGACCGAGACGTGTAACCAATGGCACCCCATACCATCACGCCGGGTGATACGCCAGTATGGCGATGACGAATACACGCTTCCAATGTCCGTTGACCGCGATGTCGCCAAACACTGATGCGACCATCATGATGCTGTAAACAGAACCTGGATTCATCCGAAAAAATGACGTTTTGCTATTCGTGCACCGAGGTTCGTCATTGAGTACACCATCGCAGCCGCTCCTGTCTGTGATGCAGCGTCAGGCGTAACCGCAGCCGTGGTCTCCGAGCTGAGAGTCCATGCTGCTGCAAACGTCGTTGTTGTCTGGCAAACGTCCCCATCTGTTGTCTCAGGTATCGAAAAGTGGCTGCACGATCCGTTACAGCCATGCGGATAAGATGCCTGTCATCTCAACTGCTAGTGATACGACGCCGTTGGGATCAAGCACGGCGTTCCGTATTACCCTCCTGAACCCACCGATTCCATATTCTGCTAACAGTCATTGGATCTCGACAAACGCGAGCAGCAATGTCCCGATACGATAAACCGCTATGGCGATAGGCTGCAATCCGACCATTATCAAAGTCGGAAACGTGATGGTACGCATTTCTCGTCCTTACACGAGGCATCACAATATTTCACCAGGAGACGTCGGTCTACTGCTGTTTGTGTATGAGAAATCGGTTGTAAACCGGCGCCAACCTTGTGTGAATGCTCTAAAAAGCTAATCATTTGCATATCACATCATCTTCTAAGTGTAGGTTACATTTCGCTTCTGTAGCACGTCATCTTCTTGGTGTAGCAATTTTAATGGCCAGTAGTGTATTTGATGTCATCATAAATATAAGTGCGCTCTCTGTAAGGAGTGAGTTTGTACGATTTGGTGAACTTTTATAAGCTGATGTCCTTCCATCCTGTCATTTTTGTCTTATTAAATGTTCACGGATATTGAAGTTTTTAAGTATATATGACAGTAGTATCTGTTCCCGAAAGAACAGTTACCGTGGATGACCATGCAGCTTTGCTAGAAATGAAATGATAATTAAATGGACACCCTAGCTGCAAACAGGCGTTGATGTACTTCATTGGGGACATGTTGAAAATGTGTGCCCCGACCGGGACTCGAACCCGGGATCTCCTGCTGACATGTTCTTTCGGGAACAGATACCACCGTCATATATACTTAAAAATATGGCTTCCCGGCCATTGACCTTCTTGTGCGAACGCACACGCTATGCCCGAACTCGTACGGGACTTGGCAGATTAATCCGCCACGAGTAATGAGTATGATGGGCAAACATCTATTAGGCGCATTACGAATGTAGTGGTGTGGACATGTTGGGAATGTGGATCTCACGGGGAGCGTGCATGGGATAAGTCCCTGCAGACTGTGCCCGTGGTGGCTCAGATGGATAGAGCGTCTGCCATGTAAGCAGGAGATCCCGGGTTCGAGTCCCGGTTGGGGTACACATTTTTAACATGTCCCCAATGAAGTACATCAACGCCTGTTTGCAGCTAGGGTATCCATTTAATTATCATTTCATTGAAGTTTTTATTTATGTATACCATAAACAGAACAACAAAAAATGGTTCAAATGGCTCTGAGCACTATGGGACTCAACTGCTGTGGTCATCAGTCGCCTAGAACTTAGAACAAATTAAACCTAACTAACCTAAGGACATCACACACATCCATGCCCGAGGCGGGATTCGAACCTGCGACCGTAGCAGCAGCGCGGCTCCGGACTGGAGCGCCTAGAACCGCACGACCACCGCGGCCGGCTAAACAGAACAACATGACTAGCATATGGTCAATAACGGAAATGTTCGTTTTAGTAGAGCTAACGTAGGAATTCTAAGCGCGGCCATTGTCGTCAACAAGCTGTACGGTTTGCGTACCAGATAAATCCGAAAACTGCCTTTGGAGAGCGCTGAGGGCTCGAAATCACGTTAAGTAGCGCGACTCGTGTGCCGAAGACACTGTCTCGTGATGCTGGATAAAGGTCGGGACACACATGTCCGGACCGTGTCCGTGCCGAGACACGTCCGAGTATCGGCCGTCACCCGGACATCGAAATACATCATTAAAACAAATGTAGCGGGTCCCACTTAACCGGGCCGTGCACGGGGAACGTCTACGGGCCGGAGCCGGGCCGGGCGGGATTCGCCGTGTTTAATTTTTCACGTGACGGGCACGGCCTGACGGTAGAGTTGTCTTGTGAGCTGTGCAACTGCGCAAGACTGTTCTGTGTACAAAACATGGATGTGGAACGACTAATAGAAGAAGTTCGTAAGTTTCCTGTTCTTTACGATCAGGGAAGTGAAAACTACAGGAATATCGAGTACAAAGACAGAGTTCGGAAGACAATTGCAACAGATCTACAGGCCAAAGGTAAGATAAAAACTATACAAGTTTTAATACCCGAAAGATATTTATTTACTTTTTATTTTACAAACATGTTTGGTTTATGTCATCGTTATATCGCCAAGGTGACATGTTCTTGGCATTCCACAGTCCCATGTGGAGAATTCAGGAATTTTTTGAGTTGTTCTCGTACAGCAAATGCAGCATCTGTTGATCTCCCAGGAATTCGAGGTAGGTTTCGAAGATTTCATGATCTTCCGGATTTCTCAGCAGTTTCCTTTTGATCCATCCTCTGTTCGGGCACCCTATAACCTTCGATTTTTCGAATAAAGTTGTACAGTACACACACAGCCGTCACAATCATTGTAAGGTTATTAGGATTCGAAATTTCTGTTGCAATATACCGAATGCATTTATGGATATTCTTCTTGCCCGACTCAAACAATAATTAAATATAGCCTTGTCATTTGTTAAGTTCCTGCCAGGATATGGTCGCATCAAGTATGTTTTGAGAGGAAAAGCTTCATCGCCTACAATTATCATTGGAAATTCAACATCAGTTCCGGGTAAAGTTTTACTCTTTAAGACGCTAAGCGTATTGTTTTCCAATGACTTTCCAAGGTTTGAATTTACTAGAATGCCTCCATCAAACTTTTTTCCGTACGCTCTCACGTCTATTGCAATAAAATTATAACAAGGGTTAACCAGAGCAAGAAGCACAATGGAATATGTTTTTTTGTAATTCCAATAGAGACTTCCTGAGTTGTTTGGAGCTTGTATTGTTACGTGCTTTCCCTCTAAAGATGAGATGAGAAAATAATGAATCGAAACTCTCCCTGTGCTGGTCTTGTTTTCCAGGCACTGTGGATCCATAATTTTCTTCTTCTTGTTTGCCTTCTTTCTTTTTCCTCTTCATCTAAAGCAAGTGCTGTAAGTCCTAATTCACTATTACGAAAATTAGTGAACATGTTTTACAGCTTTCACAAACAGAAACACAGATCACCGCGTCCGAGTCACGACAAGGAACAACGAAGACACGGACGTGCCCCGGTGATGTGTGGCCCCTGCAGGAACGGACCGGAGCACGGCCGTCACGCGTCCGACGCTCGGCCCTGACACGGCCCGGACGTGTGTGTCCCGACCTTAAGCAGTCTGCACACACGTCAACTTCAGCTGCCTCGTCCCGCGTGCCGACTAGAGATGGGCAAAACTGTTCTTTTCAGAGATTGGATCAGAACTGTTCACTCCCTGAAACGAATTAGCTCTTTTTCATGACTCACCACTCATTTACAATAGAAAATAAATGGAAGGCACATTGCCCTTTAAACTTGGTTTATTCCAGTACTATACCTGTATTTTGATCTTATTTGATCCTATTTTGAAGTAACACAGATAATGAGTACGAATTTTGTATTGTTTATTGAAATTTCCACGATATGACAAAGTTTTTGATTATTGATTTATTTTTCACTATCGTGGCTTTTTGGGTGATCGGAAAATGTTGTAACTTCAGATTTGCATTAACAATATATTTGGCTATAATGCATTAAAATTTCATTAACCTCATACAAATACATCGCAATCCATATATTTTTAAAGTGAACGTTTCCTTCCGAAGACGCCTAAAATCGCAAAATCCGTACCAGAACAAAAAAAAAATATAAATTTGACTGTAAAACGAAAGTGCTGCATATAGCCTTACGCAGAATAAAACAAGGAAAATATTGGTGTATCATATTTTGCGATACGTTTATCGGTTCGCTCGTAATTAAAGCGTAAATTCGAGTGTCCATAATAAAAATCCTATAGTAAGAGGAGTCATCAGGAACCTAATCTAATCAGTTTAAACAAATAAAAATAAAATAAAAACAATTGATGTATACATAACATAATAATGTAATATACATAGCGGTATTACTACGAAGAACAATATCCAGTAGAGACGGACTCCGATGCAGAGGCGCTGAGTCGAGTAGGTCGAGCCGCGAGCTGTATTACTGCGTGAGCTGAGACCGCAGAGACCAGCCGTGACACCTGAGTCGCTTTGCTCGACGCTCTGGCTAGAGTCGAGACGGTGGGGTGAGCGTTGAGTGGGCGAGTTCCGAGGGTGGGGGTAGCGGTGAACTCACCCGCTCCGAGACAAATCGTCCGTTCCCTTGCGAGCAGGTTTTTGCAAGTAGTTCCTATGTTATCCGCTAGGTGGCTCTCTGTCCTGTTGCTCGCATCAACTGCCCAGAGGGCAGGACGTGCGACTGAAACGATCGCCGACAGAGAGCGATGCGAAGTTACGCTGCGCCAGACACTGCAGGCGGCAGACGACGCACAGAGACGGCACCGCATATGTGAAACACAAAATCCAATGGGGCACTGCACAATGCAGGCAGCCAAGGTAGAAGCAGGGCAGAGGCCGGCGCTGGCTGTGTTGTGTGGCGTGCACTGTGCTCTGACCAGTAGAGGCGCTGCTGATATGCTCCGTCTCTCTCTCTCTCTCTCTGCCGTGGGAAACGTTTGGAGCTACCGTTCTTTTTTTCTGAATCACTGATTGTTCACTCCTTTGAAAGATTGAACTCTATGAATTAGTTCAAGAGCAGATCCCCCATCTCTAGTGCCGACGGCGGCAGACTGCGGCCGCTGTGCAGCTGCGGCTGGGCGCCGGAATCTTCGCCTCCCGGGCCGCCCGCCTGCCGCTCCCCCTAACCGCCGCCCCCACACAAAAGGAGGAGCGCGCGGCGGCCGGCGTGATACTCGCAGCTCCGCGGACCGCCCAAGACCGGTTCCGGCTGTGGCTCTGAGCGGCGCCACCCCGCCAGCTCTCTTCTGTTCTCTCTTGCCATGTTGTGCTGCGTTCTCGCGCCTTCCCCCAGTGCTGGCCGCTTATCTACTCCCGGCCTCTGTCTCCTTCAATTACGGACCGAATAGCTTGCTGTAAGCCGCTGCTACTGTTTCTTGAAACTCGGAAAGAAATAAAAGCAATGGCTGCTGAGGGCATAAAACTGCAGATAAGGCTGCAAACGTACGTTACTGGTTATCGCACGGATTCACGTTGCGGACACACAGGAAGTGGGCAAAATTACAGGAACAAGAACAAACACTGCACTTTACCGTGCCTACGGAAAACTGTTGCCACTCAGAACAGTTTCCGGTCTTTCGAAATGGATAAGTACTGGTCCCATATGTTTTTCGAGGAGATCTTGACTTCCTGCGAAACAGTGGCTGTGGTGTACGTACTGTAAGACCTTCGGTACACACACCATCAGATTATTTGACTTGTCGCTCTAACGAAGTAGGCGAGTGTCAGCAATATGTCTCGTGGTCTTATCGTGGCCTGTTTATCTTCTGCCGTTAGGTCAGACGATAGAAATACCACTTGCCCGCTTAGAGTAGCAGATTGACGGTTGTTGTTGTTGTGGTCTTCAGTCCTGAGACTGGTTTGATGCAGCTCTCCATGCTACTCTATCCTGTGCAAGCTTCTTCATCTCCCAGTACCTACTGCAACCTACATCCCTCTGAATCTGCTTAGTGTATTCATCTCTTGGTCTCCCTCTACGATTTTTACCCTCCACGCTGCCCTCCAATACTAAATTGGTGATCCCTTGATGCCTCAGAACATGTCCTACCAACCGATCCCTTCTTCTGGTCAAGTTATGCCACAAACTTCTCTTCTCCCCAATCCTATTCAATACTTCCTCATTAGTTATGTGATCTACCCATCTAATCTTGAGCTTTCTTCTGTAGCACCACATTTCGAAAGCTTCTATTCTCTTCTTGTCCAAACTATTTATCGTCCATGTTTCACTTCCATACATGGCTACACTCCATACAAATACTTTCAGAAATGACTTCCTGACACTTAAATCTATACTCGATGTTAACAAATTTCTCTTCTTCAGAAACGCTTTCATTGCCATTGCCAGTCTTCATTTTATATCCTCTCTACTTCGACCATCATCAGTTATTTTGCTCCCCAAATAGCAAAACTCCTTTACTACTTTAAGTGTCTCATTTCCTAATCTAATTCCCTCAGCATCACCCGGCTTAATTCGACTACATTTCATTATCTTCGTTTTGCTTTTGTTGAAGTTCATCTTATATCCTCCTCTCAAGGTACTGTCCATTCCGTTCAACTGCTCTTCCAAGTCCTTTGCTGTCTCTGACAGAATTACAATGTCATCGGCGAACCTCAAAGTTTTTATTTCTTCTCCATGGATTTTAATACCTACTCCGAATTTTTCTTTTGTTTCCTTCATTGCTTGCTCAATATACAGATTGAATAGCATCGGGGAGAGGCTACAACCCTGTCTCACTCCCTTCCCAACCACTGCTTCCCTTTCATGTCCCTCGACTCTTATAACAGCCATCTGGTTTCTGTACAAATTGTAAATAGCCTTTCGCTCCCTGTATTTTACCCCTGCCACCTTCAGAATTTGAAAAAGAGTATTCCAGTCAACATTGTCGAAAGCTTTCTCTAAGTCTACAAATGCTAGAAACGTAGGTTTGCCTTTTCTTAATCTAGCTTCTAAGATAAGTCGTAAGGTCAGTATTGCGTATTCCAATATTTCTACGGAATCCAAAGTGATCTTCCCCGAGGTCGGCTTCTACGAGTTTTCCATTCGTCTGTAAAGAATTAGCGTTAGTATTTTGCAGCCGTGACTTATTAAACTGATAGTTCGGTAATTTTCACATCTGTCAACACCTGGTTTCTTTGGCATTGCAATTATTGGCTTTGAGCACTATAGGACTTAACTTCTGAGGCCATCAGTCCCCTAGAACTTAGAACTACTTAAACCTAACTAACCGAAGGACATCGCACACATCCATGCCCGAAGCAGGATTCGAACCTGCGGCCGTAGCGCCTAGAACCGCTCGGCCACTCCGGCCGGCATTGCAATTATTATATTATTCTTGAAGTCTGAGGGTATTTCGCCTGCCTCATACATTTTGCTCACCAGATGGTAGAGTTTGGTCAGGACTGGCTCTCCCAAGGCTGTCAGTAGTTCTAATGGAATATTGTCTACTTCCGGGGCCTTGTTTCGACTTCGGTCTTTCAGTGCTCTGCCAAACTCTTCACGCAGTATCATATCTCCCATTTCATCTTCATCTAGATCCTCTTCCATTCCCATAATGTTGTCCTGAAGTACACGGCCCTTGTATAGACCCTCTGTATACTCCTTCCACCTGCGGAAGGTACGTCCTCTGAATGGGCTGTACAAGCGGCGGCTGGAGCGCCTGAGAGGGCGGCTACCTGCCAAGTTCGCCTGTCTGCTGCCTGCAGGCGTTGGTGCGAGCTGAGGAACAACGCGTGGGTGCGCAAGAGCCAAGTAATCACGTTGTAGTTCGTCCAGGCTGCATTTTCTGCTCTCGTGTCATGGGTTCGAGCAGTAATAACAATGAGTTACAAAGAAAATTAAATTAGCTGAAGGAAACAGAGTATTACAAATAACAGATCTTAGTAATTTAGAAGAATATAATAGAACGAACCTCAAAGTTTTTATTTCTTCTCCATGGATTTTAATGCCTACTCCGAACTTTTCTTATGTTTCCAGTAAAGGAAACAAAAGAAAAGTTCGGAGTAGGCATTAAAATCCATGGAGAAGAAATAAAAACTTTGAGGTTCGCCAATGACATTGTAATTCTGTCAGAGACAGCAAAGAACTTGGAAGAGCAGTTGAACGGAATGGATGGTGTCTTGAAGGGAGGATATAAGATGAATATCAACAAAAGCAAAACGAGGATAATGGAATGTAGTCTAATTAAGTCGGGTGATGTTGAGGGTATTAGATTAGGAAATGAGACACTTAAAGTAGTAAAGGAGTTTTGCTATTTGGGGAGCAAAATAACTGATGATGGTCGAAGTAGAGAGGATATAAAATGTAGACTGGCAATGGCAAGGAAAGCGTTTCTGAAGAAGAGAAATTTGTTAACATCGAGTATAGATTTAAATGTCAGGAAGTGATTTCTGAAAGTATTTGTATGGAGTGTAGCCATGTATGGAAGTGAAACATGGACGGTAAATAGTTTGGACAAGAAGAGAATAGAAGCTTTCGAAATGTGGTGCTACAGAAGAATGCTGAAGATTAGATGGGTAGATCACATAACTAATGAGGAAGTATTGAATAGGATTGGGGAGAAGATAAGTTTGTGGCACAACTTGACCAGAAGAAGGGATCGTTTGGTAGGACATGTTCTGAGACATCAAGGGATCACCAATTTAGTATTGGAGGGCAGCGTGGAGGGTAAAAATCGTAGAGGGAGACCAAGAGATGAATACACTAAGCAGATTCAGAAGGATGTAGGTTGCAGTAGGTACTGGGAGATGAAGAAACTTGCACAGGATAGAGTAGCATGGAGAGCTGCATCAAACCAGTCTCAGGACTGAAGACCACAACAACAACAATAGAACGATAAGAAAGGGACGATCTGCAGATTTCCTTTTACTATTAAAAAGAAAGATAACACACAAATTATGGTTAGTGTTCTTGCTGTTCCACATGGGAGGGCCTCGGCAGAAACATAGTCTGTCTCACCTGACGTAGAATACAAAATTATGTTTTCTTCTATTATTAAATGAAATGTCTGCCTGCTTAGCTGCGTGGTAACGTCCTCGCCTCGGCTGCAAGAGGGCCCGGATTCGATTCCCAGCCGGACTGGAGATTTTCTCCGCTCGGGGACTGGGTGTTGTGTTGTCCTCATCATTATTTCATCCTCATCACCGGCGCGCAAGTCGCCCAGTGTGGCGTCGACGGAAATAAGACTTGCACTTGGCGGCCCAACTTCCCCAGATGGGGCCTCCCGGCCAACGATGCCATACGCTCATTTCATTTCCATGAAATGAAATACATCATGAGAGACTCTGTGTGTATTTTTTTTATATAGTACAGTAACTAGTATTACTTATTACGCGCTTTAAGTGCTTATGTAGAGCATAGCCGTTGCACTATTTGTGTTGCTATGTCTAGACTTTGTTCTACTTATTGTATGTGTGCTGTTATGTTGTATGTGTGTGTGCATGATGCTGTTTCCTTTAACCAGTACAATAGGCGGGAAGCGAGCTTCGGAACTAAAACTTTGAGCCTCGTCTCCCATATCTGGCGTATTCCATAGATGTAATAATTGTCTCATTGTTTACGTCAATGATTTTTCTTTACACTGTATAGTTATCAAATTTAAAGTGCAGTTTAGATACATGGACCAATTACGTGTTATGTCTGGTTTTCTTATAATTACCTTATCTATCTATTGTAGGTGTTACACTCCTTACGTTATGTGTCTGTGTCCGAATTTGTTGTTGTTGTTGTTGTGCTTGTATCATTTTCTGTGTCTGCATTTACATCAGTGTCTGTGTCTGAGTTTGTGTCTTCCCAAGGATGCTGAAGTCGTGTTTATCATGTGTCCGTTCGGGGTGGGCGAATGGACATTCTTGTCCATAGACGTCTTGCAGTATTCTTGAAACCTAATCAGCTATGTTTCCTAGAGCACAACCATGTGTCCGAGACTCGTAACATTTCTTTGGTGTCATAGTTTTATGTTACAGATATTACGTGCGTGAGAGGGTTGCAACGTAATGCCACGGTCTTCAGGACATCCATGTGTCCCACATGTGCACGTAGCGGCGGTCTTTTGTCAGTCGTCTGCCACTCCAGTTGCGAGGTGCCGGGGCAAGCAGTGTATTTAACACTAAATTCTTCTAGAATCTCCATATGTAAATGATGCTCTAAGCCCCCCCTATTCTAACTCCGACTTTTGCTGTTGCACATGGATTAAAAAGTATACGCGAACTGACTGTAATCAACCCTGCAAGTGGAGTAGAAAAGAGTTTGGCGCCTGCAATAATTTAATTTGATAAATAAGTTAAATAAAGGAAGGTTTCATTAACGTAGTGAGAAATGATGGGTTGCTCTACCGATTAACAGAATGAAAGTTCTGTCCAAAATAACAATATGATTTATTAAGACTAAACACAAAATAATAAACAAAAACACATGAAACATTTATAATACATCAAATTGGCTCAAATTGGATACTCAAACAAACGCTATGAAGGTGAACTTGTCCCTAAACTAGATTGTGAGGTTTAAGACGAAGTGGTATGTGGAGCCAATTCCTTGCCACTCAAATCTTAAGAGAGACACACAGCTAACCCAACATTAATTGCTGCTACTCAAGACAGAACAAAGTTAGAAAAAGACGAACAGGCGCGCTCTGCTGAGCTCTGATTATCACCTAGGAAAATCCCTATCTGCCGGTGCTGCGGACATACATTACCAAACTGTCTTCTTAACTGCCAGAACACGATCTGGCGTACCGGAGGCGATGGCTGGTTGCTTCGACGTCCTCGACCGAAAAGCGAGAGCCGACTACTTAGAGCACCCGTACAGGCCGAACACACAACATTCCCGCCCCCACGACAGTGGCCGTGGTTAAACGTTCCAATCAGCAACTCGAAAACACTCTATTGCCGGAGCACTACCATTCCACCAATGGAGATTCTTGGCGCCAATTTCTGCGCTGATTTTGCTACGTCACGGAGCTATGCCCTGACCAAGCCAATCACAGTTACTATTTTGCAGAAAGCGCGGGAATTTTCCCGCCACAACTGCCTGGGTACACAAGTCATTCCCACGCCTCGCTGGTAGCCCGCCAGAAAGTGTTTTCGCTAAGTTTCTGCGAAGTACCGGAACCTCTAGCCCAGCCGCTACTTCAGACCCCTCCGGGCGTGTCTTTTGACAATGTCGGCGTCTGCAAAGCATTCACTCGACTTCCTCACACCCGTCGGCTTAACGCTTTCCAGATCAGCAGAGCCCACCTGTCACCGGACCACCCGGGTGACGAGAGACGCTGCGTGGGAAGTCCGCGTGTGAAGGAATAGCGACTTTTCACTGCATGCAATTAGAGAGGAAAATCGTAAGATAGAAATATGAGAGGGGGCTCATGCCGCCTCTCACGGTTACCACGAGTTTAGGCGCTAGCTGTTTAATTGTCCGCCCCGGTAGCTGAGTGGTCAGCGTGACAGATTGTCAATCCTAAGGGCCCGGGTTCGATTCCTGGCTGGGTCGGAGATTTTCTCCGCTCAGGGACTGGGTGTTGTGTTGTTCTAATCATCATAATTTCATCTCCATCGACGCGCAGGTCGCCGAAGTGGCGTCAAATCGAAAGACCTGCACCAGGCGAACGGTCTACCCGCGGGAGGCCCTAGCCACACGACATTTCCAATTGACGCATGTCTACAATTTTTTCCCTTGTTATTTCACGAAAGTATTCGAAGTGCATTTTTTAAACTATCTTTAATAATTTTTGTAATTTTATGTACGTTATTATTATAATGAGTAATGTCTGTAGGGAAATACTACGGAAAATTAGGTTAAAGAGCAAACTGTGATATTGGCAACGCCTCTTACTGTTGGTACGTCAGAGTGTGCGCGCTCTCGGTACTCCGGTACCAGCCACGATATAGAGTGGATGTTTGTGTCTCGTGGAAGACGAGAAATGTGTATACGTAATACCAAGTCATTTTTTACGAGGTACAGTGGGGACTACGTAAGTGGTCAGACGAATTAAACTCCAAATAGCATCAAGAACTTGCCGCAAAATCGTCTGCAATTAACCAGTGTTCTCTTAATGCATGGAGCTAATGTATCACTGTTCCAGACGCCGACACCATCCTCTCGTGAGAATCGACAACCTGTAAGACTGTTCACATCAGATTAGCTTAGAGCTTTTGTAAGTGACACCCAGCGAATTTCACTGAGAACTGGATAACTGCTATAAGGTATTAGGAAACATCTATGAATAATGTGGTTGCATAACACCGCACATGTAGCTCTGAGACTTTTCTGCGATATGTCAGTCACACGTCAAGAGACTTCAGCGGCTGTGTCGTCCAACACTTAAAAAGAATGGGTGCTTATTTAGTCGATTAGCAATATTTCAAACCAAATAACCGGAGTCACGGACCGATTGTACAAATATTTAAAAAGTCGGAATACGTCATATGCAAATTTCTACAAAAATATCAACTTTCCTTGGTAATACGTACCCGCCGACGTGTTTCTTCGATAGAGGACGATAAGATGATAAGGTCAAAGTAATTTCAACACCCGTCAAACGAATAATTTAGGAAAATCACAACATGACGAGGAAAGGTTAAAGAATTGGAGAAGCAAGAACGGCACCACGGAGGGAAATCTTTTAATTTCTGGGCTGCTCGCCTAGCATCACTGCAGAACGACCAACCTAAGGACTACGCAGTCTTCCTCTGCCACTCGAGCTAAAAGGCTACAGGTAAGCTCAGCAACAGGAACTACTTTGTTTCTGGAGCAGGCGCTTCACTGTGTCTTCTCCGAGGCAATAAAGCCAGGCAGACCACCTCCCCAACCTCATTTTGGTGCTGCTTCTAGACGGAGCTCGCTCAGACACAAGTTTGCCAAGTTGCTGTTAAGGGGCTCTGGAAAGGCTCAAAATCATGAAAAGTTCAATTTTTACTTTTTTGCGTTTTCTGAATCTGCAGACTATTACCTTTTAATAGATATATAATTTATTCAATTCCGAAGACTACAACTATTTTTAAATTTTTTTTGAAATGTGTTCTACATGGGCGTGACCTACTGTGGCGCTGTTAAACTGCTGTCAGATGGTGTTATTATTAACGTCCGTGTTCATCAGGTATATCTTAGTGATGTGAGATAAAGTATGTGTTGTGGCTAACCTGTGATAGTTCAATATATATCGCTGGTGTGATTCTCGATTGTTTCATGTTTATTTACTCTGTCGTTATCTCGAAAGTATTCGTAATTAATTCTGTTCCTTGAGTCTCTGTTTTGTTGAAGTATAATAATGAGTAAAAGTAAAGTTGCTGTGCCGGCCGCGGTGGTCTAGCGGTTCTGGCGCTGCAGTCCGGAACCGCGGGACTGCTACGGTCGCAGGTTCGAATCCTGCCTCGGGCATGGGTGTGTGTGATGTCCTTAGGTTAGTTAGGTTTAAGTAGTTCTAAGTTCTAGGGGACTTATGAGCTAAGATGTTGAGTCCCATAGTGCTCAGAGCCATTTGAACCATTTTAAAGTTGCTGTTGTGACTTTCAATGATGGCAACATTGTAAGGTGGAAGGTATTTAGAAATATGGGAATGAAGATAGGTTCTAACATGGTACGAGCGATGCTTGCTTTAGACAAGGAACGCCTTCGGGCTGCAGACAGAGCTGTAAAGAGTCTAGAAATACAAGCAAGAGTAAACAGGAGGAGGAACAAGAGGAAGCTGGAGGAGGAGTTTGCAGAGGATGAAGATAATCCATCCTATGGACCTGGAATGCACTAAAAAGTTAATCCAAACTTTGTCGCTCGATTCCCAAAACTTTTATTTTCTCATACTAATTACATGTTTTCTAAGGATCTTCCAAACATATTTGTTTCAAACTTTCAGTAAATGTTACACAGTACCTTCTGCATAATTTAACACAGCCTTTTTGCAAAATACTGTATATTTTTGAATATATAAATAAAAAATTGCAAAAAAATGTTGTGAATTTTCATTACAATTGAAAAAAAAATCATCTTTAATAACTGAACTAAAATTTTGTAAAATCCCTGTGTTAAGTTGTAGCCCATATTCCAATAAATAATCTGTAAAAAGTTCAACTTCCTACCTCAAATACTTTGTGAGGAAAGATGTAATTTATAAGCGTTATTTTAACATTGCAAGTATAGGGCGTTCCGGAGCCCCTTAAATCATTATAAAGAATTAGTGTGGCAGTTACTGCCATCTTTATTTAGCCTGGGTCTCCATTACTCTGGAGCCAGCCACGTGTCGAATCACATCGCTGGGGAGCTGGCCACCCCTCCAGAGTACGCAGTTGCCCACCGCGGCCGCCGTACTGACGCGCGCACGCAGTTTGCTCTTCCAGCTGGCTGCGTTCCTCTCACCGATTCTGAAGGGCTAAGAGTTGTCGCACTTGCCAGTCTCCGTATTCGAATCTCATATCTCTCATGGCCAACAACAGTATTTCCCATCTTTTTGCTAAGATAGTTTCCATTGTTTTACTAGTTAGAACTTACCGGGGCTTCACAAGAACTATTTTCTTGTTCTTTTCTCTTGTATCTTCTGATCCCCGTGAAAGAATAGTGACATGATGAGAAATCGAAAATTGTGGACATGGTGTAAAAGGCTACCTCGCATTCTAATGTGCTTTAAATGGTCTGTATTTATTATTCCACTGATTTATGATTTCCTGTTACCTGTTTGTGTCCTTCTCCATGTCCATTATTCTAAAACTTCATATAGCTCAAACTTCTGCTGATGGTTAAATCTCCTGTGCTGCCATGGCCTGCCGAATAGAATGTCCTCAGATAAGATAGCTTTTATCTGCGAATGAAGAAGCAGTGACCGATAGGGCAGGAATTTCATTTAATTATTCTCTTGATTTGATTTGATTGAGATTCACCACGATAATGTTTCATTCATTCATTTAATCCACAAGCGCCACAAAAATTACAGTGTACGGAAGATTCTATGGAGGCCTTTATTCGTAAGTAGATGGTAAATAGCTGATTTCGATAATGATGAGGACCTGTCAGATCTTAGAGTCTGGCGAAATACTCATAACAGAGACTATTTTTTGAAAATAAGGCGTAATCGAAATCTTACTGTTTTTACCTAATCGAAATCGTCATTTTACCCAATCAGGGAGTAAAGACGCCTAAGTTTTGGATCTATTAGTCTAAACCTCAGTTATGTTCCACAAAGAAGCCTCTTACGCTCCGTTTTCCTTAGCCGAGGTCGCTAATGCACGCCAGAGCTGTGATGTTCGGTATGGAGGTGGTAGCAGGAATTTTTACCGCAAGTGTTTGTCTGGCAAGGGCATGAAAGGCGGTGGCCTAAAGTTCCTGATCACCAGACTTTGCGCCGATGTCAGCGACTAAATTTCAATGGAATGAAGCCATGTGGCACTACTGACAGGATCCGTCTCTTATATGGGACCATTAATCCCAGCAGTACACTCGGTGCACCGGCCGCTGTGGCCGAGCGGTTGTAGGCGCTTGTCCGGAGCCAAGCGGCTGCTACGGTCGCAGGTTCGAATCCTGCCTCGGGCATGGATGTGTCTGATGCCCTTAGGTTTAAGTAGTTCTAAGTCTAGGGGACTGATGACCTCAGATGTTAAGTCCCGCAACACAGAAGCCCTACCACCTCGGCTGTATGGATTACCCAAGATCCATAAGAACAACGTTCCACTGAGACCGATCGTTAGCGCTCCTGGCTCACCAACGTATAAACTGGCGAAACACTTGGCCTCTCTGCTCCAACCACACGTGGGAAAGACCGACACATACATTAAGGACTCAGGACATTTCATTGAGAAACTGAAGAAACTGAAACTTGCGCCAAACGACATCCTGGTCAGTTCTGATGTTGTTTCGTTATTTACGAAAGTGCCACTCAGCGACGCTCTGGAGCACATCGGTTCCATGTTCCCGCAAGACATCAAAAAGCTCTTCCATGCATGTCTCACCACGAGCTATTTCACGTGGAATGGCGATTTCTACGAACAGCTGGAAGGCGTCGCCATGGGTAGTCCTCTCAGTCCAGTGGAGGCCAACTTCTTCATGGAACAATTCGAAGAGATGGGGGATCCGCTCCTGAACTGATTCATAGAGTTGAATCTTTCAAAGGAGTGAACAATCAGTGATTCAGAAAAAAAGAACGGTAGCTCCAAACGTTTCCCACCGCAGAGAGAGAGAGAGAGAGAGAGAGAGAGAGAGAGAGAGACGGAGCATATAAGCAGCGCCTCTCCTGGTCAGAGCTCACTGCACGCCACACAACACAGCCGGCGCCGGCCTCTGCCCTGCTTCTACCTTGGCTGCCTGTACTGTGCAGTGCCCCATTGGATTTTGTGTTTCACATATGCTGTGCCGTCTCTGTGCGTCCTCTGCCACGTGCAGTGTCTGGCGCAGCTTAACTTAGCATCGCACTCTGTCAGCGATCGTTTCAGTTGCACGTCCTGCCCTCTGGGCAGTTGATGCGAGCAACAGGACAGACAGCCTCCTAGCGGAGAACATAAGAACTACTTGCAACAACCTGCTCACAAGAGAACGGACGATTTGTCTCAGAGCGGGTGACTGGTGTCCGTCCGCTCAACGCTCACCCCACCGTTCTCGACTCTAGCCAGAGCACTGAGCAGAGCAACTCAGGTGTCACTCCGGTCTCTGCGGTCTCAGCTCACGCAGTAATACAGCTTGCGGCTCGACCTGCTTGACTCAGCGCTTCTGCATCGGAGTTCGTCTCTACTGGATATTGTTCTTCGTTGTAATACCACTATGTATATTACATTATTATGTTATGTATACATCATTTATTTTTATTTTATTTTTATTTATTTAAACTGATCAGATTAGGTTCCTGACGACTCCTCTTACTATAGGATTTTTATTATGGACACTCGAATTTACGCTTTAATTATGAGCGAACTGATAAACGTATCGCAAAATGTGATACACCAATATTTTCCTTGTTTTATTCTGCGTAAGGCTATATGCAGCACTTTAGTCTTACAGTCAAATTTATATATTTTTTTTCTTATTCAGGTACTTATTTTGCGATTTTAGGCGTCTCCGGAAACGTTCACTTTAAAAATATATGTCTTGCGATGTATTTGTACGAGGTTAATGAAATTTTAATACGTTATAGCCAAATATATTGTTAATGTAAATCTCAAGTTACAACATTTTCTGATCACCCAAAAAACCACGATAGTGCAAAATAAATCAATAATCAAAAACTTTGTCATATCGTGGAAATTTCAATAAACAATACAAAATTCTTACTCATTATCTTTGTTACTTCAAAATAGGATCAAATAAGATCGAAATACAGGTATGGTACTGGAATTAACCAAGTTTAAAGGGCAATGTGCCTTCCATTTATTTTCTATTGTGAATGAGTGGTGAGTCATGAAAAAGAGCTAATTCATTTCAGGGAGTGAACAGTTCTGATCCGACCTCTGAAAAGAACAGTTTTGCCCATCTCTACTTTACACCACGACCAGCAGCGAGCGTTCCACAGGAAAGAAAGCACGAATGAAGCAGGCGATTGTCAGCGATCAGGCCACGGCAGGTGATACAGTCGTGTCCCGCTGCCACTAGATGTGTTACTGGGAGGACGGGCCGGTCGCCGGTGACGGCGCGGCGCGGCGCGGCGCGGCGCGGCGGCCCCAGCTCGAGGTTTTCACACCCGCCGGCCCGGAGCAAACAGACGGAGCCTCGCACGCAGGCGGTCGCCGCCGTGTTTGACGAGCGGGCCGAGCAGCGAGCGGCGAGCAGGCCGCGGCAAACACGTAACGCCTCATTACCCGCGCCTCCGCTCACAAATATTGTCCCAAACGGTTAGCGCGCTGGCCGCGTTCGTAATTTCACTGGTTACTCGCCTAACAGCGCGCCGGGTCTTCTACGTAGTCACTAGCGGCCGCCCAAGACCTTTCGGTTTTTTGTTACTGATGAAGCGGGCCAGCGAATTCGACAGTTGATGCGCTTATCGTAATGCCTTCGATAGCGTAAGATGGAATAAGCCTCCGGAAAGGCTCAAAATCATGAAAAGTTCAATTTTTACTTTTTTGCGTTTTCTGAATCTGCAGACTATTGCCTTTTAATAGATATATAATTTATTCAATTCCGAAGACTACAACTATTTTTAAATTTTTTTTGAAATGTGTTCTACATGGGCGTGACCCACTGTGGCGCTGTTAAACTGCTGTCAAATGGTGTTATTATTAACGTCCGTGTTCATCAGGTACATTTTAGTGATGTGAGATAAAGTATGTGTTGTGGCTAACCTATTTTCAGAGACTTAGCAGCACCTGAACTGTTGAAAAAGTGTATTCACGGAAAAACTCAAAACCCCAATGAAACTGTAAATAGTGTTATATGGTCGATAATCCCCAAGACTGTATTTGTTGGAATAGAAACACTTCACTTTGGTGTGTATGATGCTGTTGCGACTTTCAATGATGGCAACATTGTAAGGTGCAAGGTATTTAGAAATATGGGAATAAAGATAGGTTCTAACATGGTACGAGCGATGCTTTCTTTAGACAAGGAACGCCTTCGGGCTGCAGACAGGGCTGTAAAGAGTCTAGAAATACAAGAAAGAGTAAACAGGAGGAGGAACAAGGGGAAGCTGGAGGAGGAGTTTGCAGAGGATGAAGATAATCCATCCTATGGACCTGGAATGCACTAAAAAGTTAATCCAATCTTTGTCGCTCGATTCCCAAAACTTTTATTTTCTCATACTAATTACATGTTTTCTAAGGATCTTCCAAACATATTTGTTTCAAACTTTCAGTAAATGTTACACAGTACCTTCTGCATAATTTAACACAGCCTTTTTCCAAAAAACTGTATAAAATAAAAAACTGCAAGAAAAATGTTGTGAATTTTCATTACAATTGAAAAAAAAACATCTTTAATAACTGAACTAAAATTTTGTAAAATCCCTGTGTTCAGTTGTAGCCCATATTCCAATAAATAATCTGTAAAAAGTTCAACTTCCTACCTCAAATACTTTGTGAGGAAAGATGTAATTTATAAGCGTTATTTTAACATTGCAAGTATAGGGCGTTCCGGAGCCCCTTAACACCTTTAGAAGGTTGGAGTAAGTATGGAGACGTTGGCCGTGCGGTCTAACGCACTGATTTCCTGGCGGAAGAAGCGCCTGGTCCCCGGCACGAATCCGCCCGGCGGATATGTGTCGAGGTCCGGTGAACCGGCCAGTCTGTGGATGGTTTTTAGGCGGTTATCCATCTGCCTCGGCGACTGCGGGCTGGTTCCCCTTATTCCGCCTCAGTTACACTACGTCGGCGATTGCTCCGCAAAACGTACGCGTACACCACCAATTAGTCTACCACTCAGTCCGCAGCTCGTGGTCGTGCGGTAGCGTTCTCGCTTCCCTGCGGCCGGGTTCCCGGGTTCGATTCCCGGCGGGGTCACGGATTTTCTCTGCCTCGTGATGACTGGGTGTTGTGTGATGTCCTTAGGTTAGTTAGGTTTAAGTAGTTCTAAGTTCTAGGGGACTGATGACCATGGATGTTAAGTCCCATAGTGTTAGGAGGGCTAAACCAAGGCTGCGGAAAGTTGTCATGCAGTTTAGTGCAGCGAGGCACAGGGAGTTGAGGAATACAATAGAGTTTTATAATACAAGTTTTAAGAGACTTATATCAACAGGCCCATGATGACGAAATTCTTCTGAATGATATAAAAAAAATAAAAGCCTAGTTATTAAGCATTAAACGGCAACAGATGGAGGGACTAAAAATTAAATCGAAAGCCACATCAGTCGTAGCAGATGAAACAGCTTCTCTGTATCACTTGGTGCGGCATGCTAAAAACAGACGTCAAACTTTCATTGATGAAGTCCAGACGCATACTGGTACGAGGCTCACATGCCAGAAACAAATACTGGACGAAGTCCACAGGTACTTTGAAACCTTATATGCCCCTACCACAGTGGAAGATGCAGCTCTCGAGGACTTTCTCACTATTTTAGGTCCACAATTGTCGGGAATAGACAACGCTGACATTCTGTCACCTATTACTAAAGATGAAGTGCATGAGTCAGTGCGTAACTCACCTCTCAAAAAATCTCCGGGACTTGATGGCCTCCCTGTGAAGTTTTATGCCCGCTACTGGTCTATAATTGGGGACAAGATCACTTCCATGGCAAATGAGGTCCTGAACGGAAAAACGGTCCCTGCAGAGTTTAAGGAAAGTAAAATAGTACTGATTCCTAAGAATAAAGGCAAAACCAACTTAAAAAATGTTCGGCCTCTTTCGCTACTAAATTCTGATTACAAAATAATTTCGCGTATTATCAACAAAAGACTCTCTGCCTTTTCCAACAAAATATTGAGTCATCAACAATCTTGTTCTCCGACCAGAACGATATTCGAAAGTCTATCTGCATACAGAGACGTCATTGCAATTACCTCAGTGACAAGTATAAAATGTGCTTTAATCTTTATAGATTTCAACAAAGCTTTTGACCGCGTTAGTCATAGATACCTCTTTGCGACGCTGTCAAGAACGGCTTTCCACCCCCAGATTGTCAACATGCTAAGAAATATTGCAACAGGTATAAATGCGAAAATAGCAATCAATGGCCAAGCATCTAAACCCATACAGATAAGGCGAGGGGTTCCACAGGGCAGTCCCTTATCTATGTTTTTATTTTCCGTATCTTTAGAGCCCTTCCTCCGCACTGTCCACGCAAGATTAACAGGCATAACATTGAGTGGTGAGAAAACTGTCATACGAGCTTATGCTGATGACGTGGGCGTTGTAATAAGGAATAAGGAGGAGACAGTTACACTGGAAAGAGAAATCCAAACGTATTGTCTAGCATCGGGAGCGACAACAAATGAAAACAAAAGTAAAATATTGAATCTACGGGGCCTAGATCACCTCCGACTGGCATGGGCAAAACAAGACAACAAACATAAAACTTTGTGAATAACCTTAATGACATGTCCGATGAGGATGGCTGCTTTTAACTGGACAGAAACCAGGAGGAAAGTTCATGGTGCTGTAATGGAGAACATCCATTGAACTATGGACCTGGTGCAAGAAGTCAGATTTATCAACTCCTGCGTTTTGTCTAAAGCGTATTTCACTGCGCAGGTATTTCCAATCCCTAAACTTGTAACGAAAGGGATCATGTCCACTGTTACCAATTATTTATGGCGAGGAGACATATTCAGGGTGGTTGCGACTACCGTTATACTCGATGTCAGAAACGGGGGCCTCGGTTTGGTGGATATTCGCAATAAAGCGTCTGCTCTGTTTCTCAAACGGACTTTCCATATACTCAGAGAACTTCCACAATGTATAACCGCAAAGCTCTTTGAGGCTGTGACACCCCATAGCCTGCAAGCACCGATTGATGTGCGAAGAATTAATGCCCGTCTGCAGTATGTGAGGAATTTTTTTCCTCGAAGCAAGTTATCTTAGTGACGAAATCAGAAGCAACACACGTATCACAGCGCGCGACATCATACTTGAAAGGAAGTTAAATGAGGGCAGAAACAAAATTGAAACGAAATTCCCAAATTGTGACTGGAAAGCTGTATGGCGGAACATCAACTATGCCGGGATATCTACAGACGCTATTTCCGCATGGTACAAAACAGTTAACAATGTCATCAGCACCAACGAGAGACTATATGGGATCGGTTTAAACCAGACACACCTTTGTGGAAAATGCAATCTGGTGGATAAACTCACCCACAGATTCACCTGTGGTGGCAATGTGCATAACTGGAATTGGATCAGGCAACAAATCGCCTTTCTCACCAGATCGTCTACGGAATATATAACGCCGTCGCTCCTCCTGAGACCGGACATGACATACTTTCCGAAATTAAAAACCAACGCCATTAGCTGGTTACTGGGAAAATATGTTAGTTATGTCATCCACACACTTGGGTCGGACAACGAGATAGAATTCCACGTTTACATGAAGTGTGAATATGCAAAAATCAGCACGTATCGCAACCACAAGAAGCACTACGGCAACATGCTGCAGATCATTTTTGAAAGAATGGGTGTTGGTTAAATATGTGGAATCACTACAACACCTTGAACGAGAACGAACAGACGAAAATTAAAAGTCACTTGGTTTCTTATTATTATTTACTATTACCTTGCTTCCGGAACTTCTATGTTACACGATTTTTTTTTTCTTAAAAACATTTAGTTCAGAATTACTCGTATTCGACTTCCAAAGTATTTGTGTGATTCAAGAAAAATTGTTAAGTTTTTATCAGTGTTCAGTTTCTACTCAGAGAAGAGGTTTCTTTGTCTTTCTTACATCGGAGAATGGGAATATTGTGTTAAGATTTCTGCACACTTAGTGCTATGACCCAACAGGGAACATGAAAAAAGGTTGGGCCTCGACGCACTGCCAGTGCCGTGAAGAGACCCCACTGCTAGTGCGGCGTGTACCACGCCCTGACCATCCTAAAAATAAAAAAAAATTAAAATAAATAAATAAATAAATAAAAGTGGTTAATAAAAATTGGATTGCTGGAAAAAAGGATGGATAAAAAAAGATGGTAGAGCACTTGCCCGAGAAAGGCAAAGGTAAATTCTAAAAAATATATAAAAAAAGTGGTAAAAAACTAAAAAAGTTGGTAAAAAAGAAAAAAAGCAGCAAAGGGCGCTGTTAAAAAAAAGGCGGCTTAGTGCCTACCTACTAAGCAGGAGACCCGGGTTCGATTCCTGACCTAGGTACAAATTTTCGCAGCCGCTTCAGTCTGTACACATAAAATTTTATGAATGCTCGTTCACTATGCGTGGAGTAGTACTGGATTCTGGCATGACTGTGAAACATTTAAGCCCTATGATTTTAATAGAGTGAACCAAACAAAATAAACTATCCGGAATGACCATGTAGTAACGAAGTGTCACTTCAGCATGCATTCTTAGCAAGACAATTTTTAAACATGTTTGGTATACATTGTGGAGACAAAAGTCACGGGATAGCAATAAGCACGTACACAGAGGGCGGTAGTATCGCATACAGAAGGCATAAAACGGCAGTGCATCGGCGGGATGAAAAAAAAAAAGTGCTCAGAGCCATTTGAAACATTTTTTTTTTCTACTGCGCAAACATATGGGTTACCCTCATCTGGTGTGAGACGTTCCCAGGGGGGGGGGGGGGGGGGCTCACGGGTGCCGAACCGCACAATAACCCTGGGTTCGGGGCGGCGGAGGGGTGAAGTGGACTGCGATAGTCGTCGTGGGGTTGTGGACCACTGCGGCTGCGGCGGAGTCGGAGCCGCTCCGTCCTTTCTAGGTCCCCGGTTAACATACAATAAAATACAAGTATGGAGACGGGCGAATAATGGTGAGAGATTTATGCTAAAATTGTTTCTGCTGATTAGACCGGAAAATTGCCACTGTACAGTTAGCGCTACTTGCAACAGTTAATAATTTTTGTGTGAGGGTGTCAGTTTTATTTGTTGTGGGCGATGTTTTCCTTGTCTTTCTCTGGAAATTTGCGGTAAGTCTGAATGGGACCAAACTGCTGAGGTCATCGGACCCTAGGCTTACTCACTGCTTCATCTAAATTAACCTACCTTACGCTAAGGACAGCACACACACACACACACACACACACACACACACACACATGGCCGAGGGAGGACTCGAACCTCCGACAGGGGGAGCCGCGCGAACCGTACAAGGCGCCTAAGACCACGCGGCCACCCCGCGCGGCTTCTTCCTCTGGCTCAAATGAGAAAGGTTCTACTGTATAAAAGCTTTTAAATTATTACCTCAGCTGCAGCCCTTTTATAATCATTTTATTTCTCTTAAATTATATGACATTTTCAGAAGTACCAATGCAGAACATAGTTTCTGCAACGCTTCACCATACTCCTCTGCGTATAAATGTTTCAAGGTATATAATTGGTAGCTCCTGTGTTTTGGTAACTAGATTTTACGAGGGCAGTTCAATAAGTAATGCAACACATTTTTTTTCTCGGCCAATTTTGGTTGAAAAAACCGGAAATTTCTTGTGGAATATTTTCAAACATTCCCGCTTCGTCTCGTATAGTTTCATTGACTTCCGACAGGTGGCAGCGCTGTACGGAGCTGTTAAAATGGCGTCTGTAACGGATGTGCGTTGCAAACAACGGGCAGTGATCGAGTTTCTTTTGGCGGAAAACCAGGGCATCTCAGATATTCATACGCGCTTGCAGAATGTCTGCGGTGATCTGGCAGTGGACAAAAGCACGGTGAGTCGTTGGGCAAAGCGTGTGTCATCATCGCCGCAAGGTCAAGCAAGACTGTCTTATCTCCCGCGTGCGGGCCGGCCGTGCACAGCTGTGACTCCTGCAATGGCGGAGCGTGCGAACACACTCGTTCAAGATGATCGACGGATCACCATCAAACAACTCAGTGCTCAACTTGACATCTCTGTTGGTAGTGCTGTCACAATTGTTCACCAGTTGGGATATTCAAAGGTTTGTTCCCGCTGGGTCCCTCGTTGTCTAACCAAACACCATAAAGAACAAAGGAGAACCGTCTGCGCGGAATTGCTTGCTCGTCATGTGGCTGAGGGTGACAATTTCTTGTCAAAGATTGTTACAGGCGATGAAATATGGGTTCATCACTTCGAACCTGAAACAAAACGGCAATCAATGGAGTGGCGCCACACCCACTCCCCTACCAAGAAAAAGTTTAAAGCCATACCCTCAGCCGGTAAAGTCATGGTTACAGTCTTCTGGGACGCTGAAGGTGTTATTCTGTTCGATGTCCTTCCTCATGGTCAAACGATCAACTCTGAAGTGTATTGTGCTACTCTTCAGAATTTGAAGAAACGACTTCAGCGTGTTCGTAGGCACAAAAATCTGAACGAACTTCTTCTTCATGACAACGCAAGACCTCACACAAGTCTTCGCACCGGAGAGCAGCTCACAAAACTTCAGTGGACTGTTCTTCCTCATGCACCCTACAGCCCCGATCTCGCACCGTCGGATTTACATATGTTTGGCCCAATGAAGGACGCAATCCGTGGGAGGCACTACGCGGATGATGAAGAAGTTATTGATGCAGTACAACGTTGGCTCCGACATCGACCAGTGGAATGGTACCGTGCAGGCATACAGGCCCTCATTTCAAGGTGGCGTAAGGCCGTAGCATTGAATGGAGATTACGCTGGAAAATAGTGTTGTGTAGCTAAAAGATTGGGGAATAACCTGGTGTATTTCAATGCTGAATAAAACAACCCCTGTTTCAGAAAAAAAATGTGTTGCATTACTTATTGAACTGCCCTCGTATCACTTGTTTAAACCGGCGTTTTAAAGTTGTAAATGCTCAGTTTATTGGTGTTTCTTTCTCTGTCTTATAGTTCTGCATTATCCGTTAATTATTATTACTGTTCAAAGGCTTCAGTGCGCTGGTTATGTAAAAAGCAGTGAATCAGAAGTATCTCATTAATTTTCTGAGGTAAAAGTTGTGCAACTAAACCATTTACTAAAAGCTTTTTTATTTATTAATATTACAGATATTATTTAATTAGAATGAAGTAAAGGTTCCTTTATGGCTCAATGTTTTTCAAAAAATTGTATCATTGATTGAAGGGCAGGCTAATAAATCCTTGAGCCAATATCCTGGTCAAAATTATTCCTGGCACCTTAACACTTCTTACTCGCCGCCACTGACAGGAAAACCAGAGCATGTGGTAACAAGAAAGAAAACAAAAGCTGAAACTTCAACGGAACATTATAACAATATATTTACTTTTGTGCGTTAACATACAGCTATAATCGGCTGTGGAAATATTGTAATGTCTCTTTATGTTCTGCTAATTATCTCTGCACAATTCTATGAGTGAATTACGTTTCCTACTTGACCATCTATATACCCGCATAATCGATGCGCAAAGTAGTGCAGTACTATTACTATTCCATGAGCGCGTAATTACTCTTCGTAATATTTTCTCTGGTGTGCATTGAGAGGACTTCTAGGATCTTCTCCGTGCCGAATAGCCGCATCGAATAATTGTAATTTTGCTATCGAGAGTACTGGAAGAAAGAGATTGAAAATATATTGTATGCTAATCAAGAGAATATATACTGAGCATTTACATCAAAGGTCTGTAAGGAATTTCATTATATATTCTCTGATTAGAAATTTGCACGGAGGTGTCGTTTCGTTGGTAATCAGAAGGGAACTTCCGATGAATTGGAAACGAACCTGCAATTATTAGATCCAAGAGCTCCATTATTTCATCAGATAATTAAACTCTATCAAAGCAAACTTTCCGCTTGATCTGAGGTTTCCCGACTGACTACGCAACGCAAGAAAACCAAGACATTTTATTTTCACAGGATTGCAGATCGCTTCGAATCATCGAGACTGCGAACAAGGAGAGTCATCTCCGATTCCGATTAAACAAGTAAAGTTTAATAATAACTTTCTTGAGCGACTGTGATGACTGTGATATGGCTCCTTATGAATGAGATCATTAATAAAATACTAATAACTAACTTTCCCCCTCATCAGCAACCAGTATAAACACAATATTAATTAAAATTATAATATATTTTCAGAGAAAAGCACATAATGATATATATTGTACGTTAGGCCAATAGACATAACTAGTTATTGTAGTGGTTTTGAATACCTTTACTGGTCAGGCTAAATGATTATTGAAAATATAATTGTTTTTGGATAGCTCAACATGAATTTCCTTAGTGACCGAAGTTTATCATGCATTTAGCGGTATAATAAGGTGCGGAAAAACTATTTTGCCGTATGTAACTTCCGTCCGATTGCGACGAAACAATTTGCGACTGTGAACCATCAAAATTTGCAGAAACATAAATGAAAATTAAATACGTATGGTCATGAAGTAGTGAGACATAGGTTCTATACTAAATAATTAGTCCATACACAAGTTCCATTTAACTTTGAATTTATGGCAATCGATATATAACGAACTTACATTTTTTAACATTTCCAGATACACATCGCACAATATAGCTTCTCACATGAATCTACTGCTATGTAGCATGGCACTTTCACATTACACTAAAATAATATTTTTTAAACAATAGTAACACGGTGGCAAGACATGCGTGTCCGACACAAATTACGAGATACAGAAGAATGCGTAACTGTTCAGCGAGAATATCTCGTACATCAAAAGAATGTGTAAAAATGGTCTTCTTTTGTTCGCCTTTCGCGCAGAGGCTTTCAAAGTCAATTGCTCACTGTATCTCTGACGGCGCTGAGACAATAAAGACGTCACAGGACGTTATTTGCTAACTGTAGCTGTTGCCGAGCGACTGCTCGGTTAGAGATAATTTAAAATGGTAGGGCAATCACATAATGTTACAACATGTCTGGGTAATAGAAAAAAGGAAAACAATTGTGTTTTGATCAAGGCAGATCCCCCCCCCCCCACAAAAAAATCAAATTTATTTTTAAGCAGTCACGGACACAAGACCTTCAGTTTCAAGATGATTAGGATAAAGTCCGGTTACCAAAACACAGGAGGTGCCAGTATATACCTTGAAACACTTATACACAAAAGAATTATGGTTAAGCGTTGCAGAATATATTCTACACTGGCACTCTCAAAATCATAAAATAGCTAAAGAAAAACAAAATGATTGTAGAGTGTCTCCAGCTGACGTAATAATTTTACAGATTCAATAAGTACAACCGTTATCATTTGACCCAGAGAAAACTAAGGAAAACGTCGTCACTCATAATAAATAAAACTGAGAAACACACACTTGAAGTATTAATCATGGCAAGCAGCGATAAGTTCAAGGTTGGGTGTCAATTTTCCGGTTAGATCCGCAGAAAGAAGTTTAGCAAAAGCTCTTTTCCTCTGTAAGCGTCCTGGAGCAACGGTTTATAATGCTCGACGTTGTGTGCCAAAAAATGATCTGCTTATAAGAGTCGGTGATCCCTCACAGTTACGGTGGGCCGGGGCGACAGCTTCGCGTGCGTGCTTCGAACAACAACTTAATGCGATTCTATTGTAGAACATCATCGCCAATGACAGCAGGTATATCGAACATGTCATAACCTAAATCCGAATATCTGTTCAGTAGGTAACTAATTTACATGTTTATTCATGTGGTTCAGTAATTGTCACTCTGTACATTCTTCTACTTAGAACGTCCACCAGTTGCCCCACAACATGACTACACAGAGATAATGGAAACCCCCAGCATGCGGAAAGTAATCCAGGCCCAGAAAATTATGAGCAGGTCATGCCTGTGAGACCTAAACTATAAATTTTAATAGGCACAACTTTAAAGAATAACGTGATTTTAAAGGCCCTCGATGTAGGTCATAAAGTGGAGATTTACAGAAGAAATATTGTAATATGAATGGAATGTGTCTTACAGAAACAATCTTTCAGTTAACACATTAATTTATTCAATAAACATATTCATATCGAACAGATTATGAAAGACAGTGCAATTTCTTTACAAACTCTATACATACAAATTGTAATTAGTCGATTTCCGTCGGTTCACAGAATTACTTGACTGAATGATACAAGTAGGCCTCCTAATGCACATATCGATCTGAACATGAATCTCAATGTTCATTAACCCCAAACGAAAACAGTGACTGAAAATCTGCTGGTTACTCAAGAGGATCAAACATTCAATACAGCAATGTTGGACACGAGACAGGCGATCGATCGTACAGGTGTCTGCAAGTGTGCACCGAGGAATGCGCTGTCACGCCTATGCTGCCGCTTATGCTCTCTGTCGTGCAAATGGCTCTGCCGTTGAGAAGCTGAGGGCGTATTGCTCCTGCCGCAACTTCAGACTCCGTTTGCCTCCTAAGATGATCGCTGATCTCCATCTTCAGGGACACCCCGCCGACAGGCAACCCCAGCCGTTGCACTTATGCTTGGCCCCTGGGAACGCCACGGGACTGTCAGCCGCTACCATAGTGGCTACAGCACTGATCTCCAGATGACGTTGATGCAGTGTTCGATTTGTGCTTTTACCAGTGGTGGGGGGTTGTCTTAGGGGGTTAGTATAATTATAAATGTTACTAGCTTGGACCGTGGTGTTACCCATGGTTAAACAGTTATTTATAAATACACTCCTGGAATTGAAATAAGAACACCGTGAATTCATTGTCCCAGGAAGGGGAAACTTTATTGACACATTCCTGGGGGCAGATACATCACATGATCACACTGACAGAACCACAGGCACATAGACACAGGCAACAGAGCATGCACAATGTCGGCACTAGTACAGTGTATATCCACCTTTCGCAGCAATGCAGGCTGCTATTCTCCCATGGAGACGATCGTAGAGATGCTGGATGTAGTCCTGTGGAACGGCTTGCCATGCCATTTCCACCTGGCACCTCAGTTGGACCAGCGTTCGTGCTGGACGTGCAGACCGCGTGAGACGACGCTTCATCCAGTCCCAAACATGCTCAATGGGGGACAGATCCGGAGATCTTGCTGGCCAGGGTAGTTGACTTACACCTTCTAGAGCACGTTGGGTGGCACGGGATACATGCGGACGTGCATTGTCCTGTTGGAACAGCAAGTTCCCTTGCCGGTCTAGGAATGGTAGAACGATGGGTTCGATGACGGTTTGGATGTACCGTGCACTATTCAGTGTCCCCTCGACGATCACCAGTGGTGTACGGCCAGTGTAGGAGATCGCTCCCCACACCATGATGCCGGGTGTTGGCCCTGTGTGCCTCGGTCATATGCAGTCCTGATTGTGGCGCTCACCTGCACGGCGCCAAACACGCATACGACCATCATTGGCACCAAGGCAGAAGCGACTCTCATCGCTGAAGACGACACGTCTCCATTCGTCCCTCCATTCACGCCTGTCGCGACACCACTGGAGGCGGGCTGCACGATGTTGGGGCGTGAGCGGAAGACGGCGTAACGGTGTGCGGGACCGTAGCCCAGCTTCATGGAGACGGTTGCGAATGGTCCTCGCCGATACCCCAGGAGCAACAGTGTCCCTAATTTGCTGGGAAGTGGCGGTGAGGTCCCCTACGGCACTGCGTAGGATCCTACGGTCTTGGCGTGCATCCGTGCGTCGCTGCGGTCCGGTCCCAGGTCGACGGGCACGTGCACCTTCCGCCGACCACTGGCGACAACATCGATGTACTGTGGAGACCTCACGCCCCACGTGTTGAGCAATTCGGCGGTACGTCCACCCGGCCTCCCGCATGCCCACTATACGCCCTCGCTCAAAGTCCGTCAACTGCACATACGGTTCACGTCCACGCTGTCGCGGCATGCTACCAGTGTTAAAGACTGCGATGGAGCTCCGTATGCCACGGCAAACTGGCTGACACTGACGACGGCGGTGCACAAATGCTGCGCAGCTAGCGCCATTCGACGGCCAACACCGCGGTTCCTGGTGTGTCCGCTGTGCCGTGCGTGTGATCATTGCTTGTACAGCCCTCTCGCAGTGTCCGGAGCAAGTATGGTGGGTCTGACACACCGGTGTCAATGTGTTCTTTTTTCCATTTCCAGGAGTGTGGATGCTAAAGCCGAAACTCACTATTCACGCGTAAGCACTATTAGAAAAGCCATCCCATGTTATATCTTTAAAAGTACGTTATAGGTAAAGCTTATTTACAAAATCATCTACATACAGGTATACGAGGGGAATTCAAAAAGTAAAGGGACATTTGTGAAAAGCTGTACTTATTCTGATGATAGAAAACTGAAACATGCTTTATTTTTCTACGTAACCCCCTGGACTTCAATGCAGTTTTCCCGAAGTTTTACGAGTTTTTTTATTTCATCAGAAAATACGTTTATCGGTTGCACCGTATCGCACCGCAGCAATAACGTCTTTATCACTTCATCACTTTCAAATCTTCTTCCCTGTAGTGCTTCTGTTAGGGGTCCAAACATGTGAAAATCGCTTGGAGCTAGGCCTGGACTGTATGGTGGATGTTCCAGCACCTCGAATCTCCTTTATTGCGTCGTCTGTCCGTTTGGCAGAATGTGGGCGAGCGTTATCTTGCTGTAGGATGAAACTCTTCACAGTTTTCCACGACGTTTGGATCTGATCGCAGGTTTCAGTTTCGTACGCAACACATCACATCCACCATACAATACAGACCTGGTTGTAAAGTCTCGTTTACGCTTGTCGTTTTGTTCTAAATGTTTTGAAATGCTTACCTACTACATAACACTTTTTCAAAATTAATAAGCAAACATATTAATAGTATTAATAGTAAGACTGTATTAAAAACTTTCAGTGTTCGGCTCCACATATTTAAATTATACGTAAAGTTTTACTCCAGTGCGTGGAAATAAACATCCCAGGTTGGGATGCACAAACTAAAACCAGAGGAGGGGGTGGTCTGTTGCAGAGGGGGGGGGGGGGGGGGGAAATCCGCCCCATGCCCCCCTGCAAATCGCACACTGCGTTGATGATACTTTTCCATACGGCACACTGCCCTTCCACTCTGCCGCACCAATACAGGGAGCCAAGGAGTAGCACTAAATACGCTGCACACTGCCAAATGTGCTCTCCGGTGCGTCAACTGTTTCTCATCTGCCCAGCAGCAGCTGGCAAAGCTCGTGGGAAGAACGAAGCGGACGACATTTTAATTTCATGGCACATACTGGATAAATTCCTACCTCCGTAGCCGAGGCAGCGAAACACAAACGGTACTTGATTTGATATCAACGTACGGAACTGCAGCGGGCAGTAACATGAATGTGGCCAAATCCGCGGCGATGTCCATTAGACGCGGCCTCTCACACGACGACTTAGCACCTCTCCCGTGTGTACAAAAACTACGATACCTCGGTATCATTTTCACCTCCACCGTGTGCCTCTCCGCTGCCATCAATTTTCGGCGTCCACTCCAAACTATCCGCACGACAGGGCGACAAAATCTTCTCCGACGACTCGATCCTTCACAACGTGTCCAATACCTCAATCAACATGTGGCGTCCAGAATGGTCAACATCGCACAGGTCCTCCCGCTACCATCAACTATTGGACGCTGCCTTCGGATACTTCCTCACGCCTGGTACGCTCTTTAAGGTCCGCTACGACACGCTCACCCTTCCCCCGCGAGCGGGGGGCCTCGGCCTTGTCAATGCGCGACTCCGCGCGGCGTCCTTGTACATGTCCACCATGCACAAGCAGTGGCACGGGGGCACCTCGCTTACGCGCAGCTTGCTGGAAATTCTTGTCCCCGCGACCATAACACCACCAGTACCAGTCGGACACATCGAGCACCATCTGACGCACATTTCTGCTTTCACCGTCGACTTAAGTTATGCTCACACACACTTACCGACACGCGTTCTCCTCGACCTAAAGATTTTTACACCCCATTGCTTCGTTCCATATCCAGCAACAATACCGAACTCAGACATCTGTCCAAGAGGTGGCCAACGTCATATCCACCAGCCTTTTCTTCCCTCCAACGTCCGGGCAACATGGTACCTAGTCGCAAATGGGAAATTCGCCACAAATCAACGTCTTCACGCCATCGGACTAACGGACTCTTCACTTTGTTCCATTTGGCACCTCAAGGATGACGATGTCCATCAACTGACTTGTGCTGCCACCAGTGACATCTGGAAACTTGTCCGACAGTTTTTGCCTGTTACCTCCGCGTTCCGCCGGACTCGATTGACCCATGGACTTTTATCCATCCTGAGGATACTTATTTCCCCGCCACCAAAAATCATGCGATTGTATGGGTCAAGGGATGGGCGATCAGCTACATGTATAATGATGGCGACAAATAACGCCTTGATTTCTGGCAGTACTTACAAACCGCCCACAGTGAAGTCGAGCACCGACCGCGCTACCGCGCCTTCTTCGCCAATTACCTACATGCGATCTTTACTTCACCTCCGCTCAGTTGGATGGTGCCACCCGCCGACAGCACTCCCCCCCCCCCCCCCCCCCCGCTGCTGACATCTGAGACTCCCCGCGCTACTTTCCATATTGTAACCCACAGTGGAGTAGGCGCATGGACGCGCGCCTCCTTTCTTTTATGTACTGTACCAGAACACACTGGTCTTTCACCCACTCCACTGTATATTGCTTCACACCTCTTAGCTTAGATCAGTATTATTATTCTTTTTTCCTACACCTAGTTAATAAAAAAAAATTGCTCGCCTTGTACGAGTGTAATGTCTCGTGTTATTTCCGCCGGAAGGATAACATTTCTATTGTATTTAAGCTTGTACCAATGAAGATCTTTTGTTCATTTAAACCTGTTCCTAGTAAAAATAAAAAATAAAAAAATAAAAAATGGTAAAATAAAATAAAAATTAATCAGAAAGCTACTTTGAGGGAATGATTCAGGGATGGCAGGGGGGAGACATCGCGGCCAGGCCTCGGGTTCCGACCCCTGCCCGCCTTGTCTCCATCTACTCATAACTGACCAATCAAAAAAAAAAAAAAAAGGTCGCTAATGCATGCCTGTGCAGTGGCGCTAGATTCGGAGGTAAGCCGGTTCGAATCCTGGTGCTGGATGAAATTTTCACCTCCCATTTTTGCCCGGCGAGGGGAGGAGGAGTAGCGGCGTAAAGTTCCTGATCACCACTCTTTGCGCCAATATCTTGGATTAAATTCCAAACCTGTCCGCAGTGTCTCGTGAAGTGAGGGCATGCGACACTGTTCATGGTAACATATCTGCTGGATAGGGACGTTAATCTAGCAGCCCTCTTGGCACTTTTCTAGAGGACTAGACTATCTGCCAGCAACGGGTTTCACTCCTCCTTTCCCTTCATAACAACACAAACCCAACTCACAAAAGTCACCCTCACGACACAGACACACAGCTGCACTTCATAACAGGTCAGAGGAAGGCAACGGCAAGGCACCTCCACTGGGTTCTTGCCATGAGCGGCGGTGCAGGATTCCCGCAACTGCTACCCCTACGCTCGTTCCCTGAGTATGCGATTATTCCATTCTATCTACTGCATAAATGTTTTTCTGCCTCTGGAACTTGTTCCGGTAATTTTGATTATGACTCACACTGATAATAAATCTCGTAAGGATTTTACCTTGTAACAATCCTGTGTTTCTCACTTTTCTAAATTGAAACGATCAATATCAGTCTCTCTGTATTTACGTCTCCTATACCACATTTTGGTCGATTTGTAAGTGTCTTGGTTTTTGCTGGAGAGATCGGTTTAGTAACGTACATTTCGGTTAATACTAGTTCTGTATCGTTTACAAAGTTATGGAGAAGATTCGGTATGTTTTTATGCAAGAATGCAATAACTCGAAAAAGTTAGTCATCCTGGTGCTTTTTGTGTGTCCAGTTCAAATAAAAATAAACAATGCCATCTGTTTTGTAAAGTAAAAATTAATCCAGTGTACAATATCGGTACGTAAGTAATAATTTGATTATCAGCATTCGGAACGGCAGTAAACATTTATACCAATATCTTCTTCTTCTTGCGTTACGGCCTCTGTAAGACCACGGGTAGCCCTTTCATGGACTGCGTTTTTCTCTTCTTCTCCCAGAACCTCTTCATTTTTTTCTTCTTCTCTTCCGCTCTTCTTCCGAGATCTTCAGTTTCCGTTTCTCCTGTAGGCTCCACTGGTGACACTCTAATCGCCGGCCGGAGTGGGCGAGCGGTTCTAGGCGCTACAGTCTGGAACTGCGCGACCGCTACAGTCGCAGGTTCGAATCCTGCCTCGGGCATGAATGTGTGTGATGTCCTTAGTTACGTTTAAGTAGTTCTGAGTTCTAGGGGACTGATGACCTCAGAAGTTAAGTCCCATAGTGCTCAGAGCCATTTGAACCATTTTGACACTCTAATCTTTTCCTGTATTCTTCTCTGTCATTGATCTCCGGCATATTGGTCTGTGTATATTTGTTCCTTCAATTTTCCTTTCCTTCCACCTTGATCCCCAATTCCAACCAGTCCTTCCGAACTTCAAAAACCCACTTGGGTTGGGTTATTTGGGGGTGGAGACCAGACAGAGAGGTCATCGGTCTCATCGGTTTAGGGAAGATTGGGGAAGGAAGTCGGCCGTGCTCTTTCAAATGGACCATCCTGGCATTCGTCTGGAGCGATTTAGGGAAATCACGGAAAACCTAAATCAGGATGGCCGGGCGCGGGATTGAACCGTCGTCCTCCCGAACGCACTTGGGTCCTGTCTTTCCCCTTGTCCTCCCTGTTGTTTCCCCTAATCTCTTCGTCACTTTGTCCATACCCATTCTAACTACATGTCCAACAAACCTTGCCCTTTTGAGTCTGATTTCCCCCGATATTGTTCTCATGTTCCACTAGAATCCTTCCCTTGGTCTTCGCATCCACCTCTCTCCACCTCTTTTGGGACCTAGTATTTTTCTCAGTACCTTTCTCTCTTCTTTCTCTAATTGTTTTGCCCCATTTCTTCCTAGTGTCATAGTCTCAGCAGCATATAATACTGCATTCCTCACCGTTGCCTTGTAGTCGCTTATCTTTGCCTCTGTGGATATATTCTGTTAATTGTACATCTCTCTCGTTATGCAGAAGGCTGACCTCATCTTCTTTATTGTGTCTGTTATTCCCTCTTGCTCCTGTTCCTTCCTGTTATAAATTCTCCCTGGTATTTAAATTTGTCCACCATTTGCACAGTGCCTTCCGCTGTTTCCCAGACTGCAGTGGTATTTAATGTACATTAAGTATTCATATGTATACCAACATCAATACTTAATGTACATTTTTGGTTCAGTAATGTCTTTCGACTTTTGATGGAACCTTTGTGGCACGCTTCTTATATGGAGTTAATTGGGTGCACTAGAAGAAGTCACACATGTTTGAGACTTTTCTACTCCGTTGAATGAAATCTGACCATGGCTTGGTGTTACTAATGGAAGTTCTGAGAAAGAAGTGTAAAATTTGTGAACAGTTTTAATTGTGAATCAGTGGATATGAATATTTTGCTTCAGGATGAAATAAATCAAGAAGATGATTATAACAAACAATGTTCCAACATTTCAAAACCCAGACCTATTTAACGCAAAATTCCAATAAAATATTTCAGCACCTGGACTACTGCAGTTATCAAGTGCAACACAAGTAATCACCGATTTTTCATATAATAATTCCCTCCTACGAATTTACTAACGCTGCAGTATGAATGGTGATTCACTGCAATTGCATACTAACATCCTTGTTTATGGCAGTCTCACCTGTGTGCAAGAAGTGGTTAGAACCAGAGAATTAATACGCTTCACATAAGCTGATGTGATTCAGGTACGAAAACTGTTGTTATGTAGATTAATATCTTTATCAAACATCCACCGAGAGAGCTCCATAGAGCACAGAAAGTCGTATGACGCATTTGTTCCCCCATCTTTATATGACTCAGTTTTATGTAGCACGTTGTGTTTCGGACTTTGTGGTGAGGTCAGACGAATGCTCTGTTTCCTTCATTTTGTAGTATAATTATATCTAGTGGAATGGGCTTCGTCTGAAACCAATAAATAAAATTTTGAAAATGTCTTATGATGCAGGCTTGCACAGAACGTTAGATGGGCCATTATGAGTTGGTAAGGCTATCATACGCGCACTAGGCTGGAATGGCTTTGAATGTCCAGTGAACAGAGAAATGATATTTTTCTCAAATGTTCCGGAAGCTTCGTGCCAAACGTAGACATCTTGTAAGATGAGAGTTGGTAGGGACGTCAGGGCCGTAGTGAAGTCCTCTTTGGAGATCTGTCGAGCAAGATATCGAGTTATTGATGACATCGCGAAATGGTACACTACATTAATTAATCCTTCAGGTTTGTTGTTGTTGTGGTCTTCAGTCCTGAGACTGGTTTGATGCAGCTCTCCATGCTACTCTATCCTGTGCAAGCTTCTTCATCTCCCAGTACCTACTGCAACCTACATCCTTCTGAATCTGCTTAGTGTATTCATCTCTTGGTCTCCCCCTACGATTTTTACCCTCCACGCTGCCCTCCAATAATACTACACTCGTGCTCATAAATTAAGGATAATGCTGATACATGGTGAAACACGCTCTGGTGGACGGTTTGCAGGTTTAAATCACCTCGGGGTATGACCATGCGGTGCATTTGACCTGCGGTCGTCGCACGGTGGCGCTGGCAGCAGTCCACATACGCAGAGGTGTGTTGGTGCATGTCAGAGTACGGTGCAGCGAGTAGGTGTGCAGACGTTTTCAGACGTGCTAATGGTGACTGTGTGATGAAAATGGCTCAAAGAGCACACATTTATGACGTTATGAGGGGTAGAATACTAAGGCGACTGGAGGCTCGTCAAACACAGCAGGTCGTAGCACGGGCCCTCCAATTGCCACAAAGTGTGATCTCAAGATTATGGCAACGATTCCAGCAAACAGGAAACGTGTCCAGGCCCTACAGTATGGGACATCCACAGTGTAGAACACCATAAGAAGACCGATATCTCACCACGGTCACGGAGTACTTTAGGTAGCCTTGCTCGGGGCCTTACCGCAGCCACTGGAACAGTTGTCTCCAGACACACAGTCAACAGATGACTGAACAGACATGGTTTATTCGCTCGGAGACCTGCATGGTGCATTTCATTGACCCCTGGTTACAGGAGAGCCTGTAAAGCCTGGTGCCAAGAGCACAGTACATGGTCATTGGAACACTGGTCCCAGGTTATGTTCACGGACGAGTCCAGGTATAGTCTGAACAGTGATTCTTGCCGGGCTGTCATCTGGCATGAACCCAGGAACCAGATACCAACCCCTTAATGTCCTTGAAAGGGACCTGAATGGAGGACATTGTTTGATGGTGTGGGGTGGGATTATGATTGATGCACGTACACCCCTGCATGTCTTTGACAGAGAAACTGTAACGGGTCAGGTGTATCGGGGCGTCATTTTGCACCAGTATGTCTACCTTTTCAGGGGTGCAGTGGGCCCCACCTTCCTCCTGATGGATGATAACGCACGGACCCACCGAGCTTCCATCGTGGAGGAGTACCTTGAAACAGAAAATATCAGGCGAATGGAGTGGCCTGCCTGTTCTCCAGACCTAAACCCCATCGAGCACGTCTGGGATGCTCTCGGTCGACGTATCGCTGCACGTCTTCAAAGCTCTACGAGACTTCAGGAGCTCCGACAGGCACTGGTGCAAGATTGGGAGGCTATACCCCAGCTGCTGCTCGATCACCTGATCCAGAGTATGCCAACCCGTTATGCCGTCTGTGTACGTCTGCATGGTGATCATATCCCATATTGATGTCGAGGTACATGCTCAGTTAACAGTGGCGTTTTGTAGCACATGTGTTTCCGGACGGTTTTCTCAACTTATCACCAATACTGTGGAGTTACAGATCTGTGTCGTGTGTGTTCCCTATGTACCTATGCTATTAGCGCCAGTTTTGTGTAGTGCCACATTGTGTGGCACCACATTCTGTAATTATCCTTAATTTATGAGCATGAGTGTAGAAAAAAACCACAGGTGTGGAAAGGGACCTCAGTGCATCACCAGAACTTAATACGAGGTGCATTCAAGTTCTAAGGCCTCCGATTTTTTTTCTAATTAACTACTCACCCGAAATCGATGAAACTGGCGTTACTTCTCGACGTAATCGCCCTGCAGACGTACACATTTTTCACAACGCTGACGCCATAATTCCATGGCAGCGGCGAAGGCTTCTTTAGGAGTCTGTTTTGACCACTGGAAAATCGCTGAGGCAATAGCAGCACGGTTGGTGAATGTGCGGCCACGGAGAGTGTCTTTCATTGTTGGAAAAAGCCAAAAGTCACTAGGAGCCAGGTCAGGTGAGTAGGGAGCATGACGAATCACTTCAAAGTTGTTATCACGAAGAAACTGTTGCGTAACGTAAGCTCGATGTGCGGCTGCGTTGTCTTGGTGAAACAGCACACGCGCAGCCCTTCCCGGACGTTTTTATTGCAGTGCAGGAAGGAATTTGTTCTTCAAAACATTTTCGTAGGATGCACCTGTTACCGTAGTGCCCTTTGGAACGCAATGGGTAAGGATTACACCCTCGCTGTCCCAGAACATGGACACCATCATTTTTTCAGCACTGGCGGTTATCCGAAATATTTTTGGTGGCGGTGAATCTGTGTGCTTCCATTGAGCTGACTGGCGCTTTGTTTCTGGATTGAAAAATGGCATCCACGTCTCATCCATTCATGCTGTCGTTGCACGTCAACATTGCTTCACAACACGCCACACGGGCAGCCGTGTGGTCGTCCGTCAGCATTCGTGGCACCCACCTGGATGATACTTTTCGCATTTTCAGGTAGTCATGCAGGATTGTGTGCACAGAACCCACAGAAATGCCAACTCTGGAGGCGATCTGTTCAACAGTCATTCGGCGATCCCCCAAAACAATTCTCTCCACTTTCTCGATCATGTCGTCAGACCGGCTTGTGCGAGCCCGAGGTTGTTTCGGTTTGTTGTCATATGATGTTCTGTCTTCGTTCAACTGTCACACCCACGAACGCACTTTCGACACATCCGTAACTCCATAACCACATGTCTCCTTCGACTGTCGATGAATTTCAATTGGTTTCACACCACGCAAATTCAGAATACGAATGATTGCACGCTGTTCAAGTAAGGAAAACGTCGCCATTTTAAGTATTTAAAACAGTTCTCATTCTCGCCGCTGGCGGTAATATTCCATCTGCCGTATGGTGCTGCCATCTCTGGGACGTATTGACAATGAACGCGGCCTCATTTTAAAACAATGCACATGTTTCTATCTCTTTCCAGTCCGGAGAAAAAAAATCGGAGGCCTTAGAACTTGAATGCACCTCGTAAGTGATTATCTATTCATTAGTTTATAAATTTAATATTGATGCATACAAGGATACTTACTAGAGTAGGGACGGCAGCCGGCCAGGGTGGCCGAGCGGTTCTAGGCGCTTCAGTCTGGAACTGGGCGACCACTACAGTCGCAGGTTCGAATCCTGCCTCGGGCATGGATGTGTGTGATGTCCTTAGGTTAGTTAGGTTTAAATAGTTCTAAGTTCTAAGGGACTGATGACCTCAGAAGTTAAGTCCCATAGTGCTCAGAGCCATTAGAATCATTTAGGGACGGCAGCTAACGCTTCAGTGACCAGCTTAAGTGGAGTACAAAGATGTTTCGCAAAATATTAGTGTCGCTGCTAGCAACTGACTTCAGAAACTACTACTGGAGTTCAAACACTATGCCAAGAAATCCCAACAGTTTCTTATTAGCTACAGAATTTACATATACATATACACACTTCAGTAGGAAGCCTGCATGCTCGGTCCGCCGGACAAACAGTCAAACAAGTCGTATTAATGAGTTTTATTTTAATAAGAAAATTACAATACTTAACTTTGGCAACTACACAAGCAAAGGGCGACATACGAAATAATCAGTCTTTGCAATGACTGCTGATCTATAACTGACAAAAGTCTGTCCTGAACTGCTATCGAAGTTGCTATCGTTGATGCTGCTGTCCAAGTCGCTAATGTTGAAGCTGCTATTGAACTGGGTAATCTTGAAGCTGCTATTGAACTGGGCCATCACCAGTCGGTCGCTGCGCTTACGTCGCGTTGTCATCCTGGAGGGAGGTCTGATCAGCATGCGATTGGCTGACTTCTTCTCACAGCCTTCTCTTCTCTGTCGTTCCCGACTGGCGTGCCGGAGCTTGATTTTACGCCGTAACACAAGCAGTGACGTGTGTCTCTCAGTGATTATAATTTTGACTGTGCCAATATTCAGAATGATAGTAGTTCGCATTCTTTAGTCATCACGCCGATGCTTCGGTATGGTAAATGATTCAGGTGCTTGGTTTCGCATTTGCGTGGTTTTTTTTTTGTGCTGCTAAGCTCTCATACAAGTTGCTGTCCTGTTTGGTTGTGAGATCAGATTCGATTTTTTGTTATGTTACCCAGTCGAAAATATGCTAGGTCAGCAAAAACTTGTAGTAAAGAGTTACATGTCCACATTCCTTTTTGTAGGAAAGACTGAAACTTTCACGTGACAACTGTAGTAATAGTGCCTCAATTTTAGAGATGTAAGTTCTATCTGAAAAGCTTATTAAGTTAAGAGATTACACTTGGTTATATTCTGGCTAACATTTAATCTTTATCTCTTGTGCGCATTTCGCTCATGTTCTTGTATAAGCATGACTGACGTTCATCATATGAAAGTGCAAATGGGAAGGCGGAAGCCTAAGATCAACATCATTCGTGTGCTCTCGCAATCAGGTGCGGAACATGGCTGTATTTGTCAAATCAGTGTATTCTTGTATTCCTGCGTATTAGAGGACTGTGCCCATCGCTAGTAACTCTTCACAATCCCGGCAAGAATATTTGATTGGCTATCCGCTTCTCTACTTGGTCATCTCTTTACAGTATTATAAAAAGCATAACTGTAGCTCGTTTTAAAGAGGGTAAAAAGCAGCAGGATTAACCTTGGATGCATTAATTACGGTAAGAGCTGCACTGTTGGTTTTAAGACACTTGCAAAATCACCACTACGTGGTAGTATTGTCGACATGGATCTTTACTAGTGGAATAAGTAGCAAGGCACCTAAGCATCCAAGTTACTGGACTTCTATAATGAGCAAAGTAGCAAGAAAACAACGATTGTTTGAAACCCAGCTATGTCAGATTGTACACGAGACCCACAAAGCAGTAGATGAAGGCGCCGAGGTAGAGCCAGTGTTCCTTGACATCCGGGAGGCATTCGACACAGTTCCGCACTGCCGCCTAATGAACAAAATACGAGCGTACGGAATGTAAGAACAACTGTGAGTTTGGATCGAAGAGTTTCTAGCAAACGGGACACAGCATGCCACTCTGATCGGAGAGAAGTCTTCGTCGTAAAAATATCTTCGAGTGTGCCCCAGGGGAGTGTTATGGGACCATTACTTCTCGCTATACACAGGGGGAGTCACTAATTATTGCAACCAAGAATAACTCCGAAAGTATGATAGGAGCTGAAAAGTTGGTGGGACAGAAGTTGCATGGGACAACGGGGGCCATAATAAGACGTTGGTTTTTTGTTGCTAGGCGGGGTCGCTTCAGAGGTATGAAGGTCTACTTTGTTTTTTAAATGGGATCTCATAGTTTCGTACTTATTTTCTGATAGCGGCTGTAACGTCCCCTTAGAAAAATTTATGAATTACTGAGCTGATAAAACTCTTAAGCTATTTTATTTACAAACAGCTGAGCAAAACTGAATGTACTCAGACATTTCGCTATTTACCTATTCTGATCAACACTAAACTGACACACAATATTTTTAGCGCAACGCAATCTGACTTTCAATAATCCCTACAAAAGACTAACATTAACCTATACCTTCCACAAATCACTTACCTCACAAAAATCTTCGTTACTCGAACTACTGCAGTACAGCGAGCGCCACTACTGCCAGCTAAATAAAAGATTCAAACTACTGAAGGCACTAACTACTGATAGGCATAGATAGCAAATGAAAGATTTTGATAGAGAACAAACAATGTATTTACCTTAATAGTGTTCAAAAGTCATAATATATATAGCAGTTCATGACATCCAGTCTTACAAATTTACTGTCTCTGATGGACACACGTCCAGATCATCCGCTCTCAAAACTCCGCCATTTCTCTCCCCACATCCACCACTGCTGGCGGCTCACCTCCAACTGTGCAACTCTACATTACTGTTAACATCCAGCTACCCAACACTACAACAGCAAACAACAATGCAAACCAGCCACAGACTGCACACAGCACAGCCAGTGATTTTCATATAGAGCGCTACATGGCGTTACCAACATAAAAACCTAAACAGCCTACTTACATAGCCCCCATGCTCCCCACAAAAAATTTTACAAATTGTTTTGGGCAGTGGCCAATACAAATTTGAAAAAAATTTACATAATTACAATAACAAAGAAATCATATGCACACACTTATTGATACACTGTTGGTCAAAATCAAAAATTGTTCTCATAAAGACAGTCCTGATCATATATCACAATAGTAATTACAGTTTTTTTCACAAGTCTCAATAGTAAAAGAAAATGCACACGAAAGTAATGGATTTCCATGCAGTCTTGAAGAAGTAGTGTTGTCCTTCCAATGGAAAGACATTGCTGACTCTTGACATGCAGACAGGTAATGGGCCACATCAGAGCAAACCCACAGCAGAGTCAGTCGAAGTTTTGAAGAATATTGGTAGGCAGGTCATCACAGAGTATACCCATTGTAGTCCTAGTAGAGATTATGGTATTGTTGGGCCACTAGAGGTGCAGACCCACTGCAGTCCTTGTAGAGATAATGGTACTGATCAGTCATCAAAGGTGTAGACACACTGTAGTCCTTGTAGAGACGGCCAGCAGCCATCTATTGCGTCTGTGCAGGTGCACAATCACCATCGAAGAGTCTTGTGGAGAATATAGCAAGTCCATAAACCACCACTTGTGCACTCACAAAGTTTTTGGAATTGTTCTTAGGACCATCAATGCTGCTAATCAGTCCCTTGCTGAATTATTAACACACGTCCAAACACTAGCAGTCCTCTTTTTTTCACATATTGTGCATATACTATGACCAACAGAAATGTGTGCAGTGAAATGAATGCTTACAAGTTACTTAATTTGATGAACTGGTGTCAATTACAATTTTATAACATGAGAATAGAATAACAAAGGTACGAAATGCATCATTAAAGAACATAACAATACAGATAACATTTGTAGTAATACGGGCTTTACAAAAGAATAGAAATAGTCATATACATCAGTGTTACAGGAATTATGATATAAGTAAAATAATAAAATAATGAAAATAGTTTTTGAAACATTAATTTCACACATGAGAACTGAAACAGAATAGAATTAATGTCTAAACATCTTTACAAAGTAAATAACATATTATTAGAAAAATTCTACAACATAACTCATATCAGATAAACACATAAAGGCAGGAAGAACAAAAATACACAAGGGCACACAAACACATAGTGGAATAACACCAAAGGAAAGGACAGGGTTTGTTTTACTGCAGTATTTTGCAAACAAAATTTTCTTTACTTCTTGGAGATCTCCCTTCGTTCATCATCATTCCCAAGAAGTCCTATCTAAACCTGCTTTCTGTATTTTATTCATCCTCTTTTAAAACAATTATTCTTCATTGTACAGTACCTTTTCTTTTACAAACTTTTTTTGTATAACTTCTGAATGCATTTCTTCCAATTCATCACAACTCATTCTCTTGTATAGCCAACCCCCTCTTAAGCTAACTTAAATCTACTGAGCTCAGATGCATAAACTAAGGGACGAGGCAATGCAGCAACACATAACATATTAACACAAACTGCAATGACAAAAAAATGGAAATTGGCAAAGCAAGCAGCAGTAAATCTAAATTAGCAAATCAAATGCAATATTACAACTAATATGAGCCAATGTGCAGCATCAATAAAAATAAATAAGTAGTAAAACTGGCTTAACAGAGTAATAAAAAGTGAAATTTAGTAGCACTATGCCTGGCAAACAGCAGCAGCAAATGCAATAACTAATATCTAAACATGACAAAGCTCAAGCAGAAAAAATATTACAGTAAAGATAGGAAATGTCTAATACCTATGTCACATCTTAACACTAGAGTGATGCATCACAATAAGTTAATCTACGAAACAAGTTACCTGGCCATTGACAAAAATTATGTATGCAGTTCCTGTGAAGGGAAATGTCTTTTTGTGCTCCCTCGTTGTTTTGGAAGTAGATCATAAAATTATTATTTACTGGATCTGTAGGCATAAAATATCTACATTAGTACATCCATTAAATTTTATTTTAACCAGTGCTGCAGTGCAGCTATAAACTAGATATTAAACGAAATGAGCAAATATATATATAAAGCAACATATGAAACGTCATTCACTAGGCAAAATGGCCTCTCCAAAGGCAAAAAAAAAAAAATGTCTCAACTAGAAAGACAATAGATGTAAAATGTTTCTCATCATTTCATTAGGCATTTTGGTAAATATCATAAATTAAGAGCTCCACAGTATAATCATATGTTTTCAAGTTTGAGCGTGTCGTATTTGCGAAGCTTTATACAAAGAAATGTCAATAGCGAGGATAATGGCCTTCTTTTTTTGTCTTCACCTAATGGCTTTCTTTTTTCAGACGACTATCTCTCAGCTGGGCGCCCAAAACGCATTACGTCAAGGTCACTTACCTTTCTTACCAAAATATTTACGACACCAGTTTGCAATACAGTGACAGTCTCATATAAAAAATTTCACAGGACGAGAATTTACGTTACAAATGTGTAGAAACAAAATCCTGTAAATATAACAGTGTCCAAAAAAATTTTCGCCGGCATTGTGATACATTCACGCATTTAGACACTCTTAAAGTACGATTCTTGGTTTCCAACATCCTTTCTTACAAATCAGAGTCCCTAACCACTACTCATTATTCCTTACCTTATTACACATATACACATTCGTCGACAATTCTTCAATATTCCATCATAATAAATATGTAGCATAATCAGATTTCTCATATAGCATTAATTATTGATCATAAACATACCTCAACAGCATAATACACATCATCGTCGTAATAATAACATCATAACACCTCAGTCAAATCTCAAAATCGTCGTAGCTTTCTGCAATAATTTCAAAACCTAAAAAAAATTCTCTGCTCATTTCAATAGTGTCATCTACCTCAAACGTACTTTAAAAATCATGATCCCATACCAAATACATCATTCAAAGCTCTCATAGTATCATGATGGTTCCGAAAAAATGTGAACTGTTCACAAAGTACAGACAAAAAAAATTTTCAATAGTGTGAAGTTATCCAACTGTGTAATTACGTAAACATCGGTCACTGATGTAGTAAAATAAATGTTTGTCTCTCTCAGTTAAATGATCAGATAGCTGTGTAATTTATTAGTTAGAGAAATATGGTACCGATGTGTAAAGTTGTATAAGCAAATACCATATTAGCTAGGGCTCCTTGTGCATGCCAGACACATGGTACACAAAGTAGGCGTGTACCCCATGAGGATTAATGTAATTATACCCTCAGGTGTTACAGATTACAGCAGTGGAATGAAATGTATCATGGAGAACTTTCTTTGTAATTCAAAAACCTTTAAAAATAAATGTTTTAAGTACAAAATTAATCACTCAAATGCGTGTCCTGTAGCGTTAAATGTGCGTCTTGCTGTAAGATAATTCTGTGGAAGTGTCGTAGTTACCGTCCTCTGTAAGCAAAGTTCTGCTGAAGTCAATGTACTCACCTCATCATAAACAAAAGTGAAATGCTTTGCATATAGATATCGTAGTTATTACGCTTATTGCTGTGATGAAGAAAGTACTGTACTGTAATGTATTGTTGTGCTACAGAAAAGGCTGTCTCATTGTTGCTATACCACAAAAGTTACTACTAAAATGTTTTCCTTTTCAGAAGAATTCAGAAAAACTGTGCAGAGATAAAACAGATACACTGCAAAAGCAACAATGTAAATTGTGTCACACATTAGTAGCGTTGTGATATAATCGTGTAGCTGTCACATAAACTAATCGCTGTGTTATCTGGTATCTCTCAGGAAGTACTTTAAATACAGAATGTGTTTTCAAGTAAACCAAAATGTTGCATTAAAATCACATTAGCAGTACCGGTATATGTTCTAAGTATGTAAGCCTTATGTCGTTACGTAATCGTGCCACTAACAAGCAAGAATGTACACACACAACAACACTGTGTTGTCTGTTCACTATAACAATGCATTCGTAATCACTGTCTAAATATGTTCCCTAGGTTCTAGACTGGATAGTTTATTTTAAAACATAGTTGCATGTTAATAGTTTCTAAGTGTGACAAAGAGTACTAGTAACGTGAAGTGAAAAATTTTATAGCAAAGGCTAAGTTAAAAAAACAGATTATCCCTCAATAAACGGTTTTACATGTGAAATGTGGTGCAATCCTTTACTCTTCCTAGTGTGCAGAGTTTCAACTTCAAAGCAATTATCGTGTTTTATACGTCAGTAAAGAATACTGGAATGCTTAAATTTTTCTCAAGGTTAGTGTCTATGTTATTTTTCTCTGAGACAGCCGGCGCACGTGGCTGCCTGCGGTGCGAGTCATTGTCTGTCTCTTTGTTGGCATGCATCGTTATTGCCATTAGGAGGCCTAACTTCTACAAATTCACCCTGTCGAGAGGGTCCAGCCCTGTTTGAATCCCGCCAATTCTGATGAAATTCAGGTCTGTCATTACGATTATATCGTCTGTCGTCATGTCGGTAGATTCCATAGTTTCTTTTTCGTCGGTCATGTGGTGGAGATAAGGCATGATAAAATTCTCCTTCACTGTGGCAATCGTGAATGACCGATCGCATTCTTTCAGCTGGTTCATTCTCTAAGTAGCCACACATAAATTCTAATCTGTGCTCTAATGACCAGTTGGGAGGAAAACAATGAGAGAATTGATGGAGCCACGCTTGTGGATGAATGTCGTTGCCAGAATTCTTAAATGTTTTGAATTTACGTGTAGTAATGAACAGCTCGTAGTCAAAATCATCGTATCGGCGAGTCGCATATCGGTCATTGTTACGTCGTGTCGGCGGTTCCATCTCAAAATTCGGTGCACCTTGCCAATTTCTTTCATAATTTTAGAAATGCCCTGTGTTATTATTTTGTGGCTTTTCCGTATTTCTAAGTCCCTCTTCCCGTGTTGGAACGCGAGTCTCCTCTGAAATATGTATTTGTTGTATTACTTGTGCCAACTGATCTTGTACTTCCCGGATTTCTCTTTTGTGTTGCGTATTAATTTGAGTCTGATTTTGTTTGAATTTCTTAATTTGTTCATACTCTTCTGTGTCAGTGATGGCTACAGGTCTTGTGTCATTCAGATCATCATCTACCTTTGCAGATAAGTTAGTGAACTGATCCGAAAGTTCAGCTACTTTCTCCGATAGTGCACTTATTTCCTCAGTGTGTTTTTCTGAACCAAATTTCAGAGTGTCCATTTGTGTGGAAATCGTATCTACTGTGTCCTTTAAGTTTTCCTGAGTTTTTGCAAGTTGCGTAACCGAATCGGTAGATGCAACTGAGACAGTTTTACCTTGCAAGGTGTCGTGATTTTCATGAACAATAGTTTGCAGTTCCTTTATGACTGCTTCGTGATTCTGCAATGCATTTTCATGACGCGAAAAAATAGGTTGGAAATGCTCACAAATTTGTGTTTTTACGTAATTACATGACTTTTTGACATTTCGATACGATTTTATGTAACTCAGTAGTTAAATCTTCACGTGTTTGTTCAAGTGTGGTGTCTAACTTTTGACGATTTTGTTCCATTGCGTCTAACTGTTGCTGTGTTTGTCTCTGGTGTTGTTCCATTGTGTCTAACTTTTGAAGATTTTGTTGCATTGTGTCTAACGTTTGAAGATTTTGTCCCATTTGTTTCTGATTTTGTTCAAGCGTTGTGTCTAACTTTTGTAGCCTTTGTCCCATTTGTTGCATTAACTGTAATAATAAGAATGCACTGGTGTCTGAAACATGTTCCTCAGTGCTATTCACATTTTGAAAAGCAGAAAATGTGTCTTGACTTATTTGAGAAAACGGTGAGGACGCAAAACCTGAATCTACAGTATTTGCAAGATTGTGACCTGTCATTTCGAATTCCTGAGGCGAGCTGTTGCCGACCGATCGATCGATTATGCTTCCCTGTTCACTAATTGTTTCACTGTCAACACCATTATTTGCAGCCTGCTCCATTTCCCTATGCACAATTACCAAATTACTACTTTGAACATTAGTTAATTCATTACACGGTGGCGCTAACACACTGCTTTCGTCTTCACTGTCATTTCTCAGTTTACTTTGGAGCCTAGTATTACGTTTTTCACACGCCATTATTGTCACAATATTTCACGCGACAACACAGAAAAACACAATTTGAAGAGCAAAAATAAGAGAACACATTAACATAGCACTGAAAATAATATCTAGTTAATTGCAAAGACAGCTGCGAAATACTTGGTGCAAATCTACATGCATGCCACAACTGTTTTACTGTACAACAATGAAAAACTGAAAACTACAATGGAAATTCTCTCTATATTTACGCGCTAGCAATAAGCAACAGCTACACTAATTACATAAACTACAAGAAAAAATCAGAAGATTCCAGTGAGGTATCAAGGCTAAGGGTCGACATATGAAACGTCCCCTTTGAAAAATTGTAAATTACTGTGCTGATAAAACTCTTACGCTATTTGATTTTCAAACAGCTGAGCAAAACTGAACGTACTCAGACATTTCGCTCTTTACCTATTCTGATCAACACTAAACTGACACAATATTTTTAGCGCAACACACTCTGACTTTCAATAATCCCTACAAAAGAATGGCCCTGACTAACATTAACCTATACCTTTCACAAATCACTTACCTCACAAAAATCTTCGTTACTCGAACTACTGCAGTACAGCGAGCGCCACTACTGCCAGCTAAATAAAAGATTCAAACTACTGAAGGCACTAACTACTAATAGGCATAGATAGCAAATGAAAGATTTTGATAGAGAACAAACAATGTATTTACCTTAATAGTGTTCAAAAGTCATAACATATATAGCAGTTCATGACATCCAGTCTTACAAATTTACTGTCTCTGATGGACATACGTCTAGATCATCCGTTCTCAAAACTCCGCCATTTCTCTCCCCCACATCCACCACTGCTGGCGGCTCACCTCCAACTGCGCAACGCTACGTGCTGTTAACATCCAGCTGCCCAACACTACAATAGCAAACAACAATGCAAACCAGCCACAGACTGCACACAGCACAGTCAGTGATTTTCATATAGAGCGCTACATGGCGTTACCAACATAAAAACCTGAACAGCCTACTTATACAGCTATCGAGACGAATCCAGTGATGTGTAAGAATAAGTTCTTTGAAGGTCAATGAAGGTCACAAAGGTGTCATAAACGTCCATTTACAGAAGGTGTTCGAAGTGATGACCATTGGTATTAATGCAGTGCTGCTCTTATTGAAGCACATGTTCTACAAATTCTCTCTTGCGAATTTTCAGGTGTACTTGCAACGTCTTTATAAACAATGTCTTTTACGAATCCTACTATGAAAAAAATCCAGAGGCGTCAAGTCTGGCGAACGAGCTGGGCAAGACACATCTACTCCGCGTCCAATCCAACGACTTTGGAATTGTCTCTGCAACTCATTTCTAGCCATCAGCGAAGAATGTGCCGGACACCCATCGTGTTGATACCACATTCTACACATCTACGTCTACATGGATACTCTGCAAATCACATTTAAGTGCCTGGCAGAGGTTTCATCAAACCACCTGCACAATTCTCTATTATTCCAATCTCGTATAGCGCGCGGAAAGAATGAAAATCTATATTTTTCCGTACGAGATCTGATTTCCCTTATTTTATCGTGGTGATCGTTCCTCCCTATGTAGATCGGTGTCAACAAAATATTTTCGCATTCGGAGGGGAAAGTTGGTAAATGGAATTTCGTGAGAAGATGCCGTCGCAACGAAAAACTTCTTTTAGCCCAAATACTGTATCACTTCTGTGACACCCTCTCCCATATTTCGCTATAACAGAAAACGTGCTGCCTTTCTTTGAACTTTTTTTATGTTCTCCGTCAGTCCTATCTGGTAAGGATCCCACACCGCGCACCAGTATTCCAAAACAGGACGGACAAGAGTAGTGTAGGCAGTCTCCTTAGTAGGTCTGTTACATTTTCTAAGTGTCCTGCCAATAAAACGCAGTCTTTGGTTAGCCTTACCCACAACATATTCTATGTGTACCTTCCACTTTAAGTCTTTCGTAATTGTAATACCTACGTATTTAGTTGAATTTACGGCTTTTAGATTAGACTGATTTATCGTGTAACCGAAGTTTAACGAGTTCCTTTTATCTCTCATGTGGATGATCTCACACTTTTCGTTATTTAGGGTCAACTGCCACTTTTCGCACCATTCAGATATTTTTTCTAAATCGTTTTGCAGATTGTTTTGATCTTCTGATGACTTTATTAGTCGATAAACGACAGCGTCATTTGCAAACAACCAAAGACGGCTGCTCAGATTGTCTCTCAAATCATTTATATAGATAAGGAACAGCAAAGGGCCTATAACACTACCTTGGGGAACGCCAGAAATCACTTCTGTTTTACTCGATGACTTTCCGTCAGTTACTACGAACTGTGACCTCTCTGACAGGAAATCACAAATCCAGTCACGTAACTGAGACGATATTCCATAAGCACGCAATTTCACTACGAGCCAGTTGTGTTACACTGTCAAAAGCCTTCCAGATATCGAGAAATACGGAATTGATCTGAAATCCCTTGTCAATAGTACTCAACACTTCTTGTGAGTAAAGAGCTAGATGTGTTTCACAGGAACCATGTTTTCTATACACATGTTGACTGTGTATCAATAGACCGTTTTATTCGAGGTATTTCATAATGTTCGAACACAATATACACTCCTGGAAATGAAAAAAGGACACATTGACACCGGTGTGTCAGACCCACCATACTTGCTCCGGACACTACGAGAGGGCTGTACAAGCAATGATCACACGCACGGCACAGCGGACACACCAGGAACCGCGGTGTTGGCCGTCGAATGGCGCTAGCTGCGCAGCATTTGTGCACCGCCGCCGTCAGTGTCAGCCAGTTTGCCGTGGCATACGGAGCTCCATCGCAGTCTTTAACATTGGTAGCATGCCGCGACAGCGTGGACGTGAACCGTATGTGCAGTTGACGGACTTTGAGCGAGGGCGTATAGTGGGCATGCGGGAGGCCGGGTGGACGTACCGCCGAATTGCTCAACACGTGGGGCGTGAGGTCTCCACAGTACATCGATGTTGTCGCCAGTGGTCGGCGGAAGGTGCACGTGCCCGTCGACCTGGGACCGGACCGCAGCGACGCACGGATGCACGCCAAGACCGTAGGATCCTACGCAGTGCCGTAGGGGACCGCACCGCCACTTCCCAGCAAATTAGGGACACCGTTGCTCCTGGGGTATCGGCGAGAACCATTCGCAACCGTCTCCATTAAGCTGGGCTACGATCCCGCACACCGTTAGGCCGTCTTCCGCTCACGCCCCAACATCGTGCAGCCCGCCTCTAGTGGTGTCGCGACAGGCGTGAATGGAGGGACGAATGGAGACGTGTCGTCTTCAGCGATGAGAGTCGCTTCTGCCTTGGTGCCAATGATGGTCTTATGCGTGTTTGGCGCCGTGCAGGTGAGCGTCACAATCAGGACTGCATACGACCGAGGCACACAGGGCCAACACACGGCATCATGGTGTGGGGAGCGATCTCCTACACTGGCCGTACACCACTGGTGATCGTCGAGGGGACACTGAATAGTGCACGGTACATCCAAACCGTCATCGAACCCATCGTTCTACCATTCCTAGACCGGCAAGGGAACTTGCTGTTCCAACAGGACAATGCACGTCCGCATGTATCCCGTGCCACCCAACGTGCTCTAGAAGGTATAAGTCAACTACCCTGGCCAGCAAGATCTCCGGATCTGTCCCCCATTGAGCATGTTTGGGACTGGATGAAGCGTCGTCTCACGCGGTCTGCACGTCCAGCACGAACGCTGGTCCAACTGAGGCGCCAGGTGGAAATGGCATGGCAAGCCGTTCCACAGGACTACATCCAGCATCTCTACGATCGTCTCCATGGGAGAATAGCAGCCTGCATTGCTGCGAAAGGTGGATATACACTGTACTAGTGCCGACATTGTGCATGCTCTGTTGCCTGTGTCTATGTGCCTGTGGTTCTGTCAGTGTGATCATGTGATGTATCTGACCCCAGGAATGTGTCAATAAAGGTTCCCCTTCCTGGGACAATGAATTCACGGTGTTCTTATTTCAATTTCCAGGAGTGTATGTTCCAAACTCCTGCTGCATATCGACGTTAACGATATGGGCCTGTAATTTTGCGGATTACTCCTACCACCTTTCTTGAATATTGGTGTGACCTGTGCAACTTTCCAATCTTTGGGTACGGATCTTTCGTCGAGCGAACGGTTGTATATGATTGTTAAGTATGGAGCTAATGCATCAGCATACTCCGAAAGGAACGTAATTGGTATACAGTCTGGACCAGAAGACATGGTTTTATTAAGTGATTTATGTTGCTTCACCAATCCAAGGATATTTACTTCTACGTTACTCATGTTTGCAGCTGTTCTCTATTCGAATTCTGGAATACTTACTTCGTCTTCTTTTGTGAAGGCATTTCGTAAGGCTGTGTTTACTAACACTGCTTTGGCAGCACTGTCTTAGATAGTATCTCCATTGCTATCGAGGAGAGAAGGCATTGATTGTTTCTTGCCGCTAACATACTTTACATACGACCAGAATCTCTTTGGATTTTCTGCCAGGTTTCGAGACAAAGTTTCGTTGTGGAAACTGTTATAAGCATCTCGAATTGAATTCCGCGCTAAATTTCAAGCTTCTGTAAAAGATCGCCAATCTTGGGGATTTTGCGTCTGTTTAAATTTGGCATATTTGTTTTGCTGTTTCTGCAACAGTGTTCTAACCAGTTTTGTGTACCAAGGAGGATCAGCTCCGTCGTTTGTTAATTTATTTGATATAAATCTCTCAATTGCTGCCGATACTATTTCTTTGAATCTAAGCCACATCTGGTCTTCACTTATGTTATTAATTTGGGATGAGTGGAGATTGTCTCTCCGGAAGGCGTCAAGTGCTTTCTGTTCCTTGTTCCTAAAGGTATTTCTTACGATAACAGACTTAATGTTTCTTGCAGGAATGTGGAGTACTTCCTACCATTGCGATTTCCTTCGATGAAATAGGGTCCTATAATTCTGTTCTTCTGAATCCCACACCATACGCTCACCGACCACGGTTTTTGGTGTGCAACTTGTCGCAGCCAACATGGATTTTCAGTTGCCCAATAATGCATGTTATGCAAATTAACATTTCCATGGTTCGTGAATGTAGCCACGTCAGTAAATAAAATCAAATTAATAAATGTGCCATCCCTCTTAATCTGAAGTTGAGCCCATCGGCAGAATTCAAAGGGACGCATACATCCGTACCAGTTAATTCTTGGTGGAGACTGATATGGTGAGGATGATACTCATGGCGACGCAGAACACGAACAACACTGCTCTGGCTCATGCCAGATTCCCTTGCGATTTGACGCGAACTGACACAAGGATCTCGAACCACAGTGGCAAGAGTACCAATTTCCGTTTCCTCGTTAGTAACCTTCCTTTTGCCGGGTATGTCTCCGACGCATTAAAGATCCAGTTGTTCTCAATTTATCATACACATATTTAAATGTCTGTCGTGTACGGTGAGTACGTTGAGGATATCTTTCATCGTATAAGTCTCTAGCTCTCACCGAATTTCGTTGGAATTCTCCGTAAATGAGAAGCATATCGACTTGTTCTTTTAAGGAATACGTCATTCACATTCGCTTTATTCGACGATACTAGTCTTACCGTTCCTATTAGTGTTGTATTGCAAAACCGTCGAATGGTGTTTGCAATCAATGGCACGTTAGATGGATATGCCGCATTCGGCGAGTATTTACTATTTGCACGATATACGAGAGAGAACTGTCAGAGCATGTTCTTCGATAAGTGCCGAAGGGATAAGGAATACCACTCAATCCATGATAAGATTGCAGCACTGCATTGATACCAATGGTCATCACTTCGAACACCTTCTGTAACTGGACGTACATGCCACCTTTGTGACCTTCGTCGACCTTAAAAGACCTTACTGTTACACATCATTGGATTGTCTCGACAGCCGCTATCACAAAATAAGTGCCAAATTATAGCATCCCATTTAAAAAACGAAGTTGACCTTCATATCTCTGACGCGACTCCACCTAGCAACAAAAAACCAGCGTCATATTATGGCCCCCGTTGTCCCATGAAACATTTCTCCTACAAATTTGTCAGCTACTATCATACCTTCGGAGTTATTTTAGGTGGCAATAGTCAGTGAATCACCCTGTATGTACACTACTGGCCATTAAAATTGCTACACCAAGAAGAAATGCAGATGATAAACGGGTATTCATTGGACAAATATATTATACTATAACTGACATGTGATTACATTTTCACGCAACTTGGGTGCATAGATCCTGAGAAATCAGTACCCGGAACAACCACCTCTGGACGTAATAACGGCCTTGATACGCCTGGGCATGGAGTCAAACAGAGCTTGGATGGCGTTTACAGGTACAGCTGCCCATGCAGCTTCAACACGATACCATAGTTCATGAAGAGTAGCGACTGGCGTATTGTGACGAGCCAGTTGCTCAGCCACCATTGACCAGACGTTTTCAATTGGTGAAAGATCTGGAGAATGTGCTGGCCAGGGCAGCAGTCGAACGTTTTCTGTATCCACAAAGGCCCGCACAGGACCTGCAACATGCGGTCGTGCATTATCCTGCTGAAATGTACGGTTTCGCAGGGATCGAATGAAGGGTAGAGCCACGGGTCGTGACACATCTGAAATGTAACGTTCACTGTTCAAAGTGCTGTCAATGCCAACAAGAGGTGACCGAGACGTGTAACCAATTGCACCCCATACCATCACGCTGGGTGATACGCCAGTATCGCGATGACGAATACACGCTTCCAATGTGCGTTCACCGCGGTGTCGCCAAACACGGATGCGACTATCGTGATGCTGTAAACAGAACCTGGATTCATCCGAAAAGATGACGTTTTGCCATCCGCGCACCCAGGTTCGTCGTTGAGTACACCATCGCAGGCGCTCCTGTCTGTGATGCAGCGTCAAGGGTAACAGCAGCCATAGTCTCCGAGCTCATAGTCCATGCAGCTTCAAAGGTCGTCGAACTGTTCGTGCAGATGGTTGTTGTCTTGAAAACGTCCCCATCTGTTGACTCAGGGATCGAGACGTGGCTGCACGATCCGTTATAGCCATGCAGATAAGATGCGTGTCATCTCGACTGTTAGTGATACGAGGCCGTTGGGATCCAGCATGGCGTTTCGTATTACCCTCCTGAACCCACCGATTCCCTATTGTGCTAAAAGTCATTGGATCTCGACCAGCGCGAGCAGCAATGTCGCGATACGATAAACCGGAATCGCGATAGGCTACAATCCGACCTTTATCAAAGTCGGAAACGTGATGGTGAGCATTTCTCCCCCTTAAACGAGGCATCACAACGACGTTTCACCAGGCAACACCAGTCAACTGCTGTTTGTGTATGAGAAATCGGTTGGAAACTTTCCTCATGTCAGCACGTTGTAGGTGTCGCCACCGGCGCCAACCTTGTGTGAATGCGCGGAAAAGCTAATCATTTGCATATCACAGCATCCTCTTCCTGTCTGTTAAATTTGGCGTCCTCAGCACGTCATCTTCGTGGTGCAGCAGTTTTAATGGCCAGTAGTGTATAAATGACGTAGTGATGCTATTGCATACAGAGATGCTGTTGAATACAGAGAAATCGCGAGGCTAGAAAACTGTAGCGAAGTGCAGGGAGAGCTGTACGGGGTGTACGCTTCGTGTAGGGAGTGGCAATAATTACACTCAATATAAACTAATGTAACATATTGTGAATACATCAACAAAAAGATCTGTTATTGCATGATTACACAATTACAGAACAACCATCAGTGGAAGCAGTACTTCCATAAAATATCTAGGAGTATGCGTATGGAGCGATTTGTGGCGAAACGACCACATAAAACTGATCGCGGGTTAGCCAGATGCCAGACTGAGAGTCACTGGAAGAACCCCCAGGAAACGTAGTCCATCAAGAAAGGAAGCAGCTTAGAAGACACTCAAATGCTGGTCTTCAGGATGGGATCTGGAATCCGCACCAGATGGTACTGGTAGAGAAGATCCAAAGAAAAGCAGCAAGTTCATGTAGTAAGCGCGGAAGTGCCGCGGAGATGCACGGCCAAATCCAGTAGGAGGCGCTGTGAGACAGGCGTTCTGATCACGTTACGGCCTACTGTCAAACTTTCGAAAGCATATTTTCCAAGAAGAGTCAATCAATATATTGTTTCCTCCTCCTTATATCTCGTGAAAAGACAAAGATACAATTAGAGGGATCCGAGTCCACACGTAGGCTAAGCAGTAATCTTTCTTCCCGTGTACCATACGCGACTGGAACAGGAAAAGGGAGAAGTGACAGTGGTACACGAAATACCGTCCAGCACACGCCATAAAGTAGCTTGCGGAGTGTAGATGTAGATGTAGAATGTTTACTTGCAGTTAGAGCTTAGATGCAGTAACGGTGGTAGTTAAACATAATTTTGCCCTCAAACCCGCCAAGTTCCACTGTGTGGAGGTTTACACATGAGGAAACACAGTCTTTGCAACGTTGAAGATCCACCCTAGACGCAGTTGACTTCGCAACCCCGAATGCTTGCGTATCTCCGATATGCCATGACCCAAGCGTCTTGTACAGATTGTCACCCCAAAGTAGCCTAAACTGTCACAACCTGTCGTGTTCACTACACCCATGCCCGTAACAGACTGCTCGTATGTCGCATCTACACTCCCACCCGCGTCTAACTACCCGTGACCTTTGGCCATTCAGTTTAAAAGAATTGAAATAAAGTTTCGGAACTAGAATAAAAGTGCAAAAGGACACACAGTTATGGCAAGTTTGCAGACGACATAGCCTTTCTGTCAGGGAGTAAGATGGGCATGGAAGATCGGTTGAAAGGAATGACTGCCTGCTCGATACAGAGTATGGCTCAGACATAAATAGAGCGAAAGCGGTAAACAGTTGTAAGTAGGCTGTTTAGGTTTTTCTTATTGGTAACGCCACGTAGCGCTCTGTATGAAAATCACTAGCTGTGCTGTGTGCAGTCTGTGGCTAGTTTGCATTGTTGTCTGCCATTGTATTGTTGAGCAGCTGGATGTTAACAGCGCATAGCGTTGGGCAGTTGGAGGTGAGCCGCCAGCAGTGGTGGATGTGGGGAGAGAGATGGCGGAGTTTTGATATTTGTAAGACTGGATGTCATGAACTGCTATATACACTATGACTTTTGAACACTATTGAGGTAAATACATTGTTTGTTCTCTATCAAAATCTTTCATTTGCTAACTATGCCTATTAGTAGTTAGTGCCTTCAGTAGTTTGAATCTTTTATTTAGCTGGCAGTAGTGGCGCTCGCTGTATTGCAGTAGTTCGAGAACCAAGATTTTTATGAGATAAGTGATTTGTGAAGCGTACAGATTAATGTTAGTCAGGGCCATTCTTTTGTACGGATTTTTGAAAGTCAGATTGCGTTGCGCTAAAAATATTGTGTGTCAGTTTAAGCACAGTCATGTATAATTTTTCTAAGGGGACGTTTCATATGTCCACCTTTAGCCGAAGATACCTCACTGGAATCTTCCGATTTTTTGTAGTTTGTGTAATTAGTGTAGATTTTGTTTATTGCTAGCGCGTAATTGTAGAGAGAATCTCCTTTGTAGTTGCAGTCTTTCATTGTTGTACAGTAAAACAGGTGTGGCACGCATGTAAATTCGCACCAAGTATTTCGCAGCTGCGCTTGCAATTAACTAGATATTATTTTCAGTGCAGTGTTAACGTGTTCTCTTATTTTTGCTCTTCAAATTGTGTTTTTCTGTGTTGTCGCGTGAAATATTGTGACAATAATGGCGTGTGAAAAACGTAATACTGCGCTCCAAAGTAAACTGAGAAATGACAGGTAAGACGAAAGCAGTGTGTTAGCGCCACCATGTAATGAATTAACTAATGTTCAAAGTAGTAATTTGGTAATTGTGCGTAGGGAAATGGAGCGAGCTGCAAATAATGGTTTACGCAGTGAAACAATTATTGAACAGGGAAGCATAATCGATCGATCGGTCGGCAACAGCTCGCCTCAGGATTCCGAAATGACAGGACACAATCTTGCAAATACTGTAGATTCAGGTTTTGCGTCCTCACCGTTTTCTCAAATAAATCAAGACACATTTTCTGCTTTTCAAAATGCGAATATTGCCGGTTCAAATGCACTGTCGAATAGCACTGAGGAACATGTTTCAGACACCAGTGCACTGTTATTACAGCTAATGCAACAAATGGGACAAAGGCTACAAAAGTTAGACACGACGCTTGAACAAAATCAGAAACAAATGGGACAAAATCTTCAAAAGTTAGACACAATGGAACAAAATCAGAGACAAACACAGCAACAGTTAGACACAATGGAACAAAATCAGAGACAAACACAGCACAGCCAGTGATTTTCACACAGAGCGCTACGTGGCGTTACCAATAAGAAAATCTAAACAGCCTACTTACACAGTAGCAGAAATGGAAATAGCGGCTAAACTGGGAATGGCAAATTAGCGGAAGAAGTGAGAGTAAGCAATTCTACACGGGCTGGTTGAAGTCAATAAGATACCAGCATTATGATACTGTTCCTAATTGTTGTTCAGCTGCTGTGGTGCGTATTCGTTACATCGAAGTAAAATTTTAGTCAACTGAAATTACCAGAATGAGATTTTCACTCTGCAGCGGAGTGTGCGCTGATATGAAACTTGCCGGCAGATTAAAACTGTGTGCCGGACGAAGACTATAACTCGGGGCCTTTGCCTTTCGCAGGGTTTACCAAGAGAGCTTCTGTAAAGTTTGGAAGGTAGGAGGCGAGGTACTGGCAGAAGTAAAGCTGTGAGGACGAGGCGTGAGTCGTGCTTGGGTAGCTCAGATGGCGCCGGCACGGTAACTCAGCGTGTTCGGTCAGAGGGTTAGTTGCCCTCTGTAATAAAAAAACTGAGATAAGGGATCAACTACGAACTGAAACGGGTGTCTTGAGACGTCCGCACCGAGCAGATACAACGAACGAAAACGAACAAAATGAGACTAAAAAAAAAAAAAAGATGGTAGAGCACGTGCCCGCGAAAGGCAAAGGTCCCGAGTTCGAGTCTCGGTCCGGCACACAGTTTTAAACTGCCAAGAAGTTTCAACTGAAATATGTATCGTTTCAGCAGGAACCAATATTTTAATGGCATATCCTTAAAATTTCCTTTTGGAAGTATTTAATATGTGTCAACTTTCCAAAGAAATTCGTTATAATATCGCAGGGAAAGAAGAATAACCGCGCTTCTACTGCCTGTAGCTTGCTAGCTCACTCTTTTTTCTAACGTTTTGTACACAACATGTTAGTTTTGCTCTGTATGTTAAATTACTTGGATCACATTCTCTTGTTACTTATTTATTTAAATGAAATTAAAGTGTCCCAAAGATGTTTTGGACGAATAAGTCTTTAATAGCTTAAATTACATTTTTCATAAGAATTGTAGTAAGTTGATAGGTCACGTTCCATCTAATAAGAACGTTAACTAATTTTCTCACTGGTCATATATAAAAGTATAAAAAGAGGGAACTCTTTTGTATTGCACCATAAGGTGTACTAAGTACATCTACATCTACATGTTTACTCTGCAGTTCACACTTAAGTGCCTGGCAGAGGGTTCATCGAACCATTTCATACTACTTCTCTACCATTCCATTCTCGAATGGCGCGTGGGAAAAAGGAACACCTAAATCTTTCCGTTCGAGCTCTGATTTCTCTTATTTTATTATGATGATCATTTCTCCCGGCATAGGTGGGTGTCAACAAAATATCTTCGCATTCGGAAGAGAAAGTTGGTGACTGACATTTCGTAAATAGATCTCACCACAAGGAAAACCGCTTTTATTTCTGTGACTGCCACCCCAAGTCGTGTATCATGTCAATGACACTCTCACCCCTATCGCGCGATAACACGAAACGAGCTGTCCTTCTTTGCACTTTTTCGATGTCCTTCGTCAATCCTACGTGGTAAGGATCCCACACCGCCCAGCAATATTCCAGCAGAGGGCGGACAAGGGTACTCTTTAGTGGGTTTCTCGCATCTTCTAAGTGTTCTGCCAACAAAGCGCAGTCTTTGTTTCGCCTTCCCCACAATATTATCTATGTGGTCTTTTCAACTTAAGTTGCTAGTAATTGTAATTCCTAGGTATTTAGTCGAATTGACAGCCCTTAGATTTGCGCGATTTATCGTATACCCAAAATTTATCGGATTTCTTTTAGTACCCATGTGGATGACCTCGCATTTTTCTTTGTTTGGTGCCAATTGCCACTTTTCGCACCATACAGAAATTCTCTCTAGATCGTTTCGTAACTGGAATTGATAGTCTGATGATTTTACTAGACAGTAAATTACAGCATCATCTACAAACCAAGAGGGCTGCTCAGATTATCACCTAGATATTTATGTAAATCAGGAACAGTAGAGGGCCTATGACGCTACTTTGCAGGACGTCAGATATCATTTCTGTTCTGCTCGATGATTTACCATCTATCAAACTGTGACCTCTCGGAGAGGAAATCACGAATCCTGTCACACAACTGAGATGATACTCCATATGCACGCAATTTGATTAATAGTCGCTTGTGAGGAACGGTATCAAAAGCCTTCTGAAGCTCTAGGAATATGGAATCGATCTGAGTTCCCTTGTCGACAGCACTCATTACTTTCATGGGAATAGAGAGCTAGCTGTGTTGCACTAGAACGATATTTTCTGAATCCGTGTTGGTTATGTATCAATAAGTCATTTTCTTCAAGGTGATTCGTTATGTTCGAGTACAGTACATGCTCCAAAATCCTACTGCAAATTCTGTCTCCCATATTCAGTGAAGCTATCTTCAATTTATGTCATTTAACAACCAATATAAAAAGTGTGCTGGCGTAAGCTATCGCAAGCACACCGGTCGGCAAAGAGGTTACAAAAAGATCAATGATATGCGCTGAATCAATCGCGCATACCGGGAGAGGGACCAAAGACAAACTCACAAGCAACGTGCCGCCAACGCCCTCTCGACCACCAGTATTTCACGAGGTACATTCAAGTTCTAAGGCCTCCGATTTTTTTTTCTAATTAACTACTCACCCGACATCGATGAAACTGGCGTTACTTCTCGACGTAATCGCCCTGCAGACGTACACATTTTTCACAACGCTGACGCCATGATTCCATGGCAGCGGCGAAGGCTTCTTTAGGAGTCTGTTTTGACCACTGGAAAATCGCTGAGGCAATAGCAGCATGGCTGGTGAATGTGCGGCCACGGAGAGTGTCTTTCATTGTTGGAAAAAGCCAAAAGTCACTAGGAGCCAGGTCAGGTGAGTAGGGAGCATGAGGAATCACTTCAATGTTGTTATCACGAAGAAACTGTTGCGTAACGTTAGCTCGATGTGCGGGTGCGTTGTCTTGGTGAAACAGCACATACACAGCCCTTCCTGGACGTTTTTGTTGCAGTGCAGGAAGGAATTTGTTGTTCAAAACATTTTCGTAGGATGCACCTGTTACCGTAGTGCCCTTTGGAACGCAATGGGTAAGGATTACGCCCTCGCTGTCCCAGAACATGGACACCATCATTTTTTCAGCACTGGCGGTTACCCGAAATTTTTTTGCTGGCAGTGAATCTGTGTGCTTCCATTGAGTTGACTGGCGCTTTGTTTCTGGATTGAAAAATGGCATCCACATCTCATCCATTGTCATAACCGACGAAAAGAAAGTCCCATTCGTGCTGTCATTGCGCGTCAACATTGCTTGTCAACATGCCACACGGGCAGTCGTGTGGTCGTCCGTCAGCATTCGTGGCACCCACCTGGATGACACTTTTCGCATTTTCAGATCGTCATGCAGGTTTGTGTGCACAGAACCCACAGAAATGCCAACTCTGGAGGCGATCTGTTCAACAGTCATTCGGCGATCCCCCAAAACAATTCTCTCCACTTTCTCGATCGTGTCGTCGGACCGGCCTGTGCGAGCCCGAGGTTGTTTCGGTTTGTTGTCACACGATGTTCTGCCTTCATTAAACTGTCGCACCCACGAACGCACTTTCGACACATCCATAACTCCATCACCACATGTCTCCTACAACTGTCGATGAATTTCAGTTGGTTTCACACCACGCAAATTCAGAAAACGAATGATTGCACGCTGTTCCAGTAAGGAAAACGTGCCCATTTTAAGTATTTAAAACAGTTCTCATTCTCGCCGCTGGCGGTAAAATTCCATCTGCCGTACGGTGCTGCCATCTCTTGCACGTATTGACAATGAACGCGGCCTCATTTTAAAACAATGCGCATGTTTCTATCTCTTCCCAGTCCGGAGAAAAAAAATCGGAGGCTTTAGAACTTGAATGCACCTCGTAGATCGCCACCGTGGACCAGAGGGCCCACTCTGTCGCAATCCCGGTCACAGAGTCGGAGTCGCAGTCACAGTCAGTCGCAGTCACAGAGTCAGTTGCTATTCTAGTTGGCATCTGTCAGTTAACATTACTGGCTAAGAGAGTGTAGTGTTTATATTGGGAGTTGTACTTCACCAGTAGTGAGGCTAAAGTGGACTATTACGGAAGAGCTTGTACGACAAGAACTTGCTTAGAGATAAGTAGCTTCTTGTTCTTATGAATAAAGAACCCTGTTAATCCATGTGTGCAGTTGTGTTATAGAAAGAGTATACCGACGACCAAACAACATCCTCTCCTTGCCTCCGCTGGTACAAGACTCTACAGTGGCACCGACGACACAAAAAAAGGTAAAAAGTAACGCCACAGTATAAGAATTAAGATTATGTTCATAGTCGTTGTTCAGCTGTGGTGTGTATTCTTATCTCCAAGATAAATCTTAGTCGTCAGCTGCTCAAAAAATTTTAATTTCACTTTACAGTTTCAACAGATTAATCTGTCATCTTCGGAAGTTTGATACAGGCTTAACTCATAGACACGTGAACATCAAATAAGAATCAGACGATAAAGATTTCCTACGAAGAATAAGTAAAAGAGTTAGAAAGTTGGTTAAAAACAGACGTACAGTAGCTGAGCATCGGAAAATTATTAAAGGTTTGTTAAAAATAAATGTGCAATATAGTTTTCAGTGCAACGAGGTCTGCAGCTGTGATGAATTTTTTGAATGATTTCATGATGCCTTCAGCTGCCGTTCTCTTTATTTCATGTACGATTGTAGAATTTCGGACTTAAGCTATTTTCAAGTATTTTATGGATGATTTTTTTTTTACTAGTAAATTATACCATGTACGTCCTTGCTTGTATGACCGCATGTTAGGCTCAGAGGTTTTGCGCTATTTTAGGAGCATGTTACTATTGAGCAGTTGTTGCAAATCTTTTAAATGCTGTAATAAATTAATGTATTTTACGTTCACTTAATTTTGTGGTAGAGAGAACGTTAGGGACTGGCTTTAGACATATTTTATGTGACTTATTGATCACTTTTTATTGCTTCAGTTCCGTATTTGCTAGCGGCTTTTATTGTATAATGGATCTTGTGTTCTACTAACTTTGATTTCAATTCAGAGCCTCGGTTTCAACTTATGTTCCTAAAGTGTTAAATTTATTTTATTTATCTAGCGTATGATTACATCACAAGAAATAATATTACAATTACCTCCAACTGAAAACTAATTTCCAGGCCACGAATATAGTCTATTGATCCCTGTCATCACCAGAAACTCCGTTGGATAGCCAGGCAAAGCTCTCAGAGCACATTCTATAATTACATGGCGAGCAGAAGTCATTTTCTTCCTACTGTGCAAAGAGCCAGCACACCTTGCAGTGTTGGTTCTTATTCGGTTAAGAACCGACCAGATCTTAAGCGACAATTCAAAACAGGTGGCTTCGTCGTAAGTTGTTCCGTTGTAACATTAACCTGCCATATGTGTCTCCAGCAATTATCATTATTAAAGCCGTTTCCAACTAACATTCTTACGGTTTCCAACGGTGGGTGGCGAGAGCGAAGCCTAGGTTCGCCGACGCTTGGACTGTCTGCGTGGGCAGGAAGGTTAGGATTTTTATGTAGTTTTTCGTACTGCTATACATTTGCACTTCCCGTCGCAGGGATGGAGACGGTTTGTAACGCCGGAAATGCATATCCTCCTATTTCCATCTATTATACTATACATTTTTTCCTTGTTTTGTTACCTCAAGATATGGCATTTGTGTCTTTATATATTGTAATTGTTTTATTATTTGTATATATTTATGCATTTATGTCGATGTATAATTGGTTTGTTTTGTAAATATTATTTGTAATTTTGTCGCTGGGTCTGGCCTAGGGAAAACTACGCTATCGAACGATTACATCGATAGGTCGTGTGGAGAACGAAAGTGTTTAGGATCTTTGGTAGTGTTAACTCTGCCGTGTGGAGTGCGGGCAGAGGGAGTCTGGCTGGAGTAGTGCAGTGGAGCAGGTGTGTTGTGTGACGCTCCCGCGAGTTGCCGCGGTTTCGGGGTTTGGCAGCATTTAATTGCGCTCGACTTGCTATGATAGTATCTGACACGGTGTCGCGGACGGGAAGCATTAGCTGGCGCACATCAAGAGCCCGTTTCGCCTGGAGACCGTGTCGAGAAGAAGGCGCGCCAACATCCAGCTTCTGCAACAGCGACGGCCGACAATGAGTGACTGTCGCCACCTCCTCGATCGATGGCTTCAAACCTTCAATCAACCAGCAAGGAAGACTGGAAGCATGTAAAGTTTTAGAACTGTATGGCAGACTTCAGCTTTTAAAATTGTTGCATCACAAAATTACAGCAACTTAGCATGAACCTTTGTTGCTCATTGTCCCAATTGCATTACCAAGCAGGGTCCCTTCGTTTTCCGAAATGAACCCGAGTGTCGTTGAAATTCAAACGCCAGCATTTAAGTACAATCATTCCATTTCACTACTTTAATTTCAAAGTTCAGTTAAAGTATTCATAGCTGGCTACAATACTTAGTTACGCAAGCACAAATTAAGAGTGCGAGTTTTGTTACCATATTTTAGCCTACCTGTGACTGCAGCTCAGCTTGGTACGTACTAAATTTTACTATTGTTAATTGTTCAGAATCATTTAATTCAAGTTCAAAGTCAAATCTCTTATTTCTAAATTGCGTAGATTCAAGTAGCTTTTGAAATGATTGTTGAGGTAGTCCAAGACTAACTGTATTTTGCTGAATTTCGATGTGCTTCAGAAAGAAAGCTCACTATTAACTTCAGTCACTAAATTAACTTTCAATTTTTCCGGTTTTATTAATTCTTTTGCTAAATTAAGTCAGAGTGTAGCGAAATATATTACTTCTGTCAAACTTTCAGTTTTCACACTACACGTGTCAACCTTCAGTTGCCACGCTTCTAGTACTAATTATATGTGTAATAACCTTTCTTTTTCAGTTACTGTAGTAATTGTCCATAGGACTGGCGGCCGTAATTTCCACCAAATCTCAAATATCTAATTACCGCTAGTTAATTGTTAACGTAACGGCCGCACATTTACTTTCTTTATTAACTTTACCCCTTTTCAAAATTAATTTCCACCAGTTTCATTTGCATTTTTCCTTTCATTTAGATTTAACCCTTTCCTCTCTCTTTACCGACAAATTAACTTCGGTGACGATTGCTTTTCCCAAATTTCCATTAGGTACACGCGGTTTAATTTTTCACTGTCATTAAGGTCGATAAGTGTGGGGGGAGGTTACAGGTTGTGGCTAAGTATGAGTGAAAATAAGTGTGGGTTTGGTGGTACGAGTTACAAGACGCTTGGTATGGTTGAGCTGTGTATCAATAAGTTTTGTATGGGCTCTATTCGTCCAGACTAGTGAACAATATTCTGCAACAGAGTGAAACAATCCCGAGCTGACGAAAAGAGTCTTCATGCAGTTGAACCCCACGATGTGCCACAAAGTTTCTGGAGGATGTTATTTGGAGTTTTGATTTTGGCAGCTGTTTTTAAAAGATGTTTTTAACTGAGCGTTGTATCGAGCGTGATCCCTAGACATTTCCGACTTCTGTTATGTCGAGTAATCTTCCTTTAAGGGGGACTGTGAGCTCTTTGCTGGTCATCGAGTTGTTTAGGCGAAACGTTGACACTTCTCAGCAGCACTTGGCTGCGACTTCCATTTACGGAAATATTCCCCAATAGTTGATAGATCATTGGTCAATGGACTCGGCAACTTAAAGATCTCTATGCCTCGTCGCGAGTGCCCAGTCTGTAATGTCCCCACAGAAAATACCCTCTACCACGCACCAATTAATCATTTTCAATCAAACCATCCACATTCATTCACTTTGGAAAAGTTGTCTGATCTGATTTTCTCGTAATATATGCGGCGACAGCTCGACGACGCCAAAGTATTTTCTAGTGCGTTTATTCTTTGAAATAACAGAGATGCATATATGCATTCTCCATGGTTGTTAGAGTGGTAACGAGGACAGCTTCTGGAGTTATCTGTTGAGAGATTGACGTGTTTCTGAGAGATACATATTCGGCTTTTCTTCTCGCTAAAGCGAGCCAATTAACATTTGTGCCGCTAGCGGTTTGTTTGAGGAGAAAGAGACTGTAAAAGGAAAATAATTAAGGCGTGGAATCACCGGAGATCTGGATATGTAATGGAGATGGATTTAATACACAATTTCCTCCATAAATAAGGTTTGTGACTTTTTTTGTTCTAGAGTGAATGAACGAATGAGTTTTTTCTGAATCATTTGATGATCACGTTGGCCCTGTAATCAGTGGGGAAGTTTCAGCTGTGTCGAAGAGAGCCTGCAATCACTGAGACTGTGTTAAATCGTCCAAAAAGGCTTCGTACACATCTGGAATTCGCAATCTTTCGTAAAAGGAACAAATTGTCCAAACGATTGATTCTCCCGACTGACTGCAGTGTTTAACAGTAATAATAAATGTAAAGATCTCTTACAGCAAGCCAGCCGCTGATTAGCAAGACGAAGGACTCCACCAAAGATCCTATTTGGCTGATTTCAAGTAATGAAATATTATATTAAAAACTGTACACAGATAAAGGAGAGAAAGAGAGAGAACGAATGAAAATAGAGATAATGCTAATAATCCTCCATTAGTCTAATTTTTCGCCTGTCTTATCACGGATCAGCCAAGAACGTGGAGGGCCTTACTTTACTGTATAGATTTATGTGTGAAGGTGAAGGGATCTTAAAGGCAACAGATACACGTCTATACAGACAAGACCTTACACAGAGATAGCGGCTAGCTGCATTTATCATCTATTCTTAGATAAAGAGACGGCAACTTATTATCCGAACATTTAAAAATGTTAAAAGTCGTCAGCATACCCAAAATTTTTTGATGTTGTTCCAGGCTATCTGACACGTACAAACTTAACAGTAGAGGGGCCAGGACAGAGCCTTGTGTTAGCCTATTGTTTAGCGTCATCTGTGAACTCATCTTGTTGCCATTAGTACTTGGAAACAACGTGTGTCCTGGATGGTTCTAAACAAACAAGAAAATATGGGCAACCAGATAGTCCTCGAGATCTCCTACTAAAAGTTACAACATAAATCAGAAAGCTTAGAAGATGCAATAGATCCGATAAAGACACTACCTGCGTTAGGCTTGCCCGTCCTCATCTGGATTATCGCTGCGCTGTATATGATCCTTAACAAGTTGAATTGACAGAGGTCATCGAAGAAGTTCAAAGAACAGCAGCTCGTTTTGTACAGGGCTGCTGTAAAAGATTCATTCTTTATCTAAGCTCTACACTTTCCAAGGTATTACATGTACAAATATGAGTGATACAAGTATATGTAACATAAACTTACCAAGTTTACATTTTACACGATACAGAATTTCTAAGTGAGATCATCTGGTCACACGACTCGTGACCAATCGGTAGTCAAGTTCATTCCATATCTTGTGTAGCAATATTCTGTCAATAATCAGAGCAACATTAATGCGTTCTCTGAGCTGTTCCAGTGTTCTTGGTAGTGGGAGGGGGAGGGTGAGAGGGGGGGTGGGAGGAGGTCTGTTAAACACTATTCTTGATCTCGCCCGAAAGGAAAAAGCCACAAGTTGTTAGGTCAGGTGGACTTCATGGATCAAGCTAACAGAGCTACATTGTCTTAACCACTACGCCCAATCCATGCGATGCGAAAGTTAGCGACGAACATGATGCTCCCGTGAGGAGTGCCCCGTCTTGTTGGAAGATGAAATTCTCGGAATCAGAGATCAGTTGTGGAAACAGCCACGACTGCAGCATGTCAAGATAAGAGGAACCTATCACATTTTTCTCTAAGGAGGAAAGCGGCCCATTCAACTTCGTCTGTGACACTGCACAGAAAATATTAACCTCCAAATTCGTTCATGCGACACAATTTATTGAGGATTTTCAGTGCCCCACACTCTCACATTATGCCAGTTGACCTTTACAGATAAATGGAGGGTTGCTTCGTCTCTGATTGTCAGCGTGGAGGCGAGATGTCCGTCCTCAAGCACTTCCTGCACTGTGATGCAAAACAGAAAACGCTGGGCGCAATCTTCCGGCTTTAATTGTTGCGCGAGCCGCGGAACGTACGGTTTGAAATGTAACCGCTGTCGCAAAATCTTCCACACAGTTTGCTGCGGAATGTTAATTTTTTTGGACTTTGTCTTGTAACGCCGGAAATGCATATCCTCCTATTTCCATCTATTGTACTATAAATTTGTTTTCCTTATTTTTGTTACCTGAATACATAACATTTCTGTGTCTTCGTATATTGTAATTGTTTTACTATTTGTATATATATATTTATGCATTTATGTCGATGTATAATTGGTTTGTTTCGTAAATACACTCCTGGAAATGGAAAAAAGAACACATTGACACCGGTGTGTCAGACCCACCATACTTGCTCCGGACACTGCGAGAGGGCTGTACAAGCAATGATCACACGCACGGCACAGCGGACACACCAGGAACCGTGGTGTTGGCCGTCGAATGGCGCTAGCTGCGCAGCATTTGTGCACCGCCGCCGTCAGTGTCAGCCAGTTTGCCGTGGCATACGGAGCTCCATCGCAGTCTTTAACACTGGTAGCATGCCGCGACAGCGTGGACGTGAACCGTATGTGCAGTTGACGGACTTTGAGCGAGGGCGTATAGTGGGCATGCGGGAGGCCGGGTGGACGTACCGCCGAATTGCTCAACACGTGGGGCGTGAGGTCTCCACAGTACATCGATGTTGTCGCCAGTGGTCGGCGGAAGGTGCACGTGCCCGTCGACCTGGGACCGGACCGCAGCGACGCACGGATGCACGCCAAGACCGTAGGATCCTACGCAGTGCCGTAGGGGACCGCACCGCCACTTCCCAGCAAATTAGGGACACTGTTGCTCCTGGGGTATCGGCGAGGACCATTCGCAACCGTCTCCATGAAGCTGGGCTACGGTCCCGCACACCGTTAGGCCGTCTTCCGCTCACGCCCCAACATCGTGCAGCCCGCCTCCAGTGGTGTCGCGACAGGCGTGAATGGAGGGACGAATGGGGACGTGTCATCTTCAGCGATGAGAGTCGCTTCTGCCTTGGTGCCAATGATGGTCGTATGCGTGTTTGGCGCCGTGCAGTTGAGCGCCACAATCAGGACTGCATACGACCGAGGCACACAGGGCCAACACCCGGCATCATGGTGTGGGGAGCGATCTCCTACACTGGCCGTACACCACTGGTGATCGTCGAGGGGACACTGAATAGTGCACAGTACATCCAAACTGTCATCGAACCCATCGTTCTACCATTCCTAGACCGGCAAGGGAACTTGCTGTTCCAACAGGACAATGCACGTCCGCATGCATCCCGTGCCACCCAACGTGCTCTAGAAGGTGTAAGTCAACTTCCCTGGCCAGCAAGATCTCCGGATCTGTCCCCCATTGAGCATGTTTGGGACTGGATGAAGCGTCGTCTCACGCGGTCTGCACGTCCAGCATGAACGCTGGTCCAACTGAGGCGTCAGGTGGAAATGGCATGGCAAGCCGTTCCACAGGACTACATCCAGCATCTCTACGATCGTCTCCATGGGAGAATAGCAGCCTGCATTGCTGCGAAAGGTGGATATACACTGTACTAGTGCTGACATTGTGCATGCTCTGTTGCCTGTGTCTATGTGCCTGTGGTTCTGTCAGTGTGATCATGTGATGTATCTGACCCCAGGAATGTGTCAATAAAGTTTCCCCTTCCTGGGACAATGAATTCACGATGTTCTTATTTCAATTTCCAGGAGTGTATTATTTGTATTTTTACGCTGGGTCTTGCCTAGGGAAAACTGCTATCGAACGATTACATCGACAGGTCGTGTGGAGAACCGAAGTGTTTAGGATCTTTGGTAGGGTTAACTCTGTCGCGTGGAGCGCGGGCAGAGAGAGTCTGGCTGGAGTAGCGAGTGGAGCAGGTGTGTTGTGTGAAGCTCCCGCGAGTTGCCGCGCTTTCGGCGTTTGGCAGCATGTAATTGCGCTCGACTTGCGATGATAGTTTCTGACATGGTGTCGCGGACGGGAAGCATTAGCTGGCACACATCAAGAGCCCGTTTCGCCTGGTGCCCGTGTCGAGAAGAAGACGCGCCAACATCCAGCTTCTGCAACAGCGACGGCCGACAATGAGTGACTGTCGCCACCTCCTCGATCGACGGCTTCAAACCTTCAGTCAACCAACAAGGAAGACTGGAAGCACGTAAAGTTTTAGAACTGTATGGCAGACCTCAGCTTTTCAAACTTTTAAAATTTTTGCATCACAAAATTACAGCAACTTAGCATGAACCTTTGTTGCTCATTGTCCCAATTGCATTGCCATGCAGGGTCCCTTCCTTTTCCGAAATGATCCCGAGTGTCGTTGAAATTCAAACGCCAGCATTAAAGTAACATAATTCAATTTCGCTGCTTTAATTTCAAAGTTCAGTTAAAGTATTCATAGCTGGCTACAATACTTAGATTACACAAGCACAAATTAAGAGTGCGAATTTTGTTACCGTATTTTAGCTTACCTGTGACTGCAGCTCAGCTTGGTACGTACTAAATTTTACTATTGTTAACTGTTCAGAACCATTTAATTCAAGTTCAAAGTTAAATCTCTTATTTCTAAATTGCGTAGATTCAAGTAGCTATTGAAATGATTGTTGAGGTAGTCCAAGACTAACCGTATATTACTGAATTTCGATGTGCTTCAGAAAGAAAGCTCACTATTAATTTCAGTCACTAAATTAACTTTCGATTTTCCGGTTTTATTAATTCTTTTGCTAAATTAAGTCAGAGTGTAGCGAAATTTATTACTTCTGACAAACTTTCAGTTTTCACACTACACGTGTCAACCTTCAGTTGACACGCTTCTAGTGCTAATTATATGTGTAATAACCTTTCTTTTTCAGTTACTATAGTAAATGCCCTTAGGACTGGCGACCGTAATTTCCCCCAAATCTCAAATATCTAATTACCGCTAGTTAACTGTTAACGTAACGGCCGCACATTTACTTTCTTTATTAACTTTACCCCTTTTCAAAATTAATTTCCACCAGTTTCATTAGCATTTTTCCTTTCATTTAGATGTAACCCTTTCCCCCCTCTTTACCGGCAAATTAACCTCGGTGACAATTGCTTTTCCCAAATTTCCATTAGGTACACGCGGTTTAATTTTTCACTGTCATTAAGGTCGATAAGTGAGGGGGAGGTTACAGTCTCACCCTCTACACGATTGCATGTTCACATATGATCGACCGGTACCTTTCTGATTACAGAGACAACCAGCGCCCCTAAATCATCAACAGCAACGCACAATGCCCTGTCCACATGAAGGTTCTTTTGCACAATTCCTTCTGAATGCAGGCTGCACTGTTGCAATAGACAAACGTTTTGAATGTTCCAACAGGTAGTTGTTTTGTCGTCATTTTGTCAAGGCACTTGATAGGAACAATGCTAACACAGTGAGTTAACGGTTCTGTTCATGGTTCAAATTGCTCTAAGCACTATGGGACTTAACATCTGAGGGCATCAGTCCCCTAGACTTAGAACTACTTAAACCTAAATAACCTAAGGACATCACACACATATCCATGCCCGAGGCAGGATTCGAACCTGCGACCGTAGCAGCAGCGAGGTTCCGGACTGAAGCGCCTAGAACCGCTCGGCCCCACCGTCCGGCTTCTGTTCATACATCAGTCATATTTGTAAATGTAATACTCTGGAAAATAAAGAACTCTGGAAACGAATGAATCATTTATGGTAGTCCAGTAGTAACGCGATACACGGGAGAGTCGTCACGGATATGATACACTAGTTGGTGAGGCAGTCAGTAAAAGAAAAGCTGTTTTTGTTGCGGCGGCATCTTTTCACGAAATTTCCGTCACCAGTCTTCTGCAGCGAATGTGAAAATATGTTGTTTTCTCCCTTCTACTTAAGGGGGGATGGTTGTTGTGGTCTTCAGTCCTGAGACTGGTTTGATGTAGCTCTCCATGCTACTCTATCCTGTGCAAGCTTCTTCATCTCCCAGTACTTACTGCAACCTATATCCTTCTGAATCTGCTAGTGTATTCATCTCTTGGTCTCCCTCTACGATTTTTACCCTCCACACTGCCCTCCAGAACTAAACTGGTGATCCTTCGATGTCTCAGAACATGTCCTACCAAACGGTCCCTTCTTCTAGTCAAGTTGTGCCACAAACTCCTCCCCAATTCTATTCAATACCTCCTCATTAGTTATGTGATCTACCCATCTAATCTTCAGCATTCTTCTGTAGCACCACATTTCGAAAGCTTCTATTCTCTTCTTTTCTAAACTATTTATCGTCCATGTTTCACTTCCATACATGGCTACACTCCATACAAATACTTTCAGAAACAACTTCCTAGCACTTAAATCTATACTCGATATTAACAAATTTCTTCTTCAGAAACGCTTTCCTTGCCATTGCCAGTCTACATTTTATATCCTCTCTACTTCGACCATCATCAGTTATTTTGCTCCCCAAATAGCAAAACTCCTTTGCTACTATAAGTGTCTCATTTCCTAATGTAATTCCCTCAGCATCACCCGACTTAATTCGACTACATTCCATTATCCTCGTTTTGCTTTTGTTGATGTTCATCTTATATCCTTCTTTCAAGGCACTATCCATTCCGTTCAACTGCTCTTCCAAGTCCTTTGCTGTCTCTGACAGAATTGCAATGTCATCGGCGAACCTCAAAGTTTTTATTTCTTCTCCATGGATTTTAATACCTACTCCGAACTTTTCTTTTGTTTCCTTCACTGCTTGCTCAATATACAGATTGAATAATATCGGGTAGTGGCTACAACCCTGTCTCACTCCCTTCCCAACCACTGCTTCATGGGGGATGGTAATTATAGTAAAATAAGAGGAATCAAAACTCATACCGAAAGATTTAGATGTTCATGTTTCCCATGCGCTATTCGAGAATGGAACGGCCGAAAATGGTCTGAAAGTGATTCTATGGACCCTCTGCCAAACACTTAAGAGGAAACAGCAGCTTCATGTAGATGTAGAAGTTCATTTTTCTTGGTATGTTGGTCTATAGTAACTTGTTAAATTCTTATTTATCAAAATTTGCATTTTTTCGTAAAACCAAAGTAGGTTGCAATGGCCCTGGAGTCAGTTTAGTGTGAGAATGCTAGAGTTGTCAGCTTTCAGCACGCGGCAGCGCAGACTCGGCTAGGATCGTCGGCAGCCGCGGCCCCTTTGAAGTGTGGCCCGCTCGTAACAGGGCGCTGTTGCATGAGCGCGCGCTCTGCCTTCTGCCGGAGCCTAGCCTCAATGCAGTCCCTCGCAGAACGATACACAAGCCGTACAGCGCTGTTAGGTGAGTAAAAGAACATGAGCGTAAGTTAAATAAGGTATATCACGTTTCAGCGTTGCTGCTTATTGTCCACTGTTGTATCAACAGTATAAGAGAGATGAAGTAGGCACTTTCGTTCGGAATGGTTATGAACCTTCGGAGAGCCACCCACGACGACAGTACTCCACTCGCTATTCTGGGTGTGAGACTGGCGAAATACCCGGACGACAGCGAAAGCACACGCTTCGACAACACACTGGACGCTCGTAGCTTATGGTGTCAGCTGCTATACTGGTGGTAAATACATATGAGCGTGTCGGATTGTCCGCAGCTCGTGGTCGTGCGGTAGCGTTCTCGCTTCCCGCGCCCGGGTTCCCGGGTTCGATTCCCGGCGGGGTCAGGGATTTTCTCTGCCTCGTGATGACTGGGTGTTGTGTGATGTCCTTAGGTTAGTTAGGTTTACGTAGTTCTAAGTTCTAGGGGACTGATGACCATAGATGTTAAGTCCCATAGTGCTCAGAGCCATTTTTCGTGTCGGATTTTGTCGCTACAGGGCCCAGTACTTCCCTGAATAATATCTATGAGGGGAATTTTGTTACTTGACACAGGCCGACAAGAGTATACTTTAACCGGAGAGTGTACAATCGTGACTTAACACAGACATGACATTCATTTTTATCAATTCACGATGGTTTTTTATCAGTTGAGGAGGGCTGAAAACTTCGCCAATTGTTACTGTGCGGCATTCGGTAACCTCTGCATATACATTTACGAGGGTTGGAACTTAAATAGTGACCACTGGTACAAAATAGATACGTGTTTCAAAGTTTTACTGACCTACAAAGTAGTCGCCAGCATTGTGTATAACCCGTTTCCAGCGATGTGGAAGTCGTAGGATACTCTTAGCAGTGCCAGTTGTGTTGACAGTTCGAGCGGCGCGGTCTATTGCCCGACGAATTTGTAGCAGTTCTGAAGCGAATGCCGTGAAGTATTTCCTTCAGTTTGGAAATAGAGTTGAACTTATGAGGGCTTAAATCAGGGGAGAGCTGTAGGCGGTATAGCACTCAACATCCCCATCAGTCAAACAAATCAGTAACAGCTTGCACTGTACGTGCTTGAGCACTGTCCTGCAAAATGATGGTCACGTCCTGCAGAACGTGTCATCACTTCTGTCTCTATGCTGTTCATTTTTGGAACACAACCTACGACCAGCATTGCGAACGTCGAATAACTGAATTTGGTCCCGTCTTTTCTTCCTAAATTTTCCATAAGCAATGTTTCGATCGTGTTGTCGGCGGGGCGGTGGCACCGCACAGAACCAGGCCTAGTGGAGGAGTTCTGTTCACCCAGTGCTTTTAAAAAGCTTTCGTCCTGGCCACCAGATGTCTTCACCCACCAAGCGAGTGTTCAAGGATACTTTGGAAAGTCTCTGTGTTCACATTGGCTGCAACGGCGACTTTCCAAGATGCTACATCAGGCTGGTGTAGAATGCATGTGCGCAACGGAAAATACTGAACGCTAGAATGATGATTTGGCCCTGTCTGACTACCTCCTGAAGCATATCTTAGGATATCTTAATGCTCTTTAACATGTAACTTACAAACTAAACATAAATGAATGATTAAGGCAACTAATACTGCTACATGACAAACGTTGTTTCTTATTATAAATTTATTGTAGATTTAAAAACAACCCTTTATATTGCAATTGTCTATATTTCCTGACTAAAAGTTGCAGATCAGTTGCCCAACTCTACCCCTTTTTATGGCCACGCTATCTAACATAAATAACGCGAAATGACTGACATCATCTATGTACCAAACACTAGAAGACACCCCTTTCAAAGATGATCTACGGTGGTGTGGAAATAAACTAGCGCGACCACAGCTGTTTAGCTTTATAGCCCCAATAAGCTGAAGCAATTAGCACTATCACCATATGTACAGCGTCTGGTTCGTCGGGGCGATGGTTCTCGTACACGTCTGTCACGATGGGAGAACTCCAGCCACAAAATAAAACTTTTTCAAACACTAGGACGGCAGAAGGCAGTCCTCTGACTAATATACTCTAATACTGTCTTCTCCTCTCTGTGTCCTACAGCCGAGAAACGCGAACTTCCAGCCACAAGGACAGAGTTCAAATAACGTCTCAGCGTAGGTATAGGCAGAAGAAGTGCTCTCAATCACTGAACACTGCGTACTCAACGACGACTTCCAACCCGGAGGCGAAGTCCAGAACTGTATAAGTTCGCAACAGTACAGTGCCTAACTGTTCTAGCTATAAAATCTCCTGGGAGCAAAGACAGAAAGTCTGTCTGCACCAACAAAAGCTGATACTGAGCGACTGTCCAACATGGGCGCTCAAAACGGAAGACCTCTTCCTCTCCACCGCTGGCTCCCCAGCAAGACTCGGCTCCCTTCCCTCGTAACTGCAGAAGGCGAATCATATTCTCGAAACCCCGGAATTCTCTCCCTCTCTACAGATTCTTCCGAACACTGACCAACCATATTTTATAGTCTTTTGTCGTCCAGTGCGGAAAGTATGCGAGGGAATACCTATACTCGTGCCATGGTACGCTTCTGAGTAAAAATCCTTGCAAGTAGCCCAGGCTGCGTTATTTCCGAGGTGGCGCTTCCTCGTTGCTCTCAGCTGCGTCCAAGATTTGCAGAGTTCCCAGTTATCCTTCTGGTCCGGCTACGACACCAGCTGGCCGCGATTCTGTTGTGCTCCAGAGCTCAGGTGCCACAACGTCTGTTTTGCTACTTCCTGTCTTTAAGCAGGACCAACACACCTGTGCGGGCATTCCACCTAGGGCTTGAGTTCCGCCTGCCGTTTCATCTCCACTGGTGTTGCAACCTCTACTAGTATAGGCAATAATTCATTATGCCGTTTTGATAATAAAGACACTGCATCACCTTTAATGCAAAAGCATTAACAATTATATACAAGGCATACGTGACATAGTCAGTCTCTTTAAATATTCATATATACAATGTAAACCTATCAAATGATACTAATTGTGGTTGTAGATCATGGCAAAGTATGCAGATGAGAGCTTCTAAGGTGCGAAATTGTAGTCGCCTCACAACATCAGAAGGCGGCAAACGACCTCCTGGCCTCCCAGGTGCCGTTTGTCCACAGAGCTAATAAACTGGTCAAAGACTAGGCAGCATTCAGCAGCCAGTGAGTGGGCAGAAGGCTCAACCTTCTGCCCTGCCTAGCGGCCCAAGACCGGCTGAGTTCCCCAGGGTCCTGTGGGCTTGCCTCACCGTCTTGGTGGCTAATGGGAACCTCTGAACCAGAACAACGCTGCACTCCCAGCTAGCTACTCAAGAAACACACACACCCACACACACACACACACACACACAAACACATACACACACACACACACACACACACACACACACACACACACACACATATATATATATATATATATATATATATATATATATATATATATATTGATAAATATATATAATGATAAAATTCAGTCAGCAGCTGCAAATAAATTTTGTTATGGTTTACCGGTTTCGAGGTGTTAGATACATCAGAATAAACGAGAAGAAAGGATACCTCATGAATCACCATTCTCCTCTACAGGAAATTACTCTCTGTTTTGCGTATTCTCCTGTTTTTATAAGTGATAGCATCCCACTAAGAATTAAGATACTGTGTGTAATAAAAATAAAACCTGACGCGAGCTACAGCCTTACGCACTTCAAAGTGTACTCCTGAAGCTATGAGGGCATTCCACACTACATCCACAGAGGCCCTGTGTGTGTTGTTGGGTTTCGTTCCAGTCGATATAACGACCAGATATTGGGACGCATGTTAGTGGCTCCAGAGGGGAAGACACGATAAGATTAGGGAAATAACAGGCGAAGACATCGAACACTAACGTCAACTAAGCAATTGGCAGTTGGATGTCTGGCAACTAGAGTGGGACAAAAGTGATAAAGCTGGAGGGTGCACCCCTTTTTCCCGAACATAAGGGAACGGTTACAGATGAACCATACCAATACTGGCTGTGGCACGGTTCACTTCCTGAGTGGTCACGGCCCGCATCCAACGTACCTAGAGTGGGTCTCACTTTTTGAGGATGGCAACTGCCAGTGCAGTGAACATCGATCCCCTGAACACATTCTGCTGCACTGTGAGGGATACTCACACACACAGCACAACATAACAGGAATTACAACAGTAACACTACAACACACACTCAGGTATTGACACAAATGGGGGCAACCAAATGAACTAACAGACTCCATCTCCAGGACAGAACACACCATGTATGAACAAGTGAGATCTTACAGGCATCGAAGCAGAAGTGAAAGAGACGAGTGGGTTAGTTTAGATGAGGACTCCAGAACAACAGACTCCTCCAACACCGAAACTGTGGACATAACACACGAAGAGGAACCTGTAGACATCCAAACACAGGAACATCAAACGTAGAACGAACCAGAGAGACATGTGTTGTCATATAATTGTGGGAGGTTATTGTACCAGGCGCTATGTCAAAGATGTTACTATAATAACACAGATTTTTAGCACATAGCGTCAATTAGAATAAGAGTATACACATAATAAAACTTATAAAGAGATACAACACTTATCGCTATCAATAGTAATGAAATAGTACAAAAACACTAAGTGTAAGGTATAACCTACCGTGTCCAGTTATTGTACTAGGCGCCACAACAAACCCGTAAAATATTATCCTGGAATTAAGTAGACTAGCTTATCAACATACCTCAGTAAGTAACCTTGGAAGAACCCTCACAAGAACGTGGGGGTAGAAGTCACTTCCTGAGTCCTCCTCCCAGGGCACTGCAGGTGAAGGTATTTTCATGTATAATTTCCTATTCCTAGCCTGATGTATAATATTTTATAACCATAATACAGCTGCCATTTATACAAAGGACGAGGACAAAATATCTGCACGAGGCCCCACCTCCACGTGGTGCTGCATGGGCAACGGAACCCGCGGCCTCAGCTTCGTAGTGATGGTTGTTGGTTCAAGTGACTGAGTGGAGCACTATCGCCCACAAAAAACTGATCAGATGGGGGCCCTAATAGTCAAAATGCAGCATAATAATAATAATAATAATAACGGTAATAATGTCATTCAAGGGCTCATTTCGCTCCGAATCAGTACTAAGGAATCTCTTGAGTGACTTATGTCTGTCAGGTCCCGTGAAGACCCTGGCACGTTTCTTCTCGTCCGTTGTCTTGGAGCTTCTACGGCAGCTGGTGAAGTCCATCTCACTTCCAGCTACCTAGTTACTCCACGCTCTGTTCCGTGGTTTCTTCCTAACCAATCGGCATAAACTCGATAAACAGCAACACCCACTTTGAAAGCAGGTAAATAAGATGGTTCCCACACCCAATCAAGGGAACGCTTTTCCGAACGCTTTTTACACTTTCCACACAGAGAGAAAAACTTTAGTTCCACAGACTTCCGAAACACACCTCCGCAACACCTCCGCCTCTGAGGGCTCAAAGTTATCCTCCGGCACCCCACCCAGGCTGCTGAGGCACTCCTCGACTTCACTAGCTGTTAACAGCTCCACGAAATTATTTTCACACGCAGATGTTTCGGTCAGTGAGCCTCCAGAGCAGGAAGTAGGCCCTACGATTGGTCATTTCCTGTTAACTCTCATGGTAGTGTTGTAAAGTGATGCTGCGTACTGACATTTCCAGTAATTTGCTCCCAAAGGGTATTAAGAGATACCAGCCATATGGTAGACATCATTCGCCTTTGAAGACAGCCAGCTTGGGCCAGACCACCTCACTTCAGCTGGATTAGAGGGACCCGTGAGTTTACAAGCTTGGGTTGGCCCTAGTTGAAATATGAGCAAACTATGCGGCAAGCTCTTCCCATTCCATCCAGCGATGGAGGATGGGGAGAACGTCTGCTTGTGTGCCTCTGAGAGAGCTACACCATCTCTACCGTAGAGGTACGTGAGAGCCTGAAGAATATTTATACACAGTCCAGTCACCTTAATGTGACCACTTGTCAAATGCCTGAATAACTACCTTTTGGAGAGTGGACAGCTGCGAGACGTGCACGAAGAGAGTCAGGGAGGTTCTAGAAGGTACCGACAGGGATATGAAGCCATTCTGGCTCCAGTGCTGTGGTAAACTCATTCAGGTGCTCTTCGAACCACGCAAATACTCGGCGAGCTGTTGACACATTGTATTTTCCTGCTAGTAATGTCACTGCGCCAAGGAAAAAACAAACTGCATGTAGGTTTTAACATGGTACCCAAGGATATACCTACTTGTGTTCATTCATTAAATGTAAATGTCGTGTGACTAGGGCCTCCCGTTGGGTACACCGTTCGCCAGGTGCAAGTCTTTCTATTTCACGCCACTTCGGCGACTTGAGTGTCGATGGGAATAAAATGACGATGATTAGGACAACACAACACCCAGTCCCTGAGCGGAGAAAATCTCCGACCGAGCCGGGAATCGAACCCGGGCTCTTAGGATTGACAGTCTGTCGCGCTGTCCACTTTTTTTTTTTAATCTCATTTTGTTCGCTTTTGTTCGTTGCATCTGCTCGGGGCAGACGTCATAAGACAGCCGTTTAGGTTCGTTGTTGATCGATTAACTCAGTTTTTTTATCACAGAGGGCTGCTAACCCTCTGACCGAACACGCTGAGCTACCGTGCCGGCACCACTCAGCTAGCAGGGGTGGACGTTCATTCACTGTGTCTTCAAGAATGAGGAGGTCACCCCGTTGGGAGGCTTGCGTGCCTCAGCGATACAGATAGCCGTACTGTAGATGCAACCACAATGGAGGGGTATATGTTGAGAGGCCAGACAAACGTGTGGTTCCTGAAGAGGGGCAGCAGCCTTTTCAGTAGTTGCAGGGGCAACAGTCTGGATGATTGACTGATCTGGCCCTGTAAAGCTGACCAAAACGGCCTTGCTGTTGTGGTACTGCGAACGGGTGAAAGCAAGGGGGGACTACGGCCGTAATTTTTCCCGAGGGCATGCAGCTTTACTGTATGATTAAATGATGATGGCGTCCTCTTGGGTAAAATATTCCGGACGTAAAATAGTTCCCCATTCGGATCTCCGGGCAGGGACTACTCAAGAGGACGTCATTATCAAGAGAAAGAAAACTCGCGTTCTACGGATCGGAGCGTGGAATGTCAAATCCCTTAAACGGGCAGGTAGGTTAGAAAATTTAAAAAGGGAAAATGTAGACTGGCAATGAGACGGAAAGTGTTTCTGAAGAAGAGAAGTTTGTTAACATGGAGTATTGATTTAAGTGTCAGGAAGTCGTTTCTGACAGTATTTGTACGGAGTGTAGTCATGTATGGAAGTGAAACATGGACGATAAATAGTTTAGACAAGAACAGAATAGAAACTTTCGAAATGTGGTGCTACAGAAGAATGCTGAAGATTAGATGGGTAGATCGCATAACTATGAGGAGGTGTTGAACAGAATTGGGGAGGAGAGGAGTTTGTGGTACAACTTGACTAGAAGAAGGGATCGGTTGGTAGGACATGTTCCGAGGCATCAAGGGATCACCAATTTGGAACTGGAGGGCAGCGTGGAGAGTATAAAAATTGTAGAGGGAGACCAAGAGATGAATACACTAAGCAGATTCAGAAGGATGTAGGCTGGTACTGGGAGATGAAGATGCTTGCACAGGATAGAGTAGCATGGACAGCTGCATCAAACCAGTCGCAGGACTGAAGACCACAACAACAACAACAACCCAGGAAATGCCACGAAAACATTCTCTAGCCCATAATGTTCCCTCCTCCGGCCTAGACTCTTACAAAACGATCGTTTCAGGTTCGTACACGCCAGTGGTCATCTGTCCCATGGAGTATAAAAAGCGATTCATCTGAAGAGTCCACCTGTCGCCACGCAGTGGGCGTCAAGTTGTGGTATTGGCGTGCAAATTCCAGTCTTCGTCGTGGATGAACAGCAGTCAGCATGGTTTGATGAACCTGGCGCCTGCTGTAGAGGCCAATCGCAGCAACGTTGGCAGACAAGTCGTTGAGGACATGCTGTCGGTAGCCCCTTGGTTCATCTGGGCTGTCAGTTACTCAACAATTGTACGTCTACGCGCCCTTACGTATCTCCACAGTTGTCGTTCCTCCAAGTCATCTACGGCCCGTGGTGCAGCAGCGGTTTTGCATAGCGCCATTTTCCCATTCACGGTATACTTTAATCACAGCGGCAAGCGAACAGTTTACAAACTTAGCCGTTTCGGAAATGCTTCCAACCTTGGCACGAAATCCAAAGATCATGTCCTTTTGAACGTCATATCAATTTCCCGGTTTCCGCAATACGACAACTGCGCTGCACTGCGGCCCTTCGAGACACTTTATATACCCTCCAACGCTAGTGCTGCCACCTGCCGTCTGTGTGTTGTTATTGCACGTTGACGTCGAACATAAGCGGTGGTCACATTTATGTGACTGAAACGGTTAAACAAGCCTCTGACCATTCACACCTGCCTGCTTTACATACGGCAGATGTTCCCTGTTAGTTTCACCTCATGTGGGTCCCAAACAACTGATCAGTATTAAGTTAGGGCCGTACAAGTGTTTTTTTGCTATCTCTATTGCAGAAAAAGTGCAGTTACGAGTATCGTGTTAATGGATCGTATTCTACCGTTTGTTTTATCTACAACTGAACCATTATGTCGTTCCACTTCATATCTCAACACGCTGATACTGCTAAATATTTGCACCACACGACTGACACTAGCTTTGACTTATTATTCCGTTATGTTTCGGGAAGCCCATAACTTTGTATTTCTCTATATTGAGAGCTAGTGGACTGTCGCTGCACTACGCCGAAATTTTGTCGAAATCTGACTCAATATTAGTACAATTTGAACCAGATAGACTTTCATTGCGGACAACTGTATCACCAGAGAAAAATCTGACGCCAAGTCATCTACATTACGACACGGTTAAAAGGGTCACTACGTTACAATTCCAGTTGCAAATGCCTATCTAATGGTTTCCAGGAACAGCAAAAATTTAATTTCAGTACAATTATTGACCAAATTTCAAAATTTAAAATGCTGTCGTAATCCATTCATGAAGAAATGCAGTCGTAAGTTAAAGACCTAACACAATAATTGAAGTACTGAAGTTAGAAAATGTGTATCTCTCTTCAGGCAGCAAAACTCAAGGTGTGCAAATTACGCAGACACTATTCAACCACTACTTGAGAATGAGAGTACTTAGCAAGACTTTCAACGAACTTCACACATAATTTCAAATCTTCTCGAAACTTTTTGTCGCTGATACCCCCACAAAATAACGAAACGAGCGACGTTTATTGATTAGTACATTTTCGCCGCACACGCAGTAAAATTGCAGCATAAGGTATGACGTTTTAATTTTTTACTTCTTTACTATGTAACCTCCCCCTCACTTATCGACCTTAATGACAGTGAAAAATTAAACCACGTGTACCTAATGGAAATTTGGCAAAAGCAATCGTCACCGAAGTCAATTTGTCGGTAAAGAGGGAGGAAAGGGTTACATCTAAATGAAAGGAAAAATGCTAATGAAACTGGTGGAAATTAATTTTGAAAAGGGGTAAAGTTAATAAAGAAAGTAAATGTGAGGCCGTTACGTTAACAATTAACTAGCGGTAATTAGATATTTGAGATTTGGGGGAAATTACAGTCGCCAGTCCTAAGGACAATTACTATAGTAACTGAAAAAGAAAGGTTATTACACATATAATTAGCACTAGAAGCGTGGCAACTGAAGGTTGACACGTGTAGTGTGAAAACTGACAGTTTGTCAGAAGTAATAAATTTCGCTACACTCTGACTTAATTTAGCAAAAGAATTAATAAAATCGGAAAATCGAAAGTTAATTTAGTGACTGAAGTTAATAGTGAGCTTTCTTTCTGAAGCACATCGAAATTCAGTAAAATACGGTTAGTCTTGGACTACCTCAACAATCATTTCAAAAGCTACTTGAATCTACGCAATTTAGGAATAAGAGATTTAACTTTGAACTTGAATTAAATGATTCTGAACAATTAACAATAGTAAAATTTAGTACGTACCAATCTGAGCTGCAGTCACAGGTAAGCTAAAATACGGTAACAAAACTCGCACTCTTAATTTGTGCTTGTGTTCAAATGGTTCAAATGGCTCTGAGCACTATGGGACTCAACTGCTGTGGTCATAAGTCCCCTAGAACTTAGAACTACTTAAACCTAACTAACCTAAGGACAGCACACAACACCCAGCCATCACGAGGCAGAGAAAATCCCTGACCCCACCGGGAATCGAACCCGGGAACCCGGGCGTGGGAAGCGAGAACGCTACCGCACGACCACGAGATGTGGGCTGTGCTTGTGTAATCTAAATATTGTAGCCAGCTATGAATACCTTAACTGAACTTTGAAGTTAAAGCAGTGAAGTCGAATGATGCTGGCGTTTGAATTTCAACGACACTCGGGTTCATTCCGGAAAAGGAAGGGACCCTGCTTGGTAATGCAATTGGGACAATGAGCAACAAAGGTTCATGCTATGTTGCTGTAATTTTGTGATTTGAACAGTTTTAAAAGCTGAGGTCTGCCATACAGTTCTAAAACTTTACGTGCTTCCAGTCTTCCTTGTTGGTTGATTGAAGGTTTGAAGCTGTCGATCGAGGAGGTGGCGACAGTCACTCATTGTCGGCCGTTGCTGTTGCAGAAGCTGGATGTTGGCGCGCCTTCTTCTCGACACGGTCACCAGACGAAACGGGCTCTTGATGTGCGCCAGCTAATGCTTCCCGTCCGCGACACCGTGCTAGAAACTATCATCGCAAGTCGAGCGCAATTACATGCTGACAAACCCCGAAAGTGCGGTAACTCGCGGGAGCTTCACACAACACACCTGCTCCACTGCACCACCCCAGCCAGACTCCCTCTGCCCGCGCTCCACGAGGCAGAGTTCACACTACCAAAGATCCTCAACACTTTGGTTCTCCACACGACCTATCGATGTATTCGTTCGATAGCATAGTTTTCCCTAGGCCTGACCCAGCATATAAATACAAATAATATTCACAAAACAAACCAACATAAATGCATAAATATATGTATATACAAACAGTAATACAATTACAGTATATAAAGAGACAGAAATGTCATATTTTCCGGTGACGAAATAAGGAAAAAAATTTGCAGTGCAATAGATGGAAATAGGAGGATATGCATTTGCGGTGTTACAACTATTAACTCTAATCGCAAAGCCTATTGGAGACAGCATCAACATATACCGCTGAATGCACCTGGCAAATTATATCATTTTAAGGCACATTGTGGAGTTGCTATGAAGTCATAGACATTGTGACGCGTGAAAAACTAGCTGTTATATACATCGGAGATCGATTCTTTAAACAGTCGGGTGAGGGATGCGGGGGCGGTTAGGTGCGGGGCTTACTAGTGCATGTAATAAGGTTACACTCCCCCGAGTTACACCGGATACTGCTTCAGAGTCTGTAGGAGACTCTCCATCTAGGATAATGAATCGTGCCTTACCTGTTTGGAAAATTTCAGTCCACGTGTTGGCCTGTTTATACATCCCACATCTAGGTATTTTGTTTATAAGGCGCCGATATGGTACTGAATCAAAGATTTTGAAGGTTTCCTCTACCCATGGCACTGAGTACATAAAGCATGAAGAAAGTGAAATGAGTTTCGCCTGATCGATATTTTCCGAAATTATGCTGCTTTTCTTGGAGACGCCTATCTTCTTTTGGGCGTAGCTTTGGAATTCAATTTTCATACAGAACTGACATTGTGATCCGGTGCCCATGCTTTCTTCGAGAGTTAAAGGAGTCCTCCTACATGCGCTGCTGAGGACAGTGATGTTGATGATGAAGCAACACTAATGTGGAAGTTGTACAACAGTTATCTGTATTGATCAACCTCTTGCATACAATATCTGCATTAAGAGTTTTACAGCATTTTCTTGTTCTTTTGCACTTGCGAATCAATAGGTGAAGTTTGTACCACTACCTGAATTGTAGCATCACCTACGATCACACATCCACTTCAAATTTCTTATGCCGTTGTAATTGCTCTAATTTTTGGTTGTGCATTAATTCGTCGACTGTTTTGACAGTGCCTTTAAGAATGAAATAAATTATTCCCTGTCTGACTTTGTGTCTCATCGAAGGCCACTGGAACAACGAACAGAACCAAACGAAAACAGGGACAGGTCATTAACGATACAAGATGGGTCGACAGACAGCTGCGCATAATTGTGGACTCGTATCGCTGATGTCAGTCTGTTCTAAAGCTGTGGAACTCATTACATTCCTTTACATTTGAGCATCAAGCATGATGTTTTAATTTATTACTTCTTTACTACTAACTCTATTAGCATATCCGTAACACATTTTGCAGACAATATCCACATACAGGGTGTTCAGTTTATATGAAGACATTGAAATATCTCGAAAACTACAGATTGGATCCAAATAATTTACAACTGAAATTTGTTCATCTGGGAGGGGGACATCGGGTGATAAAAAACTCGGCCGCACACGCAAATCCCTGTTTTGGGACGAGGAGCAACTTTTAAATCTTAAATGCGATCCCGCTTTTTTGTTGCAAATTTGAATTCTGCAGAAAGAAATGCGTAGGTTTTGTCTGAAACCTTTTATTTCGTTTCGCGACATATGGCGCTGTAATTGGAAAAATTAAAATGGGTAGAAAATTGTATGTTTCAAAATGCTGTCCAATGACAAATTAACCCCCCCCCCTATCTCCGCCCAGTAAGGGTAGGACAACAGATACCTTTTAATGGGTAGCACCATTATTAACTTCGTGTTCCTCCGATAGAAAAGGGGACTGCTCGACGCACCACTGTGACCGTGTAGCTAACTACGACTTATCATAATAGGCAGTGCAGTCCCATTAAAAGATATGAAATAATTGCCCGTCCTACCTTCGCACGGTGGAGGTGGGGGGAGTTAATTTAAGTGCCATTGGACATCATTTTGAAACATACGATTTTCAAAGTTCTCCCGCATCCCCCACACACCAGGGTGGGGTGGAGGGAGGGTTGAGATTGTATTATTGGATGTTCCACTCCCGAGACGAACAAACTTTAATTATAATTTTTTTGTATCCAATGTGTAGTTTTCGAGCTATTTCAATGCCTTCAGATAAATTGAACACCCTGTACATGACTGAATGTACCTGCAGAATATCATCGTGCGATCCATACTTCGGGGGATGTGAAGTCTTAAACATTCAGATGCGTATTATGAGCTTCGGGAATTAACATGGGTATCTCAGACAGAAATATCGCATAAAATCATCTCGGTCTGTTTGTTCACGAGTCTCAGAGCATTGCAGACAACGGTGCTCATGTTGCTACCATGTTCCTTCATTCCCGGGAAGCGATCTAAAGAGTTCCTCATTGCCGTTCAATGAACAAAATACAAGATTATGGAACATCGCAGCACGTTTGGAACGAGATTCAGGACTTGCCTGCAGATAAAACATAGACCATCTTTCTTCAAGGGGCGGAATCGTCAGTTGTAAAAATAACTTGAGGCCACCCTCACGGGATCGGTTTAGCACTATCGCAGTTCGAGATACATATAAAGCACATAGCACAGTGGACTCGCATTCGGGAGGACGACGGTTCAAACCCGCGTCCGGCCACCCTGATTTTGGCTTTCCTCGGTTTCCCTAAATTGCTTCTGGCAAATGCTGGGATGGTTCCTTTGATAGGGCACGGCCGACTTGTTTCCCGAAAATCAACCAACCAACCAACCAACCAACCAATCATAAGGCCAGAGACTTCACGAGGTTGTACGTGTGGAAGTTGCGAAGCCGGAAAACTGTAGTGAAAAACAATAGAAACTGTAAGAACGGTAAACTGTCAGGGAGAAACGGTCTGGAAAACCTAAAGTGGCGGGATCACATAAAATAAACTGTGGGAAAGTACACTCCTGAAAATGGAAAAAAGAACACATTGACACCGGTGTGTCAGACCCACCATACTTGGTCCGGACACTGCGAGAGGGCTGTACAAGCAATGATCACACGCACGGCACAGCGGACACACCAGGAACCGCGGTGTTGGCCGTCGAATGGCGCTAGCTGCGCAGCATTTGTTCACCGCCGCCGTCAGTTTCAGCCAGTTTGCCGTGGCATACGGAGCTCCATCGCAGTCTTTAACACTGGTAGCATGCCGCGACAGCGTGGACGTGAACCGTATGTGCAGTTGACGGACTTTGAGCGAGGTCGTATAGTGGGCATGCGGGAGGCCGGGTGGACGTACCGCCGAATTGCTCAACACGTGGGGCGTGAGGTCTCCACAGTACATCGATGTTGTCGCCAGTGGTCGGCGGAAGGTGCACGTGCCCGTCGACCTGGGACCGGACCGCAGCGACGCACGGATGCACGCCAAGACCGTAGGATCCTACGCAGTGCCGTAGGGGACCGCACCGCCACTTCCCAGCAAATTAGGGACACTGTTGCTCCTGGGGTATCGGCGAGGACCATTCGCAACCGTCTCCATGAAGCTGGGCTACGGTCCCGCACACCGTTAGGCCGTCTTCCGCTCACGCCCCAACATCGTGCAGCCCGCCTCCAGTGGTGTCGCGACAGGCGTGAATGGAGGGACGAATGGAGACGTGTCGTCTTCAGCGATGAGAGTCGCTTCTGCCTTGGTGCCAATGATGGTCGTATGCGTGTTTGGCGCCGTGCAGGTGAGCGCCACAATCAGGACTGCATACGACCGAGGCACACAGGGCCAACACCCGGCATCATGGTGTGGGGAGCGATCTCCTACACTGGCCGTACACCACTGGTGATCGTCGAGGGGACACTGAATAGTGCACGGTACATCCAAACCGTCATCGAACCCATCGTTCTACCATTCCTAGACCGGCAAGGGAACTTGCTGTTCCAACAGGACAATGCACGTCCGCATGTATCCCGTGCCACCCAACGTGCTCTAGAAGGTGTAAGTCAACTACCCTGGCCAGCAAGATCTCCGGATCTGTCCCCCATTGAGCATGTTTGGGACTGGATGAAGCGTCGTCTCACGCGGTCTGCACGTCCAGCACGAACGCTGGTCCAACTGAGGCGCCAGGTGGAAATGGCATGGCAAGCCGTTCCACAGGACTACATCCAGCATCTCTACGATCGTCTCCATGGGAGAATAGCAGCCTGCATTGCTGCGAAAGGTGGATATACACTGTACTAGTGCCGACATTGTGCATGCTCTGTTGCCTGTGTCTATGTGCCTGTGGTTCTGTCAGTGTGATCATGTGATGTATCTGACCTCAGGAATGTGTCTATTAAGTTTCCCCTTCCTGGGACAATGAATTCACGGTGTTCTTATTTCAATTTCCAGGAGTGTAGGTATCAGCCTCAGACTAAATGGACAATTCTTAAATACGTGTAGTTCATCCACGAAGGAAGTGACTTAGATACACTGGTAAGCCAAGCATTATTACCACTGCCCATCGCAACGCTGGATGCCACATGGTGGGGTTGCGGGCACATGACGCGGTAACAGGAGTATGTAAGGAGACAGGACGAGGAATTCCGCCTTATGCAAGGCACATTTTCAGTTTTGTTTTACCCAGACATGTTTCAGCACTTTTTGTGCTAGCTTCAGTGGGTTATTTTATTTTATTACTGTAATATTTTACAACAATTATTCATTCACATTTGTAAATCTTCTCAGGTATTGTTGAAAGGAAAGTGCGCGTATTAGTTGAGGACCAATTGGATGAAAATCAGTGTGGGTTTAGGCCTCTTAGAGGTTGTCAGGACCAGATCTTTAGCTTACGGCAAATAATGGAGAAGTGTTATGAGTGGAACAGGGAATTGTATCTATGCTTCATAGATCTACAAAAGGCATATGACCGGGTTCCTAGGAGGAAGTTATTGTCTGTTCTACAAGGTTATGGAATAGGAGGCTAACTTTTGCAAGCAATTAAAGGTCTTTACATGGATAGTCAGGCAGCAGTTAGAGTTGACGGTAAATTGAGTTCATGGTTCAGAGTAGTTTCAGGGGTAAGACAAGGCTGCAACCTGTCTCCAGTGTTGTTCATGTTAGTTATGGATCATATGTTGAAAACAATAGACTGGCTGGGTGAGATTAAGATGTGTGAACACAAAATAAGCAGTCTTGCATATGCGAATGACTTAGTTGTGATGGCAGATTCGATTGAAAGTTTGCAAAGTAATATTTCAGAGCTAGATCAGAAATGTAAGGACTATGGTATGAAGATTAGCATCTCCAAAACCAAAGTAATGTCAGTGGGAAAGAAATATAAACGGACTGAGTGCCAAATAGGAGGAACAAAGTTAGAACAGGTGGACGGTTTCAAGTACTTAGGATGCATATTCTCACAGGATGGCAACATAGTGAAAGAACTGGAAGCGAGGTGTAGCAAAGCTAATGCAGTGAGCGCTCAGCTACGATCTACTCTCTTCTGCAAGAAGGAAGTCAGTACGAAGACTAAGTTATCTGTGCACCGTTCAATCTTTCGACCAACTTTGTTGTATGGGAGCGAAAGCTGGGTGGATTCAGGTTACCTTATAACAAGGTTGAGGTTACGAATATGAAAGTAGCTAGGATGATTGCAGGTACTAGTAGATGGGAACAATGGCAGGAGGGTGTTCACAATGACGAAATCAAAGAAAAACTGGGAATGAACTCTATAGATGTAGCAGTCAGGGCGAACAGGCTTAGATGGTGGGGTCATGTTACACGCATGGGAGAAGCAAGGTTACCCAAGAGACTCATGGATTCAGCAGTAGAGGGTAGGAGGAGTCGGGGCAGACCGAGGAGAAGGTACCTGGATTCGGTTAAGAATGATTTTGGAGTAATAGGTTTAACATCAGAAGAGGCACCAATGTTAGCACTGAATAGGGGATCATGGAGGAACTGTATAAGGGGGGCTATGCTCCAGACTGAACGCTGAAAGGCATAACCAGTCTTAAATGATGATGATGATGATGATGTTGATGATGATGATTTGTAAATATTGTGTACAAAAACTTTCTCTAAATGTTATTACGTAACAACAATTTTACAGTAAGAAAATAAAGTAACCCACAGAAGATAGTATAAAAAGTGCTGAAACATGTCTGGGTGCAACGAAACTGAAAAGGTGTCTTGCATAAGGCGAAATTCCTCGTCCTATTTTCAGGCCGGCCGCTGTGGCCGAGCGGTTCTAGGAGCTTCCGTCAGGGACCGCGCTGCTGCTACGGTCGCAGGTGCGAATGCTGCCTCGAGCAGGGATGTGTGTGATGTCCGTAGGTTAGTTAGGTTTAAGTAGTTCTAAGTTCTAGGGGAATGATGTACTCAGATGCTAAGTTCAAAAATGGTTCAAATGGCTCTGAGCACTATGGGACTTAACATCTATGGTCATCAGTCCCCTAGAACTTAGAATTACTGAAACCTAACTAACCTAAGGAGATCACATAACACCCAGTCATCACGAGGCAGAGAAAATCCCTCACCCCGCCGGGAATCGGACCCGGGAACCCGGGCGTGGGAAGCGAGAACGCTACCGCACAACCACGAGCTGCGGACAGATGTTAAGTCCCATAATGCTTAGAGCCATTTGAACCTATTTTCAGAGTAAGCACGGACATAAGAAGAACTGCAACACCACAGGATGATTATGTAAGCAGAGCAAGCGGATCACCCTAGCGGAGATACGGCCGGCAGATGAGGAAATCCGTTGGGATAAGTAACTGTGACAAACGCCACATTATTATTACGCAAAGCCTGTGAACGAGTATCTCGAAAACGGCGAAGCTGGTTGAATGTTCACGTGCTACTGTCGTGAGAATCTACGGTAAGAGGTAGTACTAACACTAGGCGCTAACTGGTTGAACGTCCACCACTTTTCACAGAACACGGGGTCTCGAGGCTTGTCTGCTCTGTAAAGTAGGACAAATGGTGATCTGCGGCATCTCCGACGAGAGAGAACAACGCAGGCGCACGCACAAGAGCTTCGGGGCACATCGTTTAGCGTACGTTGTTGAGCATGGGGCTCCGCAGCAGACCACATGTTGGCCCAACGACATCGTCAGTTACGACTGCAGTGGGCACTGCACCATCGGGAATCGACCGTCGATCTACGTAAACTTGTCGGCTCTTCGGGTGAACCACATTTTTGCTACACGAGGTCACTGGTCGTCTCCACCAACACCTCCATCGAGGTGAACGGCACCCGAAAAGAGCAGCGCGCCACTGACGCAGACTGTTGGGAACAGTATCATGCTGTGGGAGGCATTCTCGTGTGCTTGCGTGGGACCTGCGGTACTAATCGAAGACATGCTGACAGCTGCGAATCACCTGCAGCTCTTCATACTTGATATCTTCCCCGACGGCGATGTCAGCTTCCAGCAGTACAATTGTCCGTGTCTCGGAGCCAGAAACGTGCTACAGCGGTTTGGTAAGCATTATAGTGAACTCACGTTGATGCCTCGGCGACCAAATTCGCCTGTTGTAAATCCTGGTAAACCCATTTGGGCCGCTATCTGGCGCCATCACCACGTACGCAAATCAGCGGCCCGTTATTTAAGCGAATTACATTATCTGTGCGTAGACATCTAATGCCGCATGCCGCCACAAACCTACCAACAAACTGTCGGATCCGTGATACGCAGAATTTAGTGATGTCTTTCGTTCCAAAGACGGACAAACAAGCTTCAAAGCCGGTGATCATAACGTTTTGGCTCATCAGTGTAACTTTTGTTCCACTCATGTGGTGCTACAGAAGAATGCTGAAGATTAGATGGGTAGATCACATAACTAATGAGGAAGTATTGAATACGATTGTGGAGAAGAGAAGTTTGTGGCACAACTTGACCAGAAGAAGGGATCGGTTGGTAGGACATGTTCTGAGGCATCAAGGGATCATCAATTTAGTATTGGAGGGCAGCGTGGAGGGTAAAAATCGTAGAGGGAGACCAAGAGATGAATACACTAAGCAGATTCAGAAGGATGTAGGTTGCAGTAGGTACTGGGAGATGAAGAAGCTTGCACAGGATAGAGTAGCATGGAGAGCTGCATCAAACCAGTCTCAGGACTGAAGACCACAACAACAACAACAATTGTTGACTACTCTCGTCAGGGTGCGCACTTTTTTGTGGGCGCACAGTGACTGCAGAAATGCGTGCTAATTTAGCTTACCACTTATCGAACAAATGGACAAAACATTTGAACTGTCTTCTCAAGCCCAGGGTGTTAAATAGACATTCTAAATAAATATGAACCTGGTCCTGTAAGGCAGTTAATGTTAGTTGCTGATCGTAACAGAAATAATTAGAAATGCTGGTGTCAGTTAACTAAAATGCATGAATTAATAAAAGTGAAAGTCTGGGATCTATTCTAGAAAGACAAAACTGCTATTCCCTTTTTTATTCTACATATAATTTATCATCTGTGCTTTCAGGGCTCAAGTGATACACAACAATCATATTCAATTACTTTTGACACTCAATAATAAAATATTTAACTCTTGGACATATTAAACTGACGATTATTAAAATCGTTATCTCTGCCTATGAAAAAATTTAATCACAGGAAAGAATGATTAAAAATCTCCATCAGCTCATTTACATCTACGTTATCATAGCTGGTCAATGCAATAAGTTGGTGGAGAATAAATTTACTTTTTGAACCAATGAAAAACTCTCATCTACTCAATGTAAGGGTAGGTTAGTATCCAAGCTTTCGATATTCAACGGTCAAAGCGTACGCAAGTTAGAGTGAGCAAAATCTCGACTCAGCATTTACTGTGGCCTAATGCGCGATGGTACTTTACCAAGTGGAATCTGCAACATGTTGGATCTGAAAAGCCTTGACTGAATTCACTCAGTCTTAACTTTTCTGCGTTCCGTAGAACGTTAATCTTTCCCTTGTCGAAATAATGGTTATTGCACACTCGCTAAGGGTTGGAGCGACATGCACAATTTCTTTGCACACAAAAATTCCCGCAGGAATAATTAACTACCACTTTGCTACCTGTCGCCATGACACGTGAAGCATATCGTCCACACTTGACACAAAGGAAAGCTCTCAACGCCCTCGCTATTTTCCGCACACTTGTGCAGTCCACCACAAGACGAGAGTGATATCTAGCCATTTTAGTTCTCAAAATGCTTTTATATAATGGGGATCGCCCCACCATGTCAGGTCTGTATCGCCCAGTATGGCTTCAGCCAATCGCCGTCTCGCTAGAGGTGAATTTTATTTTTCTTGCTGGGTCGCAGCCTAGCGCTGTGAATGCCGTGCAGCCACTTACCCTCGGTCCCAGCCATGTTTATGTTAAAAGGAATAATGTATTGTTCTGGCCTTATCCCTTTCTGCGCTGAAGTTCGCCATTCTCTTGTAAAGTGGGGTTTCCCGATGCAATTAACCACCTGCTCGGTTCAGTTCCAAAATGCATTTCTCTTTAAATCGCTTATTCATGCCCCTGTCCATATATTGGTAGATATTGTTTTGTTAGTTTTCGGTACATGAGATTACTGCGACTGCCTTTTGTTGATATAGTATAATTATTTTTTCTGAGGATATCATACTGTAACGTACTGTCGTTATGAATCTCTCTCATGTAAGGTCAGTAAAATCCGGATGCCTTAACAATGTTCATCAGCCGAGACTCTTACAAGGAGGATTGACCCCTTAATGGCTGAATAAATTTCTTCATGGAAGGAAATAATTAACTATGTCGCTCTAGAAGTATCCAAAACACCCAGGAGATGACAGCACATGTCAGAAGCGTTGGTGGCTTCATGTAGAATCTCTACCTATTGGCAATGGCGCTCTGAAACAGTTACCTTTTCACTTATTAGAGTCGCAATGGTATGATGCGAATTCGCGACGTCCGGCGTTTAGGGTTTAATGGAAGACATAGAGAAGATCCAAAAAAGAACAGCGCATTTAGTCATGGGTTCGTCTTATAAGCGCGAGAGCATTACGGAGATGTTCAACAGACTCCAGTACCAGATGCTCCAGGAGACGTGTTGAGAGATCCTATTTGAAAACTTGCAAACGACAGTGCCAATGCAATTCTTAAAACTTGTCGCTTTATGTCTTTCACTGGCTATCTTTCAACCCTCTGCCCACAAGGTGGATTGGAATGTCGTTAACAACAAGGTCAGGTGAAACCCCACTCGGATAGTACGTACCACGGAGCAGGTGACCCTTCCAATACTGTGAGCTTGATGAGCTAGGATACACTATCTGGGGATAAGACCTGAGGTACACTGGGCATGTGCACTAAGGTAAATAGGGCGGGCGGGTGGTTTTCCACTCCACCCTGTGGGCAGAGGGTTGGTGACACAGTGAGGCCATAGTGTGCAGTAACACATTTGTTGCCCTGCTCCAGGCCAGAGAGTCATGCATGTACCAGGTGTAGAAGTATGAAACCGGAATTTGGTTGCAATGATTACCCGTCTATTGTCTGAAACTGATAAACAATATCTCATTCAAAATTATCAACATTGCTATTTATTCGTTTCTCCCACCTCTCCAGCAGGTTATGAACGCAAAAAAGTAAAATAAATAAATAACTAAAATAAAATTAAATTAAACAGTTCTTCTTCTGAAGCGAACAACTCAGCGAGCCATTTTCGTACATTTTCATACGAATTGAAGCATTGTTCAGCGAAAGCGTATCCCAGTGATGCAAATAGATGATAATCGGACGGAACCAAGTCTGGAGAATAAGTCCCACGCCCTAGTATTTCCCACCTGAACGCCTCGATCTCTTCACTGATCTGTTTTGCTGTGTGTGATCGGGCGTTGTCATGGAGCAATATGATTGTGTTGCCTTTTTTCACATTCTGCTCGTTTTAAATCGATAATTTTCTGTTGGTAGCGATCAGGGTTAACGGTTTCACTCGGTTTTAGCATCTCATAATAGATGACACCCTTCTGATCCCACCAGACACAGAGCAATGTCTTCTTTCCAAAGCGATTTGGTCTTGCAATGGATGTCGATGGTTTGTCTGGATTCACTCATGATTTACGACGCTTAGGATTCTCAAAATATATCCATTTTTCATCACCGGTGATTGTTCGATGGAGAAACGACTTTCTGTTGAATCTGGTGAGCAGTGGTCTTTCGATTTGCTTGCTGTCTTTCATTCAGTTCATGCGGAACACATTTTCCCGCTTTCTGCACCTTTCCCATAGCTTTCAATTAAAGAGAAACGGCTTTCTGCGTCACATTCAATTGTTCCGCGAGTTCCTGTTAAGTTTGACTATAATCTTCATCCAATAAGGTCTGCAATTCGTTGCCTTGGAACTTTTTCGGTGGTTTCCGGCGCTCGTCGTTTCTCACGTCAAAATCATCACTTTGAATGTTTTTTTAACCAGTCGAAACACTGTTTTCCCAAGAGCATGTTCGCCGAAAGCTTCGACAAGCAGTTTTCTTCAAATGATAACAGAAAACCAATGCTGCCCGCAAATCGTATTTCGTAGGCACAAAACTCGATATGTTTTACGGGTCTGAAACAGATACCGATGTATGGAACTTGGGTTACTCTGTGTTGATATTCGTCGTCAGCCTTTACAGGAAGCAGATAGTGCTGCAGACGCTATCTCACAAGTCCTACACTGACGGCTAGCACCATCTAAAGGGAAATTCCGGTTTCATACACCTGGTAACAGTTCAGTAAAAAACTTCGTTATAGCTCTATTTACGTTTTTCGTGTGCGACTTTAACCGGCAACACGAAAGGAAACGCGCTTGGAGTGAAACAGTTTTTTATTCCAGTTAAGTGTTCGTGTAAACACAAGTGTGATTAATTCTTTTACCTGTTTGCTAATAAAGTCGACGGACGTTACTTCTACAAGATGAAAAACTGAGTACTGCCAGATGTAGCTATTCTTTATGGTTATATGATTTAATTTTTATCTCTATTCATTTTCTGAAACTATATCTATAAGATGCATCATAGAAAAATGAATTCCGAAAGCGTAATTCCTACTCAGCTTAGCCGGCCGCTGTGACCGAGCGGTTCTAGGCGCTTCAGTCCGGAACCGCTCTGCTGCTACGGTCGCAGGTTCGAATCCTGCCTCGGACATGGATGTGTGTGATGTCCTTAGGTTAGTTAGGTTTAAGTAGTTCTAAGTTCTAGGAGACTGATGACCACAGGTGTTAAGTCCCATACTGCTTAGAGCCATTTGAACCATTTGAACCTACTCAGCTTCCTCTACAGTAAAGTCTAGTAACAAACATAACGTAATAGAAGTATGTCTGATTTAAAGACGATACTTTTAAATAACTATTAATGTTATTAAGAGACTTTTTTTTTCTTTATTGAGTTTTGATTCCCCCAGAGGGAGGAAGCTGGCAGCTGGCAGCACCTTATTACGCAGCTCTTCAGCCTACAGAATATTTAAAAACAGATAATAAACAATAAAAACAGACTACGGACACAATGGTGAAGGCGCGGCAGCGGGCGGGGGTTGGAGAGAAGAGGAGCTACCAGGAGATGGGGGGTATCAAGTCGGCGGGAGATGTAGAGGATTCGGATATGTTCGAGGAAAAGGAGCAGATGGGGGATTATTAAGAGACTTTTTTCTGTGTGATATGGTACGATACAGCATCAATGGTCTTTCGCAGTCTAACTGTGCTGGTGAGGCAGTTAATTCATCCACAGGGCACTGAAGCTGCGTCACTGTAGTACACTTTGGAGGTCTGACGGTGGGACTTGGAGTCCCGTACCACTCCCCAGTGGTGACAGTACTACATCAATCAGGCAGAAAAACTTAGCCCGCCATGGGCAGGTAGGGTGGGAAAGTAATGGATGTAGACTGAAGGGCTAGTTCCACCGAAGGATGTAGCTGTGGTGGGCGTGCCAGGTCTATCGTTAGCCAAGATCGGTACCCGATTCCTCTAGGATGGTTAGAGGAACCGGATGTCGATTTCAGCGGCTTGGAAGTGTGGTCCCAACGTGGCGTAACCCACGGACAGTGTCCCGCAGGGCATCCACTTTCTCATAGAGCCGCCGCGCGTTGTTGCCTGTGGTCGTCTTGAGGGGGACGATATCCGCTTCCTCGTGGAGAGTGACAATTCTCGTGAGTGGCGGGGCGTGCAGGCTCCACCTGAGAACCTTGTTCTGCAGGCGCTGCAACGTCCGCATCCTGGTGACACTAATCGTGGCCCCTGCAGCGGAACCATACGTGAGGGCAGGCACGATAATTGCTCGGTAGATGCGGAGCTTGGTATGCACGTTAAGGGGCTCCGGAACGCCCTATACTTGCAATGTTAAAATAACGCTTATAAATTACATCTTTCCTCACAAAGTATTTGAGGTAGGAAGTTGAACTTTTTACAGATTATTTATTGGAATATGGGCTACAACTTAACACAGGGATTTTACAAAATTTTAGTTCAGTTATTAAAGACGATTTTTTTTTCAATTGTAATGAAAATTCACAACATTTTTTGCAATTTTTTATTTATATATTCAAAAATATACAGTTTTTTGCAAAAAGGCTGTGTTAAATTATGCAGAAGGTACTGTGTAACATTTACTGAAAGTTTGAAACAAATATGTTTGGAAGATCCTTAGAAAACATGTAATTAGTATCCCATCATACACACCAAAGTGAAGTGTTTCTATTCCAACAAATACAGTGCTGGGGATTCTCGACCATATAACACTATTTACACTTTCATTGGGGTTTTGAGTTTTTCCGTGAATACACTTTTTCAACAGTTCAGTTATTATTATTATTATTATTATTATTATTATTAATTATTATTAATAATTATTAATAATTGGTTAATAATAACACCATTTGACAGCAGTTTAACAGCGCCACAGTGGGTCACGCCCATGTAGAACACATTTCAAAAAAAAAAATTAAAAATAGTTGTAGTCTTCGGAATTGAATAAATTATATATCTATTAAAAGGTAATAGTCTGCAGATTCAGAAAACGCAAAAAAGTAAAAATTGAACTTTTCATGGCTTTGAGCCTTTCCGGTGCCCCTTAAGTTCCCTACTGCGGAAGAGCGGGTACAAAGCCCTGGTCAGCTTTTGCCCCTTGCTGGCGACGTACTCCGCATGGCAGTGGAATATCAGCTTGTGGTCCATCTGGACGCCGAGATAGGTGGTCGTCGGGCACCAGGGCACCTGCACGTCTGCAGTCGAAATATTGCGGCGGAGGACTGGGCGCCGTTCCGCGAAATAGACTGCCGTAGTTTTGGCGGCATTAAGCGCTAGTTTGTTTGTCCGGCACCAGGTGATGGTGGCGTCCACCTGTCGCTGCAGGCGGGTGATGACGGCGTCAGTGATATGGCCAGTAGTGTTCAAATGTGTGTGAATTCCCAAGGGACAAAACTGCTGAGGTCATCGGTCCCTAGACTTACATACTGTTGCTGTGTTCGTTCGTGATTTTGTTCCACCGCGTCTAACTTTTGAAGCTGTGGTCCATTTGTTTCTGATTTTGTTCCATTCGTTGCATGAATTATGAAAACATTATATTGGTGTCTGCAACATGTTCCTCTGTGCTTTTCGGCAGAGCATTTGCACCGGCAACATTCGCGTTTTGAAACGCAGAGATTAAGTCTTGACTTAATTGAGAAAAAGGTGAGGACGCAAAACCTGAACCTACGGTATTTGCAAGATTGTGTCCTGTCATTTCGAGTTCCTGGGGCGAGATGTCGCCCACCGATCGATCGACAATACTACCCTGTTCACTAATCGTTTCACTGTCTACACCATTATTTGCCGCCTGGTCCACTTCCCTATGCACAATTACCAAATTACTATGCTGAACATTAGTCCGTGATGACTGGGTGTTGTATGATGTCCTTAGATTAGCTAGGTTTAAGTAGTTCTAAGTTCTAGGGGACTCATGACAATAGATGTTAAGTCCCATAGTGCTCAGAGCCATTTTTTTTAACATTAGTTAATTCATTACACGGTGGCGCTAACACACTACTCTCGTCCTCACTGTAATGTCTCAGTTTACTTTGGAGCCTAGTATTACGTTTTTCACACTCCACAATTGTCACAATATTTCACACGATAACACAGAAAAGCACAATTTGAAGAGCAAAAATAAGAAAACACATTTACATAGCACTGAAAATAATATCTAGTTAATTGCAAGCGCAGCTGCGAAATACTTTGTGCAAATCTACATGCATGCTACAACTGTTTTACTGTACAACAACGAAAAACTACAAATTCTCTCTACAATTACGCGCTAGTAATAAACAATAGCTACACTAATTACACAAAGTACAAGAAAAAATCAGAAGATTCCAGTGAGGTATGCTGGGCTAAGGGTCGACATATGAAACGTCCCCTTAGAAAAATTATAAATTACTGTGCCGGTAAACTTCTACTTTATTTGATAAAGAGACAGCTGAGTAAAACTGAACATACTCAGATATTCCTCTCTTTACTTATTCTGATCATCAATAAATTGACACAATATTTTTAGCGCAACGCAATCTGACTTTCAATAATTCCTACAAAAGAATGGTCCTGACTAACAATAACCTATACCTTTCATGAATCACTCACCTCACAGAAATCTTCGTTACTCAAATTACTGCTATACAGCAAGCGCCAATACTGCCAGCTAAATAAAAGATTCAAACTACTGAAGGCACTAACTACTGATAGGCATACTAAGCAAATGAAAGATTTTGATAGAGAACAAACAATGTATTTACCTTAATAGTGTTTAAAAGGCATAATATATATATATATCAGTTCATGACATCGGGTCTTACAAATTTACTGTCTCTGATGGACACACGACCAGATCATCCGCTCTCAAAACTCCGCCATTTCTCTCCCCACATCCACCACTGCTGGCGGCTCACCTCCAACTGTGCAACGCTACGCGCTGTTCACATCCAACTGCCCAACACTACAATAGCGAATATTCCAACCATGGAGGTAAGAATAGAGGGAGACGCCGTGACGTCACAGCTGCGAAGCTATGTGAAGCCGAGGGTAGCCATCTGAATCCGACCAAAACATTGCTGCTGTAAGCTTGTGTGCATATGCTTGTCGCTCGCTTTTGGAAGGATTTTGCGCTATTATGGTGACTTGTGTGGTGTTCGGATGTACGAATCGTTCTGATTGTGATGCGAAATTGAAGGGAATAACATTTTATGTGTTAAGTTGTCTCGTTAAGTGTGATTTTACAACTTCATTGTGAATGAACGTGTGCTACATCGGTACTTGCACTATAGCGTGTTTTTCTCCTGTATGATTTTAGATTTTCTAAAAATGAAAGTCGGAAAGCTCTGTGGGAGAATACCGTGAGGAGGAAGAATTGGCGTGCGTCTAAATGGAGCACTATATGTTCTCAGCATTTCCGAGAAGAGGACATAGACCGAACTTCCCTTTCAACAGTAAGCCTCCGAGAAAATGCTGTACCATCAGTTTTCCCTACACACCCAAAACGTTTGCAAAAGGTATGTTAATTGAAAGAATTAAATTCTTGGTTTTAAAGTTCACGTTTCAGTATAATACGTACGTATCGTCGATAATCGAAGTGTTGAGTAACTCACTTTGTCTTCATCATGTACCAAATTAAAAGCTAACACTACATTAACTGGCGTAAAGTATAGGCCTAAACAGGACACTGTGTAGATTTGCCATTCTATGTACCGTATTTCAGTAAATATTGGTGGTAATGAACAGTGTTTCCCAGTAGTGTAACGTTACTGAAATGTTCCAGTACGTATTACAAACAAGATGTATTTATGGGGCTTTGGAGGGAGGGTATAGCTAACTTAGTTTTCAGTTTCTATTATTTAGTTTGTGATACACGTTTATTACTGAATTAACAAAATTGTATCGTTTACATTGAAGACTAGCTATTCGTAATATTACATTAAAAACTATTTTTAATCGGAAGAAACGCGGAATTTCGCCTTTACGAGATTTTATTTTAAACAAAAACTTTGAAACAACCAATCTGATGTTACATGCGTATATGGTGCAATTAGCGACTGTAATACACGCAGCGCTATAGCACACTGGCAATGTTTTGGTCAGAGTGTCATGGCAGCGAGCCACGCCTCCATGGCTTCAAAACGCAGTACGGCTGGGATACGTAGCGCCATCTCCCCTTATTCTTACCTCCATGACTCCAACAACGCCAACCAGCCACAGACTGCATACAACACAGTCAGTGATTTTCATACAGACCGCTAAGTGGCGTTACCAGGATAAAAACCTGAACAGCCTACTTACACTGTCTGTTGCATAGTTTATTTTTTTAAGTTATCGTATTTATTCCGCTGGTTTACATTACTATTCTGATGCTGCCTTGCCCGCATCTCGTGGTCGTGCGGTAGCGTTCTCGCTTCCCACGCGCGGGTTCCCGGGTTCGATTCCCGGCGGGGTCAGGGATTTCCTCTGCCTCGTGATGGCTGGGTGTTGTGTGCTGTCCTTAGGTTAGTTAGGTTTAAGTAGTTCTAAGTTCTAGGGGACTGATGACCATAGATGTTAAGTCCCATAGTGCTCAGAGCCATTTGAACCAATCTGATGCTGCCATCTTTCGGCCAACGACTACCCAAAGTCGTCAGACAAAGTTAAAATCTTTCCCCACAATGCGCCAACAGAATCTCTGTCATCGCATATATCGTTTATTCGGCGCGCATAACGCAGTGTTAGTGAAAGAAAAGAAAGAATGCCCATATATTAAATCCTAGTCTTATGTGCGACAGAAGCCATAGCTTGTCAATATAAGAAAAACTGGAAAAAAATAAACAAATACAAATTGATGTGAGCCGCCTGTACAGGTCCTTCACAGTTTTATACATCACGGAGTAAGTTACTGTTGATTCTGAGAGCGCATGTTGACAGAAAAGTCAGCTAACATATCACTTCCTTCCATAAACGTCACTTGAAATGGTCACAACGAGAAAATCAGAAGAAAACTGGTCGTTTGGAAGGTTACGTTAAATCGTTCCGACCTAGAATTTTTCACGAATGTCACAGGAAAGGATGAAATGAAAATAATAGCAGTACCATCTCCGAACATGGTGATATGGCTTGCGAAGTAGGCCTATAGATATAGTCGCAGAGATATACGAACAACTTCCTCGTTGTGAAGCGACCATTTCCGTGTGTTAACTTCATACAAGTAGCGCAGTACAAATATTTGAAGCACAGTTTTGTGTGGAGCTTGTCGGGTAGAAATCAGGTACAACGAGGAAGCGCGCGGAAAGCACTCAAATGGGCGAGTCAGTGAGGGAATCAGTTTCGCGGTATCCGTACAGGCTGGCGCGGCGAGCACAGTGTGTGTGTGTGTGTGTGTGTGTGTGTGTGTGTGTGTGTGTGTGTGTTTGAACTGGAGGAGTCGCCTGTTTCCTGTCGCCTGCCGCCGTGTACGTAGTGGGCGAGGCGTCCCAGAAATTCCTGGCTGCGACAACACGGCCAGAACAGGCGCCGCCCTCTGCGGCCAAATCGCCGTGCCTTGCTGAAGTACCGGCTCTCACTCTGCGCAAGGCTTTCTTGCAGTTTTGCGGGCTAAACGTGTCCAGACTGAGTGGCGAGAAGTCAGTGTCTAAAGCTTAGTCCGGTGTTCACAAGGACTTCCATCAGCAGCCATTCACAGCGATGCGACAAGGTGCAAGATATGCCGCTTGTCGATTGAGTAGTTCAGTCCAAAAGCGTATACTCGTCTTCTTTACGGCTGTGATTCAAATCCGACCGTTCCTCTCCGACCCAATGTCGTTTGGCTTTCCTGTCCACTAAACTTTCACCTGTCCGTGCAAATTTTCGAACGCCATTTTCCTCACACTGCCATCCGCGTCCGTCTGTCCTTCTCCACTAGAGCCCAGTATGAATTTATTAATTTCCCCAGCCCCAATGAACACCTTTGGATTTAATTTTTTGTATTTTACACGTCTAGTTCCATAGGATCAAATTGAGAAGCAACTCTCCATGATCGTGGAACGAGGCAGTACATGAAATTAATGTCAGAGAAGTTAATATATATAAGATAAAATTTACACGAATCCTACGCAGACAAACTGCTGATTATAACAGCGTAGTCAACAATAAGACACAAGAATTTGCTTAAATTTTTTTCCAGGCACTCCGTGACAGAATAGAAGCAGTGAACCATGAGAAAATTCTTCAGTTTCGACTTTTCTTAATTCCTCTGGTAGCTTACTGAGAACCGATGTAATCAAGGAAGGACGATCCAAATGCAAACTGGATTTCTGCGTAATATTAACTGAGTGAAAGCTACTGTTTCTTGGCAATAAGCTCGTATTGTTAACAACAAACGACATTAAAGAAAAAATATATTGAGAGGCCAATGCCATAATTCCCAGACTGTTGAACACGGATCGGCAACAGGTTCTCGTATTTATTCCGCATATTGCTCGAACTGCCTGTTTCTGAGCCAAAAATAGTCTTTGTGAATGGAGTTACCCCAGAATATAACGTCAAATATCGTAATCTAACGAAATTATATTCGTGTTGGACTATCACTTACTGCAGATCCTATTTTAATGGTAAATATGGGAGCATTCACTTTATGAACAAGATACTAAACGTGAATTTTCCATGACAGCTTATTAGATATCTGAACACCTTGAAATTTAGATTGTTCAGACATCTAGTCGTACATGATCATTTCGCTTTAGCCGCTCTGAACGCTCATATCTACTACACCAACTACTTTTTCCAGAGATTTATAATCGATAATGGAGCAGAACAAAAATGATTCTTTCCGTCTATTGATGCAGAATTCACTCTAAAGACAACAAAAAAGAGGCACCGCGAAGTAATTATGCGAATGGAACGGAAATCGGTTGATGTGATATACATGCACAAACAAACAAACGATTACAATTTTAGAAAACTTTGATGATTTATTCAGGAGAAAGAGCTACACAAATTGAACAATTCAGTAACGCGCTGGTCCACCTCTGGCCCTTATGAAAGCTGTTGTTCGATTTGGCATTATTTCATAGAGTTGTTGGATGTGGTGAGGGATATCGTGTCAAATTCTGTGCAACTTGCCTGTCAGTCGTCAAAATCCCTAGCTGGTTAGAGCGCCCTGCCCACAATGCTCCAAACGTACGCAACTGAGGATAGATCCGGCGACATTGCTGGTCAAGGTAGGGTTTGTCAAGCAAGAGTACGTGCAGTAGAAACTCTCGAACTATGCGAACATGCATTATCATGATGAAACGTAAGTCCATGATGGCTTGCCGTGAAATGAAACAAAACGAAGAGTAGAATATCGTCGATGTACCGCTGTGCTGGAAGGGTGCCACCAAAGGGCGTCTGTTATGAAAATAAATGGCACATCACTCCTGGTTATCGGGCCGTATGGCAGATAGCTGGTTGGTATGCCACCGCTGTCTGGGGCGTCTCCAGATGCGTTTTCGCCTGACATGGCGGCTCAGTTCGAACCGTGACCCATCACTGAAGACATTTCTACTACATCCATTGGGATTCCAGGCCGAATGTGTCCAACACCACTGCCAGCAGACTTGTTGGTGTACAGAGATCAATGGTAGCCAGCCCAAGGGGCGCCTTGAACTCAGACTCCTTTCTGTGAGCCATTGGTTCTTGAAGTCACTGGAGCACCAGTTGGCACGTCGGGTCGATAATGATGATGATTCCTCGGTCCTCTCCATCTACCGTCTCTCAGTGTCGACTTTTCCTTCTGGACGCTGTGTTCGGCCTCGGTTGATCCATTCCTGCCAGTATCGTCAAATAGTGGCGTCGCTCCTGTTCAAATGTTGGGCGATTCGCCAATTACTCCAAGTGCCTTCTTTGAGCCCAGCTGCACGTCCTCTCTCAAATGCGGGCATCTGCGTATATTGTTCACGTACTTGTATGCTAGGCATAGTTACTGTCCAGCTGAATATAAGTAATGAAATTCGCAAAGACCTTGTGCCCTGGTATCGACATGTCCCCTGTTTACTATCCTTGCCAGCTGCGCGGTGAAACTGCGCCGCAGCGTCACACATTCATCCATCGGCCACCAAGGTTTACAATATTGCATTTTTGTCGATAGCTGTATGAATAGCAATTCGTAACCAGTTTGCATAATTCCTTCATGGTGCATCGTCTTCTTGCCCCCTTTCTTTGAGTGTACATTGCATGTATTTACGTTTTGGTCAGCTGTCGTTCCTAGAAAATGGTTCAAATGGCTCTGAGCACTATGGGGCTTAACATCTGAGGTCATCAGTCCCCTAGAACTTAGAACTACTTAAACCTAACTAATCTAAGGACATCACACACATCTATGCCCGAGGCAGGATTCGAACCTGCGACCGTAGAGGTCGCGCGGTTCCATACTGAAGCGCCTAGAACCGCTTGGCCACACCGGCCGGCGTGTCATTCCTAGAACGGAGTACCTATCTTATGCATGCCTTGCTGTATTTCGCTACCGTTTCCTGGTGTTGCAGATTACCTGTCTAAGACAGCATCAAGTGTGATAAGCCTCAGGGTCCTTCCTATGTTATACGCAAGTTTACATAATATCTCATGAACACTAAATTTTAATCATACAGCGCAGACTTTCGCGGTAGGTATTTGCGATATTTCTGATATCTGATTTACGGGTATAAGGCCGTGGTATAAGGCACAATTCTTTGTCTAACGTTTAATCTTCCACTGCTGGAGAGTTCATCGGAGACTTCAATGACTCAGAAAGCTGTTACAGACTCAAAGCGAGCTCAGCAAGTAGATGTGTTTATACGTGCCCACTGAACGGTCGGTTCGTGACGTCATTAGACCGCTACCTAAGATGGCAGAGTCTCGTCGAAGTAAACCGAGTTGGCGATGTTTATTTTACTTAGCACTAGTCTAATTAATAAGCACTATTTCACGAGTGTACCGTGAATATCAGGAATCCGGTAAAACATCAAATCTTCGACATCGCTGCAGCCGGAAAAAGGTCCTGCAAGGACGAGACCAACAACGACTGAAGACAGTCGTTCAGCGTGACAGGAGTGCAATCCATCCGCAAATTGCTGCAGATTTCAATGCTGGGCCATCAACAAGTGTCAGCATGCGAACAATTCAAGCTTTCGGAGCCGAAGGCCCACTCGTGTACCCTTGATGACTGCACGACACAAACTTTAAGGCTCGCCTGGGCCCGCCAACACTGACAGTGGACTGTTGAGGATTGGAAACATGTTGCCTGGTCGGACAAGTCTCGTTTCAAATCGTATGGAGCGGATGGTCGTGTATGGGTATGGAGACAACCTCATGAATCCATGGACGTTGCATGTCAGCAGGGGACTGTTCAAGCTGGTGGAGGCTCTGTAATGGTGTGGGGCGTGTGCAGTGCAGGGGTCTAGATACGGCTCTGACAGGTGACCCTTACGTAAGCATCCTGTCTGATCACCTGCATCCATTAATGTCCGTTGTTCAATCCGATGGAGTTGGGCAATTCCAGCAGGACAATGCGACACCCCACACGTCCAGAATTGCTACAGGGTCGCTCCTGAAACACTCTTATGAGCTTAAACGCTTCCGATGGCCACCAAACTGCCCAGACATGAACATTATTGAGCATATCTGGGATGCCTTGCAACGTGCTGTTCAGACGAGATCTCCAGCCCCTCGTACTCTTACGAATTTATGGAATGCCCCACAGCATTCATGGTATCAGTTCCCTCCAGCACTACTTCAGACATTAGTCGAGTCCATACCAAGTCGTGTTGCGGAACTTCTGCGTGCTCGCGGGGGCCCTACACGATATTAAGCAGGTGTACCAGTTTCTTTGGCTCTTCATATACTCCTGCTGTGGCAAGCGGTGGGCGTAGGTTCTTTGCAGTTTTTCCTTTTCGTTAATTCTTTTTCATTAGAAACTCTAGGCCTTATAGAAGATAGCAGCCTACTTATCTCTATGTCAGAGTAGCAGTTTCTTCTGAAGTCCGTTCTTAAGCAGATGCTCCAGCACGTACAGCAATATTGTGACGAACAGCGCAATAAAGTCATGACAATCAGTGTGTAAGGAGGCTGTTTATGTGTTTGCTATGTTGGCAGCGCTTTGTAGCGCTCTGCATTAATAACTCTGACAGCGCTGTGTGCTCTCTGTAAGAGAATCTGTGGCTGCTCAGACTAGCAGCTGTCAGCTGTGATGGCAGTTGGAGGTGAACAGCCAGCGGTGATGGAAGTCGGGAGCGAGTAGTCAACAGCGATGGAGGCTAGAGTTTAATAATTAGCAGTGTTGGAGGTTTGCAGTATTAGTGCGAGAGGACAGTCTGAATGTATATCTGTCATTGAGATTTATTACTGATGATTATATATTTTTTGAACTGGTTGTTACATTCTTAAGGTAAATACATTGTCAGCTCTGCAACAAAAACTTTCCTTTACTAACCACATGCTTATTGGTAGTTAGAGCCTTCAGTAGTTAGAATCTTTTATTTAGCTGGCTGTATTGGAGCTTGCTGTACTGCAGTAGTTCGTGTAATGAAGATTTTTGTGAGGTAAGTGAATTATGATATATATGGGTTATTGTTAGGATTTCTTCTAATTCAATTTTAAAGCAGTCAGATCGCGTTATCCGTGAATATTGTGGGTAATTAATGAATAGAATAAGTTTGAGCTGTATTAGTCAGTGCAAATTCTGTAGGTCAGAAATGAAATGATAAAGAATAGAAAAGAGACAGTACGTTCAGTTTCACTCAGCAGTATACCTGTAAACAGAAAATTTATTAATAAGTTTCACTCAACAGTTTAAGAATATTAAGTAAGCATTCAGTAGTTTAAGTAAACATTTTTTTATTAAAAAGTTTCAAGCGTACCGACTCTAGTCTGTGCAATCTGAGTCTACTTTAGGCTGAAAACTGTCCTATCACTTGAGCCCCCAGTGCAGCAGTCGCCAGTAGATTGGTATAATTTAGAGAGCAGTAATTAATTTAATAAGCGATCCAATGAACATAGTGAAAAAAGTGGTTCAAATGGCTCTGAGCGCTATGGGACTTGACATCTTAGGTCATCAGTCCCATAGAACTTAGAAGTAACTAACCTAAGCACATCACACATACCCATGCCCGAGGCAGGATTCGAACCTGCGACCGCAGCAGTCACGCGGTTCCGGACTGAAGCGCCTAGAACCGCACGGCCACCACGGCCGGCGAACATAGTGATTCATGCTGAACTAGGATAAGGAGAATCAGTGCAAATTATACGTATGTGTCAAACCATGAGATGCGCTGTTAAGATTGCGAAAGAAATGTAAACATACGACAATCTGATGCACTGGATTTCCCAAAGCAGAGTGGAGTGTTCCGCCACGTTTCCTCCTGGCGTAGCGAACAGCTCTTGTGAGTGTCTCAGCAAACCGACGTCTGAAGGAGGGTGTCACAAGATACCTCAGTAGCTAGGCACCCTGGCGCAAGAAAGCGCATTCAGCAGGCAAGAATGCGTATTCAGCAGAGGCGGCTCTGAAAGGAGATATTGCTACACATTGCATCGCTATGGAAGCACTGACATAACGGGAAGGCTGGGGCAAATGATGTCGTGGATGCCCAACATTTATGCCCAGCACCTCCGGACTGAGCAGGCAGGATCGATGACGTTTCAGAAACACCAACTGACCTAGCTCGTATACAGGATGCTCATTTTAGCTGAAGACAATGAACGATCTCGAAAACTACACATCGGATCAAAGGAAGTTATAATTCCAATTTGTTTGTCTCGGAAGGGGACATCCCACGATAGAACACTCGACCGCCTACCCCACCCCGTGCGTGAGGGGCGGATAGCAACTTGTAACGCCGGAAATGCATATCCTCCTATTTCCATCTATTGCACTGCAAATTTTTTTCCTTATTTTTTTACCTGAAGATATAACATTTCTGTGTCTTTGTATATTGTAATTGTTTTACTATTTGTATATATTTATGCATTTATGTCGATTTATAATTGGTTTGTTTTGTGAATATTATTTGTATTTATACGCTGGGTCTGGCCTAGGGAAAACTATGCTATCGAACGAATACATCGATAGGTCGTGTGGAGAACCAAAAAGTTTGGGATCTTTGGTAGTGTTAACTCTGTCGCGTGGAGCGCGGGCAGAGCAGGGTCTGGCTGGGGTAGGGCAGTGGAGCAGGTGTGTTGTGTGAAGCTCCCGCGAGTTGCCGTGCTTTCGGGGTTGGGCAGCATGTAATTGCGCTCGACTTGCTATGATAGTTTCTGGCACGGTGTCGCGGACGGGAAGCATTAGCTGGTGCACATTAACAGCCCGTTTCGCCTGGTGACCGTGTCGAGAAGAAGGCGCGCCAACATCCAGCTTCTGCAACAGCGACGGCCGACAATGAGTGACTGTCGCCACCTCCTCGATCGACGACTTCAAATGTTCAATCAACCAACAAGGAAGACTGGACGCGCGTAAAGTTTTAGAACAGTATGGCAGACCTCAGCTTTTCAAACTGTTAAATTTTTCTCACTAAATTACAGCAACGTAGCGTGAACCTTTGTTGCTCATTGTCCCAATCGCATTACCAAGCAGAATCCCTTCCTTTTCCGGAATGAACCCGAGTGTCGTTGAAATTCAAACGCCAGCATTAAAGTAATATCATTCGATTTCACTGCTTTAATTTCAAAGTTCAGTTAAGGTATTCATAGCTGGCTACAATATTTAGATTAAACAAGCACAAATTAAGAGTGCGAGTTTTGTTATCGTATTTTAGCTTACCTGTGACTGCAGCTCAACTTGGTACGTACTAAATTTTACTATTGTTAATTGTTCAGAATCATTTAATTCAAGTTCAAAGTTAAATCTCTTATTTCTAAATTGCGTAGATTCAAGTAGCTTGTAACCTCCCCACAAAAATTTTAAAGGAAAATGACAATATTTAATAAAAATGGAGCCATTTGAAACCTTGCCACAAAAATGTTGACCGGACGATAATTTGAATGTTAACAAGAATACAACCTAACCTAATCTCCCAGCAGATAAATTTACTGACAATGACAATTAAACAGAAATTCGCAATCTGACTCTGGTGTAAGCTTCCGCAAAAATAATGAAAAACAATTCAGTGCTAATGAAATCTCAGTGATAATGATAATTCAATTAAACCGAAATATCGGTCTTTGGCCCTGTGCAAATCAGAATTAAATTCTTACCTCATTGTAACTGCTAGTCACATTTCTGCTCTTATTCTTGCGCACAGCTTGGAGGAACTGCATTGCAAATAATAATATTCCTTTTTTTTTTAATTTAACTGAGACTTTTGTTTTTAAGGGAAGTGGAATAAAATCGTTAATTCAATTAAATAAATTTTTTTTCTAAAATTGCTTTTGAAATCAAAATTATTATTGGGGCAATTGTTGGAAATTAATTACAATAAATAAACTTTACATTATCTGATGATTACCTTAATTAACAATATACCTCATTCAGCATCTTGACCAGAATGCCATGTCGACGCTCGCCGACTGCGTCCCGCTCGCGACCGTGACAGGACCAGACCACTACTGAACTGCTCTCAATGACTACTGACAGAGTACTGCTCGCAACACTCGCGCGGTCAAGCGCAGACTAACCATGAAAATAGGCTCTCTGGTCAAAGATTTTAACGTGCCTCACCATCGCTGTTATGTTACATACGTGTTTCATAACCCTCCACTGGGGGGGCAAAAATTTGGCAGCGATGGTGAGTCATTTGGACTTGCCATCGCAAGAAATTTTTACAATTTACAGAATATTCAAATTTAGTACATAAATTAAATGTTGTGCACATGCACCGAGTACAAAATATATCAGAAAAAGACAGGATGTGAGTACAAAACATAGTAGTAAATCAGAAAACTGTATATACAAATTATTTGACAGATAGCAAAGTGCACACGCACTGAAAAAATTCTTTAGCATTTTCAGAACAGATAAACAGAATGGCAGAAAATCGTGTTGATAAGTGACATGAGTGTACTCGCACTGGAGTTGAGAACATATTAGCAATTTACGAAATGTATATACAATTAGTAACAAATGACATAAATGCATACGTACTGAAGTATTGAATATACAGAATGAGTACAAATCATATTGAAAAATGAGAAAAGTGCACAGGCACTGAAGTTCAGTAGAAAACATGTTGACACACAACATAAGTGCACATGCACTGTAGTTCAGAACATATCATTAAAATAAAATAATAAATAAAAAAAAATGTATATACAATATAAAAGACAAGAGTGCACATACTGTACTTGAGAACAAATCGAAAAAAATGTCTTAGGCATTTTTGCAATAAATAAACATAATGGCAAAAATCATATCTACAAGTGACATAAGTGTACTCGCACTGGAGTTCAGCGAATCAAAAAAAATGTATAACCCATGAACATAAATAATGTTAGCAAAAAAACGATTTTCACTATGTGACAAGAATTAGGATAGGAAAGGGAAGGATTGCATCATGGTTGTAGCACTTTAGATTGCACACAGCTGTTCTGAAAGTCCATATCTTTCCACAGAAGTATAACACCAAGTGACACAATTTGAAGTTCTTTTCCAATCAGAATTTACCAGTGTAGCCAAGACACTGAACTCTCGTAGTAACATTTCATGTTCTCATTTTGGCAGTACATTAGGTACACCAAACAGTGGGACCATAATAACGTCTTCATCGCTCACGGTGGTGGACAGCATGTCGTGTCAACACCACGCTTTTACAAGGCACACCAACGTAGAATTAGTGCAAAACCAAAGATAGTGCTCCATGATCACTAGGATAGACAGGACAAATGGACATTGCAGTAATTCAGGGTAGTTAGCTCATGAGGTGAAGGACATTAAGTCACATAATATTGACAATTACAGTCTTCATTAGTAGTGTGCGGCATTCATAGCCCAGTGATTGAACATTTCTGTACCAAGTATGTAGTATTACAGAAAAATGTTCATTAATTGTTTTACATAGAAACAGTAACCTTCTTTTCCTAGTTACAAAGCATTATTAAATAATCGCATTCTTTTCCAGTTACAAAGTATACCATAGTTAATTAATTATTTGTTATTTCAATAGTAATAATCATTAGCCTTCTCCTAATTACAAAGCATTATTAAACAATCACATTCTTTTCCAGTTACAAAGTATGGCATCGTTAATTAATTATTTGTTATTTCAATAGTAATAATCATTAGCCTTCTCCTAATTACAAAGCATTATGAAGCAATCGCATTCTTTTCCAGTTACAAAGTATGGCATCGTTAATTAATTATTTGTTATTTCAATAGTAATAATCATTAGCCTTCTCCTAATTACAAAGCATTATGAAGCAATCGCATTCTTTTCCAGTTACAAAGTATGGCATCGTTAATTAATTATTTGTTATTTCAATAGTAATAATCATTAGCCTTCTCCTAATTACAAAGCATTATTAAACAATCACATTCTTTTCCAGTTACAAAGTATGGCATCGTTAATTAATTATTTGTTATTTCAATAGTAATAATCATTAGCCTTCTCCTAATTACAAAGCATTATGAAGCAATCGCATTCTTTTCCAGTTACAAAGTATGGCATCGTTAATTAATTATTTGTTATTTCAATAGTAATAATCATTAGCCTTCTCCTAATTACAAAGCATTATTAAACAATCACATTCTTTCCCAATTATAAAGCATAGTTAATCATTTGTCATTTCAATATAGTAAGAATCATATTCTTTTCCAGTTACAAAGTATCAACATTGAAAACAAGAGCTAATCAATGGCATAATTAATAACATAATTCATTGAGTGACATTAATTATTGGCACTCAGTGTCCAGCAAGTATTAAATAGTACAACATTGTTCCTCATTCAGTATTATTCAGATCATTAAGAAGTAATAACAATTCATTGAGTGACATTCAGATCATTATGAAGTCATTATTAAAAATCAGCTAATTACAGTCATAGCATTAATAATCATGGGCATTATAAGTAGTCTCATTACAATAAACAGTGGCAGTTATTAGCCAGTTACAAAGCATTATTTTATACATATATTTTTTTGTATCATTACGAAGTCATTACTGAAGTGACATACTATTCAGAGTTGATCAGTATTATTCAGAACTTTCTCAAACTGGTATCACTATTTGGGACTGGTAATACATTTTTTTGTTAGCAATGCATTGCGTTTGGTAATTATAAGAGAAAGCAAGAAGAGAAAAAAGAAAGAAAAAAAAATTGGTAGTGGGTTGTTCCTGTAAATCAAAAATATGTAACGTCATTCGTCATGAGTCAGCTGTAGCAAGGTTATGTAACAAGGCAGTATATGTGATCACATTTATAAATGATAAACACAAATGGGTTAAAAAAAATGCAAGTACTAGAACAGGTATAATAAGTAACAGGTTTAGTATGTATCATGAAAAACTTCTCCTGGAAAAAATACAAAATGGATTATTGACCTGAAAGAAGAAACGCACACTATGCTGAAAAGTAGTGAACTTCGAATTAATAAGTAGTGAAATGTGTATAAACATGTGTTCCATAGCTGTCCTTTCCAAAACTTTCCGTCATCCTACTATGCAATATAACACCTGCTGTCAAAACAAACTGCAACAAATACTTAAACAACTACGTAGCATAAATACATAACTTCAACATTATCCTCATCTGCAAAAAAAAAACTTCATTATTCATCACTTCATTATTCGTAACTCCATCATTATCATCACCTGTAAAGAAAAACTTCATTATCCATAGTAGCACACTCTTCATCATTATTCATCATCACTCATTATCATCTGCAAAAAATCACTTAATTACTCATTACACAACTATTCCTTATCTCTAGCATATTTCATCACTAAAACTAAGATGTGTAGTTCTGTCTGACAGCCTGCGTCAATCACCTTGTATTCTGAAAGAAAAAATTAGTTAAGACTGCTATTCTATGATGACGATAGTATATTCTTGTTAATGCTTGTTAATCCTGATCCATTTACTCTTCCTCATAAAGTTATTGCATCTTCTATCGTTTATTCCAAAGGTGAAATTCCCATTTCTGTTGAATTTATTTCTTACACGCATCATTTCTTTCTGAAATTGATGAACAGAGATTAACGTCTTGCATTTAAATTATATACCCACTAAATAATGACTGGTTTACGGTGACACAATTAACCATACAGCATAACATTACAGACAACGTAATATGTCAAAGACATTGACAGTGTTCAAAGCCAAAATGTACAGAGAATATCACAATGCAGCAGCAAAAAATGTAAAAGTCACGATGTTGAGATGTCATAAGGCCAAAAAAAATGTCAAAGTCGACTGGTGTGTGTTATATCTTAACTATTTCACAGTGCATATAGACAAAACTGGAATACAATCGTACATAAAAAAGTGGAAAATGTGCATGGTCTGATGTGTAACGACAAGAAAAGCGACCTGCTAACCTTACCTTGCCGGGCACTTGCCAAGAAAAAATACGATAATCATCAGTAATTAGTCAGGTGAAATAATTGCATTAGTAAATACATCATAGTGTGTTGAATCATAAAGTGTCTTCATTCAATAAACGGTTTAATGTTTGAAATATGGTGATTGCCTTTCGATTTTCTGGTTCTCAAAGTTTCAACGTGTACAACATTGGGGTGAGGGATGCTGCGAATCCGATATGGACCTGCGTATAGAAGTTCAAATTTACTGCACTTACCTTTTAATTTGCTGGATAAATAGTGTGTACGTACTAATATTTTCTGTCCAACGTGAAAGTCGCGGCGTGTACAAACCTGTTTTTGCTGTCTTCTCCGGCGCTCTGCGGCACGTTTGATGTTGTTCAGCGCAATGTCAATTATTTCGTGGTGTCGTAAGCGACGAGATGTAGGAAAATTAACAAATTCTTTAATTTTGTTTGGTGGTTCAACGTTTTTCAGTATAACAGACGGAGATAGCATAGTGGATTCATTTGGAATGGAATTAATTACATCTTGGAATGAGAGTATGTGTGTATCCCAATCAATATGTCTTTTGTGGCAGTATATTCGGCACAGCTTACCAATTTCTTTCATTAACCGTTCACAGGGGTTCGAAGAAGCATGGTACTTGGATATATAGATCGGAGAAATGTTTCTAGCTCGTAACATACGTGTCCATATTGCAGATCGAAATTGTGATCCATTGTCAGAAATTACTCTCATCACATGCCCTACATGAAATAGAAAATGTTTTACAAATGCTTTCGAAACAGTTTTAGCAGTAGCTTTGCGTAACGGAGTGAAAGTAACAAATTTTGAAGTGAGTTCAACAGCGACAAAAATGTAGCAAAAACCTCTATTAGTTCTAGGAATCGGACCAAAAATGTCTACTGCGGCCATATGTCTTAATTTAACAGGTACAATGGGATATAAAGGAGGAATATGTGAAGTGGTGTCTGATTTAGCTTTCTGGCAAATTTTACATGACGCTAAAACTCGTCGAATACGTTTCTCCATGTTGGTAAAATAACAGTTCTGTCTCAGTATAAGAAAACATTTTCGTGCTCCGTAATGTGCGTAACTTAAATGAGTGTACCAGATTAGTTTGTTAACCAGTTCGTCGGGAATGCATAATGACCAATTGTTGCTGTCTGGATGAGAGCGGCGAAACAGAATGTCATTGCGTACAGTGTAATGATGTCTAATCGTAACATTATTCTTATCTTGCCAAAGGTGTTTAATTTCTTTCCACACATTGTCTTTATTTTGTTCTTGTGCTATGTCCTGTAATGACGATGAAATAAAATTTTCAAATGCTACTTGCTGAATGTACATGACACTGAAATTTGTTTTGCAGAAGTTGGCTGCTACGTCTTGCTGATTGTTGCCGAGAGAACGCGATAGTGCGTCTGCTATAACATTTTGCGTACCGCGAATGTGAACTATTGTAAAATTAAATTCCTGTAAATAAAGTTTCCATCTACTTAATCTGTCGTGAGTGAATTTAGCCGAAAGTAAAAATTGTATCGCTCTGTGGTCTGTGTACACGGTTGTATGTCTGCCATAAAGAAAGTGCCGAAATCTCGTAAAAGCCCATACAACACATAATGTTTCCAATTCTGTAACGGAATAATTTCGTTCAGCAGGTGACAAAATGCGGCTTGCAAATGCGATGTTTTTAATTACTGTAGAACCATCTTCTTCAATTTCCTGGAAAATGTGTACGCCTAAAGCGGTGTTAGAACTGTCGGTGGCAATGGAAAAATTTCTGGTAAGATCTGGGTGCGATAAAAGTGGAGCATTCAACAAAGCATGTTTCAGGTTCACAAATTCAGAATGTGCTTGCTTATCCCAAGACCAAATACTGTTTTTACCTGTCAGTTGACATAATCTAGGTGTGTCTAAAGCAGAATGATGAATAAATTTACGAAAAAAGTTAATTAAGCCCAAAAAACTGCGTAGTTGCTTTTTTGTCGTAGGAACAGTAATGTCACGTAGAGCTTGAAGTTTTTCCGGATCAGGTGCAATGCCTTCCGCTGAAATTACGTGTCCAAGAAATTTTATAGAAGTTTTGCCAAAGTGCGATTTACTAAGATTAACTGTGAGTCCTTGTGCATGGAAAGTTTGTAACAGTTGTTCAAGAATCAGATTGTGATCAGACCAGTTAGCTTCTGCGATAAGAATATCGTCTACGTACGTCGTAATTCTGTCCTTAAGTTCTGTCGGAAGTATTGTGTTCAAACCGCGAATAAAAGCTGCAGAAGAAATAGTTAAGCCGAATGGTAATTTGCAAAATTGATAACAGTCACCAAAACAAAGAAAAGCTGTGTATTTTCTACAATTCGGATGAAGTTGAATTTGCCAAAATCCCGATTTCAAATCTAGTGTAGAATAAATAGCAGTACCGTGAAATTTCTGTAGTAGTTCCTCTAGTGTCTGTGGTCGATCTGTTTCATTAACGATTATGTCATTAATGTGACGCGAATCAAGTACAAGGCGAAGTGAGCCATCTTTTTTCTTAACAATATGTAGCGGGTTTATGTACGGACTAACTGCTGGTTCAATAATTCCTTGGTCAAGCATATCCTGCAATTCTTTCTTAACTTGTTCTCTGTGGATATACGGAATGGGATAATGCTTTGCTTTAAATGTATCATGCGGTTTGACTTGAAATTCATACATAAATCCGGACATAGTACCAGGAATGTTGTCGAAAACTGGAGCTTGCTGTAAAAGAATTTTGTGTAGTTGCATTCGTTCGTCGTCTGTAGTTGCACTGCTTTGTCTAACTTTATCGGAAATCATTTGCATTACGTCGTAGTCAACTTCGTCTGGAGTATTATAGTTGTGTACGTACGTATTTGTGAACAATGTGTGATTAGATTCTATGTCACGTGTTGCGGAAATGACCTCTGTGCGGTTAATTGTTTGTTCTTCCGCAGATAAAGAGTGCTGAAATTCTAAAGCCAATTGTACATTTTCATCTTTTAACATTAAGTAAGAATTTTGAAAATCGATAACTGCATCGTGCTGTACCAGAAAATTCGTACCTAAAATTACGTCTGTTGTCAATAAAGGAACAATCCAAAAATTAGAGTGGAAAATATGACCTCCAATACAAAATGATAAATGTGTCTGCAATTTAACGTCTACTCCTTTACTCGATACTGCTCCTTTCACTTTTGTTTTGCCTAAAGGTAATGTCGGATAAGTATTCTCTTTGTTGCACTCGTTAAAAGTCTCCTCATTTATTACTGATATAGGTGATCCAGAATCAATTACTGCTGAGAATTTTGATGAACCAATTTTAATTTCGATGACAGGATGTGAAATAGTTTTCTGAACAAATGGTCTTTCCTGCAAGAGTGTGTCTCTGATATCGTCAAAAGTAATTACATTTTCGTGAACAACATTTTGCTTGTTTGAAGTAGTGCTTGTATTATTGGAAGATGCGATCTGTACAGTATCTAGTCAGATTCTATCTGACGTGTTATTATTATTAGGAGGATTCTGTGGCATTTCTACTATTTGAACCGTTCTATTACTTCTTCCAGACGTGTTACGCTCTGGATGATACCTACTGTCGGGTTCGTTCATGAGAATAGGTTCTCGTGCATAATTTTGCTGTTGGTATGACCGACTGTTGTTAGATGTACGCTGAAAATTGTTCTCATTATTTTTACGTCTGTCGTAATAGTCATTCCTATACGGTGTATTGCGATGGGAATTGAAATACTGTCTTCTTTGTACATAGTTGTTTCCTTGCTTCCGTGCGTTACTATTTGTTGGATCTTGAACTATACGTGCACGCGGCGCAACATTAAAGCCTGGTTGACCTTGTGCATTCCATTGTTGGTTAGGTATGCTAACCGGCTGGTTTTGATGTTGTTGTTGTGAAATACCTCTATTGTTACAAAAATGTGCTTCCTGTTGCTGAAAATTTTGACGATATTGACAATCTGAATTTTGTCTGCGATTTAAGTTCTGGTAGTTGTCGTTCCTAAAGCGTCTGTTACTTTTCCTATTGAAATTACGTCCCTGATCATAATTACTGTAAGTTTGTTGACTTTGGTTATTATACGAAAAGTTTTTGTTTACAAATGAATAATCAGATTGCTGTACTTCTAAAAGCTGCAACAGATCCCTGAATGCTGAAATGTTTTCTTTTTGCTGGCCCGTTAGCAGTGACACTCGTAGTGACCGTGGTAATTTGGAAATGCATAATTGTAAAAGTGCAGATTCACTGTACGGTTCACTCAGGTACTGGTTTTGTTGTACCATATGCTCGAAAAATTGCGTGACGCTGGGAAAATTTGTGTTCTCATAATTTGGTAAGCTAATTAACTGATCTTTAATTCCGCGCTGTGTCGTCTTCGACCAGTACGCTGACAGAAAAGCATTCTGGAATTCTTCTACCGAGTAACATTGCCTCGCGATCGGTCTCATACGAGTTGCCGGTTCGCCTTCCAAAAAGCTGCAAATAAATTCAAGTTTATGCGTAACAGGCCAACTCGGTGGAAGAGCAAAGCTAAATTGTTGAATCCAATCCAGTGGGTGAATCTGCGTTCTATCGTTTTTAAATACTTTAAACTTTCTCACTGACAGAAAATGTTTGTAATCGAAATTATCGTCTCTGTGTGATGGAACATGTTCAGGATCGTAAGAGTATCTATTGAACTGTGGTTGTTCGGAATCTAAGTCCCGTACTCTCTGCAGATTACCCAAATTATACGCGCTGCGTGAGTCTGACAAATGTTCATAAAGTGGTGTCTGTTGTACGTTATTATTAACTGAAATATTTTTAATCTCTGTTACTTCTTGTTGTAAACTCGACAATTTTCTACGCAACGTGTTATTAGATGAATCGATCTCATTAATTGTCTGCTGTAAATTTTGAAATTCAGGTGTTTGGTTAAATGAAATCGGTGTAGTATCGTCTGATTTATTGTCATTACTACTTTCAATAGCATCAATACGACTGGCTAATTCATCATATTTTTCAGTCAATATTTTTGCCTGATCATCGGTTTTAGAATCGGACGCATTAATCTGTTTTTGCAACTTACGCGTAGTTTCGCTCAGTTTTTTAACATCAGCTTTAATGACATCGCAATCCTGTGTTAGTTCTAATTGTTCGAATCTGTCTGTCACTGTTTGAATATCTACTGTGTGTGTATCTGTTTTTGATTTAAGATTGGAAATTTCGTCACGTAATTCTGTGTTCGACTGTTTGATGGAATTAATTTCGTCGGACACTGAGGCAATATTGTTGTCTACGTATGTCTTCGCTTTCGCGAACATTTTACGTTTGTCTTCTTGTCTCTGAGCCGTGATTGTTTCCATGACTTGTCGTTTTACTTTGTTTTGATCTTGAATAAATTTGCGGAAACGCGTATCACTGTTCTGTATGTGCTGATTAAAGCGTTCGTCAATCTGAGTGTTCTGCTGTTCGAATTTCGCGTCTATCTTAGCGTCCATTGTGCGCGAAAGTTCTACCGTCATTGCTTTAAACTCGTCGCGTAATTGTGTAGCCTTTTCAGAACATTGTTTAGCGACTGTACTAATTTCCTCTCTGAGTGTTTCTGTTGCGGCTGTTTGCATTTCCCTTAATTCTTGCGCAACAGACTTAATTTCTTCGCTATTTTTTTGTGAACAAGCCTCAATTTCTGCGCGCAACTGTTCCTTAGTGTCATGACACTGCGCGGCAACAGCTCTAATTTGTTCACTAAGCTGTCTGGAATTGTCGTCTAATTTTTTATTTAAGTATTGTTTAAGTTTTTCGTTATCTTGTTTGTTATCTTCCCTAAGTTGTCTGAAATCTTCACTTTGTTTGTCTAATTTTTCATTCTGTTGTTTGAAATTCTCTTTAAATTGTTTGTTATCTTCGCTCTGTTGTCTGACCTGTTCACTAAGTTCTTTGTGATTTTTGTCTTGTCTTTCATTCTGTTGTTTAAATTCTTCCCTAAATTGTAGCAGTATTGCCAAAATTGGATCCGAGCCTAAATTAGCGTTTCTATTATCTGTGCTGTTTAATGGTGGATCTGAAATTGTTTCGCTTTCTGTAACCATTTGGTTATTCTGAGACTTACAAAAAGGTTTGCCAGTCGAATGTACACAGTCGGACACTATTTCGGAATTAAATGGATCCGTCGTACTTTCACTACACTGACCATTTTCATTCGAAAAATTTGTCTGTACATTACTTGGATTTTCTAAATCGGGTGTATTAAGCTCGGCAGCACTCATTACCATAGTGCGCTCCGCGTCATCAATTGTCGTCAAATTCACAGAGGAGACAATTGAGTTGGCTTGTTCATCATTAAGATAAAAATCATCATTACTGATTGGAATGCACTCATTGTTAGTGAACGCAGGATTGTCATCATTACACTGCGTGTCACAATTACTATCGGTTACATTATTTAAGTTGGTAGTTTCGTTCATAATACCTCGCGATACGCTATTCACAGTTTTTCGCGGCATTTTTACAATAGTCACAAATATTCACAAAACAAATAAGCACAAATGCAAAAACAACACACAAATACAACAGAGCAACGAATTGCCGTTGACCTGTAGAAAGAAAGTCACAAGATTAGTAAAAGCGTAGCGCCAAATCCTAATTATATCTAAGTAAATAAGAGCAGATATCTGACTGTTTTTCAAAAGATTCTCAACGAAATACGATCCTGGCAGGGTCGCCAAGTGTAACCTCCCCACAAAAATTTTAAAGGAAAATGACAATATTTAATAAAAATGGAGCCATTTGAAACCTTGCCACAAAAATGTTGACCGGACGATAATTTGAATGTTAACAAGAATACAACCTAACGTAATCTCCCAGCAGATAAATTTACTGACAATGACAATTAAACAGAAATTCGCAATCTGACTCTGGTGTAAGCTTCCGCAAAAATAATGAAAAACAATTCAGTGCTAATGAAATCTCAGTGATAATGATAATTCAATTAAACCGAAATATCGGTCTTTGGCCCTGTGCAAATCAGAATTAAATTCTTACCTCATTGTAACTGCTAGTCACATTTCTGCTCTTATTCTTGCGCACAGCTTGGAGGAACTGCATTGCAAATAATAATATTCCTTTTTTTTTAATTTAACTGAGACTTTTGTTTTTAAGGGAAGTGGAATAAAATCGTTAATTCAATTAAATAAATTTTTTTTCTAAAATTGCTTTTGAAATCAAAATTATTATTGGGGCACTTGTTGGAAATTAATTACAATAAATAAACTTTACATTATCTGATGATTACCTTAATTAACAATATACCTCATTCAGCATCTTGACCAGAATGCCATGTCGACGCTCGCCGACTGCGTCCCGCTCGCGACCGTGACAGGACCAGACCACTACTGAACTGCTCTCAATGACTACTGACAGAGTACTGCTCGCAACACTCGCGCGGTCAAGCGCAGACTAACCATGAAAATAGGCTCTCTGGTCAAAGATTTTAACGTGCCTCACCATCGCTGTTATGTTACATACGTGTTTCAAGCTTTTGAATTGATTGTTGAGGTAGTCCAAGACTAACCGTATTTTACTGAATTTCGATGTGCTTCAGAAAGAAAGCTCACTATTAACTTCAGTCACTAAATTAACTTTCGATTTTCCTGTTGTATTAATTCTTTTGCTAAATTAAGTCAGAGTGTAGCGAAATTTATTACTTGTGACAAACTTTCAGTTTTCACACTACATGTGTCAACCTTCAGTTGCCACGCTTCTAGTGCTAATTATATGTGTAATAAACTTTCTTTTTCAGTTACTATCGTAATTGTCCATAGGACTGGCGACCGTAATTTCCCCCAAATCTCAAATATCTAATTACCGCTAGTTAATTGTTAACATAACGGCCGCACATTTACTTTCTTTATTAACTTTACCCCTTTTCAAAATTAATTTCCACCAGTTTCATTAGCATTTTTCCTTTCATTTAGATGTAACCCTTTCCTCCCTCTTTACCGACAGATTAACTTCGGTGACGATTGCTTTTCCCAAATTTCCATAAGGTACACGCGATTTAATTTTTCACTGTCATTAAGGTCGATAAGTGAGGGGGAGGTTACACATTCAACGTCCCATCGCTAAAATGCGGACCAGTGAGTTTGTTCCCCATGATGCCACACCATACGTCAACTCCCTGCCGCCGTTGGATAAGCAGCATCCAGGAGCAAGTCGTACTCTTAGCTCACTTACTTGTTTTAAAGTTAAATCTTAATTTCTTTGCATGTTTTTGGTTACTTGCATAGTTTAATTCACAAATTTCGGGCGTATTATAGTATTTGAGAGTTGTAGCATCGCGTTTTAGTACCCGTATAGTGTAAATTCACGTAGTCGTCAGTCATCTGTTTGGTTTGAACGGCTTGTGAGATAAAAGAGAGGGGAAAAAATGTTAGGGATGGATAGGGACTGCGTCTGTTGTGTACGGATTCAGGGGGAATTGGCCACCGTCCGTAAACAGCTGTTGCCCTGGGCCGTGGTGACATTGGGACACCCAAGGCGAGCGCTTTGGTGCCTCTGGAACCTGTAGCATCGCTTGGGATCTATGATGCCACTGCGCCCTCCGATTCGGACGTCCCTGCCGATCGACACTTGCCTGACGGTGATTGGCGAACCGTGGCGGGGTCGCGAATCACTGGGCGGAAGGCGAAAGTTGGTGCTGGCCGCAAGGCTGTGCCCTTACGCCTCCGTAACAGGTTTGAGGTACTGCCGACTGCTGAAAGTACTTCTGAGCCGGCAAGGGCGGTTTCGCCTGTTGCGGCAGTGGCTGGTCTTCCTGAGAGGTCCGGGCAGGCACAGAGGGTGGGACTGCTTGTCATTGTGAGCTCCAATGTTAGGCGAGTGATGGAGCCCCTTAGGGATATGGCAGCTAAGGCCGGGAAGAGAGCCAGTGTGAACTCCGTGTGCATACCAGGGGGAGTCATCCAAGATGTGGAAAGGGTCCTTCCGGATGCCATGAAGGGTACAGGATGCAGCAAAATGCAGGTGGCGACTCGTGTCGGCACTAATGACGTGTGTAGCTATGGGTCGGAAGAGATTCTCTCTGATTTCCGGCGGCTATCTGAGTTGGTGAAGACTGCCAGTCTTGCTAGAGAGATGAAGGCAGAGCTCACCATCTGCGGCATCGTCGACAGGACCGACTGAGGACCTTTGGTACAGAGCCGAGTAGAGGGTCTGAATCAGAGGCTCAGACGGTTCTGCGACCGTGTAGGCTGCAGATTCCTCGACTTGCGCCGTAGCGTGGTGGGGTTTCGGGTTCCGCTAAATAGGTCAGGTGTCCACTACACACAGGAGGCGGCTACACGGGTAGAAGGGGCTGTGGGGCGTGGACTGGGCGGTTGTTTGAGTTAGACAGTCTCGGGAAAGATCAAAAAGTGCTCCAGTCTCAAAGGGTTCAGGGCAAAGAAACGACGAGAATCGACCAAGTAACAGTCGCTATTGTAGTTGTAAATTGTCGTAGCTGTGTTGGAAAAGTACCAGAACTTCAAGCGCTGATAGAAAGCACTGAAGCTGAAATCGTTATGGGAACAGAAAGCTGGCTAAAGCCGGAGATAAATTCTGCCGAAATTTTTACAGAGCCACAAACCGTGTTCAGAAAGGACAGATTAAATAAAGTAGGTGGTGGTGTGTTTGTGTCTGTTGGTAGCAGTTTATCTTGTAGTGGAGTTGAAATACATAGTTCCTGCGAATTACTATGGGTAGAGGTTATAGTTAACAGCCGTACCAAAATAATAACTGCCCCCTTCTACCGACCCCCCGACTCAGATGATATAATAGCTGAACGGTTCAAAGAAAACTTAAATCTCATTACAAATAAATACCCCACTCATACTGTTATAATTGGTGGAGACTTCAATCTATCCTCGATTTGTTGACGAAAATACATGTTCAAAGCCGGTGGTAGATAGAAAACATCTTCCGAAATTGTACTAAATGCTTTCTCTGAGAATTACTTTGAACAACTAGTTCATGAGCCCACACGAATTGTAAATGGTTGCGAAAACACACTTGACCGCTTAGCCACAAATAATCCTGATCTAATAGAGAGCGCCATGACGGATACAAGGATTAGTGAACACAAGCTCATTGTACCGAGGCTCAAAACCATATCAACCAAAACCACTAAAAATAAACGCATAATATATCTATTTAAAACAGCAGATAAAAATTCGTTTGATGCCTTCCTAAGAGGGAGTCTCTATTCCTTCCAAGCTAATTATGCAAGTGTAGACCAAATATGGCTCAAATTCAAAGATACAGTATCGACAGCAATAGATAGATTCATACCGCATAAGTTAATACGAGACGGGGCCGATTCACTGTGGTACACAAAACACGTCAGAATACTGATGCGGAAGCAACGAAAAAAGCATGCCAAATTCAGAAGAACGCAAAATCCCCAAGACTGGCTAAGTTTCACGGAAGCTCGAAATTTAGTGCTGACGTCAATGCGAGAGGCTTTTAATAGTTTCCACAATGAAACATTGTCTCAAAACATGGTAGAAAACCCAAAGAGATTCTGGTCGTATGTAAAGTACACCAGCGGCAAAACAACAGTCAATACCGTCACTGCGCGATAGCGATGGAAACGTTACCGATGATGGTGCCACTGAAGCGGAGTTACTAAATACAGTTTTTCGTAATTGCTTCACGAAAGAAGACGAAGTAAATATTCCAGAATTCGAAACCAGAACAGCTGTTAGCACGAGTGACATAAAAGTAGATATCTTAGGCGTTGCGAAACAACTCAAATCACTTAAGAAAGGCAATTCTTCCGGTCCAGATGGTATACCAATCAGGTTCCTTTCACAGTATGCAGAGTATCATATACAACCGCTCACTTGACGAAAGGTCTGTTCCTAAAGTTTGGAAAGCAGCACAGGTCACACCAGTATTCAAAAAAGGAAATAGGAGTAACCTATTCAACTACAGACCCATACCACTGATCTCAATTTGCAGTAGGATTTTGGAGCATATACTGTACTCGAACATTATGAATCACCTTGAAGAAAATGACTTATTGATGCATAACCAACACGGATTCGGAAAATATCGTTCTTGTGCAACACAGCTAGCTCTTTATTCCCGTGAAGTAATGAGTGCTGTCGACAAGGGATCTCAGATCGATTCCATATTCCTAGATTTCCAGAAGGCTTTTGATACCGTTCCTCACAAACGACTATTAATAAAATTGCGTGCATATGGAGTATCGTCTCAGTTGTGTGACTGGATTTGTGATTTCCTCTCAGAGAGGTCACAGTTCGTAGTGATAGACGGTAAATCATCGAGTAGAACAGAAGTGATATCTGTCGTTCCGCAGGGTATTGTCATAGGCCCTCTGCTGTTCCTGATTTACATAAATGATCTAGGTGATAATCTGAGCAGTTCCCTTAGAATGTTTGCAGATGACACTGAAATTTACCGTCTACTTAAATCATCAGACGATCAATTCCAATCACAAAATGATCTAGAGAGAATTTCTGTATGTGCGAAAAGTGGCAATTGGCACTAAACAAAGAAAATTGCGAGGTCATCCACATGGGTACTAAAAGAAATCCGATAAATTTTGGGTATTCGATAAATCGCACAAATCTAAGGGCTGTCAATTCGACTAAATACCTAGGAGTTACAATTCCGAGCAAGACCACATAGATAATATTGTGGGGAAGGCAAAACAAAGACTGCGTTTTGTTGGCAGAACACCTAGAAGATGCGACAAACCCACCAAAGAGACATCCTACATTACGCTTGTCCGTCCTCTGCTGGAATACTGCTGCGCGATGTGGGATCCTTACCAGGTAGGATTGACGGAGGAAATGGAAAAAGTGCAAAGAAGGGCAGCTTGTTTCGTGTTATCGCGCAATAGGGGTGAGAGATGGTTTTTATAAACATTAGTGAACTTGCAGGTTAGTGTACTTACGAGCTGTGTAGTTCTGCCTGACGAAATATTCGTGCGTTTATGTTTTCGAACGCAAGCTTGATACACTTTTCAATATGCACTATGTGAGTGCTATTCCAGTCTATGGATGTCACTTTTAACCTCATCATCTTATTGTGTTTATAAAAACCATCTCTGAGCAATTTGATCTTGTAAAAGAAGTAAATCTTTCGTAAAAATACCATTACCGATATGACAACAAAAATATTTCTTTTCTTTCCCAGTGCAGCAAATGAATAACATAAGTAAAACTAGGTCCAACTAAGAACGCTTGTAATCTGCCCTCTGAAGATGGATTTGTAAAGATAAATCCGAAACCGGTAATGGTATGAAGATAATAAACCTTTTTAAACCATACATGTGGCTGGTAGCTGTTTTTTATATAAATTATAAACCTTAAGTACAACAGCCACGTTTCTTAACATGTCGACTTTCGACAAAATAGTGAAAAGATCATAGTAATAAAATAAGAAAAATCAGAGCTCGAACGGAAATATTTAGGTGTTCCTTTTTCCCACGCGCCATTCGAGAGTGGAATGGTAGAGAAGTAGTATGAAAATGGTCCGATGAACCCTCTGCCAGGCACTTAAGTGTGAATTGCAGAGTAACCATGTAGATATACATGTAGAAACTGATCGAGGACGTTGGTGGTCAACTTTCCGTAACCAGTGAGGACTGTGTACACTCCAGTAATACATGTCATACCGTTTAAAGCTACCATGTATACTCATTGGAAAATAGTATCTCCCCGAAGAACGTGGGGTCGTTTGCGTTTACCGACGTTCCCAACCACAAAACACTACCCGATTATAGAAATCGGCGCCATGAAGTTCTTAAGCAGTGACACATGGTATGGATGATACTTATGACGATACAGTATTGTGACGACACTAACTACGGACATACTGGAATCGCTGTGTAATTGCCGGTCGCGTATCCATGGATTGTGGTGCACTGCCGCTACTACAGCTGTTTTATTAGCTTCTCCTGTAACATTTCTGCTTCGTTTCCTTTTGCCGGTCTGTACACTGCCATCAGACATAAATGCGTTCACAGCCTTGTAAAAGACCGAACGAGAGTGGGCTTCCTCTGGAAAACGCTCGGCATACAAGGCAACAGCAGCCTCAGTATTTCTCCTGCATTCTCTATAAATGAGGATCATTTCACCTTTTTCTTCTGTGGCTGCAACATTTATAGTCCATTTGCACGTCTGTTCTCCAAATGATAGGCAGGTGTGCAGGCAATAAACACTGCACAAGTATTGTAATGAATAGAGCCGCTGTCTGCTCTACATCTGCACGATACGTGGGTTCCGGTCGCAATGCACTGCCTGTTGTGATACGTCACAGTTCACAAAACGGCCACGGTGGCGCGTCGAGTAGTCCCCTTTTCGATATGTCGGAGGAACTGAACGCTGCGAATGGGTTTTCCAATGAGAAGTTTTGAAATACTGTCCTGCCCTAACCTCGCAGCATGCAGGTGGGGTGCCACGTACCATTGGATATTCAAGGGCCATTGAGTAGCATTGTTGTTGTTGTTGTGGTCTTCAGTCCTGAGACTGGTTTTGTTGTGGCGTAGCAAAACAGCCACGCCACTTTGAGGTAGCCGAAAGGCACGCGTACACACACGCCGGCTGGCGTGAGTTCTGGAACAGGATACTTAATTAATGCTATAAGAAAAGTATGCAGCTCCTTGAATACTTAACTTTAATGCATCCTTGTGGTACATCGCTATTGACGATACAAATGAGACTATCTCCAGATACGGTTAATTACAATCACTGTAAGGCTAATGGCGCCTTGCTAGGTCGTAGCCATGGACTTAGCTGAAGGCTATTCTAACTATCTGCTCGGCAAATGAGAGTAAGGCTTCGTCAGTGTAGTCGCTAGCAAAGTCGTCGTACAACTGGGACGAGTGCTAGTCCGTCTTTCTAGACCTGCCATGTGGTGGCGCTAGGTCTGCAAGTACTGACAGTGGCGACACGCGGGTCCGACTTGTACTAATGGACCGCGGCCGATTTAAAGCTACCACCTAGCAAGTGTGGTGTCTGGCGGTGACACCACAGGTTTGATGCAGCTCTCCATGCTAACTCCTGATAACGACATCCTCTTGAGTAGTCCCCGCCCGGAGATCCGAATGGGGGACTATTTTACCTCCGGAATATTTTACCCAAGAGGACGCCATCATCATTTAATCATACAGTAAAGCTGCATGCCCTCGGGAAAAATTACGGCCGTAGTTTCCTCTTGCTTTCAGCCGTTCGCAGTACCAGCACAGCAAGGCCGTTTTGGTTATTGTTACAAGTCCAGATCAGTCAATCATCCAGACTGTTGCCCTTGCAACTACTGAAAAGGCTGCTGCCCCTCTTCAGGAACCACACGTTTGTCTGGCCTCTCAACAGATACCCCTCCGTTGTGGTTGTACCTACGGTACGGCTATCTGTATCGCTGAGGCACGCAAGCCTCCCCACCAACGGCAAGGTCCATGGTTCATGGGGGGGTTGAGTAGCATGTCGCTCACTAAAATTGTGTACCCATTTCTATTCCTCCTGTTACAGCACCACCTGCGCGAAACGAAGAAACAGCTTCCGACAAAATTCATTTGCTGTGAAATCGTAATCTGCAATAATAAATTGAAGATTTCGAAGTTGTCCCCCGCCATGCACGCGGTGGTGTGGGCGAGTCGAATGTGGTACCGTCAGATTTCCCCATCTGAGACAAACAAATGGGAATCATAACGTGTTTTGATCAGATGTGTAGTTTTCAAGATATTTCAATGTCTCTGCTTAAAATGAACACCCTGCGCCTGTAACACAGCCTAATTTAGACTCTAAGTCTCAGTTTTGCTGTCAACGACAGTTAGAAGTCGTCAGGAGCGGTCCACGCCCATCTGTTGTCACCTTCAAAACACTGCAAGACTGGAGCCTCTCCCGAGCCGCCTGCCACATGCACCACCGATGGTCATCCAGGGTAGTGCAGAACTGTGGTTTATCACTAAACACAGTGCAGCGTCATTCATCAACAGTCCGTGTTTCTCAGTCATGGCACCATTCCAAATGCAGCTGGTGGTAATGTGGTGTAGCAGCGGCCTACGCATGGAATGGTAATTCCTTGGCCCGAATGCTGCAGTCTCCGACAAATGGTGCAAGATGACACAGAATGTTGCAGAGAATCCATTACTTGTTCTCGTACAGCAGACACTAACGTGAAAGGGTACGACGCGCTTGATTCAAGATACGGCGATCGTCCCCTGTGACTGTCAGTGGTGGTTGACTGGAACCTTGACGACTAGTATGCCTGCACTCACATTCTCATGCAGGGCAGCATCAGGCTACTCTCAAATCTGAATACTCCAGGAATCTGGATATTAGATGAAACTTCCTGGCAGATTAAAACTGCGTGCTGGACCGAGACTCGAACTAGGGACCTTTGCCTTTCGCGGGCAAGTGTTCTACCAGCTGAGCTACCCAAGCACGACTCACGCCCCGTCCCCACAGCTTTACTTCCGCCAGTACCTCGTCTCCTACCTTCCAAACTTTACAGAAGCTCTCCTGCGAACCTTGCAGAACTAGCACTCCTGAAAGAAAGGATATTGCGGAGACATGGCTTAGCCACAGCCTGGGGGATGTTTCCAGAATGAGATTTTCACTCTGCAGCGGAAGGTAGGAGACGAGGTACTGGAGGAAGTAAAGCTAAGGCAAAGGTCCCGAGTTCGAGTCTCGGTCCGGCACACAGTTTTAATCTGCCAGGAAGTTTCATATCAGTACACATTCCTCTGCAGAGTGCAAATCTCACTCTGGATATTAGATGATCCAACCAACCAGCCAAATGGAGACCTGTAATGAGGACTATTTCAAATTCTTGTCAGCTGCTGATAATCCTGCCTCAGATGAGTACGCAGCATTCCACGTTCTTCCCAGTGATCACTTAACATCTGATGCTGTTCCCGCCCGTTATATACCATACGAGGCCTGATAACAAGACTAAACAACAACAACACTAATTCACTCTTCTGGCCATGCTACCAGTCACACAGAATTGTAACTCTAATCATTTACATGCTCGCCGATGAAACGCTTCTTGGGCAACATATTGTTTTTTTTTTTTTGTTGTTGAGGGGGGGGGGGCATGGGGGGCGTGAGATGATGTCATCACTGTTCCCTCCTCCGCCTCCTTTGGATATACATCGTTTGTACTTGGGTCATCGTTAGTTGTTTTGTTGACCAAACAGCAATACTCTTCTACCACTCTTAGAGTCTCATTTCCTCGCCCAATTCAGCATCAAGTGATTTAATTCGACTACATTTCATTATCCTAGTTCTGCTTTTGTTGATGTTCTTGTTTACAACGTCTTTTCAAGATGCTGTCCATTCTTTCAGCTGATCTTCTAAATCATTTGTCGCCTCTGATAGAGTTACAACATCACTGGCATACCTCAAAGTCTTTTTTTTCTTCTCCCTGAAGATTAATTCCCTTTCCAACTGTGTCCTTGGTTTCCTTCACAGCTTGTTCTGTCTACAGATTGAATACCATCAGCGATCGTTCATAATCGAGATAACTTCTGGCAGACAGGAGACGGCAATCTGAGTATTTATTTTTCGCGGACGAAGTGCTGCTACTGACAACTGCCTCGACAGGGAAATAATGACGCAGCAGCAAGGAATCGCAGTGACGAGGCAACAACAGCATCTAGCAGCTGCCATGCCTTACACACTGCCTGTAGAGGCTCTCGAGATTTGACGCCAGCACAAAAAGGAAAATTTAGCGAACAATCCAAACGATGGCTTACCAGGGTGACTCCACTGAAACAGCGGCTGAGCCTTCCTGTTGATCGTTGTATAAAAATGAAAGGATCATGTCAAGATGGACACACCAGTACAAGCAATTGTAAGTGGTAAGTACACATTACGCTTAGTGGAGGAGGGCGTTATGCTTGCTGATGAAACACTCGGCTCCACATCTGCATCTACAAGATAAACCTAACCTCAAACGACAAAATGTCGGAGCTTGTCCAGCGATATTTTCCGAGTGTTTTGGTATACAGAGCCTGTGGTCCCCAGTGGCTCATTGCAGAGTAATTGCTCATCGATTGATCTCTTACTGTCATTTATCTTTGTATTTTTATTGCTGTGTGTGTGTGTGTGTGTGTGTGTGTGTGTGTGTCACTACTGGACGGCTTGTCTCGAGTTTCTTTCTCCGGCCGTCTTAATTGTACAATAACAACGATGATGCAAGGGCTAGTGTTTACTGAACGAGAGTTGGCCTACATGCACTTCGCGTGTGGTTTCACGGGACTCAATGAAAGAGAGGCAAACGACGCTATGTTGAATTGTTTCCGCAACGACGGCAAACACATCGCTCTACATTTGCGTATGTCTGAGGGTTCTTGCATTACTCCGTTTTTTGTGTCGTACGTTTTGGTTATAGTATGTTACAGGCTGTTTCACTATTGTGAAGGAATTTGCACAGAAACGTAGGTAACTGGGGTATTCTGGCTACGATCTTCAGTCCGAAGACTGGTTTGTGCAGCTCTTCATGCTAATTCATCTTGTGAAAGCCTCTTTATCTGTGCGTAACTACCGCAGCCTACATCCGTTTGAACCTTCTTACCGTAGTCAAGTCTTGGTTTCCCTCCACAATTTTTGCCACCCACACGTTCTTCCATTACCAAATTGGCAGTTTCTCCATATTAACCAGTCCCTGCTTTCACTCAGTTTCAGCGGCAAATATCTTTTTTCGCCAATTCGATTCAGTACATTCTCGTTTGTTATTCGAGCTTCCCATCAGATCTTCAGCATTCTTCTACAGAGTCACAGCTCAAAAGTTTCTACTCTCTTCTTGTCTGAATTGCTTATTGCCCATGTTTTTCAAAGAGAATATTCCAGTCAAATTGTCAAACACTTTCTCTAAGTCTAAAATTCTAAAGTGTAAGTTTACCTTTGCTTCTTCTAAGAAAAGTCACAGCGTCAGTATTTTCCTCACGTGTTCCTACATTTCTGCGAAACCCAAACTGATCTTCCATGAGGTCGCCTACAAGCAGTTTTTCCACATTGCTGTAAGTAATTCGCATCAATATTTTGCAACTATGGGCTCTGAGCACTATGGGACTTAACTTCTGAGGTCATCAGTCCCCTAGAACTTAGAACTACTTAAACCTAACTAACCTAAGGACATCACACACATCCATGCCCGAGGCAGGATTCGAACCTGCGACCGTAGCGGTCGCGCGGTTCCAGACTGTAGCGCCTAGAACCGCTCGGCCACCCTGGCCGGCCTTGCAACTATGATTTATTAAACTGATGACTGGTAGTATTCACATCCGTCAGCACCTGCCGTCTTCGAGAATGGAATTACTACACTCTTCCTGCAGTCAGAGGCTGTTTCGCCTGTCTCTTGTATTCTGCACACCAAGTGGAATAATTTTGTCATGGCTGGGTCTCACAAAGATCTCAATAGCTCTGAGGGAAAGTCATCTAATCAAGGGGCTCTATTTCGACTTACGTCTTTCAGAGCTCCCTCACATTCCTCTCGCAGTATTGTATCTCCCATCTGAGCATCACCTACTTCCTCGTCTATTTCTATAATATTGTTCTTAAATTTGTTTCCCTTATAAAGAAACTCTATATATTCCTTCCATCTTTCAAATTTCACTTTTTGCTTAGTACTGGCTTTTCATTTTAACTCTTGATTTTCATACAGTTTCTTCTCTTTTCTCCTGAAATCTCTTTAATTTTGCTTAAGCCGGCATACTTCTTTCGTCTAGTCATGCAGAGTTCTACATCCTTGCATTTCTCATCCATGCATTCCTGCTTTGCCAGAACGAACTTCCTGTTAATGTCGTTTGTTAGAAGCCTGTATTCTATTTTGCCTACTTGATTTGCCTAATTTTTATATTTTCTCCTTTCGTCATTTAAATTGCGTATATGCTGTGTTATCCAGGAATTTCTGTCTGAAACTGTTGACTGTCTGTTGCCTTCTCTGTTTCATCTCTGTTATATTCCTTTCTCCTGTTTCAGTCCAACATTGCATAATGCTTCATCTGAGACTCTCGACAACCTGGGTCGTTCAATTTATTTTGGTCCCATCTCCGTAATTTCCCACCTTTTTGTAATTTCAGCAGTTTTAATTTTCCGTTCACAACCTATTAATTACGAAGCGAGTTCACATCTGCCCATCGAAAAGTGTTACAGTTTAAAATCTGGTTTAAAAATCTCTATTTTATCACTATATAATAAGCCCAAAACCTTGCAGTGTCCCCAGATCTCTTCATTCATGATTCATAAACCACGTGTTAGCGGTGTTTAAATTATACTCTGTGAAAAATTCTAACAGGCAGCTTCGTCTTTCAGTCCTTCCCTAGTCCATGTTCTCTTACTATTTTTCCTTCTCTTCCTTTTCCAACAACAGAATTCCAGTCACCCGTGACAATTAAATTTTCGTCTCCCTTAATTATCTGAATAATTTCCTTTGTGTCATCATACATTCTTTTAGTATCTTGTGCCAATTAAGGGATCTAACTTTCCTTCCTCCGACCAGCAGAATGTTTTTCAGGTGATGATGACATCCTCCTAAATAGTCCTCTCCCTAACATTTGAGTGTGGGACTATTTTATCTCCTGAATATTATATCAAAGCCGTACAGTAGAGCTGTATAACTTGTGGAAAAATGACAGCTGTAGTTTCCCGTTGCTTTCAGCCGCTTGTAGTACCAACACAGCAGGGCAATATTGGCTAAAGCTGCTGCCCCTCTTCAGGAACCACGAGTTAGTCCGGTCTCTCCATAGACACTCCTTCGTTGTGACCACACCTGCGGTACAGCTACAGGGGATAGGAAAAATAACGTGAACAGTGGTAGTAATGAGATGGTTGTGTTTGAGGGTCAACAACGCAGGTAAGGCACGTGGCAGGTTGTTTACGAGTAATGCACACTTCGTATTTGCATTCAGAGGCCGAGGTCGACGTGCAGTGAAGGACAGATTGTGGGGGACCGATCAGCTGGAGCATCAGCAACCAAGACAGCCAACTTATTGAAAGAGTCAAGAGCAACTGTTTCAACAGCCATGACAGCCTACACAAAACATGGAAGGACATCACCGTGTAAACGTAACAATGGACGCAAATCAAAACTAAATGACAGAAATCGTCTTATGCTAATACGAATTGTGTCAAAACAACACAAAACTACGGCGGCTAAAGTGACTGCAGAGCTCAATAGCCATCTTCGAGACCCCGTATCTATCGACATTGTCTGCCGAGAACTTCATAAAGTGAATACTCGTGGACGAACTGCTATACCGAAACCATTAGTGACGACAACCAGCGCAAAGAAGCGTAAAACATAGTGTCGGGCACATAAATCCTAGACGGCTAATCAATGTAAACACCGTCGTTTGGTCCGACGAGTAAACGTTTTCGTTATTTCCAACATCATGTTTATGTCTGGAGAACGCGAAAAGACGTCTGCAATCCTGTTTGCTTGATTCCAACGGTCAAGCATGAAGGTGGAAATGTGATGGTGTGGGCAGTCATATCATGGTATTCTGCTGGTCCCATTATTACTCTCAAAGGCCCTGTTACATACAACGATTATGTGAACATTTTAGGTGATCAGCTGCACCCCATGATTCAGATGTTGTTCCCCAACAATGATTCCATATTTAAGGACCATAATGCACCCATTCACACAAGCAGCAAAGTACAATCGTGACACGAGGAGCATGCAACTGAAATCCAGCGACTTCTCTGGCCAGCACAGTCCCCAGACTTGAACATTATTGAACCCTTGTGGGCGGTATTGGAGCGCAGACTCCGGAGCAGATTTCCGCCTCCCCAGTCACTACAGGTGTTAGAAGAAGTTCAGATCGAAGAGTGGCATAACATTCCCCTGGAGACTAATACAATCATTATATGTCAGTATTCCAAGAAGAATCGAAACTGTATTACAGACAAATAGTACTAAAACATTCCCAAATAAGTACAGGTGTTGACATTGTTTTGCCTACCCCCAATATATGTATATCTCAGGGACACGAGCTACACCACCTCGGCAATATCCACTGTTCATGGGGATAAACAACCGAATAAATCACAATTATTTTATTCCTTTGTAAAGAGCCACCAGAGATCACAGGTCCCTTATATCAAAATACTCAGAAAATATCCGTGATCAACCTCCGAAATTTTGTCGGTGGGGTTCGGTTCACTCCGTATAATCATCAAACAATTGCACAGCGCGTGGCAAAGGAGGGAGGGGAGGAGCGGAGGAAAGATACCTGCCCACAATACACACCCATAGAAAAAAAAGTCTTCGTAAAACGGACAGAGACGTATCGATTCATGTAATCGATACTGATCAGTAGGAAGTATACCCTGAGCCATTTGTCGTGAAATCTCAATCAAAACTATTTTGTCATTCACATTCCCCATTCTCCAGGGAACTTGGGTGAGTTGCCCTCCTCTGCATCCTTATATCATATCACTGATGCTGGCGAGGAGTACTTTGTACCAGTACTATCCCACTTGGGTAATGAGTAAGGGGAAAATGACTCTCTCTATGCCTGCCTCTGTATGCGCCTGATCTCTGTATCCGTACATCTATGTTTAGATGCATAATCCGCAAGCCGCCATATTGTGCATGGCGGAGACTACATGGTACCACTACCAGTCACTTCCTACCTTGATCCACTCGCAAACAGAACGAGCGAAAAACGACTATCTAGATGCCTTTATACGAGCCCTAATTTGTCTTATCTTCGTGGCGATTGCGCGATACGTATGTTGATGGCAGTAGGATCATTCTGCAGTCAGCTTTAAATGCCGATTCTCTAAATTGATCGAATCTACCGGTATCAAATCTACCAGCACACCTCTGAACTGCTTTGATGTCGTCCTTTCATCAGCACAAGCGAAAATTTGTACAGTCTTTGTTACTGTGAACAATTAATCAGTGGTATGTGAAGGTAAGATGAGAAGGGATGTTAGCAATGAACTTATTCCAAAGCTACCACTGGATACTACTGTCTCATTTCAGTGAGTAGGATCATTTGCTTGGTAGACTCAATGACAAACAACAAACTGATAAATAGATGAGAGACTGTTTAAAAGACTGGTCCTTGCTCCAGTAGATTCTAATTAATACAAATATGCCAATAGGTGAACTTAAAACTGATCTGTTACTTCTCAAAACAGTCTTAGCAATTTTCGTCTATAGACTATGTGTTTAGATACTGACAAGGAAAAATAACCTACGACCAAGTAAGTTATCTTAAAAGTGCAGTTGCTGCAAAGTACGGAAAAATGAAATATTTCAGAGAATTGTTGTAACATTGATTCCCTGTAATTTATTCAACAACCACAGGATATCACCTAGTACTTGCTGTACACAGCAAAAGTTATTAATATATCCTGATGAGCCAAAACATTATGACCACATGTTTAATAGCTTGTTTGTCCATCTCTAGAATGAAATACATCACTGAGTCTGTGTATCAGTTTGTTGGTAGGTTTGTGGAGGTATGTGACATTAGATGTAATTCATTTAAATATTGGGCTGCTGATTTGCGTATGTGGTGATGGCATCTGATAGCAACCCAGGTGGATTCCGCAAGACTTACACCAGATGAATTTTGTCATTGAGACATCAACGTGAGTTCACTATAATGTTCCTCAAATCACTGTAACACAGTTATGGCTCCAAGACATGGATAATTACGCTGCTGAAAAATGACATCACCATCAGGGAAGACATCAAAGCATGAAGAGATGCAGGTGGTTCACAGCTGTCAGCGTGTCTTTGATTACTACCACAGGTCCCATGCAAGTGCAGGAGAACATCTCCCATAGCATAATACACTTCTGGAAATTGAAATAAGAACACCATGAATTCATTGTCCCAGGAAGGGGAAACTTTATTGACACATTCCTGGGGTCAGATACATCACATGATCACACTGACAGAACCACAGGCACATAGACACAGGCAACAGAGCATGCACAATGTCGGCACTAGTACAGTGTATATCCACCTTTCGCAGCAATGCAGGCTACTATTCTCCCATGGAGACGATCGTAGAGATGCTGGATGTAGTCCTGTGGAACGGCTTGCCATGCCATTTCCACCTGGCGCCTCAGTTGGACCAGCGTTCGTGCTGGACGTGCAGACCGTGTGAGACGACGCTTCATCCAGTCCCAAACATGCTCAATGGGGGACAGATCCGGAGATCTTGCTGGCCAGGGTAGTTGACTTACACCTTCTAGAGCACGTTGGGTGGCACGGGATACATGCGGACGTGCATTGTCCTGTTGGAACAGCAAGTTCCCTTGCCGGTCTAGGAATGGTAGAACGATGGGTTCGATGACGGTTTGGATGTACCGTGCACTATTCAGTGTCCCCTCGACGATCACCAGTGGTGTACGGCCAGTGTAGAAGATCGCTCCCCACACCATGATGCCGGGTGTTGGCCCTGTGTGCCTCGGTCGTATGCAGTCCTGATTGTGGCGCTCACCTGCACGGCGCCAAACACGCATACGACCATCATTGGCACCAAGGCAGAAGCGACTCTCATCGCTGAAGACGACACGTCTCCATTCGTCCCTCCATTCACGCTTGTCACGACACCACTGGAGGCGGGCTGCACGATGTTGGGGCGTGAGCGGAAGACGGCCTAACGGTGTGCGGGACCATAGCCCAGCTTCATGGAGACGGTTGCGAATGGTCCTCGCCGATACCCCAGGAGCAACAGTGTCCCTAATTTGCTGGGAAGTGGCGGTGCGGTCCCCTACGGCACTGTGTAGGATCCTACAGTCTTGGCGTGCATCCGTGCGTCGCTGCGGTCCGGTCCCAGGTCGACGGGCACGTGCACCTTCCGCCGACAACTGGCGACAACATCGATGTACTGTGGAGACCTCACGCCCCACGTGTTGAGCAATTCGGCGGTACGTCCACCCGGCCTCCCACATGCCCACTATATGCCCTCGCTCAAAGTCCGTCAACTGCACATACGGTTCACGTCCACGCTGTCGCGGCATGCTACCAGTGTTAAAGACTGCGATGGAGCTCCGTATGCCACGGCAAACTGGCTGACACTGACGGCGGCGGTGCACAAATGCTGCGCAGCTAGCGCCATTCGACGGCCAACACCGCGGTTCCTGGTGTGTCCGCTGTGCCGTGCGTGTGATCATTGCTTGTACAGCCCTCTCGCAGTGTCCGGAGCAAGTATGGTGGGTCTGACACACCGGTGTCAATGTGTTCTTTTTTCCATTTCCAGGAGTGTACTTCTCCCACCAGCCTGAAACCATGGTGCCCTGCATATTTCGAACTGCCGTTCACCTCGATGAGGGTGTTTGTGGAGACAACCATCGACCTAGTGTAGCAAAAACATGATTCACCCAAAGAACTGACAAGTTTCCATTGATCGACAATCAAATCCTGGTGGTCCCATGCCCACTGCAGTCATAATTGATGATACCATTGGATCAACATGTGAACACATAGAGGTGGTCTGCTGTGGAGCCTCATGTTCAACAGTATATGAGGAACACTGTACTCTGAAACACTTGTATGTGCACCAGCATTGTGCTCTTTTCGCAGAGATGACATAGATCACTATCTGTCCCAATTTACAGAGCAGAAAAGCCTCTGAATGCCATGTTCTGTGAAGAGTCATGGACATCCAACCATTTAGCACCTAGTGTTAGTTTCACATTCTTCTAATTCTTTCCGTAGATGATCACAACAGTAGCATGTGAATATTCAACCAGCTTTGTCATTTTCCAGATGTTTGTTTACAGGCTTTGCATAATAATAATCTGCCCTTCGTCACAGTCACTTATTCTTTATTCCTTATTTGTCCGTGGATCATTTCTTACAACGATATTGGCCACCTCATGTTTACATAAATCTCGCGTATACATACCTAGTTACAAAAAGATAGTACATATACATATATTTTATAGAATTTTCACAGAAAATGTCATTAAAGTACATTATAAAAATTGTATACTGACACACTATTTAATTTTTCATTTCAAGATATTCTTTAACACTGTCTTTTTAATTTTCTTTTAGAAGAGACACACTTTCTGTCATCTTTATACATTGTGATAAACTGTTGTACAGTATGCGCTCAGCATTTACAAGTTTTTTGCCTGTTAATTTTAGCCTACTTCCTTCTATACAGCAGTTAATTTTTATTCTTGTGTTATGTTCGTGATATTTTCCATTTAGCAACGCAGTGCAGCTAATTTTTATAAATTTCTAGCTCCCTCAATTTATGTCTGCAGGACTCTCCAGGTGATACTTTTGCGCGTATGTCTCTCTTTTGTAATGTTAATACCCTTTGTGTGTGCACATCTGCAGCATTTCCCCAAACCAGGATGCTATATGAGAGGTGTGAATGGACTAGTCCATAGTACATTGTTTGTAGAGTGTCTCTGTTTACTGACTTTGAATTTTTCTCATCAGAAATATGCTTGAACCTATTTTTCTGCACATGTTATTTATGTGATTCTCCCATGCCGCCGCCTGGGGTGGCCGAGCGGTTCTAGGCGCTAACAGTCTGGAACTGCGTGACCCTTACAGTCGCAGGTTCGAATCCTGCCTCGGGCATAGATGTGTGTGATGTCCTTAGGTTATCAGAATGAGATATTCACTCTGCAGCAGAGTGTGCACTGATATGAAACTTCCTGGCAGATTAAAACTGTGTGCCCGACCGAGACTCGAACAAAGGTCCCGAGTTCGAGTCTCGGTCGGGCACACAGTTTTAATCCTTAGGTTAGTTAGGTTTAAGTAATTCTAAGTTCTAGGGGACTGATGACGTCAGAAGTTAAGTCCCATAGTGCTCAGAGCCATTTGAACCATTTCTCCCATGCCATATACCTACCCACTGTTACACCTTGAAATTTATAGCTGTTGGTCTCCTTTAGTTCTAGGTCTCCAAGCCTGACTGTGATGTTGTCCATAGTATATTTTTTGTTTGCATTTACAGTATCTGCATATATGTTGTCTTGTTTCCATTTATAAAGAGATTGTTTTCCCTGAAATAATTGTTTCCACTTTTCATATTTAGCAAAGCCTTCTCTTGCAGGTCATCTGTTGTAGAACTGGTAGCAACAAATGAAATGTCATCTGTATACATAACTACACTATCAAATACTGATTTGGTCATATATTGACATACAAAATGAAAAGTAGTGGACCAAGGACAGATCCTTGAGGAACTCCATATCTCACGATTTCAAAATTTGAGAAGACACTTGTAATATTATTTTTCACTTTTTACTTTATTTCTACACACTGCTTTCTATTTTCCAAGAGTGATTTAATGATGTCTACTGCTTTCCCCCTTACAACACAACAATGAAGCTTTTCTAGTAGGATGTCATGACGTACACAATCAAATGCTTTAGGTAGGTCCAGGAACATACCACAGACTTTCTTCTGTTCATCAAGTGCTTTAGTTACAAGTGTTACGAATTCAGCTACTGCTGTTTTGGTAGATTTGCCCTTTCTGAATCCATGTTGTTCATCATTGAGAATATTGCATATTTGTATAAAATTTAATATTCTGTCTTTTATTATGATTTCTATTATTTTAGAGAGGACAGATGTAATTTTCTGGATCTTTTTTGTAGCCTCCTTTATCTATAGGGATTACTTTACTCTTTTTCAGGCACATTGGAAATATTCCTTTTTCTATAGGTAAGTTTTTCAGACAGGCTAATGGTTTTAATGCACATTGTAAACAGCACTTAATTAGTTTAGTGGATATACCATCTAGACCCCCAGTGTTTTTTGTTTTTAGACTATGCATTATTTTTACAATTTCTGATTCATTAGTGGGGGTCGGGAATAAGCATTTTGTTTCATATGGAATGTTTATTGTGTTTATTTTGGAAGTATTATTTTGAGTTATTAATTTGTCCACAACTTCAGTATAATTCAATTCAATATCTTTTTTTTTTCGTTAACAATATACATTGTATGGATGTAGTCAATTACAATAGAGTTTCCTATATTTAATTTGTTTCAAAAACTTGGATAATAAATACAAATATTTTATATCAGTATATATAAATAATATTACTTTTCCATATTCAGATATTCTTCAATTTTATAAAACCTATGTGTTAGTAAAAATTGTTTAATATCTACCTTGAATTTATGAAATTCTTTAATTTTCTTTATTGTAGAAGGCAATGCACTAAGAAGTATTTTGGGCTGGTAGTTTACACTTTTTTGGTAGAGTGCTCCCTTGTGGGTGGCTGTGAAAATCATCCCTGTTCCTTGGTTATGAACCTGATTATTTAATGTTGAAAAATCATGGTGAGTTATCAGGAAGCATACACATTCGTAGATGTATAAGCTAGGAAGAGTCATTATTTTAAATTCTATAAATATTCCCTGAATGACACTCTGCAGTGATCCTCTTTCATTATTCTAGTAGCCCTTTTTTGGAGTTTGAAAGCTTGTTTTACCATACCTGTATTTCCCCAGAAGATCACACCATATCTAAGCAAACTGTTCATGTAAGCATAATAGGCACAAAGCAATCATTCAGTGTTGCAACATTCCTGAAACATTCTTAGCACATAGCAGCATTTACTTAATTTTTTCCTCAAAACTTCTAGATGCTTTTCCCATCTCAAGTGCTCATCCACCCATATACCTAGGAATTTCATGTATGGAGCTTATGCAGTAACATAGCTCCCTAACTCAGTTTTTACTCTTCTTCTAGATTTACCTTTAATATTACTGGAATTCATCAATACCATTTTATCCTTATTTGTGATCAAAGCATTATTGCTAAACCATTTTCCTGTCTAATTTATTGTCTGAAAGACACTCTGTTGTAGATTATCCTCAGTATATCCTTTTATAAAAATGCTAGTGTCATCAGCAAACATCACCTTTTCTGAAACTGTCAGGTGGTCTGGCAAATCATTTATGTATACCAAGAACAACAGAGGTCCTAACACGGAACCCTGCGGCACTCCATAGCTAGTTTTATTGTTGTTTAAAGTATTGCTGACATTTTGTGCATCCCTGAGTTCCCTCCCATTTACCTCAAGTGTTGCGTTATCAGTGTTTTCCTCACCTACACCTTTTCTTGTTTCATTTATGAGAGACCATATGGTCTTAATGATATATGTTGAGGTTGCTATCTTGTTTTCATAATATGTTGATTTAGTCTCTTGTATCACTTTGGTGTATGTTTTCTTCTTTTCCATAAATGCAACCCTATTTTCTCGGGTTGGTCTTAACTGACAATTTTCATACATGCCTTTTACCTCTTCTTTTTTACCTCTGCTGTCACCCAATTTTTATTCTTCTTCTTATTTATTTCTCTATGTCTTAATGGACATGCAACATCTATGTAATGGCCTAATCTTTTGCAGAATGATTCCCATCCTTTATCTAGATTTTCTGTTAAGTATACTTCACTCAATGGATTACTCCATTTGTAGCCAGTATCTTCCACAGGATGATCTCCCATCTGTGTCTGCTCTGCTTACATACTATTGCTACTGTATCAAGTGCCTGCAGTGCCACTAGGTGGCTTCCAAAGTCACCGTGGTCAGTGATCATAATGTTTTGGCATATCAGTGAGTGTAGATCATCCAACAAATCTCCTTGCACATCTATTGTAGCAAGAGCCAGCTAAGGTCATGTCTGTGCCTTCCATCTATGGAACAGGGAAGTTCAATATGATTTATATGTAAACTGGTCAGAAACCTAGCAATATAAGACTGAAGACAGTACATATGGCCATATGAATCCTTCTCACCAACTCCAGCTTTTCTGAATTGCACAGGTGGGAACTTTTCCTGCAACACATCCTACGTTCCCGTAACCCTCGTGTGCTCAACCTTCGTTAGTCACTGTCCTTACCCATCCAGCACCCTCCCTGTTCCCATTCTAGCACTACACAGCCATCATTTCACCGCCACACCCAGTCTTTTAATTTATTTTTCTTTTTCCCCTTTCTGCTACTTACCCCCTCCCTCCTCCGCACCTTCTCTCCTACCCTCCGTCTAAACTGCAACACTTCACTGTCAGCCACTCCCATCATGCTATCCCTCCCCCTTCCTGCCCCAGCCTCCTCCTTACCCCCACACAGTCGCCATTCCCATCATGCACTGGTGCTGCTGCTCGCAGTGTGGTTTCAGTACTCTGAGACTGCAGACGTGTGCAAGTTGCGTTTGCGTGAGTATGTGTGTGTATGTGTGTCTACTGCTGACAAAGGTTTAATGGCCGAAAACTATAATTGTGTGAATCCTTTTGTTGTTCCATCTCCGCTATATGGTGAGTAGCAACTTTCCTTCTCTGGTATTGTTACATTCCATCCTGGATTTTCCATTGTTTACTTCATGTCATACTATGCGTGTCATGTAGCTGCTGCTCTCAACATCTTCTGTATGCTGATACAGGCTGAGTGAGGACTACAACAAATGAACTGGAACTACACCATCAAATGTTACTCAGTACATAACAGCACCAACCTCTGCACTTAATGAAAAAAATTGTAAGACAACATTTGAAATTGACCTGATGGATACAAAACCCACTGTCTGCAGATCAAATAAAAATTATTATTTATATTACTATTATTTTTATATTTCTTCTCTGCAAGTGCTTGACTGAGCCAAACACCCACCCTTGGATACAGTGTAAGCTGCCTGGAATAGTAGATGCTAAGCAGTATACTGTCAAGGTAGGGAAGATCCAAGGAGAAAATGAGACAATGGAGCCACTGTACAGGTAATATGAAATGTGCTTGTTGACAATAACAAGCTATAAGCCATTTGCTTCGATGATCTCTGTGTCCAACACTTTATAAAGAGGATAATCTCCTGCAAAACACTCCAAGTTCTTCGCATATTGTTAAGTTTTGGCCAGGGATAAGATGAATTAAAAATTCATAGAAATCAAATGTCCCATTTGTTACTGTGTTGTAGTTTTATTCACACGCATTCATATACCACATATTATTATGACTAAGCTGTCCTCTGCCTAAGTACTTAATATACTCGAAAGTTACTGATAGCTGAGTTACAGTTGGTTGTGTGAATAAAATTGCAACATAATTAGCTATTGGAGCATTTGATTTCCATAAAAATAAATATCAACATCTGTGGAAGAACTCTGAAGGAAAAAACATGAACAGTAAAATTATTACATCTCATGTATTTCAATTTCATTCAAAAATGTATATTAATTGATTTTGGTATCAACTGTAATTTTTGATGTCTCCAACTCAAGAATAAATAAATAAATTTCCTGATAGTTCTTAAGCTGGGCTGACTTAATGCTCTTCCCCAACAGATTCATTAATTTCCATTAACAAATATTCATAATTAACTGCATCTTATAAGGTATCTTCTTGTTGTTGTTGTTGTTGTTGTTGTGGTCTTCAGTCCTGAGACTGGCTTGATGCAGCTCTCCATGCTACTCTATCCTGTGCAAGCTTCTTCATCTCCCAGTACCTACTGCAGCCTACATCCTTCTGAATCTGCTTGGTGTATTCATCTCTTGGTCTCCCTCTACGATTTTTACCCATCACTCTGCCCTCCAATACTAAATTGGTGATCCCTTGATGCCTCAGAACATGTCCTACCAACCGATCCCTTTTTCTAGTCAAGTTGTGCCACAAACTCCTCTTCTCCCCAATTCTATTCAGTACCTCCTCATTAGTTATGTGATCTATCCATCTAATCTTCAGCATTCTTCTCTAGCACCATATTTCGAAAGCTTCTATTGTCTTCTTGTCCAAACTATTTATCGTCCATGTTTCACTTCCATAAATGGCTACACTCCATACAAATACTTTCAGAAACAACTTCCTGACACTTAAATCTATACTCAATATTAACAAATTTCTCTTCTTCAGAAACGCTCTCCTTGCCATTGCCAGTCTACATTTTATATCCTCTCTACTTCGATCATCATCAGTTATTTTGCTCCCCAAACAGCAAAACTCCTTTACTACTTTAAGTGTCTCATTTCCTAATCTAATTCCCTCAGCATCACCCGACTTAATTCGACTACATTCCATGATCCTCGTTTTTCTTTTGTTGATGTTCATCTTATACCCTCCTTTCAAGACACTGTCCATTCCGTTCAACTGCTCTTCCAAGTCCTTTGCTGTCTCTGACAGAATTACAATGTCATCGGCGAACCTTAAAGTTTTTATTTCTTCTCCGTGGATTTTAATACCTACTCTGAATTTCTCTTTTGTTTCTTTTACTGCTTGCTCAATATACAGATTGAACAACATCGGGGAGAGGCTACAACCCTGTCTCACTCCCTTCCCAACCACTGCTTCCCTTTCATGTCCCTCGACTCTTATAACTGCTATTTGGTTTCTGTACAAATTGTAAATAGCTTTTCGCTCCCTATATTTTACACCTGCCATTTTCAGAATTTGAAAGAGAGTATTCCAGTCAACATTGTCAAAAGCTTTCTCTAAGTCTACAAATGCTAGAAATGTAGGTTTGCCTTTTCTTAATCTAGCTTCTAAAATAAGTCGTAGGGTCAGTATTACCTCACGTGTTCCAATATTTCTACGGAATCCAAACTGATCTTCCCCGAGGTCGGCTTCTACCAGTTTTTCCATTCATCTGTAAAGAATTCACGTTAGTATTTTGCAGCTGTGACTTATTAAACTGATAGTTCGGTAATTTTCACATCGGTCTACACCTGCTTTCTTTGGGATTGGAATTATTATATTCTTCTTGAAGTCTGAGGGTATTTTGCCTGTCTCATACATTTTGCTCACCAGATGGTAGAGTTTTGTCAGGACTGGCTCTCCTAAGGCTGTCAGTAGTTCTAATGGGATGTTGTCTACTCCTGGGGCCTTGTTTCGACTCAGGTCTTTCAGAGCTCTATCAAACTCTTCACGCAGTATGATATCTCCCATTTCAACTTCGTCTACATCCTCTTCCATTTCTATAATATTGCCCTCAAGTACATCACCCTTGTATAGACCCTCTATATACTCCTTCCACCTTTTTGCTTTCCCTTCTTTGCTTAGAACTGGGTTTCCATCTTAGCTCCTGATATTCATACAAGTGGTTCTCTTTTCTCCAAAGGTCTCTTTAATTTTCCTGTAGGCAGTATCTATCTTATCCCTAGTGAGATAACCATCTACATCCTTACATTTGTCCTCTAGCCATGCCTGCTTAGCCATTTTGCACTTCCTGTCAGTCTCATTTTTGAGACGTTTGTATTCCTTTTTGCTTGCTTCATTTACTGCATTTTTATATTTTCTCCTTTTGTCAATTAAATACAATATTTCTTCTGTCACCCAAGGATTTCTACTAGCCCTCGTCTTTTTACCTACTTGATCCTCTGCTGCCTTCACTACTTCATCCCTCAAAGCTACCCATTCTTCTTCTACTGTATTTCTTTCCCCCATTCTTGTCAATTGTTCCCTTATGCTCTCCCTGAAACTCTGTACAACCTCTGGTTTAGTCAGTTTATCCAGGTCCCATCTCCTTAGATTCCCACCTTTTTGCAGTTTCTTCAGTTTTAATCTGCAGTTCATAACCAATAGATTGTGGTCAGAGTCCACATCTGCCCCTGGAAATGTCTTAAAATTTAAAACCTGGTTCCTAAACCTCTGTCTTACCATTATATATCTGAAACCAGTCAGTGTCTCCAGGCTTCTTCCATGTATACAACCTTCTTTTATGATTCTTGAACGAAGTGTTAGCTATTATTAAGTTGTGCTCTGTGCAAAATTCCACCAGGCAGCTTCCTCTTTCATTTCTTAACCCCAATCCATATTCACCTACTATGTCTCCTTCTCTTCCTTTTCATACTATCGAATTCCAGTCACCCCTGACTATTAAATTTTCATCTCCCTTCACTATCTGAATAATTTCTTTTATCTCATCACACATTTCTTCAATTTCTTCGTCATCTGCGGCGCTAGTATGCATATAGACTTGTACTACTGTCGTAGGCGTGGGCTTTGTGTCTATCTTGGCCACAACAATGCATTCGCTGTGCTGTTTGTAGTAGCTTACCCGCATTCCTATTTTCCTATTCATTATTAAACCTACTCCTGCATTACCCCTATTATGATTTTGTATTTATAACCCTGTATTCACCTGACCAAAAGTCTTGTTCCTCCTGCCACCGAACTTCACTAATTCCCACTATATCCAACTTTAACCTATCCATTCCCCTTTTTAAATTTTCTAACCTACCTGCCCGATTAAGGGATCTGACATTCCAGGCTCTGATCCGTAGAATGCCAGTTTTCTTTCTCCTGATAACGACATCCTCTTGAGTAGTCCCCGCCCAGAGATCCAAATGGGGGCCTATTTTACCTCCGGAATATTTTACCCAAAAGGACACCATCATCATTTATCCATACAGTAAAGCTGCATGCCCTCGGGAAAAAATTATGGCCATAGTTTCCCCTTGTTTTCAGCTGTTTGCAGTACCACAACAGCAAGGCCATTTTGGTTAATGTTACAAGGCCAGATCAGTCAATCATCCAGACTGTTGCCCCTGCAACTACTGAAAAGGCTGCTGTCCCTCTTGAGGAACCATACGTTTGTCTGGCCTCTCAACAGATACCCCTCCGTTGTGGTTGCACCTACGGTACAGCTATCTGTATCGCTGAGGCACACAAGCCTCCCCACCAATGGCAAGGTCTATGGTTCATGGGGGGAAGGTATCTTGTAATTTCATAAAATGATTTCTGCAGCTGTCCTATTACTGCCACTCGCTTTAACTTCAAAGTCAATGAATGGCTGCCCTTATTCTACACATCCTGATTTAGTTAGTTAGTTATGTGTTCCATAGATATTTGAATATTTTTTGATCAAAATTATGTGGAACTAGTCAGTTTATAGTATAAGTATACAGAATTTGTTATAACATTAATGAACATATTACTTTTCAGCCCTACTCTGCCACTCCACTTAAAAATTATGTTTCTTTCCCTTCTTACTTTTACAGGTTACCAGCTTTTAAACAAAAATTCATTTGTGGAATATGAAGAGTTCTCCAGAAGAAATGAGTTTAGGTTAGACATAAAACTGCCACTGCTCAAACATTTTATTTCATTGGGCAAATGACAAAAATTTTTGTTGATGTGTATTGAACTCCTTTCTGGGCCACTGACAACTTAAATAATGGACAATAAATGTAATTTTTTCTTTTAGTGTTGTAGGTATGAACATTATCCCAAATTGTGATCGATTATTTACAGCAAATTTCATTAGTGAATATTATATATTTTGTGAAGGTGCAGTTAAAATTTATAACACTAGAATAGATACCTACAAGACAGTCATGACCAAACAACATATATTACTCCCACTGCTTGCTTTTGTACAATAATTATTTTTGTTGTAAGTGATGAGAAAATTATTCCATAAGACATTATTGAGAGGAAATATGCAATGTGTGTTCAGAGGTTGATTTGTTTGTTTCCAAGACTAGCAATTATATGAAGAGCAAAAGTATTTCAACCTAATTGTCTGAGCAGTGCTATAATACACTTCTTCCAGCTCAAGTCATCAACATGTACATTCAAAAAAATTTAGACCATTCTACCCCACTTACTGATTCCTGTTTATGTGCTACATCACTAGTTGGAATTTTACAGTTTCTGATAATAATTCAGCATTAGGATTAATACTTTCTTTGTCCTCATGCAGGTTTTCATTGCATTTAGTTCCTACACTTTCAGGTTCAGTAATTCTGTGCTCTTGTGCTGCGTGCTGCTCTGTAATGACTGAAGTGATCTCTATGCATCATTCCCTTATCTTATGACAATAACTGCTATCTTGTTCCACCCAATCAAGAAATTAACTAGAGCTGAAAGTAGCACAAGCAATGTACTTCATTGCATTCAACTCCTGCCTTTATCATCGTACCCCAGTCTTTGATTATCATCGTACCCCAGTCTTTGATACACAGTGAAATCTCACTAATTATAACTAATATGGACAAACCTTAGCCTAAGTTATTGAAAGAACAAATTACAGAAATGTCTGATAAAATAATTATCTGATGCTATAGTTAGGAATCTAACATACAGTGTAAATACTGGTTAAATAAAAATTAGATTTGCTGTAATATTATGTGAAAGCTGTACAGTACATTTAATTTAAAATGGCTACTGTACTGATTTCACAATAATGAACAACAGGCTTAAAAAAACAAAAGTTACAATACATATTCAAAGGCTACATTTAATTGCACATACATTGCCTAGCAAAAAAACATGACGCACACAGGAAACGAAATTAAATATCATGGGTCAAGAAGGTATTTAATGTTATTTTCAAATGGTTCAAATGGCTTTGAGCACTATGGGACTTAACATCTGAGGTCATCAGTCCCCTAGAACTTAGAACTACTTAAACCTAACTAACCTAAGAACATCACACACAATCACACCCGAGGCAGGATTCGAACCTGCGACCGTAGCGGTTGCACGGTTCCAGACTGAAGCGCCTAGAACCGCTTGGCCACACAGGCCGGCTTAATGTTATTTCACTGAGTCAGATTTACAAAAAACTTGGCCACTTATCAGTGCAGCTTTGTACCTCCACTGGTCTTGATGCACATACTTATTCACTTGAAAGTGTAGCATAAAGCCACTGTATTCTCTCCGGGGCCCACAACTGTGGTAATGGGTCTTCGTTGTCCTGCATATTGCCACTGGAACGTAGTTGATGTCTTAGCTGGTCCCACACATGTTCGATTGGGCTCATATCTTAGCATCTTGCTGGTCACTGAAGTTCCTGGACATCATGCAGGCAGTTCATGTAGAGACATACCATGTGTGGACGAGCATTGTCCTGTTGAAAAATGGCATCATGATACTGTCACATCAGAGCTAACACCTGAGGACTTATGATGTCAGTGGCATACCTTTTTACTGTCACTCAAGCACTATCAGCCATGACTTGAAGCCATACCCATGGCTTCCCACACTGTGGTGCCAGAAGTAATAGTACTACACCTCTTCAAAACATTGGAAGGACATCTTCCAGTCACAGTACCAGTCCAAATGCAGCTGTTTGTGTTGTGATGTTAATGACAGCCTATTCAGTGGATGGTAATTTCCTAGTCCAGCTGCTGCCAGTCTTTGATGTATGGTTCAGGACAACACAGAATGTTGCAGGCAGTCATTTACTTGTTCTACAATGGCAGGAACAAATGTAAAGGGGTTACAATGAGCTTGATGCACAATAAGGTGATCCTCCCTTATGCTGGTCAGATGTGGTCGACCAGAACCTTGATGACAAGTGTGTCTGCATTCATGTTCCCATGCAGTCCAACATCAGACCACTGTCATATCTGAGTGCTCCAAAAATCTCTTGATTGCTCGATTTGACCAGCCAGCCAAGTGGAGACCCACAATGAGGCCCCTTTCAAACTCTGTCAGGTGCTGATAATGCTGTCTCACACGTGAACATGACATTTCCGTGTCCTTCACAGAAATCACTCAACTGCTGATGCTGTTCATGCCACTTGTATACACTACAAATCCCAGTAAGAGCACCAAACACGAACGACACTAATGCACTCTGGTGACCACTCGCAGAGAAATGTAATTGTGATCATTTCCATGCCTGCTGACATTGTGTAAGTGCATGTAGTTACATTCTCATCAGATCATGTTCTCTGGATGCTTCAGTTTTTCAGGCAGCAGGCAGTTTATATGCAACTGTATGCATAAAAAAAATGCTGGAATTTTATATGCAACATTTACTATAAATGGTTCACATTTTACCAGTTGTTTGTTGCTGTCATCTCGATCTACAATGGTATGGTCCATGGCAGTCAAAGAGGCACTGCTATCTAGAAATGATGCCATAGTAATATTTTCACCACAAATGTCTGCTGATAATGGCATAAAGAAGGAACTTATTTGTATGATATTGCAGTGCCTGTGTTATTCCAAATGTGGGAAATCTGAGTTTGAGTCACAGTCCAGCACAAATTTTCATTGTCATCATTCCGTGACACAGCTGACGGTTGTCCTTATTCACAACTGTGAATACATTTAATGAACTTATCTGTGGCCAAGATCTTTTTGCACTGTTCTTTTATCGCATTTAGTGTAAGTTAATGCATTTGGTAATATTGATTAAAAAAGTTGATAAGGTTTCCTTATATGTGAGAGTTTAAACACAGGACTATTACATGTAGATTCACTAATATCACTGACCTCCTCTTCTTTCCTAGAAACTCCTTGTCCATTATTTCATCCTCAGTCAGAATTTAGTTGCCAAAATCTTCTCTATCTTTACCCAGTCAGTCACAAATAACCACTATTCCTCCATGGTTGTAGCTCCACTAGCACCCTGGAAATCTAAATCTTGTATTCGTTTGAGACAAAATTCTGTTTCATTGTTGAAAAACTCCATACACTCATAAAATTATTTGCATTTATAAAGGTGATTAAGAGTAAGGACAGCTTCTTGATCCATGTGCTGGATCAGTGAAATAGTGTCTGGAGGGAGAAACATACACACACTTAATCAATCTGTCATCACTAGACAAATCAGGATGATGAGAAGCATTGACTAAAATCAATAACATAGTCAGTTTTCAGTTTTGTGTGGTAACATAAGCCATTTTGTTAGCTTTATAGATAACTGGGAGATACTGTGTATTGTCAGGGATGGATTTTCAAAACCAGCCAGTTTCATCTGGTTTGTGGACATGTGCCAAAGACAAAGTTCCCCATTTTCTAACTGTCTTTAACTCTTCATAAAATGGTTCAACACTTGCAGCATCTGCACTAAAATTTTCCCCATGCATGTTTTTGTTAAAGATATTACGCCAATTTGATCTGACCAGCCATCCAACATTTGTCTCGAAAGCTATTTGGCATAATTTTTCTACAGATCTCTCTCTGCAGCCTGCAGTGTGATTTCCCTTACAGGAACACTGATGCAGCATTATTGCTTGTACTGGGTATACACAACATTATAAGTGATGGTAAATTTTGGTTTCGTGGCCCACTTTTATTTTATGGCTATTCTGTCTTATTTTAGCAAAAAAGTGCAACGTTTCATTTATTTGTTTATTAATTTTCTATCAGAACTTTAAGAGTAAGGGAGGTTACTCATGAAACAACAGAAGAGTTGAGATGTTGACAGGTACACACAAAAGGAAGAAGTTTTATTTTTATATTTCTTAATGTCATAAAAAAAATCAGCTTGGCAATGCAGAAATCTGTCAAAAGACCTTGGGTGGAATCAGCACCTTCGATTTTATCAAGCACTCTCATTTTATGTTCTAAGTGTAATGATTTACATTAGTCCTAACACTCATCTCAGTTACTGTATTGTACTGTTCAATAAGGTGACAAAAGTCATGGGATACCTAACAATATTGTGTCGGATCTCCTTTAGCCCAATGTAGTGTGACAACTCAACATGGAGTGGACTCATCTAGTTGACGGAAGTCTCCTGCTGAAATACTGAGCCATGCTGTTTCTATAGTTGTCCATAATTCCAAAAGCGTTGCTGTGCAGGATTCTGTGCACAAACTGACCTCTAGGTTAGGCTCCATAAATGTTTGATGGGGTTCATTTCGGGCATTCAGGGTGGCCAAATCATTCACCCAAGTGGTCCAGAATGTTCTTCAAACCAATTGAAAACAATTGCAGCCTGGTGACATGACACACTATCCTTCATAAAAATCTCATCATTGTCATAATCATCTCCAGTTGATGGTTGGTTCAGCTGGACCAGAGGACTGAGTCCATTCCACGTAAACACAGTCCACACCATTATGTGCAACAACCAGCTTGTACAGTGCTGTGCTGACAATTTGAGTCCATCGCTTTGTGGTATCTCTGCCACACTAAAACCCTACTGTCAGCTCTTACCAACTGAAATCAGGACTCATCTGACCAGGCCACAGTTTTCCAGTCATCTATGATCTAACCGGTATGGTCATGGGCCCAGGAGGAGCACTGTAGGTGGTGTCACACTGTTAGCAAAGGCACCCATGTTAGTCATCTGCTGCCATATAGGCCATTAACGCCAAATTTCATCACACTGTCCTAACAGATACATTCATCGTATGTCCCACTTTGATTTCTGTGTTTATTTCACACAGTGTTAGTTGTCTGTTAGCACTGACAACTCGACACAAACACTACTGCTTTTGGTCGTTAAGTGAAGGCCATCAGCCATTGTGTTGTCCATGGTGAGAAATAATGCCTTAAATTTGGTATTCTTGTTACACTCTTGACACTGTGGATTGAATATCCTAATGATTTCTGAAATGGAATGTCCCATGTGTCTAGCTCCAACTCCCATTCCGTGGTCAAAGTCTGTTAATTCATGTCATGCAGCCATAATCATTTTGGACACCTTCCTACATGAATCACCTGAGTACAAATGACAGCTCCTCTAATGCAAGTGATCTATCACCATTTTTATATGTACATATCACTATTTCATCACTTTTGTCACCTAAGTGCATGACATCCTAATACACTTTTAAGTGATCACAGATGAGGAATTTTGCACGGCTCATCATGTGCACAGGCTTTGACTTGTTGCATGCTCTTGACCAACAATATAGTTTTGCTTTCAGGACAGTGATTAACTTGAATGTTACATGAATATTCTTTTTTTCTTGTTTCCTTAATCTTTTTCTCTTCCCAAAACCTCTTCACTCTTTGCCTGTGTTCCTGTTTTCTTTGCTCTGTCCATATTTTGCCTGTTTTCTTCCTTTCTTTTACTTCAAATTTCGTGCTCATAATTTTGTTTTTCATATGCTGATCACTGTGTGTTTTAGGTCTTATTCTATTTGTTGAAACCAATTTTTTTATTGAACTGTTTACTACTTCAAAATCTTCCTTTGGAGTCTGTTGTTGTTCATTCTTATATGTGTCCATAGAATGTTTGTTGGCATTTTTTGATCATGCCCATGAACCTTAGTGTGTGTTCATATAATTCTTTGGCTTGTCTCTTCATCCATGTACCATTTCTGAGTACTGTTCCAAAAATTTTTCTGAGGATTTTACGTTCTATTTTTTCTGTCTGCTTGATGCTCCAATTGTGGTCATTTCTGATGCATAGGTTGCTTCTGGTGGTACCACTGTACTCTAGTGGCTGAGTTTAGCCTGTCTTGAAATATGTCTTTTATTGTAGTGTGTCTGATCCTCCTACTTGTATATATTCTCCAGATATTTTAATTTTTCCACTCTATTAACCTTTGCATAGTTTGTGTACATGACTTGGTTGTTGTTACTTCTTTTCATGTATCGTGTCTTCTCATACAATATCTGTATACCTGTTTTTGCAGAGACTTTGTGTAACTATTCAAATGCTCTACTGTTGTTGAGTATTGCCAGGCTTTCTGCAAATGCCAGGCATTTTATGATGATTTTGTTTGCACACATTCTTCCTAATTTATTTCTTTTTACTTTTTCTTCCCATTGTTTGATAATTTTGTCCAAGACAGTGTTGAATAAAAGCAATGAGAGGCCATCTCCTTGTCTGACCCTTGTATATGTATCTTGAATGGACCTGAAATTTTGCCTCCAAATTTTATTTTGATGGTATTATTTTTGTGAAGAGAAATTTTTCTATAACCGTCTCACAATTGAGGAGTGTGTCAAAATAATTTTTAAGAATATTGTAGTTTTCTTTATTATTTGTTTCCAGAGATCTGTATCCTTTTTTGAAGCAAATATTTGGAGGCTGATGAGTCTCCTAAAACAATTTTAACATGTCTTTCTGGTATTTTATTTGTTATTTCTTCCACGTCTTCCTGAAAGTCATTCACTTCTTATGGTTTATTCCTGTTGTGACCGTTTGTCAGTGCATGTGCACTGATGATTTTGTGTCTTTTACTTTCTGATCTGAACGTTAGTGCAGAGTTTCTTTCTGACACTGAACTGAAATCTAGGATGTTGTCTATGACTGATTTGTGAACCTCAAATCCTGTGCCAAACATTGTTAGTGTTCCTCTTCTGACAGCAGGTTTTCCTTCGTACATCCTGTAGTTTTCTGTGTTGAAGTGGTTTCTGCCTGTGAAATACATTTCTTGTCTTGCGAGCATTTTGATGTGAAAATTTTCCAGAACAGCCATTTGAGTTTGAGTTTGCCTATCTTGACCAGTGTACTTGTGTTGAGCATGCCAATATAGTGTTTGTGAAGAGGTTTCAAGATGCTCCGATTCTTCTCCTTCCCATGATGTTCTTAGGTTCAATTCCCAGCCAGGCTGGGGATTTTTCTCTGCCCAGAGACTGGGTGTTTGTGTTGTCCTCATCATTTCATCATCCTCATCATCATTCGTGACAGTGGCTCAATTGGACTACGTAAAATATTGGACTGTGTAAAAATTGGGACTTTGTACGGGTGCTGATTACCATGCAGTTGAGTGCACCACAAACCAAACATCATCATCATCATGTTCTTGGTCCCCTACATCTACATCTACATGGTTACTCTGCCATTCACAGTAAAGTGCCTGGCAGAGGGTTCAATGAACCACCTTCAAGCTGTCTCTCTACCGTTCCACTCTTGAAAGGCGCGCGGGAAAAACAAGGACTTACATTTTTCCTTGCAAGCCCTGATTTCTCTTATTTTATTGTGATGATCATTTCTCCCTATTGTAACGGAACATATTAAAGGCTTTACTGTACCGAAGTATGCGATACCCTCCAAATTCAACCAGTTTAACGAGTATTTATGATTATAGAAAAGTTATTGTGTATGTTAACAATGATTGCATAACATGTCTGCATAAACAGTCAACCCATTAAATTATACTGAGTAACTGACCCACACAAAAGTTTATATCACTTGATCACTGATACAGCAAATGCCATCATGTAAAAACACCAAGTTCATCTTAAATAATTAATATGAAGTACGAAAAATAGTGGCCAACTTAGGTATTTTGGATCTCCTTAAATAAAAATCACCCAGTGAAACCTATTTGTTCACTAGGAGCGTTTTCACTCAGTATTCACAAAATCAATCCTATTTTAGACGAAAACCAATGTAATTCTTAATAATTCATGTTATTTACTTATTTATGCAAATTAGAGAAGTCAATTGACAAACTCCAAAAAAACGACCTTTTTGTAACAAAGAATTATTCTGTCAAGTCAACAAATCTGTCTGTCATTTTAATAACATGTTAAATTATGTCACTCGAGGCAAATTAATAACTTTTCTGCACAAATTATGATAACAGATGTACATGTGACTTGTAAACTATATCTCTTTTTAGTAGTTCTTTGACAATGTTATAAATACAAGCAGCAAGAACGGTCGGGAAGCAGTCGGAATTTCACTTTGGTAAAGTGTGTTTGTGTGTTATTGTTTGAGGTGGATAAACAATGCAAAGAACATGTAACGGAAGTTCGACTTTGTGTTGAGTCATGGTCTTTGGTGGACAGTGGAATTAAGATGGCCACCAGAGTAATAAATATTTGAAGTTTACATATTTGTTGGTTTCGCTCATTCTTTATCATCAAAAGCACATAAAAAACACGGGACCTCATGTTTTTAACCCTAGACAACCAGATTTAGAGCCAGCATCAGCATCAAGAGACAGCAGCGATCCAGCAAGTAGCAGCGATTACCACAACACAATGCATTTTAATGGCGCCAACCTAACATCAAGTGCTAACAAGCTCCGTAAATGGGAGTGAAATAGTGCGATTATAGCAATTAGCAATATCTACGACCAGGCGACCATTACACTATGTAGATGGGTGACAACAGAATGATTTCACAATTGGAGGAGAAAACTGGTGATTTAAATTTCTTGAGAAGATTGTGTCACAATGAAAAAGTCTTTGTTTTAATAATTGCCACTCCAATTCACATATCATGTCTGTGGCACTATCTCTCCTATTTCATGATACAAAAAGAGCTGCCCTTCTTTGAAATTTTTTGATGCCATCCATCAGTCCCACCTGTAGCGAATCCCACACCAGACAGAAATACTCCAGAAAAGGATGGACAAACGTGGTGTAAGCAGTCCCTTTAGTAGACCTGTTGCACCTTCTAAGTGTTCTGCCACTGAACCACAGTCTAGAATCTGATGACCAGGAATGTCCAGTGTATTTACTGGGGTCTGGGGTAGCAGATATTTTTCCTGTTGAAAAAATCATGATGGCACACCTCATGTAGGTTGCGCAAAGTGCTTCCTGCGAATTTTCTTCTGTCTTGTCTATTGTTGCAAATCGGTTTGAGATTTGACCTGACCTGACAAGCTTTTTTAGGTCTTACAGTACCCTTCCCGGCCCATTGTAAAGATTGAACCTAGGTTTCAACATCATAACCATAGACCCATGTCTCATCACCAGTTATGATCCTCTTAGGGAACATTTCATTCACATTTGTATGGTCCAAAAGCTCTTCACAGACTGCGAAGCAAAGGTCTTTCTAGTCTTGATTCATGAGCTGTGAGACAAACTTGCCGGCAACACAATGCATTTCAAGGTGTTGCATAAGGATTCCATGACATGATCCAACTGAAATGTTACATTCTTCTGCAATCTCTCAGACAGTCAGTCTCAATTGGCAGGCACAACTTTGTTGATGTTCCTGACATGAGTGTCATCAGTAGATGTAAAAAGTCATCCTGAATGAGGGTTATCTTTAACGTCCATCCAGCTATTTTTAAACCGTGTGAACCATTCATAATGTTGAATATGGCTTAAGCACTCATCACTGTAGGTTTCCTGGTCATTTGGTGTGACTCTGTAAAATTTTTCTTGAGTTTGATGCAAAATTTAATGTAGATGCATTGTTCCTCCTACTCTGCCATCTCGAAACTTATTAACTGTATGATACAATGTTCTACTCAATACAGCACTGAACAACAACTAACAGTAATATGACAATGAATCTTCTGGCAGTTACACACTTCTCAATCACTGTTGAACCATTGGCCACCAACAAACCAGTTCAAGTACCAAAACAAGTGAAATCACTGTGTGCAGAACCTGGACTGTAAGGTGGATGATCCAGTTACTCCCATCCAAAGTACATGACTGGGCCTTGTGTTTGCGCAGAAATATGTGGCCTTGCATTATCGTGGGGTAACTCCTTACTAGAAGACAGTAGGCCATGCTGCTCGTGTTGTATGGCATGTCACAGTTTCTTGCACTCAAGAATCAAATTACTGATTGTGCATAGTGAAACCTGGAGCAGGAACACACCATGTCATAGACACTGATCTTCAGATGAACACAATACAGGATAATGACTTTATAGTATGTATAGCAGGTTCGAATGACACAGCTAAAAATGAAGCCGATGCCTCCATTAAAACGCTACAGAACTTTCTAGAAGTGAATAAATCTAGGAACACAATAGTAGCCACTGTGCCTCAGAGACATGACCTAATTTACAGATCGTGTGTTAATAAAGAAATTAGGAAAACTAACATAAAAATTAAGAAATTGTGTGCAGAATACGCAAAGTGCGATGTACTGGACGTAAGTAAACTACATCGAAACCTACACACCAAACACAGAATGCACCTTAATTACGACGGAAAAAGTGTTATGTGCGATCACATCAGTGAAATAATTAAAGAAAGACTATTACGAAATAGATCTGTCTATCAGCTTCCTGAAAGACTTAGAGGCAAAAATGAGGAAAGCAAATTCGACAAGAACAAAGAAAGTAGGAAAGAGGAGACATCAGAAGATCCACAAAGGACTGCAGCAGCTGTAAGAGTTAATTTAAGATCAAGGCGGAATATACCCAAGAAGGAGGATTTTTTCTATCCGCCTCTGAGAAAAGAAAAAACTTAGCACCACCAAACAAGTTAAAGATAGCATCATCACACAAGTTAAAGATACACCATAAAACTTGCAAAGGACTCCATCAGCAAATTGTAGTAAATAAGGTAAAGTCTGAACCTCCTCACCAATGTATAAAAAAATTAAACAAAAAAATTCTTGATCTAAAAGTATACATCCATAATGTACAAGGGCTCAAAACCAAACTTAATGAATTAGAAATTTTGCTATCAAGTGCAAGTGAACTGTCAGATACACAGATATTATGTATTAATGAACATTTGAAATAGAAAGTGTTGTGATACCAAATTTTAAACTCGTAGGTCACTTCTCAAGAACATCTTACAAAGGTGGAGGTAGTTGCATATTTGTAAAAGACAACATTACTGCTACACCTCTTAATATTTGCAATTCATATAGTATTGAAAAAGATATAGAACTATCAGGTGTAGAACTTACAGATCTAAATGTTTATATAATAGCACTTTACAGGTCACCCTCTGGTAACATAGGGACTTTCTACAAAAATCTAGCACCAGTAATAGAAAATCTAAGTAAAAGAAAATCATATAGTGTTCTAATATGTGGTGATTATAATATAGATTTTCTCTCAGAAAACTCTAGCCATGTAAGCATTAAAAATTTTATGAACAGCTACAACCTAGACCTAATGGTTAACACTCCAACCAGGATAACAAATCACAGTACCACTTGTCTGGATCAAGTAGCAAGCAATATAAATTGTACTGTATCCTCCGTCAAACTAGGATTTTCAGACCACAATGCATTAATTATGCAGGTCTGGTTGCAAAATAACAGTCACGAACACAATAAAATCACTGTACAGAGGAGAAACTTCAATAAAACCCACATGCATACTTTCCTCTTTGATATACAAAATGAAAACTGGCAAAATGTATATGAGGTTCAAACAGTAGACAGCAAATATGAAGCATTCTTGAATATTTTCTGTTATTATATTAATTGCCACTTTCCCTTACAAACAAAATGTATCAACAAAGACAGAAAACTCTCCAGCTGGATCACCCCAGGAATCATTAGATCATCGCAAAGAAAAAGAGAACTTTTTTTATATTAGCAAATCCAAACTAGGCAGTAGTGAAGCATTTAAGTCATACTTTACTCTATATAAAAAGATATTAAGGAACGAGGAAATGCAGCCAAAAAGCTACAGAATGATAACTACCCCAAATTGTCATCAAATAAGAGCAAAAGCATGTGGCAACTTATTAATATGAATACTAATAGAGGAAAAAAAACTACAAAGTGATATTAGCTTAAAAATAAATGGAAAATTAGTCTCCAGTGGGAAAGAAACAGCAGAGGAATTCAATAATTACTTTACAGAAACAGTAGAAAACCTGGCTAATCATCTTAAAAATAGCTGTCCCTTACAACTAGAACCAAACTTATGCTCTGAGACTCTATTATTAAGGCCTACATCTGAAATTGAAATAGAAAAGACACTTCACAGCAAAATTTAAAAAAAATCATCTGCTGGACAAGATCAAATTCCATGCTTCCTCCTTCATAATTGCAGTAACTTTATCAGTAAACCCCTAGCCCACATAATAAACTTCTCATTCCTGAATGGTGCATTTCCTGGTATGCTCAAAATTGCAAAAATTATACCTGTCCACAAAAAAGGAAGCAAAGAGGATCCCAGTAATTATCGACCCATTGCATTGCTTTCAACTTTTAGTAAAGTATTTGAATATATAATGGCCACTAGAATCATGTCCTTTCTAGACAAAGAAAATATCCTGTCACCTGCTCAGTTCGGCTTCCAAAGTAAGAAAGCTACAACTGATGCAATACAAGAATTTCTAGATCATGCACTGGAGCTTGTGGACAAAAAACTCTCAGCCATATGTATCTTCCTAGATCTAACAAAGGCTTTCGATATGGTTAATCATAGTATACTTTTGCAAAAGACGCATTCCTGTGGAATAAGAGGAAATGCCTATGACTGGTTTAAAAGCTATCTGGAAGATCGACAGCAGGATGTCGAATTAAATGAAACTGAGCTTTCAGGTACATCTAGCACTGTACATTCCTCCATACATACCATAAAGCAAGGCGTTCCCCAAGGCTCCGTCCTGGGCCCCTTGCTGTTCTTACTTTACATAAATGACCTTCCTCACAGCCTACCAAACACAAAAACCCTTTTGTTTGCTGATGACACCTCTGTACTCATATCTGCGCCCGAACAAATTCTCCAATCTAATATACATAGGACCACAGATCAAATAAGTCAATGGCTTCAAAGTAACAGGCTGCTTCTTAATGCAAAAAAGACAATTGGAATAACCTTCCACACTGCCCAAAACAGAAATCCATTACTACCAACTATATCACTGGAAAAAAATAATGTTAAACTTGAAAATGAAATAAAATTTTTGGGGGTCACTATTACTGATACGCTCACATGGAAAAGGCACATTGATGTTACCAGCACAAAACTTAGTAGAGTATGCTTCATGATTAGATCAATAAGGAATGTCACTAACACAAGTACCCTAACCACAATGTACCATGCACTCTTTCACTCTGTACTTAACTATGGAGTCATCTTCTGGCGCCAAAATTCTGAATCAATTAAGATATTCAAACTGCAAAAGAAGATAGTCAGAAAAATTGTGTTCAAAAAACAAAGAGACACTTGTAAACCATTATTTAAGAAACTACACTCCTGGAAATGGAAAAAAGAACACATTGACACCGGTGTGTCAGACCCACCATACTTGCTCCGGACACTGCGAGAGGGCTGTACAAGCAATGATCACACGCACGGCACAGCGGACACACCAGGAACCGCGGTGTTGGCCGTCGAATGGCGCTAGCTGCGCAGCATTTGTGCACCGCCGCCGTCAGTGTCAGCCAGTTTGCCGTGGCATACGGAGCTCCATCGCAGTCTTTAACACTGGTAGCATGCCGCGACAGCGTGGACGTGAACCATATGTGCAGCTGACGGACTTTGAGCGAGGGCGTATAGTGGGCATGCGGGAGGCCGGGTGGACGTACCGCCGAATTGCTCAACACGTGGGGCGTGAGGTCTCCACAGTACATCGATGTTGTCGCCAGTGATCGGCGGAAGGTGCACGTGCCCGTCGACCTGGGACCGGACCGCAGCGACGCACGGATGCACGCCAAGACCGTAGGATCCTACGCAGTGCCGTAGGGGACCGCACCGCCACTTCCCAGCAAATTAGGGACACTGTTGCTCCTGGGGTATCGGCGAGGACCATTCGCAACCGTCTCCATGAAGCTGGGCTACGGTCCCGCACCCCGTTAGGCCGTCTTCCGCTCATGCCCCAACATCGTGCAGTCCGCCTCCAGTGGTGTCGCGACAGGCGTGAATGGAGGGACGAATGGAGACGTGTCATCTTCAGCGATGAGAGTCGCTTCTGCCTTGGTGCCAATGATGGTCGTATGCGTGTTTGGCGCCGTGCAGGTGAGCGCCACAATCAGGACTGCATACGACCGAGGCACACAGGGCCAACACCCGGCATCAAGGTGTGGGGAGCGATCTCCTACACTGGCCGTACACCACTGGTGATCGTCGAGGGGACACTGAATAGTGCACGGTACATCCAAACCGTCATCGAACCCATCGTTCTACCATTCCTAGACCGGCAAGGGAACTTGCTGTTCCAACAGGACAATGCACGTCCGCATGTATCCCGTGCCACCCAACGTGCTCTAGAAGGTGTAAGTCAACTACCCTGGCCAGCAAGATCTCCGGATCTGTCCCGCATTGAGCATGTTTGGGACTGGATGAAGCGTTGTCTCACGCGGTCTGCACGTCCAGCACGAACGCTGGTCCAACTGAGGCGCCAGGTGGAAATGGCATGGCAAGCCGTTCCACAGGACTACATCCAGCATCTCTACGATCGTCTCCATAGGAGAATAGCAGCCTGCATTGCTGCGAAATGTGGATATACACTGTACTAGTGCCGATATTGTGCATGCTCTGTTGCCTGTGTCTATGTGCCTGTGGTTCTGTCAGTGTGATCATGTGATGTATCTGACCCCAGGAATGTGTCAATAAAGTTTCCCCTTCCTGGGACAATGAATTCACGGTGTTCTTATTTCAATTTCCAGGAGTGTACATATTTTGCCCCTCCCATGCCAATACATACTAGAATTATTATTCTTTACCACAAAAAGTATCAACAAAATTAGCAAAAATATGGATTACCACGATTAAGACACAAGATCAAAAACCTCTCTAAGAATACTTCCCCACTCACCAAAACTGCACAGTGATGGTATCAAGTGCATAGGAATAAAATTATATAACCATCTTCCAACTTTTATACAAGAAATCCAAGAAATAAATAAATTCAAACAGACGGTTAAATTTCTTTTAATAAAAGCCTGTTTTTATACCATCCAGGAATATTTGGAATCAAAACTGTCTTAGTGCATGATAATGTATCAAAGCTGAATGTTGTTAAGTCAATTTTGTCACATCATGTAACAATTCTCTGTAAAGCTGTAACTTTAACTAACATAATTTGTATGTAATGAAAAATAATCATTCTTCTGTGTTCTTGTTTACTGTTTTAGACTCCTATAAACTGTATATTTGTATTGACTTATCCCATATCAGTTGTACGAGCCATTGTACTGATTTGATCTACGGGACAAATAAATAATAAATAAATAAATAAATCTCATAGCTGACAGTAAACTCAGTTTTCTTACACATTGTAAACTTCTATGCTCAGAACATAGACAAACAAAACAATACAGCTGCAAAAGATGTATAAATATGCAAAACATTATGGAAGCAGATGCACGAGTGCACTGCAGTGACTGTGTGTCATTCTCATTCTCATTCACAAATGGACCTTATTTTTAAAAAAATACCCCGAATAGTTTCTTTAACTGAATTGCTATTTTGATTTGGAATTGTATTTTGAAATAATATTTGATTTTGGTTCTTTATCTTAACACACGTAGAATTCTCAACAGAATTAGTAACAAGCAACAAAACTAACTGCTAAATCTAATTTCATGATGAAGGAGTAATATCATATGCCATCAAAAAATTAAAAACAACTTACAACCTTGGAATTATTGATTCTGCCATTCACACCCATACTTTAACACTTAAATTATACATCACTCATTTCTGAAAACAATTACATTACAAAAGGTATAAAACAATAAAATACCTACAGAACAGTGTGTCATAAGATTAGCATGATCAAGGCTCTATAAATTTCAATACTGTATGTTAATGGCCTGTCAGTTAACAGTAATTGTAACGTCATGTGACCTAGTTATTTGTTCTCCTTTTTGTACATTTTTTGGTGTCCAAACATAATATTATTGCTATTAAAGATATTCCCTCATCATTTGATGTTCTGAAAATAATAAACAGTCACTAAAAAATTCAAATCAGTGATTAACACATATTACTCAAAAATAATATTGTACCAGAATCAGCTGCTATGAAAACTTCTATTTTTATCATTAATTTTAATTGTTACTAGTTACCATCAGATACAAAAAGATTTTCATTAATAGTATTTGTGTGGATGATGCATCCGACTCTACATAACATGCAAGACATTAGCCTCTCAACAGCTTTTTTGATATTGTTTCCACAGTATAGATACAGATGACATTCACTCTGTCAGTCTGCATCCAGAAGAAGAAACCTTATTTTAAAACAAATTTGTGTTCTAACAAAAGACAACTGTAACTTCATTATATGAGAAAGCATGAACACATTGGAGACAGAGTACATACTACACACAATACACAAGTAGCTGGGGGAGCCTTGTGCTCTGGCTTATATAGTCATTAGTTTTAAATAGGGGTATAGCTGTCAGGCTGCACATGCAACTGCTGTCATACTAGCAAGCCACGTGGCCTCTGGTGGCTGAATCAAGCACAAACTTCATGCACGAACTATGAAATGTCACACACACAAACTTGATAATTGCAGCACTCCTCTTCCTTTGTGAAGAAATGACCACTGTGCTCACATCCATATCTTCTGTTGTTGATATTTTTTGTTGAGTCATGCTACACTGCCAATGGTGCAGAGGGTGGAAGTGGTGCGAACACCGACAGGTGCGGTGCCTGCCCCCTGCGAGAGACCGTATGATAGGACAGGCAACACAGCATAGTTTCCATTTCCATGACCAAGTCCAACCCCAGTGAAGGAGGCTGTGGTGAGGGTTGCTGAACAGGTGGCACTGGCTGCAATGGAGGCAGCAGTGGAGGATGTGTCACCAGCAACAGCGTGGGATCTGGAGTTCCAACTTGCCGCCCCCCCCCCCCCCCCCTCCACAATCCCCTCCTGCCCTCTCCCGACTTTTGTGATGAAGACATTGGCAGTTGCAGCAGAGAAGGTGGGGGTACTGGCCATGATGTCAGAGACAGGTGGGTGGTTGGAGGATGTGAGAGTAACAGAAGCACTCCCCAGATGAGATTGTAGCTGGTCGAGGTGTCATGACACCCTCCCATCAGCAATGTGGACAACATAGAGACATCAGCCATGGTGACTCCTGATGACCGCTGGCACTCATTTTGGTCAGCGGCCAAAACTGTGAGCCCATACAGGTGTGCCAGGCCTGAACTATTGTGGCGCCGTTGTCAGCAGATGTCCCGGTATTGGTTGATGTAGATTGTGACGTTCGCCTGCTTTACTTCTTTGTTTATAGTCCTCGATGTCGATGTACTGCGTTGTTATATTGGCTGAAAAATGGGAGGCAAGGGGGGGGGGGGGGGGGCAGTTCAACACTGACTACTGTAAATCATGTAGCCGAGAGTTTCACAGTTACATTTCATAGTTCTTTACTTTCACTGTTCACAATCTCCCAATATTACACAGTTATATGGTCACTTCACTACTGGTTAACTTTTGATAAGCCTCATTAATACACTCCTGGAAATGGAAAAAAGAACACATTGACACCAGTGTGTCAGACCCACCATACTTGCTCCGGACACTGCGAGAGGGCTGTACAAGCAATGATCACACGCACGGCACAGTGGACACACCAGGAACCGCGGTGTTGGCCATTGAATGGCGCTAGCTGCGCAGCATTTGTGCACCGCCGCCGTCAGTGTCAGCCAGTTTGCCGTGGCATACGGAGCTCCATCGCAGTCTTTAACACTGGTAGCATGCCGCGACAGCGTGGACGTGAACCGTATGTGCAGTTGACGGACTTTGAGCTAGGGCGTATAGTGGGCATGCGGGAGGCCGGGTGGACGTACCGCCGAATTGCTCAACACGTGGGGCGTGAGGTCTCCACAGTACATCGATGTTGTCGCCAGTGGTCGGCGGAAGGTGCACGTGCCCGTCGACCTGGGACCGGAGCGCAGCGACGCACGGATTCACGCCAAGACCGTAGGATCCTACGCAGTGCCGTAGGGGACCGCACCGCCACTTCCCAGCAAATTAGGGACACTGTTGCTCCTGGGGTATCGGCGAGGACCATTCGCAACCGTCTCCATGAAGCTGGGCTACGGTCCCACACACCGTTAGGCCGTCTTCCGCTCACGCCCCAACATCGTGCAGCCCGCCTCCAGTGGTGTCGCGACAGGCATGAATGGAGGGACGAATGGAGACGTGTCATCTTCAGCGATGAGAGTCGCTTCTGCCTTGGTGCCAATGATGGTCGTATGCGTGTTTGGCGCCGTGCAGGTGAGCGCCACAATCAGGACTGCATACGACCGAGGCACACAGGGCCAACACCCGGCATCATGGTGTGGGGAGCGATCTCCTACACTGGCCGTACACCACTGGTGATCGTCGAGGGGACACTGAATAGTGCACGGTACATCCAAACCGTCATCGAACCCATCGTTCTACCATTCCTAGACCGGCAAGGGAACTTGCTGTTCCAACAGGACAATGCACGTCCGCATGTATCCCGTGCCACCCAACATGCTCTAGAAGGTGTAAGTCAACTACCCTGGCCAGCAAGATCTCCGGATCTGTCCCACATTGAGCATGTTTGGGACTGGATGAAGCGTCGTCTCACGCGGTCTGCACGTCCAGCACGAACGCTGGTCCAACTGAGGCGCCAGGTGTAAATGGCATGGCAAGCCGTTCCACAGGACTACATCCAGCATCTCTACGATCGTCTCCATGGGAGAATAGCAGCCTGCATTTCTGCGAAAGGTGGATATACACTGTACTAGTGCCGACATTGTGCATGCTCTGTTGCCTGTGTCTATGTGCCTGTGGTTCTGTCAGTGTGATCATGTGATGTATCTGACCCCAGGTATGTGTCAATAAAGTTTCCCCTTCCTGGGACAATGAATTCACGGTGTTCTTATTTCAATTTCCAGGAGTGTATGTTGCAGGCAAACATCAGCATACTGCTGCAATAGTTTGCTGCTGAACATCTATGAGCAGTAAATACCTAACCACACAGTTCACAGTTATTGAAGAATATTCAGGTGCTTGTAACACTATTTCTCAACTAAATTGAACAGACACTGTCATTGTTTTAAGACACAGCCTATTGGTGTTACACTAACTCCACTGTTAAGTTAATGCATTATTGTTATGCTAACTGATACAGACTTCCTGTCTGAAAATTGGCCATGGACTGACTGTCTCGGGATCAAAAATTGGGCCTTTATATGTTCTCACAATAATGGGTACTGAAAAAACCTGGTAATTATTTTGCTAACATGTTTTTCAATAGAGCCAAATAAATACTTAAAGAATCCTTCTTCAAAATGTTTATAATTAGTACAGTATTATATTTGTTTATAAATCAACAATAAAATTTAAGTCACAAATCAATTACCGATGTTACCCAATAACAAAAGTATTAACTAGGAATGGTCAAAATAAATTAGGAAATTAATTACATATACAAAATGAGACCTGATGCTATATTCCATGACTGAGGGACAACCTTTCTCTTTTATGGAAATGCAGATTATATTCATGCATGTTAAAAGCAATTAGGCAAAAAATAAAAATAAAATAAATTTAAGGAGGCAGATGGCAAAACAAGAGAGGAAGTAAAGAGATCCCCACTTGCTTCATCACAAGATGTAGCAGAGTCTGGGCTGATGGCTGTGTAACAACTTGCCAGACTCTTATCTCCAACGGGAGGAGTCAATCTATAGAACCCAGGAACCAGTTCAGAGCCACTTCCAGTGACACATCTGAAACATATTTTTTCATCTGAGTCTTAAATGTTGTACTAGTCTTTCTGCTTTCCCCATGTGATTGAGCGTGGAAAGGAGGAGCTGTGACATAGAAAACACCACTCTTTTTTTTACAAAAATCATCAAATTTCTTAGATATCAACTGGAGGACATTGCCTGTAACTAACATATATGGAAAACTTTCCAATGCAAAAGGAAAACTTTCCAATGCAAAAATTTTTGAGTGAGCTGAAATTCTTGTTGCCATAGAACTAGACAGACAATGCACCACATATGGAAACTTAGAATGTGCATCAGTTATGATAAGCCAGTAGAAATTCATTAAAGATCCCACAACGTCTACATGAATTCATTCCCTAGCACACCATGGAGATGATGATGGTGACAAAGATGGATGAGGGTGGAGGTAGGGGGTCATGATAGGTGGGACACTGTGTGCAGGCTGCAATAACTCACACTATTTCTCCATTAGTGCCTGGCCAAAAAACAAGCCTGCACACTACCGCTTTTGCATGTGATGCACCCAGTGCTCCACATGTAATAAACGAATAACCTCACACGGAAAGTCAGATAGGAATACAACACAGGGAGCAGTGTCCTCTGTAGGTAACAGCAGAACTCCATCCCAAATGCAAAATAATTTCTTAAAGGATCAGAAGCAGGCCTGAATGTTTTTCCAGCCAACCATGTTGCACAAAAGAAATAACTTTCCTTAAAACAGTAGAAAAACCACCAACAACATTTTGAGCTGCCACATCTAAATGAAAACAAAGTAATTCCTCTTCATCAACTCTGGATCTGGACTAATCATCAAACGCAATAAGACATCAGCATTTGCATGCTGTACCACAGGTCAAACATATGTCTCATAACTGCATCATGACAGGCATGGGGCCCACAGCTGTAAGCAATCATTTGTCCAGCAAGGACATCAAAGGGTTAAAAAGAGACACTAGTGGTTTGTGGCATGTGATCAAGTGAAATGTAGACCAGTATAGAAAAACGAAATTTTTTTAGGGCATTGCTAAAGTTTCTTTCTCTACTTGAAAATAAAGCTGTTGTGCTGAATTCAAGGTTTTAGAAAAATATGCAGTAGGGCGTTCTGATCCGTCAGCATACTTAAGAGTGAGGATGGTGGCAAGGCTCAAGTGGAATGGATCCATGGCTAACCGAAGATGCTGGCCTGCCTGAAAAGTGAACAAACAAGTGGCTGACTGCAGGCTAGATTTAAACAACTTGAATGTCCAGTCACAGCCCAGGTACCATTGACAGGAACACTTTTATGTGGTAACGCATGGAGTGGTTGTGCCTCAGTAGCAGTGTACAGTATGAATTTGTGCTAGTATGCTACTTTCCGTTAATATGATTGTAATTTCCTTGTGATAACACAGCAATACATTGTTCATGCAAAATATGTACCTAAACACGATTTACAGGACAAAAAAAAAAAAAATACAAATACAAATACAATAGCATCAGTACACTGGTGCAATGGTTTAGTGCCAGCAGACAACACTTCAAAACCCCATTAAATAATAGATGTTTGAAAAAACTTTGTCTTGTCCAGATTGCACTTTAACCCTGCAGACTGCAAAACAGAAAACAGAGCATGGAGGTTCTGCAAATGTTGCTCTGTAGAGGCAACAGACACTACTATGTCATGTATATAGTTGATGCACCCTGGAAATGACACAACAAGTTGCTCTAAAAAGCATTGAAAATAGCTGGTGTACTTTCCTCGCCAAAAGGCAAATGCTGGTATTGATAAAGCACAAATTGTGTATTGATAACTAGAAGATGTTTAGTTTCCTCATCTAGCAGCAGCTGCAAATAGGCATCTGCTAAATCAATCTTTGAAAAATAATGCCCCCCTGATAATTTTGCAAACAGGTCATCAGGATGTGGTGAAGAATAAGTATCAATGATTGCCTGTGCATTAATTGATTTTTTAAAATGACTGCAGAGATGTAATTTACCTGTAGGTTTTTTAAATATCAACAGTGGTGTTAACCACTCACTGGAAGAAAGAGATCGAATAACATCAAGGGATTGAAGCTGATCTAATTCTGCTTTTATTTTATCCTGTAAAGTTACCAGTACTGGGTGGGCCTGAAAGAAAAGGGGTTGGGCAGACTGTTTCATCATAATATGAGCCTGAAATTCCGTTGCACAACACAGATCTGGACAAAACGAAGGGTAAAATTCAGCACAGAGAGAATCTAACTGTTGATATGGGACTTGATCAGAAATCAAATGCGCTTTGTCATCAATGGAGCATCAAAAAGTTTAAAAGCGCCCAAACCAAATAGATTTTGAGTGAAAGTGTTGTCCACAACTCGGAATGTTGATGAACAAAGCACAGTCTTATAAATCACAAGTGCAGAAAACTGCTTCTTATAACTCACCAGCTTCCATGACATGGAAGCCAGAGGGGGAGAATCCAAACACACATAAGTTTGAGAATTTACCAGTGTTCACTGCTGCACCCATGTCCACATGCATTCTCAGTGGTTTGTTAAACACGCGCACTTCAGTTCAGAAAAGATTTGCACACTGAAGCAATGTATCCTTTTTTACGGTAACTATTACACATTTCGCAGCACTTGGGGTATGTGATCTGATTGTGCTGAATGAAACAGTATGGGCATGAAGGCAGTGAAGCATGAAGGTGTTGCTGTTGTGATGTGGATCATTGTTGTCACTAACAATGATTACCTATACAATGCTGAGATACTGTAGAAACTGATACAATAGCTTCTCCATTCCCATACAAACTGACTGAAGGGTGGGAGGGGTGAGAGGAGCTAATTTCTGAAACTTTGGACCAAGCATCTATCTGACTATCTGCAGCCTGTGAAACTTTAAATGACTGAGCTATATTTAATACTTCTGTAAGTGTAGGATTTTCACACTGTAGAGCTTACTTTCAAACTTTCCTCTCAAGGAACTATTTATTTTTGTTGTATTATGATGATGAATCCTATACCACAGCCAGATGATTACATCTTGAACCATCTGATCAACCTAAGATTTTTCAGGAACATTTGTCAAATTAGAACAATGTCTAAATCCAATTAGTTCTGCTGCCCTGTATGACTGTTCTTCCTGCTTTTAGCAACAATAAAACTCCACACAAGCAGCAATAACATGGGTATGTTGATAGTGATAGGTAGAAAGTAAGTTGCACAGTTGAGCAAAAGAAAGACTTTAGGTTCTTGTAAGGGGGCAATCTGACACAACTGATACATACGAGGTGAGATCCATGACAAAAAAGAGTCTTGCACAAGTTTACGTCTTTTATTCTAAATGCTGAAAATATTGTCACAGACATTTCTCATAAGTGACCCAGTCTTCTGCTGCATCATCACACGCAGGGAATGGCAGCAGATACGTCATTGGTAGAGCTGCATTTTGTGCCAATGTAGTCATTAAACTGGAAATAGCAACTATCAGTGACTGCTGTTGCTCAAGAAGATATTAAGCACTGTCTCCAAGGAAATTAAGCTCAAATAACCAATGACTGAAGTGGAACACAGAGAATCAAATACTGTACTCATCACCAAAATGTTCTAACCCAAGAACACTGTAAATTTATTACATTAAAAAGCATGAACACATGAGAGACAAAGTACATACAACAGACGAAACACAAGTGGCTGGTGGAGCCTTGCACTCGACCTGTATAGTCATTGGTTGTAACAGGGGGCACATCCGGTAGGCTGTGCATGCAACTGCTATTATACTAGCAGGCCGGGTGACCTCTAATGGTCAAATCAAGCACAAACTTCATGTGTGTGCTATGAAGTGGTGCGCACACAAATTTGGTAATTATAACAATTTGCTTACTTTATAAGTGAAAGTAATAGATAAGAACAAATGGAAAATGAAAAGTGTGGTTTTTTGGTTGACAGTAGGGATCAACCAAATAAGGGAGTGGCACAGTTTTTAAGACATTGACCTCATATATGGGAGGATGTAGTTTTCCCTCTCCAGCCACCTTGATTCAGGTTTCCTGTGGTTCTCCCATATCATTTCAGGCAAATGTGGGTTGGTTCACTCAGCAGGGCCATGGCTGACCCCTTGTACCATCCACAAAAAAAATCTTCATATATTTTGATCTATTTATTTTCATAGTATTATGATGATGAATCCTATACCATTACCAGATGATCCCTGAATAAATAAATATTTCTACAATCTATAGCTTTGTCGAGTTTCCCATTAGGGACTCAGATGCACAACACAGTTACTTTCTTACACTGAAAAACAACTATTACCTAGAAACTTCAACCAAGCTTTCTATATACCATAGTGTTTATTGAAAATATACAACATTCTACAGTCAGGATTTGGTGTTTACTACAGGGTATTGCACAATCACAAATCCATTTCACAGATATGGGAACTGCTCACTTCATTTTCCATATTTAATATGAATTTGTCTAAAGTCATAGTTACTACTCCAATTCTGTATGGTCACTGTTTGCCAACTACACTAATAATAAAGATACCACTACCTGCAAGATACCAATACCTTTAAGGCACCCATAATCATAACTCATCCTCCTTTATAAAAGACACCAACCATTTCCTCCACTGTCTCCACAGTTCCTGTTCCTTTGCCAACCAGCACCCTGTTCATCACTTTTATTTTTATTTATTTGGTATGTGTATTCCATAGATTCGTACATGTGAGTGATTCGCCTGGATGTGGAACGTGTCAATACAACTGTACAAATACAATTAATGCTACAGAATAGTAATATAATACAATGATATAGATATTAATAAGTATCACTTTTTCTCATTTACAAGCTCTCATTTAACTAGTATAGCAATTCACAATATAACATTATAACTATAACATTAACACTATAACCTTAACATAATATTGTATCGTCCATCTAATAACTAAGAGACTAAATACATCTATTATTAAGGGAGGGCATTACTTCCGGAAAAGAATTCATCTAACGAGTACAGTGGATGGTCAAGCAGGTATTTTTTTAACGTACCTTTGAACAGTGTTTCATTTTCTCTTGTACATTTAATATGATTAGGCAGTGCATTAAAAGTCTTTATAGCAGCATACTTTACTCCCTTCTGTACAAGTGATAAATTTTTTAGTTCAACATGTAGATCATCTTTACCTCTAGTATTGTAGTTATGGTATGAACAATTTGTTTCATACTGAGCATAGTCTTTATTAACTACATTCATCAGAGAGTATATGTACTGACATGTTGTGGTCAGAATACCTAACTGTGTGAAAAGTTTTCTACATGAGGTTCGTGGAGGAACCCCACACATGATTCTGACTGCTCTCTTCTGAGCAGTTAAGATTTTTTTGAGGCTGGTGAATTACCCCAGAATATTATTCCGTAACTCATTAATAAGTGAAAGTACCCAAAGTAAGCTGATTTTAAAATGTTGATGTCCCCAAAATGAGTAATGATTCTTAGAGCAAAAGTTGCTGATGAAAGCCTTTTTAGAGTAAGGGACACATGCTGTTCCCAGTTGAGCCTACTGTCAATGTGAACTCCCAGGAATTTAGTGGATTGCACCCACATGGGACCACTCTATGGTAACTTATTCAAAGACCACAAGAGGAATCCTACCTAAACACCCAAAATACTTAAGTGTGTACTATATTTGCATATGTCTGAGCTATTTGAATTACCAGTTAAGGCAATAAGGCAAGTATTGTGACTGCAGAATTTTCTGTGATGCTAGAAGCACTTCGTTTCTGCTCACAGATGACAGCATCTCTAGATTTCCTACTCAGTGACTATTTATCTGCTCTAACAGTACTTAAAAATTTTAGCACCTGTTTGACTGTAAACCTCACTTATACAGAATTATTGATATGTTGGAATCAGTGTGTGAAGAAGACCATTCTGTTAATTTTGCTTGGGTTATATCACACTGTGGGATCACTGGCAATGAAGCAGTTGACCACTTAGCTAAAGAAGCTGCTTTGTTAGTAGCAAAGAACCACAGATTTTCCCATACAATGTACAGATTCACAGTTGCTGAAAATATCACATCTAAGATCAACATATCAATGACAATGTACTGCACAAAGCACTCCATCTTCAGGCCATAAGTGGCTCATTGGGACCATCCAACTGTCGTGTCATCCTCAGCTGAGGATGTGGATAGGAGAGGCATGTGATCAGCACACTGCTCTCCCAATCGTTATGATGGTTTTCTTTGACCAGAGCGCTACTATTTGGTCAAGTAGCTCCTCAATTGGCATCACGAGGCTGAGTGCATCCCAAAAAATGGCAACAGTGCATGGCAGCCCGGGTGGTCACCCATCTAAGTGCCAGCCACGTCTGACAGCGCTTAACTTCAGTGACCTGACTGGAACTGGTGTATCCACTGCGGCAATGCCATTGCCCTACTGCACAAAAGTGTTCTATAATATTCAATTTTGCACTGATTATATGGTATGTATGATATAGTACATGTATGTACTATAAATACTTGTATATTTTATGTAAGTGTGAACTGTGTGTATGGTGTAAGCTAAAAACCAATAAATGCAAATTCAAGTTATCATTGATATCATTATAATCAACATTTCTCTGTAACCTCAACACCTTCTTCCCCATTCACTTCATCTGGTTCTCTTCATTCCAACAAGCCTCATTCCTTGATGTCGAGTTCCACCCCAAGGATGGCTAAATCAGTACCCTCACCCACATCAAACCTACCAACCACCAACAAGAACTCCACATCAACAGCTGCTACCCTTTCCACACCAAGAAGTCCCTTTCATATAGCCTAGCCACCCATGGTCATTGCATTTTCAGTGATGAGCAGTCCTTCTCCAAATATGCCAAGTGTCTCCCTGAGGCCTTCACAGAGCAAAATTGCCTTCCAAACCTTGTCCAGAAACAGATCTCCCATGCCTTGTTCCCCTAGTCACCTACAATCCTCCATATACCCACTTTTTAGCAGCAAAGGAGCATTCCTCTCATGACTTGGAACCTCCTAGGACTGGAGCAAATAAGTCACATTATCTGCCAGAGTTTCAACCTCCTCTCATTACATCCTGAAATGAGAAACGTCCTCTTCACTATGGTACCCAACCAAACCACAGTGGTATTCTGCCACCCACCCAATCTACACAATATATCCTTGTCCACCTCTACTCCACCCCTGCCCCCATTCCTTTCCTCACAGCTCATATCCCTGCAATATACAGGGCGATTATAATTAAACTTTGAAACCACTGAAGAAATAACACCACTGGTCAGAACTACGTCAAATCTGGAGAAGGGGGAAATCATATGTCAGAAGAAAAGTAAACAGTTACAACATGTAGCAATAGATGGCACTGTAAGCATCATAATTTAATAGTGTTCGACTAGAAATGACAAATGAATCATACAACAATGCCTAAGGTGTACGTCTGATGTTAAACAAATCATACTACTCAGTGTGCATGGGTATACAGATGTGACACCGTTAGTTATGTAAGACGATCCACCACGGCAAGGTCATACCACAGCGGCTGGGAGAAATCAGTTTTTAATTCTCCTGAGGCCAAAAACTGCATAAAAAGCAACACTCACATTTGTTTGTAATTGTCCTGAGGCCAAAAACCACATAAAAAGCATCAATCAAAATCAAATAGGATTATTAATTTCCACTTGACTGACACAAAACATGTTCAATATGCTGTCCACCATTTTCTGCAACAAGCTGAAATTGAGAAAGAGCATGTTCCACAACTTAGTGAAGTGTTTCCGGGGTCACAAACAGAATCTGTTGCGCAATGCATGCCTTCAATGCAGCTACGTCTGCAATCAGAACCTGAACACAACATCTTTCAGATAGCCCCACAGCCAGAAGTCACACGGATTAAGAACAAATGATCGGGATGGCCACTCTGCAGGAAAATGGCAGGTGATAATTCTAGCATTTCCGAAATGGCGCTTCAGCAGCTGCTTAACTGGATTTGCAATGTGCGGAGGTGTGCCATCTTGCATAAAAATGATCCCATCCACAAATCCACACTATTGGAGAGTTGGAATGACAAGGTTGCATGAAAGAGACTCATAGCACTTACAGTACAGGTAACAGGATGGAAGCACCTGTCTTTTCAAAAAAGGATGGCCCTATGATGAATGATGCCATAAACTCGCACCACACAGTGAGCTTCTCAGGATGAAGTGGCACTTGTTGATTTGCGTGTGGATTTTCCATTGCCCACATCTGACAATTCTGTGTACTGATACATCCTGTCAGATGGAAGTGGGCTTCGTCTGTGCACAAAATCTTCCACAGCCAATCATTGTCCACTTCCATGCAAGCAAGAAATTCTAAAGCAAAGGTCTCTCTTGCTGGCAGGTCAACAGGAAGCAACTCATGCACATGGGTACTTTGAATGGATAGCAAAGAAGGATGTTTCGTAGGATTTTACACACCGTGCTCATGGGAACGTCCAATGTTCAGGCAATTCTCCTTGCACTACATGTTTGCACACCAACACTCATCTCCTCCTGCATTACTGTGGCCACTGCTTCCACTGACATCGAATCGATTAGTTTTCTCCCTCTACCAAGTTGCACACTGAATGAACCCATCTTTTCGAATTTCGAATCATTTTCTCCAAACACACGGCAGTCATCAGACCAACACCTTTTTTCAAACCCTTCAGTTTCCAAAACTTCAGCAGAGCGATGTGTGCATAGTCATCATTCTTGTAATACAGCTTTACAAGCAGAGCGCAAGCCTGCATTGAGACAGTCATGGCGAACATCGAAGATGCGAAAGGAGGTGTTGGTGGTGGTTGCTGGGGTGTTTAAGGGGGACTAAACAGCTAAGGACGAAAGGAGGAAAAGCCATGTACCCAGCGTGTTTATACCAACTTCAATGGGTTGAGCACATGACAGGTGTTTCCATTTGTGTATTCTGATGCATACAGCGCCATCTATTGATCAAATTTCACACTATTTGTCTTCTTATGCCATACGTTTTCACCCTTCTACGATAATATTCCGTTGCAATTTGACGTCATTCTGACCAGTGGTGTTATTTCTACAGTGTTTTTAAAGTTTAACTTTAATTATAATCACCCTGTACATAGAGGCAAGACATATCTTATACATCACCCAATACCACCTACTCCAGCCCTGTCACAGGCATCTCATATCCAGTCAATGGTAGTGCCACCTGTGAAAGAAGCCATGCAAGCTAGGATTTGACTGAAACCTCAGTGCCACATTCTACATGGGCATGACTACTAATACGCTATGTGTCTTCATGAATGGCCACCACCAAATTGTGACCAAGAGACAGCTGGACCTCCCAGTTTCTGATCATGCCACTCAGCAGCCATATCCTGTCCCCACCACATATTTGCACACTACTACAGCCAGCATTAGCTTCTTCCCCACCCCTAAACGGCTTTCCCTTACCTCTGCTCCCAGCACGTCCTCCACACCCCCACTTCCCACCCCAGCTATATTGCTTCTCACCTCAGATGTAGATGCAGTCAGGACTTAGCAAGACAGCGGCCATGTGTGTGCGAGCTGTGCTTGTGTGAAAGTGTGTGGTTTCTACTTCTGATGAAGAACATAGTCCTAAAGAAGAACTTTCCTAGCTTTTTTTTCATTACACCTATCTGCCTCTTCTATGTGGTGATACCCAATCTATTCATCCATATCATCATTTTTCTATATTGGATTTTCCACTGTTCAAATTGTAAGAGAGGTTATAACTGAAACAAATGTCGAGTTTTAGAAAGTAAATAAACAGCAAAATTCCATGAAATTTCTTTGGTGGTAAAGGTAGTTAGGAGAAAATTATCAGACTTTCTTCCATCCATTTACAATACTGTGAGAGTAAGATACTAGCTATCCCTATTCCATATGGACTGAGGATAAGTATAAAAAACTACTTGTTTATGACTTAGAACTACCAACCCCTGTTAATATAATCTACCCACAAGAATGAAACATATTTATTAACAGTCTTTTCTTCTTACTCAAAAACTAAGTCCCTCCAAACACAGATTAGATATTAAATTATACTAAAGCTTTCAAAAGAGAGAGAGAGAGAGGAAAGAAAATAAGCCACATGGATTACATGAGGTATAAAGGATTATTAGAAAAGGAGAACCACATCAGCCAGCTAAACAAAGAACAAAGACAACATGACATGCAGTTTAGGAGGAGATTAGTAGAAATAGAGATAATAAATAACAGACAGAATGGAGCATAGATGATAATTTTGTGACACGTGTTGTGTCACGAAGCTCTTTGAACAGATGCTTATATTGGTAACCAATTAGTTAGAGTAGTCAGGCTCAGCAAAATCTGCAATGCAATACCTGAGATCAGCTTTCGTGAATAATTTCAGTAACACAAATGTGACAAAAAAAAAAAAAAAAACTTATTGACACCAGAAATAAGCATTAGCGGTCACAGACTAAATGAAATGGTATGCATAAAATTTCTTCAAGTGGAGCTGACTAACAAGTTAAAATAAAGCCAATACATAGATAACATAATCAGTAGGTAATCAGGTTATGTCAGAGTTTCAAAGACAATTGTTGGAGACTAGTATGTTGTCCTGGACAGCAAGTGTTCCTCAGAGACAAAGATACTGGGAAATGTCATAGGACAACTCTTGTTCTCCACACACATGAATGATCTGTCGACCAGGATGAGAAGCAATCTGTGACTTTTTATAACACTGTAATGTATGGGAAACTGTTGTTTTTGAGTGACTGTAGGGGGCTATAATATGACAATTTTTATTTGTGTGACAAATAGGAACTTGGTCTAAATGTAGAAAAATATAAGCTAATGTAGATGAGAAGGGAAAACATTCCCATAATGTTTGAATACAGTAGTGCACTGTTTGACATACATATAGGCATAACGTTGCAAAGCAACATGAAATGGAATGAGCACAAAGGTTAGTTGTAGGAAGTGTGAATTGTTGACTATAGTTCATAGAGAGAATTCTTGAAAGTGTAGCTCAGCTATAAAGGAGACCAAAATCTAAGCACTTCTGCAGGCCATTCTTGAATACTGCTAGAGTGTTTGGGATCCCCACGAGGTCAGATTAAAGAGGACACTGAGGTGTGCCACGGATAGGCTCAATCAACACTCAAGTATTATAGAAATGCTAGGAATTCCTGGAGGGAAGACAACATTCTTTTCATGAAACACTATTGAGAAAATTTAGAGAACTGGCATTTATTGTTACCTGCAGAACAATTCTACTGCTACCAACATATATTTTGAGTAACGTCCATGAAGAGAAGGTAAAGAAATTAGAACTCTCCCAGAGGCATATAGTCAGTTATTTTTCCTTGCTCCATTTGTAAGTGAAACAGGAAAGGGAATGGCTGGTAGCGGTACAAGGTACCCTCTGCCTTGCACCACATGGTGGCTTGCAGATTGTGTATCTATGTAAGTATGTATGTATATAATAGAGGGAAACATTCCATGTGGGAAAATTATATCTAAAAACAAAGATGCAGTAACTTACCAAACACAAGCGCTGGCATGTTGATAGGCACACAAACAAACACAAACATACACACAAAATTCAAGCTTTCGCAACTGATGGTTGCTTCGTCAGGAAAGAGGGAAGGAGAGGGAAAGACGAAAGGATGTGGGTTTTAAGGGAGAGAGTAAGGAGTCATTCCAATCCCGGGAGCGGAAAGACTTACCTTAGGGGGAAAAAAGGACAGGTATACACTCACACACAAACACATATCCATCCGCACATATACAGACACAAGCAGACATGTACATTAAAAAAAGATGCTGTGACTTACCAAATGAGAAAGTGCTGGTAGATAGACACAATAAAAAACACACAAAATTCAAGCTTTCGCAACCCACGGTTGCTTCATCAGGAAAGAGGGAAGGAGAGGGAAAGACGAAAGCATGTGGGTTTTGAGGGAGAGGGTAAGGAGTCATTCCAATCCCGGGAGCGGAAAGACTTACCTTAGGGGGAAAAAGGGATAGGTATACACTCGCACACACACACATATCCATCCGCACATATACAGACACAAGAAGACATATGTAAAGGCAAAGAGTTTGGGCAGAGATGTCAGTCGACTCCTGTGACAGCCACCAATCAGCATTCATCTTCATGCCAATTTTTGCTATAAAGCCGTCACCGTGAACTAGCAGTCTCCAGTGGTGGAGAACTAAAGATGGCTGAACAGTTGCTAGCCAAAATATTGTGGCAAGAAGTCAACATTATCCAACTGTAAGCCTGAAACCTCATACAATAAGAATAAGAATAATTCTTCACAACACAGGAAAGGTTAAAACAGAGATGGATGGTTTGCCCTCAACCAAGAAGCCAATAGTACTAATAATAACAAAACTGTCAATAATACGATAATCATACAAGTTTACCAAAAGAAAGGAAAGAGACAAATACATAACCAAAGTATTTTTCACTACTAATATCCATATTCAGAGGATGTCATTCTATGTTCACTGAAGCACAGTTGAGAACTGACTGACTAAAAATTCTACTCTCATTTGTTGGCAGAACAACAATCATCTCAATGCAGAGATAGTAGTTGAGGTAAATTGGCGAACAAGTGGACTTCTTGAGGTGAGGATAGTCTAAGGCTCCACAGTTGCAGTTGCCGTCATCCCAAAGAAGGTCCATGCTCAAAAGAAGGTGGCAGGTGGGGGTATGATATTTGAGTCGGTCCGCTTGGATTAGCATCCCAAGGTGATAGTCAGGACAGCATTTGTATATGTGGCAGCTATACTGTGACCTGAGGTATTGCAAGAGCTCATTAGGGCCATCATAGCTTGAAAGAGGTAATCTTGTGCTTATATGAAATTCATTACTTCACTCACAGGTTTGCTGTCTGTTCTTCAAATTGCAAGTAGGATGAGTAAGATATGAAACATAGAAAATGGAATCATTATACACATATTCAAAAGGTTTCAAGTTTCTTAATCCAGCAGGGCAATGACTAGACATTATAACCCCGCTGACTGCAGCAATAGCAGTACACTGATGCACTTCTGAGAATAATACACAAGAATTGTGAACAACATACCACAATTTCCAGGAAAGATGCAGATAAATAATAATCCACAAAACTCAACAAATTACAATAATTTCCTGGAAATATCAGTTCTGAATACTAATGACAAATAATACATGGCATCTATTATTTTCACTATCTGAAATCAGAAGGGTGCACATAACAGATTAAGGGCTGGACTGTCACAGGAACTTAAAATAACTGATTTCATCCAATATATATCACATGAGTGTGTATATAGGTTCGTAACAGCAACAGTTAACACATATTACTTGGGTCCTCACTCTTATGTGGACATCCACGGCTAGATATCAATAGCATCTTATGATTACTGAACAGACCACAGGAGGCCCAATGGTACCAACCTGAAACCATGTCATCCTCAGCCAATAGGCGTCACTGGATTTAGATGTCAAGGGGCACGTGGTCAGCACACTGCTCTCCTGGCCACTGTCGGTTTTCGTGACCAGAGCTGCTACACCTCAAACAAGGGCCTCACAAGGGCTGAGTGCACCCCATTCGCTAAAAGCGCTTGGCAGATTCATACAGCAGACCCATCCAACTGCTAGCCAAACCCGACGACGCTTAACTTCGGTGATCTGATGGAAACTGGTGTTACCACTGCGGCAAGACCATTGGTATCAATACTGAAGAAGACAAAACAAAAAAAGGAGATAAACAAGACAGGCAGACCATAAATGGAATAAAAAACAAAAGAATAGTGGGTCAGTGGGCTCAAGACTAAATCCTACCAATGCAAGTATTTCAAGTTAAGTCTTTAACACATCTGACATAACTGATCATCCCCAGATTTATTTATTTGTTTCATGTTCTGTAAATCTCATATTGTGAGCACGTCACATGAGATGTGGAACGAGTCAAACACACAAAACAACAAACATACAAAAAGATACAAAACAGTCTTCATTAAATATATAAAAAATGTTCTAAATAACTGCATATAGTTAATACAAAGTTTAGAGGAAAAACAGATATTGTACATATAACAGCAGATTTCTTTGAGTGTAATACAAAATTTCATGTTTTAATTTGGAAAAAAATTGCAAGCACATTTCTTTGTTAATAAGATGGATAATTCTATCTAAATGCTATCTCCCTTTTTGCATCATAAAACTTTTCTAATGTATAAACAGACATATTTAACAAATATTCCTTTAGTTTTGCTTTTAAAAGAGATTCATTTTCTCTTAAACATTTTATCTGGTCAGGGAGATGGTTAAAAATATTTGTTCCTGGACATTTGACACCTCTCTGAACAACTGTCAGGTTCTTAAGTTCACAATGAGGATTTTCTTTCCCTCTTGTATTATATTTGTGATAGTTCTTATTTGATGGAAATTGTGCAGGTTTCTTAATTACAAAACACATCAGCGAATATATGTACTGGGATACAGTGGTCATTATTTGCAGCTTTTTGAAAAGGTTACGGCATGATGCCCTAGGGGGTACTCTGCACATAATTCTAATAGCCCTTTTCTGGGCCACAAAAATTTTCTTCGCCAAAGCTAAAGTTCCCCAGAAGATAATTGCATAACACATAACGGAGTGAAAATACCCATAGTATGTGGACTTCATAGTGGTTAAATCTCCAATGGAAGACATCATTCTGATAGCATACATAGCCGTGCTCATTTTTTTTAGGGCCTGGAAGGACCAGTTCATTTTGCTATCAATATGTACTCCAAGAAATTTAGACACATCCATTCTTTCTATTGGTTGATTTCCACATGTTACAATTAATTCTCTCACTTTTTTTATTTTTGTATGGAACTGGATAAAATTTGTCTTACTTGAGTTTAGAGAGAGACCATTATCACTGAACCAGTTAATCACTTCAGAGAGTATGTTGTTAACTGACTCCTCGAAATTAACATCTGATTTTCCACTCATGAAGATGGTGGTATTGTCAGCAAAAGGAGTAAATTTGCAAGGCAGGCTTGCACACAATGGTAAATCATTTATAAACATCAAAAACAACAGTGACCCCAGAATTGAGCCTTGAGGCACACCACAACTAATAGAAGTCCATTCAGACTGAGCGGAGGTATCCCTTGACTCATCTGAGCTGTTTAAAATTACTTTCTGTTTTCTTTCCTGAAGATAAGATTGCAGCCAGTTACCTGTGACACCCCTTATTCCAAGTAGTTTGGCTTTCTGCATGAGAATGTGGTGACCCACACAATCAAATGCCTTTGATAAGTCACAGAAAACACCAATTCCTATCATTTTTTGATTTAGACATTCAAATACTTCATTTGTAAGTGCATACACTGCATCCTCAGTTGAACAGCCCCTTTGAAAGCCAATCTGGCTCTTGTTGATAAGTCTGTTCATTATGAGGTGTTCAGTAATTTTATTGTGTATTAATTTTTCTAGAATTTTAGAGAAGGCTGTTAACAGTGAAATAGGTTGGTAGTTAGTGAGCTCAGCTCTATCACCCTTCTTGTGTAGGGGCTTCACAATGGCATACTTGAGTCTTTCAGGAAAAATGCCTTGTCGAAATGAAGCATCAAAAATATGGCACAGAATATCACTAATCCATTTACATGAAAATTTCAATAAATTATTGGATACATTATCTACTCATGCAGAGTTCTTACACTTTAAAGACCAGATGACTGTTTGAATTTCCTCTACAGTGATAGGATTAATGTACATTTCTGGTATTATGTTGGAGTATGCATCCTGACATAAAGTAATAGCTTCCTCAACACAGGGCCTACAGCCAATTTGTTGGGTTACTGACAGGAAATGTTTGCTAAAAATTTCATCCAAACTTTTTTGGTTTTCTATTAAGTTACCCCATGCCTGATTTTTAGGTCATCTGTGTCGCTTGTTTTTGTCTTTGTCTCACTTTTTATAATGTTCCAAATTGTTTTCATTTTATTATTTGATTTATCTATTTTCTCCTTATAGAAAAGGACTTCTGGCTTCTGTATTACTTTCTTTAAGATTTTGCAGTACAATCTATAATGATTCCATTTTTGTGTATCATTAGTTGTTCTGATTTTAGCATAAATTTCTCTCTTAGTTCTGCATGACTTTTTAATACCTTCTGTGATCCAAGGCTTACCTACAGAATTTGGATTAATATTTTTGACCCATTTCTTTGGAAAAGATTCTTGGAAAAGGGCAGAAAAATCATTTATAAAATAGTTAAATTTGCCATTAGCATTATCAATGTTGTAAATAAAGGACCAGTCCATTAGCTGCAACCTACAGTTGAAGGATTCTTTTGCCTTTTTGTTCATTATTCTTATACATACTGGGGAGATAGTTTAACAAGCGGGTTAACACTGAAAGAGTGATTAATTCACCATCATGGTCTGTGAGACCATTTATAACCTGGTTTACATTAATGTTCTGGTATCTACTTACATTTAAAAATACATTGACTATCATAGTTTGAGAATCTGGTGTGATTCTAGTGGAAAAATTGATTACTGAATTCAGATTATAAGTGGACATCACATTCTGGAAGTTACTTCTATTGTTATTATCAGTCAGACAGTCTACATTAAAATCACCTAAGGCTACAATATCCTTTGTTTTTGAAAATAAAACTGACAATACCTGGTCCATGAGACTAAAAAACATTTTTATGTTTCCTGAAGGTGCCCTGTAAACAGCCAGGACTGTTAATGAATTGAGATTAGTTTTTATTTCAGTAGCACATGCTTCAAAATGTAGGGCCATACAGTATTTTGTAATGTCAACTACTTTGCAGTCAAAATTTTCCTTAACATATATTGCCACTCCCCCCATTTCTTTATTTACAGTATTGGGTTGCTAAGTTGTAACTTGGTAAAAAGGGCATGATGCAGTTGCTAGTAACATGGTGCTCAGTGAAGCACAATATCTGGGCATTATTTATACAGTCTTTCTCATTAATGTTGATAAGCAATTGGTCTATTTTGTTAGGGAGTCTTCTCACATTTTGATGAAAAATTGATAACCCTACCTTCTTTATTTTGTCAGTGCTGTTATTTCTTGACTGAGATTCCAGAGAAGTCTGCCTAAAGTCATGTGGTAGTAAACATTTGACACTGTTTAGGGTATTGGCTTTTTCTTCTTCAGGCCTGCACATAAAAAAATCATTGAAACGGGAAGGTGGTATGACATTTCTTCCCCTAGACACCATTCTATCTGTTGTAGTTGTGTTCTCATTTGTGGTTGCTGGTGGTACTGTTGGCTGCCTGGGTGATTCTGTCATCGCTGGGACAGATGCTCCTGTTAATGTAGCTTTTGTTGACTTCACCTTTTCAGGTAGACCTACTGCTTCTGTCACTGTTCTCTCTGTTGGCATGTTAGCATGAGTTGTATTTACAGTACCATTGCTGTTGAAGTGGTAATCAACTGATACTGATAGCTGCTCGACTATTTTTGGATAGTCTACATCATTGGGATGGCTGTATTGTGAAGACTGTTATCTTGCAAACTTTGTCTTTCTAGTGTACATACAATTTTTTTACTGAGTAACCTTTTGCCACTTCTGTTCAGGTGCATTCCATATTTCGTGTAGTTGCACCTTTGAAGAAAGTCCACACTAAGAAAATGTGCATTTGGGTACATTTTGCAGATCTTGTGGAACTGCCTGTTTGCCTTTTTAATTTCGAAATTTACGCTGGAAGTAGTCATCAGATCGTGTCTGTGAGGTATTCCAGTTACAATTACGATGCTCTCTCTTGCAGAATGTAAAACTTGCTTCAGGTTACCGATAGCAGTTGCTAGTTCATTTCTATAAACATCATTGGCTCCCCCAATCAACACAATACTTCTGTTTTTGTTTTCTAAATATTCCTGGTCGATACTTTTGATAACTTCCTCCATGGGGTGTGGTATATCGTAGTCAAAGTTATAACCACAAATCTTACCTAATGCATGAGCGAGCTCAGATAGGAAGCTCTTTGATCAGTCACTATTTCGCTAGGTGCTACAAATATAGTGGTCCAGGAGTTATAAAGTGCTTGTGCCATGCTTTCTGCTCAAACATCACATAATGGAATGCTTTCTGTCCAGTTACTGAACCGCGAGATGCACGTTAAACTGTATATGAATTCATCTGTGGGAGGCAGAGCCCAATTAGATCGATGTGTACCACCTTAAATTGTTCATCTGTGTTTGGAAACTGGCCAATAGCTTATTTAGTATGTCCTGTCACTATCCTTTTAGCATGCTATGCACGATTTCGTCCAGTTTTACGTACCTCGTTTTATGTTTGACCTAAACATCTGAAAGTGAGTAATTGCACAGAAGACTTCATATCGAAATGTGCCGTACTGTGGTCAGCGTTGCCAACACAGAAAAATTTATTCCGATAAACTGAAGTTAAAATTCCGCTAAAATTCGCTAAATACATATTATTGTTATTTACCCTCCTAAAAACGAAATTTCAATGCACTGATAACTTACAAAGAAATTTTTTGTCATCGTCATGGCATGTTATTATTATTATTATTGTTATTATTATTACTAACACTACTATTACAACTAAAAGGAAGTTTACTAAGTTCAGATTCCACTCACCATATTAATGCAGTTCAAGCCACAGTATTTCATTTTCCTCCTCATCCTGATGTAGGTTGTCTCTGAAGCACTGGGACTGCGTGAAGGTATCCCTGGGGCGTACGCTGTCATGGTGACGATTTCTTGGAGAACATTCTCTGGCAGCTCGTAATAGTGACAGCACTTACCAACACGATTATGACCAACTCTTATTGTAACTATGGCGTTCACCATAATAATAGTTAGTCTGTTCCAGAGAGACGTTTTTATCAAATTTAGTTGGCTAAAGGCCCTTTCCACTTATGCATTGGACCATGGAGAAACCAAAAGCATAATAGTCAGATCTGAGAGTTCTCGGAAAGGATTTAAGCTGCCGGCACCTCTGTGTGGCCTAATTTCATTCCAGAACGCCGCATTGTTGTTGATTTGTTGCCATTGGACAGTAGTGACCTTGGACCACTGAAAATCAACTATTGTTACTGTACTGTCTGACAAGCCCATTTCCTTAGCCAGCGATTATTGGTTTTCTGATCACTATCAAGCATTCCCTTGGAGCAATTAAGGACAGTTTTTGCAACACGTTTACATTTTGGGGCAAGTGGCGTTGCAGCTCAGCACCAAGGGATACAAGAAAATATTCACATCTTTTCCTTATGGCATTCTCAAACTCAGATGAAATTTTGTTGGATGGATTCATATTCTGCAGTAAAACTTCGACTTCGTGACCTAAGTATATTCTTGGCGACTTATATTTGCGAACATTCGCTGTTAAAAGATCGCCTATATACCCTGGTACAACAATTGGTACTGATTAGTAAAACAACATCGTTTAGGAGCCGTGATTGGTTTGCAGAATTTGACTGGAATTCCTTATTTACCAACTGACATTCTTCCAAGTAAAGTTTCAGAAAAGTAAGATAAATTTTGTCATCACTGTACATTCTATGAAGGACTTGGGCAGTATAGCACTTCTCATGAAGCGCTGCTATCTCAAAGAGGGTTTTTAGTTCGAGCCACTGGGACAAAGCACGAGGAACAGCCTCTAAAATAGACATCCAACGTGTATTGCACTTCTGAACTATTTTCAGTGCATTAACTCCGTCATTTACTGCACTGAATAACTTTCTGGGGGCCGAACCGCACAATAACCCTGGGTTCGGCGTGGGGCGGCGGTGAGGTGGGTGGACTGCCGTGGCCTGTTGTGGGGTTGTGAACCACTGAGGGCTACAGCGGGACGCAGCCTCTCTGTTGTTTCTAGGTCCCCGGTTCAATAGACACACACATACACACGCACACCACTACACTTGCTTCTATACAAACGCACCTTTTTGAAAGGCTGCAGATGTGATCTACAGATCTTACAGCGCAATGGTTAGCCGCAAATAAACATAATGTAGCTTCTGCAACACAAACTTCATTGGACAGCCAAACTACATGTCCATCTACACTACTGGCCATTAAAATTGCTACACCACGAAGATGACGCGCTACAGACGCAAAATTTAACCGACAGGAAGAAGATGCTCTGATATGCAAATGAGTAGCTTTTCAGAGCATTCACACAAGGTTGGCGCCGGTGGCGACACCTACAAGTGCTGACACGAGGAAAGTTTCCAACCGATTTCTCATACACAAACAGCAGTTGACCGGCGTCGCCTGGTGAAACGTTGTTGTGATGGCTCGCGTAATAGGAGGAGAAATGCGTACCGTAACGTTTCCGACTTTGATAAAGGTTGGATTGTAGCCTATCGTCATTGCGGTTTATCGTATCGCGATATTGCTGCTCGCGTTGCTCGAGATCCAATGACTGTTAGCAGAATACAGAATCGGTGGGTTCAGGAGGGTAATACGGAACGCCGTGCTGGATCCCAACGGCCTCGTATCACTAGCAGTCGAGATGACAGGCATCTTATCTGCATGGCTGTAACGGATCGTGCAGCCACGTCTCGGTCCCTGAGTCAGCAGATGGGGATGTTTTCAAAGACAACAACCTACTGCACGAACAGTTCGACGACGTTTGCGGCAGCATGGACTATCAGCTCGGAGACCGTGGCTGCGGTTACCCTTGACGCTGCATCACAGACAGGAGCGCTTGCGATGGTCTACTCAACGACGAACCTGGGTGCACGAATGGCAAAACGTCATTTTCTCGGATGAATCCAGGTTCTGTTTACGGCATCATGATGGTCGCATCCGTGTTTGGCGATATCGCAGTGAACGCACATTGGAAGCTTATATTCGCCATCGCCATACTGGCGTATCACCCGGCGTGATGGTATGGGGTGCTATTAGTTACACGTCTCGGTCACTTCTTGTTCGCATTGACGGCACTGTGAACAGTGGATGTTACATTTCAGATGTGTTACGACCCGTGGCTCTACCCTTCATTCGATGCCTGAGAAACCCTACATTTCAGCAGAATAATGCACGACTGCATGTTGCAGGTCCTGTACGGACCTTTCTGGATACAGAAAATGTTCGACTGCTGCCCTGGCCAGCACATTCTCCAGATCTCTCACCAACTGAAAACGTCTTGTCAATGGAGGCCGAGCAACTGGCTCGTCACAATACGCCAGTCGCTACTCTTGATGAACTGTGGTATCGTGTTGAAGCTGCGTGGGCAGCTGTACCTGTTCACGCCATCGAAGCTCTGTTTGACTCAATGCCCAGGCGTATCGAGGCCGTTATTACGGCCAGAGTTGGCTGTTCTGGGTACCGATTTCTCAAAATCTATGCACCCAAATTGCGTGAAAATGTAATCACAAGTCAGTTGTAGTATAATATATTTGTCCAATGAATACCCGTTTATCATCTGCATTTCTTCTTGGTGTAGCAATTTTAATGGCCAGTAGTGAATTTCTCGTGGTGTTTCCATATTTTTGTCCAACCCCTGTACGTACAAGTAAAAGTTGACTCAGTAAAATAGTTCTTGAATTATGAAACACAGCATTCGTAAATTGAAAGTCTAATTATTGGAATTTTCTGCTACCATATTTAAACCCTGTGAGTATTTTTTTTTAAATTCTGTTTGTATTGTGAAATTTTTTACTGCTATGCGTACTCAGTCTCTATTTCTGACAGTTAATTTTTCCCTTATCCATCGTGCTATTAAAAGATGTAGTGGACCAAAGTGTACCAATAACTGTTGTTGGCGATTCATTTTCATTAACATTGTTGTACCGGTATTTAATTAAGAGAAATTCAATAATGTGATGCAATAATCTTTATTATTGTTGTGAATATTCATTTTTAACAGGCAATAACACCAAGTGTGGTTGTTTACAATCACAAAGCCTAATGAGTCACTGAAGATACTGTATTAAATAAAAATGCATATAAAAAGTAAAATACAGCACTGATTACTACTTTGTGCAACAAAACTGTTACGTTTACGAGATTCTCTCTTTTATTCCGGTACACAGCCTGAGAAATAAAAAACAGGCCTACGTATACTTGAGTTCTTCACGGTGATGTAATAACGTGACGAAAGCAAAATTCGTATCAAATGGTTCCCTATGTGGAGATATGGTTCACTTCCTGACTTGTGCAGAGATTCTAGAACTACGTTTATTGCAGGGCTATGATAAAGAGAGACATTTTCCTACAGCGGCGATAGGATATAGCGAAGTTGGCCAGCGTGCAGATTATGAGATGATCAACTGTTGTGAATTTACTGTGAAGGGTCGACCTGGTCCCAATAGATGTTCTTGTCGAGCGACGGTAGCAATTTGATGAGTGTCGCTGAACTGAAACGTACTTTCTGCCGTCCTGTTTGTAAGTTTCCCACTTTCTTCTTCAGATTCTGACCGGAAAGGTTTTGCACCACAGGGATCACTTCAGTCTGCGACCTGAAAGAGAAAAGAACAACTGAAGAGCAACATTGCGCCATTAACGCCTCAGAAGTATGCAGGGCCGGTTCGAGAATGATTTTCCACGCAAGCGACACGTCATTTGGCGCCTACTCCCTCCTCCCCCTCCCCTGCCCCACTACACAGACATTAATTACCTTTCCACAACACAGAGATTCCTCCATAACAGGACCAAATTTTTGAATCATATTGTATGAGGTCAATTCAAGTTCTAAGGCCTCCGATTTTTTTTCTCTGGACTGGAAAGAGATAGAAACATGCGCATTGTTTTAAAATGAGGCCGCGTTCATTGTCAATACATCCCAGAGATGGCAGCACCGTACGGCAGATGGAATTTTACCGCCAGCGGCGAGAATGAGAACTGTTTTAAATACTTAAAATGGCGACCTTTTCCTTACTTGAACAGCGTGCAATCATTCGTTTTCTGAATTTGCGTGGTGTGAAAACAATTGAAATTAATCGACAGTTGAAGGAGACATATGGTGATGGAGTTATGGATGTGTCGAAAGTGCGTTCATGGGTGCGACAGTTTAATGAAGGCAGAACATCGTGTGACAACAAACCGAAACAACCTCGGGCACGCACAAGCCGGCCTGACGACATGATCGACAAAGTGGAGAGAATTGTTTTGCGGGAACGCCGAATGAGTTGGCATTTCTGTGGATTCTGTGCACACAGTCCTGCATGACGACCTGAAAATGTGAAAAGTGTCATCCAGGTGGGTGCCACAAATGCTGACGGACGACCACATGGCTGCCCGTGTGGCATGTTGCCAAGCAATGTTGATGCGCAACGACAGCATGAATGGGACTTTCTTTTCGTTGGTTGTGACAATGGATGAGACGTGGATGCCATTTTTCAATCCAGAAACAAAGCACCAGTCAGCTCAATGGAAGCACACATATTCACTGCCACCAAAAAAATTTCGGGTAACCGCCAGTGCTGAAAAAATGATGGTGTCCATGTTCTGGGACAGCGAGGGCGTAATCCTTACCCATAGCGTTCCAAAGGGCACTACGGTAACAGGTGCATCCTACGAAAATGTTTTGAAGAACAAATTCCTTCCTGCACAGCAACAAAAACATCCGGGAAGGGCTGCGCGTGTGCTGTTTCACCAAGACAACGCACCCGCACATCGAGCTAACGTTACGCAACAGTTTCTTCGTGATAACAACTTTGAAGTGATTCCTCATGCTCCCTACTCACCTGACCTGGCCCCTAGTGACTTTTGGCTTTTTCCAACAATGAAAGACACTCTCCGTGGCCGCACATTCACCAGCCGTGCTGCTATTGCCTCAGCGATTTTCCAGTGGTCAAAACAGACTCCTAAAGAAGCCTTCGCCGCTGCCATGGAATAATGGCATCAGCGTTGTGAAAAATGAGTACGTCTGCAGGGCGATTACGTCGAAAAGTAACGCCAGTTTCATCGATTTCGTGTGAGTAGTTAATTAGAAAAAAAATCGGAGGCCTTAGAACTTGAATGCACCCCTTAGTACTGCATATGGAAAGAACAAACAATTCATTTGCGCTTCAGATAATGCATAAGATCGTTAAAACATTAATGAAAGCTGGAAGAACTAGACCTTGTAAGCTCCTCCTCTCTCTGCACATTATTTTGGTACTCGTCCGGATGTCCGGGCTGCTAGGGAGCCAGCTCGCAAACTTTGTTGTTCGGATCCTGTACTGCCAGGTTAACACATAAGTCATCAGATACGAATGAAAGCCTACATTATTTTATTGATTCCAAAAATCTTAAATCGAAACAGTATTTTAATTTCCTTAATGACCATGCGCCACTAGCAGACCGCCCTACACGTAATACGGGGTGTCCCACTCAAACCACTCTGATTTCAAAGACCCAGGAAAGAAAACCACAGTAGATACGACAATGAAGAATGCACGACATTGTAGAGCATCTCAAAGAATTTATTTATTTATCATCAATACACCTCTACATGTGAACCGTTTGTAGCACGAAGAATATCGAGCCTATGTTCAATTTCTTGCAAAGTTTTTGTAACATTTTCCCTGTGATTGTTGCAATCGTATTAGTGACATGATGTTGCAACGTAGGAATATCGTCCACTTTGGTCGCATACACGCGGCTCTTCACGAATCCCCGCATGAAGAAATCAAGCGGCGTAATGTCGGGTGAACGTGGTGCCCAGGCAATGAATGGGTGCTCCACGTCCGATCCAACGATTGGGAAATTTCCTATCCAGGAACTTGCGAACAGCGGTTGACCAATGCGGTGGAGCTCAATCTTGTTCAAAAATGACGTTGGGTTGCAAGTCTTGTAAGTGAGAGTACACCAACTGCTCCAACATGTGCAGATACACTGACCCATCCACTGTTTGTTCCACAAACAAGAACGGTCCAACAATCCTGTCGTGCATTAGCCCGCACCAGACGTTTACTTTAGGGCTATCACGAACATGTTCAATGACAAATGAGCGGATTTTGCGAACCCCAAATCCGAACATTATGCCTATTAACCCTTCCTGATAAATGAAAGGTTGCCTCATCTGAGAATAAACATCTTTCCAGGAAGCTGGAAACCGTATCAATACGCTGCAGCATATCCACAGCAAATTGTTGTCGGCATGGTTTGTCGTTCGGCGTCAGATGTTTCAGAATTTGCACTTTGTAAGCACACATACGAAGACGCTGGTGAACTGCTTGATGCAGTGTTGATCGATGTACATCAAGTTGTCGGTATGCTTGGCGAATTGACTTATGTGGGCATCTGAGAAACGTTTGTCTGATGTCCTCCACTGTCTCTTCTGAAACTCCGCAACGTGCATCGCCAGAATGTTTCAGAGCACTTCCTGTTGCCAGAAACTTGTTTTCACATCAGGTGGAACAAATTCATACACACGACGATAATTTCTTTGCACAGTAACCGGCGATTTTGTTTCTGCAAACCACACTACTGCTTGCGCGTGCTGCTGTGGAGTCGCCATTTTCACTTCATGCGACCATGCTGCACACTGGCCACGATACTTGGCACTTCTGATGCTGGAATATAAATTCTTTGAGATGCTCTGCAATGTGGCGCATTTTTCATTGTCGTGTCTACTGTGGTTTTTCTTTCCTGTGTCCTTGAAACCAGGGAGGTTTGAGTGGGACACCCTGTACAAATCATGCTACTCAATATACATGCCAGGCCAGTGCTGTCTACTAGACAAGCGTCCACTCTCACGCACCCTGGTTTGCAGTTCTTTTTGTCTCTGTTAGGTATTGCGAAAATTTTATGTCGTCTTTTTGTTCTGCTGGCTGACTACTACAAATTAAAAAGGAACTTTATAACAATTTTGAAGTCCCATTTTGTCTCCGTTCTCTCCTTGGCTGACGATCAAAACAAGGTATACCGACTCCTCAAAATAGCTTTTCACCTTGTGAGGAAGAATTTGGCATTAATAAAATGCTAGCGTGATGCCTCTAAGTTTCTGTCTGGTAGTTCTGGTAATTGAGACAGTATACGCTCATGTTTTACGGCACAAGTTCGAACTTGAATCTCTGCGTGATATTTCAACACTAAATTCATGTGTGCTGCGAGTCGGCAGCCGCTATATGCCGAGGAGCCAAATGTTATGTCCTCGTTGCTAATGATAAATGGGTGGAAGGTGGCCAAGGGGATCTGTCGGCGTAGGAATCTGCACAGGCAATCATAAGATTAGCTGACACAAATGGACTTTAAATAAATGTATTGTACTCAGATTGTGGGTGAAGAACTGCTACACTGTTGACAACTTGTGGCAGCCGTGGCTAACTATAGGCAGACACCCGAGACGGGCATACGTCTACAGGGTGTTACAAAAAGGTACGGCCAAACTTTCAGGAAACATTCCTCACACACAAAGAAACAAAATATGTTATGTGGACATGTGTCCGGAAACGCTTACTTTGCATGTCAGAGCTCATTTTATTACTTCTCTTCAAATCACATTAATCATGGAATGGAAACACACAGCAACAGAACGTACCAGCGTGACTTCAAACACTTTGTTACAGGAAATGTTCAAAACGTCCTCCGTTACATGCATCCACCCTCCGTCGCATGGAATCCCTGACGCGCTGATGCAGCCCTGGAGAATGGCGTATTGTATCACAGCCGTCCACAATACGAGCACGAAGAGTCTCTACATTTGGTACCGGGGTTGCGTAGACAAGAGCTTTCAAATGCCCCCATAAATGAAAGTCAAGAGGGTTGAGGTCAGGAGAGCGTGGAGGCCACGGAATTGGTCCTCCTCTACCAATCCTTCGGTCACCGAATCTGTTGTTGAGAAGCGTACGAACACTTCGACTGAAATGTGCAGGAGCTCCATCGTGCATGAACCACATGTTGTGTCGTACTTGTGAAGGCACATGCTCTAGCAGCACAGGTAGAGTATCCCGTATGAAATCATGATAACGTGCTCCATTGAGCGCAGGTGGAAGAAACTAAAATGAGCTCTAACATGGAAATTAAGCGTTTCCGGACACACGTCCACGTAACATCTTTTCTTTATTTGTGCGTGAGGAATGTTTCCTGAAAGTTTGGCCGTACCTTTTTGTAACACCCTGTATATATACCGAATGTTTGCCGGGAGAGCTAACTGTCAACAACTCTGTGTAATGTTCAGCACCAACTAGCGACATGGGAATAATCTTTTAACACCGTCCTGATGGTCTTCATTGGCTGGCGGCCTGGAAGTACTTCATTGGTGGCGGTGTTCAAAGCGCAACTAACGGCGCCGGCAGGAAACTTCGAGGCATCGGCTACGGCAGTATCGATAAAATACGAGTCTACATTTGGCATACAGTAAAATGAATTTGCTTTACGCCTTGAGGCACCAGACAGAGCAATCAAATATAATATCACTTGTTTTGATTTCAAATGCATTACACATTATACCTACCGCGTCAAATATACTTACCATTCCTCCAGTAAGCTTAAGCCTGGCACCTTCCTTCTCCAAGGCTAGATATATGTGATCCGCTCGTGGAAGAAACTCAACTCCTAGCAACCACAAGATTGTAGCTGATCCCAATGACTGATGGTCAATCGTGTGGTGATGTGGCATCGGGTCTTTTCTTCTACTTACTCGCATAACAGAACATTTTTTGTTGTTCACACTCAGATGCCAATCTTTGCACCAAGCACTGATCATCAGCAAGTCTCTCAATATTTAGTGTAAAGATGTCACTTGCTTGTAAATTACTACAGGGTTATTACAAATGATTGAAGCGATTTCACAGCTCTACAATAACTTTATTATTTGAGATATTTTCACAATGCTTTGCACACACATACAAAAACTCAAAAAGTTTTTTTAGGCATTCACAAATGTTCGATATGTGCCCCTTTAGTGATTCGGCAGACATCAAACCGATAATCAAGTCCCTCTCACACTCAGCGCAACATGTCCCCATCAATGAGTTCGAAAGCATTGTTGACGCGAGCTCGCAGTTCTGGCACGTTTCTTGGTAGAGGAGGTTTAAACACTGAATCTTTCACATCACTATGCATGAAACTTGCCCGCACGCGTTCAACCGTTTCTTCGCTCACTGCAGGCCGACCCGTTGATTTCCCCTTACAGAGGCATACCATCGCTGAATGGAGTTAGCAGTTGGTGAATCTTTATTGAACTTCGTCCTGAAGTGTCGTTGCAATGTTATGACTGACTGATGTGAGTGCATTTCAAGCACGACATACGCTTTCTCGGCTCCTGTCGCCATTTTGTCTCACTGCGCTCTCGAGCGCTCTGGCGGCAGAAACCTGAAGTGCGGCTTCAGTCGAACAAAACTTTATGAGTTTTTCTACCTATCTGTAGTGTGTCGTGACCATATGTCAATGAATGGAGCTACAGTGAATTTATGAAATCGCTTCAATCATTTGTAATAGCCCTGTATATCTTCTGAGAATAGCCTCCACGGTCTACAGATGTTATGTGCCGGATTATTTGCACTGTAGCGAACCACCGCGGTTTTGGACGGACAGGCTTCAGATACGGCCAACCGATTCGGCTTACATTTAGGAGGTCGGCTGTGTATAGCCTAAAATGAAACGCTCTGAGATATTTTGCTTCAACATGCCTCCATTTTTAAGAAAACCACCTCAAAAATTTCTGACATGCAATCGATTCAGTACTGACGGGATACATGTATAAATAATGGAAAGTTTCACATTTTCGTCGTCGTATATGGTGTCCGCAAACGTCCATTTTCGTAGATATGGAGGAAAGAAACTGTTACGACTGTCCCTTACGTACCCAGAATGTAGACGCTAATGAACGGAAGCGCCGCTGGCGTGCTGACCAACGAAATTGAGAACCTGTGTTCTGTTCCCACCAGAATTTTGCTTTTTTTTATTTGTACTTTCTTTGCAAAAAAGAAGGAGAAATTGGTAAGAACACCAGCATTGATAAGGTAAGTATACCAGTAAAGAATAATAACAAGGTAGTGAAGCGTAACATGAAGAATGTCATTTCTTTCTATGTACTGATTATTTCAAAGTAATTTCCTTGAGTGAACGTGCGCTTTTTTACTAAATAAATATTATAAGTTGCCTATGAAAAATGTAAAAAATCGTGTATGAACCGTAAATTACAGATATGCGCTGTAACTGTTCGTTGCAAATTTTTGGCGTGGTTTTCACATCTTCGGAAATACCAGTTTTGACTATGTTACGATGATTTGAAAATGGGTCTGGGCCTGAAACTAGTCGTCGAGTTAATAGAAAAAGGTAAATTTTGCAACTTTGGACAGGTATTTCGTTGTATTAACTAAAACTGAGGCATTTTTGACGATATCCTTGTCTCTGATGAACATTCACCGCCGAGGGCAACATATTCGGTTCTCAGCCACTCACATTTTTGTGAACCTATTCTATAGGCTCGTACCTTCGTTAACAGTCTGCAGAGGGGCACCATGTCAAATGATTTTCGGGAACCTAGAAATATGGAATCTGCCGGTTGTCCTTTATACATAGTTCGAAGTATATCATGTGAGAAGGGTAAGCTGAGTTTCGCAAGAGAGATGCTTTCTAAAACCGTGCTGATTCGATCTCTAGGAAATCTATTACATTAGAACTGAGAAAATGTTCAAGGATTCAGCAGCAAACCGATGTTAGGGATATTCGGCTGTAATTGTGAGAGTGCGTTCTATCAACTTCCTTACATACAGGACTTGCCTGCGCTTGTTTCCTGTCGCGTGTGACTTTGCACTGGGCGATAGATCCACGTTAAATGAAGGTAAGTACTCGTAAATGGTCAACGCCGTAGAGTACATCAGTTCCTAAGCTTACACACACTGAGAGGCACCCACATGCATTGCTCATACTGTGGCATCAAGGAGTTAGGCCTGCAAGATGAGTGGTCTGCCAAGCGAGTGGATTCATTCTTATTTATCGAATAACATGAACTCTAGTACTCACAATTAAGTTACAAATTGGCCTGTAGGAATATTACGCAACGGAAACGCACATCTGACTATTAGTAATTTACACAACACTGACTGTTCACTACGCACTGGCAATACCACATTTTCTTTTTTATTTAACGGCTTTTATCAACACGTGGCCATCGCACTGAATATGAATGGCGCAAACATTATAAATTCTGGATATCATGACAACATACAATTCGAAGGAAAAGGCCACCAATCTTTTTCTTTTCACTATCTTATTTATTCCGATAAATTCTATAACCTAAACACACAAATTCTATAACCTACAACAATAACACATGAGAAATTCCGCCCAGTGGGCATGGCTTTACATTGGTGATTCTCTATCTTATGGTCTCGTAATTATTTAAGGCTACAGTGCACTTTCTGGATAGGATGGTGGATCTTTTGCTATATCTCACACTTCGACTCTCACAACCATCATCACGAAACTTTCCTCCAGACCGAGCGGTACAAAAGGAACATGCATAACCCACTACCTCTGAAACTACCTTGCTACTCTCCCATGCAAACCACACATACTTAAATTACATGACATACATCACACTGGCAACATACAATACAAAACAAGGAATAGTCACAACATTATAATCACATCACTTTCAGCTTTCCCACTTCAATTAGTATTCATCCCAGTTTCACATGACACTGCCCCACTTCGTAACTTTTCTTTCCTACTACGAACTCTGGACAATATATGCACGTCTTCCTGTGCAATGGAAGCCAAGTGGCGTTGCTGGCTCACCTTGCTTCTCTCTCAGAGTATTAGAGTTTGAATCAAGCGTCACACGGAAACACAACACGCAAAGTAATATTAAGAACATCTTCATCACACACGCGAGTCCTCAACTGATACCATGGACGAGTACTTCTCTTTATCCTTTGTCTCATACACAGATTGAGACTCACACAGTACTCACCACGTGGAAGTTCTCGTCTCTAATTTCAAGTCCTGCACACGCCATTTCTTAAATATTTCCAACTTATAATACACATGCTAGTAATTCAGCTTAACTTAAGCACTCGGAAGTATTTCAACTTATTGCTACACGTGGTTTCATTGTGACCGTTGGTCACTTCCGAAGATTACTACGATCCCATTAACATTACCTGCCTGACATTTAATTCTCCCCACAAAAGTTCCTGAAGTAGAGAAATTATTATTCTAAACTACTCTTAAGTATTTCACATGCATACCATGTCTCCACTCTTTTGTCCTTACGGAGCACGCCTAAGACAGGTCTTACCAACACTAGATCCAGCGGCAGAGTGCCGAAACATGGCCGTTCTTCAGGTCATCTCGCACTTCTGTCGAGGTGGGGGAAGACCATGCTACCATATTGGTGGTGGTGGTGGTTAGTGTTTAACGTCCCGTCGACAACGAGGTCATTAGAGACGGAGCGCAAGCTCGGGTTAGGGAAGGATTGGGAAGGAAATCGGCCGTGCCCTTTCAAAGGAACCATCCCGGCATTTGCCTGAAACGATTTAGGGAAATCACGGAAAACCTAAATCAGGATGGCCGGAGACGGGATTGAACCGTCGTCCTCCCGAATGCGAGTCCAGTGTGCTAACCACTGCGCCATCTCGCTCGGTACCATATTGGTCAGCCACATTTCAGGTGCTCAAAGCTCTGGTAAGTTTCATATCTTTGGTTCCACCAAAGGTGGCCAAAGGATCGTCTCAAAGATGATCATATATTCACATTCACTATCTGCGGTTAGCAGACAACCATACATTCATTCATTTCACAGATCTCACCAAATTGGATGTAGGGATTTATTTTGTGGGAGTGCACATGTGATCAATTAAATAAATAAATTGTCATTCTTTCCCACACTGGTATCCAGCTTCGCTGTATTAATTGAAATTGAGTTATTATTAGAAAAAATATGTTGTTCTGACAAGAATAATGAAGTATGTTGTACCTATTTTCAATGTCGGGCGGTACTGTACCCTTTCAACACTACTTAACGTAAATGATCCTAAGGACAAACACACACACCCATGCCCGAGGGAGGACTGGAAACTCCGCTGGGACCAGCCGCTCAGTTCATGACTGCAGCCCCCTAGACCGCTCGGCAAATCCCGCGCGGCAGATGTTTCCCTACGCCAGGGATGCCTGTTGCTATGTCCTCCATATGGGAGTCTGCACGATGGTCAAACGACAGTATATTTGTATGATTCTCCTGCGTGAACGATTTATTAAACGCGAAACTTAAAACTTCGGCTTTCCTTTTGCTATCTCCAACTGCCACATCAGGCTAGTCAACGACCTGAATTTACTGGCAGCAGCAATTCCTCTAGGGCAGGACTTTACAGACACATCATTTGTTTCAGAAATATTGACTTTATGTATCAGATATACAGCGTGATCAAAAAGTCAGTATAAATTGGAAAACTTAATAAACCACGGAATAATGTAGATAGAGAGGTAAAAATTGACACACGTGCTTGGAATGACATGGGGTTTTATTAGAACAAAAAAAATGGTTCACAAAACGTCGGACAGATGGCGCTGGGCAGCAAAACTGCTACCGTGACGGGTGAGAGGTACGCCGATATGTTATAGATTCCCATCATCCCCACCCTGGCTGACAAACACCTGCTGGAACGTACGATGTTTATGCAGGATGGCGCTCCACCCCATATTGCTAGACGCGTGAAAGATCTCTTGCGCGCGTCGTTTGGTAGTGATAGTGTGCTCAGCCGCCACTTTCGTCATGCTTGGCCTCCCGGGTCCCCAGACCTCAGTGCGTGCGATTATTGGCTTTGGGGTTACCTGAAGTCGCAAGTGAATCGTGATCGACCGACATCTCTAGGGGTGCTGAAAGACAACATCCGACGCCAATGCCTCCCCATAACTTCGGACATGCTTTACAGTGCTGTTCATAACATTATTCCTCGAGTACAGCTATTGTTGGTGGACATATTGACCATTTCCTGTAAAGAACATCACCTTTGCTTTGTCTTACTTTGTTATGCTAATTATTAATATTCTGATCAGATGAAGCGCCATCTGTCGAACATTTTTTGAACGTTTATATTTTTTTGGTTCTAATAAAACCGCATGTCATTCCAAGCATGTGTGTCAATTTGTACCTCTCTATCTAGATTATTCCGTGATTTACTCAGTTTTCAAATTTATACTGACTTTTTGATCACCCGGTAGTTACAACAATGTATTCTCAATACAACTAAGTTCTGCAAGGGTCCACCCTCCCCTTTTCAGCAGGGAATGAAAGATGAGTGGAACCAAAGACTTGGAAGAACGAATGGACAGGGGCGGTCCGTCATCAGATCGACAGTCCGGTGCGGCAGTTGAAGGTTGGAAAAGGAAAGCCGGAGTTTTGAATAGTCATGGCGGCCACGGTCGGCGCTCTGTGCATCCCTGCAAATCGACTGCCTTTGCAAGGCGTGATAATCGCCTACGTCGGTCAGGATGTTTACGCCGTGTTACATGGCTGCGAGGGGGGACAGCATTCCTTGCAAAAAATGGTTCAAATGGCTCTGAGCACTATGGTACTTAACTTCTAAGGTCACCAGTCCCCTAGAACTTAGAACTACTTAAACCTAACTAACCTAAGGACATCACACACATCCATGCCCGAGGCAGGATTCGAACCTGCGACCGTAGCGGCCGCGCGGTTCCAGACTGTAGCGCCTTTAACCGCTTGGCCACCACGGCCGGCCATTCCTTGCAGACAGGATGGAGAGCTTGCGTAGATTCACGTACAAACAGGACAATTTCATTCAGATGATAACTCCTTTTTGACACTGTGTCACGTCTCCACGTCGCCCTTCTTACCGCATTGACTACATACAATCTATTGTGACGTACATACCCTTTCACCGCGATAACTTGCGTCGGTGGTCGAGGCTCGGTCACGTGACTGTCTGGTACCAGTTCTACATCCACCAACAACAGACCTCCAATGCGACCGGGCAGCTCTTACGTTCAAGGAGGAGACTAATATTTTCTCCTGTGAGCATTTTATTTTGGGTGATTTTTCTGAACGGTGACAAACTGCTGGAGACTGTCCCTGACAGGATAGGCAGCAAAGAAAGTCTTATGAGCTTACGGCTGGAATATATGGTGCCCATACCGTAGGGTATTTATTAATTCATCATGCCTGTACAGTATTATGCTGCTGAGGTATGTTTATGATTAATAGGCTGATGCTATATGAGTTATTTGATTATGCTACTTATCTGTTATGATGCAATATTGAAGAAGTGTCGACGAATAAGGTAAGGAATAATTAGTAGTGGTTAGGGACTCCTGACTTGTGAAAAAGGATGTTGGAAACCAAGAATCATACTTTAAGAGTTATGAAATGTGTGTAAATGCGTGAATGTATCACAATGCCGGCGAAAATTTTTTGGACAATGTTATATTCACAGGATTTTGTTTCTACACATTTGCAACGCAAATTCTTGACCTGAGAAATATTTTTATATGAGACTGTCACTGTAGCGGAAACTGCTGTCGTAAATATTTCCGTAAGAAAGTTAAGTGACCACCTGCACATAATGCGTCGTGGGCACCCAGGTGTGTCAGACGCCTGGAGAACAAGCCACTAGTGTGAGTGCCTCATCAGAAGCACAGGTAGAAAAAAAGAAAGGGGAGGCCATTGTCCGCGCTACTGACATTTCCTTGTTGAAAGCATACTGTGGAGCTCGTAATTTATGAGATTTACTGAAACGCCTAATGAAATGACGAGAAATATTTTTACATCTGCACACCTGATTACGACAAGCGTCTTTCTACGAGAGTTGAGAGAATTTCTACTAACTTATGAAATGTCACATACCTATTGAATGATATTTTTATGCTTTGGTTTGCGTAATTGCTTATTTCATTTGATATCTGGTTTCCAGCTGTGTTGCAGCATTGCTTTTATAAAATAAAATGCATTTGCTAATGTGAACACTTTCTGTCAACAGATCTATTAAATAATTATTTTATGATCCACATTCTTTGAAAAAGGAGCACTTGGAAAGGAAAGGACAATAAGAAGGAACTAGTAACAGTAACTCATAATTTTCTTTTCAAGTACATGGTAATATTTTTTTACAATAAGTTGTTATGATGCACCACTTTAATTACATAGACATTAAGATGTGAATATGCATTTCCCTTGTCTGCATTATTGTCTTTAGTGTAATGTTTTTTTCTGCTTGAGCTATGTCATGTTTAGATATAAGTTATTTCTGCTGCTGTTTGCCAGGCATAGTGCTACTAAATTTCACTTTGTATTACTCTGTTAAGCTAGTTTTACTATTGATTTATTTTTATTGTTGCTGCACATTGGCTCATATTATTTGTAATGTTGCATTGCTTGGTAATTTAGATTTACTGTAGCTTGCTTTGCGATTTTCCATTTTTTTTGTCATTGCTGTTTGCGTTAATTGTTTTATGTGATGCTGCTGATTGCGTCGTCCCATAGTTTAGCATCTGAGCTCAGTAGATTTAAGTTAGCTTAAGAGGGGCAGCTGGATGTGAACAGCGCGTAGCGTTGCGCAGTTGGAGGTGAGCCGCCAGCAGTGGTGGATGTGGGGAGAGAGATGGCGGAGTTTTGATAATTTGTAATACTGGATGTCAATTATGACTATTAAGGTAAATACAGTGTTTGTTCTCTATCAAAATCTTTCATTTGCTAACTATGCCTATCAGTAGTTAGTGCCTTCTGTAGTTTGAATCTTTTATTTAGCTGGAAGTAGTGGCGCTCGCTGTATTGCAGTAGTTCGAGTAACCAAGATTTTTGTGAGGTAAGCGATTTGTGAAATGCATAGGTTAATGTTAGTCAGGGCCATTCTTTTGTAGGGATTTCTGAAAGTCAGATTGCGTTGCGCTAAAAATATTGTATGTCAGTTTAAGCACAGTCTTGTATAAATGTTCTAAGGGGACGTTTCAACAGTACAATGCAGTGCACGACATGCTGTGGTGAGACCAGAAACAGACAAAACATGAAACGCTTCCGCAGTTGCGAATATGGACAGCCATCAACTCTATAATGGAATGATGACAATGAACATTTGTGCGGTACCGGGACTTGGAGCCGGATTTCCCGCGTATCGCGAGCCGTCGCCTTACCAAGAGGCTATCCGAGCACGCTTCATGGCCAGACCCAAACTTCCATATGTTGTCAACCACCAGTTTACACCTTGCACTCCATCCATTATGAGTATTGCCGTACTGGGGAGCCATATTAATTGAAAGTCGCTTGCCCGGTATCGGCGGATAAATACGATTTTGCAGTGCCTGTGTTGTTAAGTGGCCGCGCGGTTTGAGGCACTATGTGACGGATTGCGCGGCCCCTCCAGCGAGGTTCGAGTTCTCCCTCGGGCGTGGGTGTGTGTGCTGTTCTTCGTATAAGTTAGTTTAATTTAGTTTAAGTAGTGCGTACGTCTAGGGACCAATGACTTCAGCAGTTTGGTCCCTTAGGAATTCACACACATACACTGAAACGTCCCCTTAGAACAATTTGCACACGACTGTGCTTAAACTGACACACAATATTTTTTTAGCGCAACGCAATCTGACTATCAAAGATCCCTGCAAAAGAATGGCCCTGAGTAACATTAAACTATACCTTTCAGAAATCACTTACCTCACAAAAATCTTCATTACTCGAACTACTGCAATACAGCGAGCGCCACTACTGCCAGCTAAATAAAAGATTCAAACTACGGAAGGCACTAACTACTGATAGGGATAGTTAGCAAATGAAAGATATTAATAGAGAACAAACAATGTATTTACCTTAATAGTCATAATATATATAGCAGTTCATGACAAATTACAAAACTCCGCCATCTCTCTCCCCACATCCACCACTGCTGGCGGCTCACCTCCAACTGCGCAACGCTACGCGCTGTTCACATCCAGCTGCCGCTGCCTAACACTACAATGGCAGACAACAATGCAAACTAGCCACAGACTGCACACAGCACAGCCAGTGATTTTGATATAGAGCGCTACGTAACGTTGCCAATAAGAAAACATAAACAGCCTACTTACAACACATATTGTTCAGAAGTACTTTGCAATGTTCCTTCAGTTGACAACGTATGGAAGTTTGTGTCTGGCCGTGAAGGGTGCTAAGATAGCCCAATGGAAAGGCGAACGCTCATGATAAGCGGGAAACCCAGGTTCGAACGCAAGTCCGGCACAAGATTTCATTATTATAGTTTCATTACACAGCTAATGGTTATCCATATTCGCAACTGCGAATACATTTCATCACGGCCACTGTAATATCGCACACTTGTCGAGGTGTTGCAAGCAGCTACAATAGGCCTCTAGGCCTGTGCGAACACGATGCAGCAGCAACTGATGCAGATGTTCAAATGTGCTATCCTTCAACCAAATGGGGTCACTTGCCGCGTGAATACGTTGTTCCAGCGTTTGCACGTCCGGGATAGGATCCAGTTACGTGACTTCTCTCAGGCACGCCCACAGTGTGGCTCAATGCAGCTGGACCAGATCATCCAATCCATTGCCCAGAGTAGATGGCGTCGAGATGCCCCTGCACGAAAATGCGGGTGAGCTGGAGCACCTTCATGTGGCAGTCACATTACCCTTCGTACCAGCAAAGGCACGTCTTTCCAGCAGAGGAAGCAGGGTCGCTCCCAGATGTGTCTCATCTGTGAAGCATTGTGGAAGGGTGAAGAGTCTCACGAGGCGGTCACCAATAATCCCCGCCCACACTTTGTGGCTAAACTGGTGCTGATGCTTAGCTGCCACGATACTATGGGAATTCTCGCTAGTCCACAGGTGGGCGTTGTGGCGGTTGACGATAACGCCCCTCGTAAAGGTAGCCTCGTCTGTGAATAGGGTACACGACAGAAATCCCAGCAGCTTGGTGGCCTGTGCGATACACCAGCGTAAAATCGTGGCTGCAGAGGCAGGTCCATAGAAAATAATATGTAAATTAAAGATGGACAGGGGAGAAAGGAAAGGAAAATGGATGGACTATTGATGTCAGCTACATCGCAACTTCACGCGGAATCAGTGGCGACGAGTGAAAATGTGTGCCGGACCAGGATTCGAACACAGGATCACCTGCTTACTAGGGAGCTACGGCAACCACTGCGCCTACCGGACACAGCATTTATCGCAACTGTGCAGACTATCTCTACATCCCTCTGATCCGACCCACTCTCTCCCCTAGCGCCACCTATCTGCAGTCCCTGCCCACGTCCTCTATGCTCGCTACTCTGAGATTCCCACAGATCAGATGTAACTGTGCATCTGCACTGAAGAAGATGGATTCGTTACCCATCAAGGCAAATCAATTATACACTCCTGGAAATTGAAATAAGAACACCGTGAATTCATTGTACCAGGAAGGGGAAACTTTATTGACACATTCCTGGGGTCAGATACATCACATGATCACACTGACAGAACCACAGGCACATAGACACAGGCAACAGAGCATGCACATTGTCGGCACTAGTACAGTGTATATCCACCTTTCGCAGCAATGCAGGCTGCTATTCTCCCATGGAGACGATCGTAGAGATGCTGGATGTAGTCCTGTGGAACGGCTTGCCATGCCATTTCCACCTGGCGCCTCAGTTGGACCAGCGTTCGTGCTGGACGTGCAGACCGCGTGAGACGACGCTTCATCCAGTCCCAAACATGCTCAATGGGGGACAGATCCGGAGATCTTGCTGGCCAGGGTAGTTGACTTACACCTTCTAGAGCACGTTGGGTGGCACGAGATACATGCGGACGTGCATTGTCCTGTTGGAACAGCAAGTTCCCTTGCCGGTCTAGGAATGGTAGAACGATGGGTTCGATGACGGTTTGGATGTACCGTGCACTATTCAGTGTCCCCTCGACGATCACCAGTGGTGTACGGCCAGTGTAGGAAATCGCTCCCCACACCATGATGCCGGGTGTTGGCCCTGTGTACTTCGGTCGTATGCAGTCCTGATTGTGGCGCTCACCTGCACGGCGCCAAACACGCATACGACCATCATTGGCACCAAGGCAGAAGCGACTCTCATCGCTGAAGACGACACGTCTCCATTCGTCCCTCCATTCACGCCTGTCGCGACACCATTGGAGGCGGGCTGCACGATGTTGGGACGTGAGCGGAAGACGGCCTAACGGTGTGCGGGACCGTAGCCCAGCTTCATGGAGACGGTTGCGAATGGTCCTCGCCGATACCCCAGGAGCAACAGTGTCCCTAATTTGCTGGGAAGTGGCGTTGCGGTCCCCTACGGCACTGCGTAGGATCCTACGGTCTTGGCGTGCATCCGTGCGTCGCTGCGGTCCGGTCCCAGGTCGACGGGCACGTGCACCTTCCGCCGACCACTGGCGACAACATCGATGTACTGTGGAGACCTCACGCCCCACGTGTTGAGCAAATCGGCGGTACGTCCACCCGGTCTCCCGCATGCCCACTATACGCCCTCGCTCAAAGTCCGTCAACTGCACATACGGTTCACGTCCACGCTGTCGCGGCATGCTGCCAGTGTTAAAGACTGTGATGGAGCTCCGTATGCCACGGCAAACTGGCTGACACTGACGGCGGCGGTGCACAAATGCTGCGCAGCTAGCGCCATTCGACGGCCAACACCGCGGTTCCTGGTGTGTCCGCTGTGCCGTGCGTGTGATCATTGCTTGTACAGCCCTCTCGCAGTGTCCGGAGCAAGTATGGTGGGTCTGACACACCGGTGTCAATGTGTTCTTTTTTCCATTTCCAGGAGTGTATGAAGCCGTGGTGTCTGTTCTTACGGACATGTCCAAAAGGACAGTGACCACGGATTCATATAACTGATTCACCTAGCTGGGCAGCGAATCCATCTCATTCAGTGCAGATGCACAGTTACGTCTGATCTGTGGGAATCTCAAGATTAGCGAGCACGGAGGACGTGGGCAGGGACTAGAGTCCTGCATGACCGAGTAAGCGAGCACAAAATACGAGATGGGGCGAGCACACCCTAACTGGATAGGCTGCCCGCACTAGTTCTAGTGACCGAGCATAGAAGCCGTGACCGAATACGTAGCACGCAACTTCAAACACATTACACGTGTCATTATCCGTGTGAGACTGCAGCCAGTACGGGCTTCTCATTTGTGGTGTGTGTGTCTCTCTCTCTCTCTGCAATCATGCAGTGCGAGGAAGCCAGTGCAGTAAGACGTAAGATTGAAATCAATGTTTACACGGTGAAGAGACGGGAAGGTCTAAAAAGCCAAGTACGGAGCATACTTTTGGTGGTTGTAGACGAAAACAGTGCGTCTACTGGATACGTATCGTGCATAAACTGCTCCACATTATTGTGTTTCCAATCGGGAACCACTCTTTTAAAGAAACACAGTTGCAAGAAACCTCACAAAGATACAACTCCTTCAGGAATACCGGCAGTAATAAAAAATAGTATTACAGCAAAGTGTGTTGCAATGTGTGCTAAAGATATGAGACCTTTTAATGCTGCTTGCGGTGAAGGTTTCAGAGAACTAGGCCAAGAATTAATACATCTAGGTGCCCACTATGGAAAAGTTAATGTGGCAGATGGCATGCCACATCCCTCTACTATAAGCAGACATGTCAAAGAACAAGCTGATGCAATACGAAACAGTATAATGCCCTCTGTTATTGCGGAAGTTATTAATAAAACATGTGCTGCGATAGTTGATATGTGGACTGATTCGCATAATCAGGTGCACTATTTGACGCTTACATCTCATTACATTAACACAGATTGGTCTCTTGTGATCAATGTTTTATTTACAACAAAATTCCCGGACGTTAGGAAGACGGGAGTAAATATTATAAAAGAAAGTGCTCTATGAATTTAGCTGTGTAACGTACCCGTTCTTGGAAACGTTACTTTTGTATTAAAAGAAAGAGAGAGACAGAAATAGAGAGAGAGAGAGAGAGAGAGAGAGAGAGAGAGAGAGAGAGAGGTGTTGGATTTGTACAGTACAGAGCAGCGAGCCGGGGCGAGGCGAGGTGCGATGCCAGGGTCACCCCTGTCATGCTCGGTTATCCGCGTGTCCGGAATCCGGACATCAGACATGGTGCGAGTACGTGACCGAACCGAGTCGTATGGGGCCGGTCACGAGCGGCTCGGTCCCCCCGTCAACAGGCGAGCCGTGACCGGTCAAACATGGAGCGTTGCAGCACTCTAGCAGGGACTAAGGATATGTGATGCTAGGTGGAAGTGTGGGTCGGCTGAGAGGCATGTAGAGATAGTCTGCACAGTTGCGATAAATGCTGTCTCTGTTTGGCGCAGTGGTTAACGTATCTGCCTAGTAAGCAGGTGATCCTGTGTTCGAATCCTGGTCCGGCACACGTTTTCACTCGTCGCCACTGATTCCGCGTAAATTCCCAGTGCAGCTGACATCAGTAGTTCCATCCCTCTACTTTCCTTTCTCCCCCTCCACCTTCAATTTACATATAATGTATCACAGCTGCGGATTCCGCGTGGTGTCTTTTCTACATCTACATCTACATCCATACTCCGCAAGCCACCTGACGGTGTGTGGCGGAGGGTACCTTGAGTACCTCTATCGGTTCTCCCTTCTATTCCAGTCTCGTATTGTTCGTGGAAAGAAGGATTGTCGGTACGCCTCTGTGTGGGCTCTAATCGCTCTGATTTTATCCTCATGGTCTCTTCGCGAGATATACGTAGGAGGGAGCAATATACTGCTTGACTCTTCGGTGAAGGTATGTTCTCGAAACTTTGACAAAAGCCCGTACCGAGCTACTGAGCGTCTCTCCTGCAGAGTCTTCCACTGGAGTTTATCTATCATCTCCGTAACGCTTTCGCGATTACTAAATGATCCCGTAACGAAGCGCGCTGCTCTCCGTTGGATCTTCTCTATATCTTCTATCAACCCTATCTGGTACGGATCCCACACTGCTGAGCAGTATTCAAGCAGTGGGCGAACAAGCATACTGTAAGCTACTTCCTTTGTTTTCGGATTGCATTTCCTTAGGATTCTTCCAATGAATCTCATCTCACTCTGGCATCTGCTTTACCGACGATCAACATTATATGATCATTCCATTTTAAATCACTCCTAATGCGTACTCCCAGATAATTTATGGTATTAACTGCTTCCAGTTGCTGACCTGCTATTTTGTAGCTAAATCATAAAGGATCTATCTTTCTTTGTATTCGCAGCACATTACACTTGTCTACATTGAGATTCAATTGCCATTCCCTGCACCATGCGTCAATTCGCTGCAGATCCTCCTGCATTTCAGTACAATTTTCCAATGTTATAACCTCTCGATACACCACAGCATCATCTGCAAAAAGCCTCAGTGAACTTCCGATGTCATCCACCAGGTCATTTATGTATATTGTGAATAGCAACGGTCCTATGACACTCCCCTGCGGCACACCTGAAATCACTCTTACTACGGAGGACTTCTCTCCATTGAGAATGACATGCTGCGTCCTGTTATCTAGGAACTCCTCAATCCAATCACACAATTGGTCTGATAGTCCATATGCTCTTACTTTGTTCATTAAACGACTGTGGGGAACTGTATCGAACGCCTTGCGGAAGTCAAGAAACACGGCATCTACCTGTGAACCCGTGTCTATGGCCCTCTGAGTCTCGTGGACGAATAGCGCGAGCTGGGTTTCACATGACCGTCTTTTTCGAAACCCATGCTGATTCCTACAGAGTAGATTTCTAGTCTCCAGAAAAGTCATTATACTCGAACACAATACGTGTTCCAAAATTCTACAACTGATCGACGTTAGAGATATAGGTCTATAGTTCTGCACATCTGTTCGACGTCCCTTCTTGAAAACGGGGATAACCTGTGCCCTTTTCCAATCCTTTGGAACGCTACGCTCTTCTAGAGACCTACGGTACACCGCTGCAAGAAGGGGGCCAAGTTCCTTCGCGTACTCTCTGTAAAATTGAACTTGTATCCCATCAGGTCCAGAGGCCTTTCCTCTTTTGACCGATTTTAATTGTGTCTTTTCTTTCGGACATGTCCAAAGGTAGTAAGGCCTGAACACCTTGTGATACGGACAGCGGCAGTTGTTGTGGAGAATGTTACACATTTTCGACTGACTTACCCCATCCTGGTAGGGCCGCCTACCTGGTGCTGATTGTGGCGTCCAAGTTCTGTGTATGTACCGGTTGCTCATGCCTTCCATATTACCCATTCTCATAAACGAGCCAGTGTCTCACAAACGGAGGTACAGTGTTGCAAACAGTTCACGGGGCAGGGGCAGCTGCTGGGCTACTTTTTCCCGTACAGTTATACTGCTGCCCCCCCCCCCCCCCATTATCACTCGCCTGTCCATAGGTAAAGACATCAGCTTGTTCTTGGTTGGCATAGTGGGATATAGTCTCTCAGCACTGCATTACACGACACGTGTCGACACTAAATTGGGTCAGCAACTGCAGTGAAGCAGATAACCTAGCACACTGCTGTCATGGATAACATTACTGCCCTGTCGAGTGTGGCGATAACTAAGTAGTACACACAGAACATTTTCACTTGTCTGGTGAGTTCTTACGTGTGCTTTCAATCGTTGAAACCTACAGTGTCAAAGATCTTTTAACTACACCTTCATGTGAACGGAAGGTTCCAAATGATTGGAAAAGAGCACAGGTAGTCCCAGTCTTCAAGAAGAGTCGTCGAGCAGATGCGCAAAACTATAGACCTATATCTCTGACGTCGATCTGTTGTAGAATTTTAGAACATGTATTTTGCTCGAGTATCATGTCGTTTTTGGAAACCCAGAATCTACTATGTAGGAATCAACATGGATTCCGGAAACAGCGATCGTGTGAGACCCAACTCGCTTTATTTGTTCATGAGACCGAGAAAATATTAGATACAGGCTCCCAGGTAGATGCTATTTTCCTTCACTTCCGGAAGGCGTTCGATACAGTTCCGTACTGTCGCCTGATAAACAAAGTAAGAGCCTACGGAATATCAGACCAGCTGTGTGGCTGCATTGAAGAGTTTTTAGCAAACAGAACACAGCATGTTGTTCTCAATGGAGAGACGTGTACAGACGTTAAAGTAACCTCTGGCGTGCCACAGGGGACTGTTATGGGACCATTGCTTTTCACAATATATATAAATGACCTAGTAGATAGTGTCGGAAGTTCCATGCGACTTTTCGCAGATGATGCTGTAGTATACAGAGAAGTTGCAGCGTTAGAAAATTGTAGCGAAATGCAGGAAGATCTGCAGCGGATAGGCACTTGGTGCAGGGAGTGGCAACTGATTTGAAGTGGAATGATCATATAACATTAATTGTTGGTAAGGCGGGTACCAGGTTGAGATTCATTGGGAGAGTCCTTAGAAAATGTAGTCCATCAACAAAGGAGGTGGCTTACAAAACACTCTTTCGACCTATACTTGAGTATTGCGCATCAGTGTGGGATCCGTACCAGATCGGGTTGACGGAGGAGATAGAGAAGATCCAAAGAAGAGCGGCGCGTTTCGTCACAGGGTTATTTGGTAACCGTGATAGCGTTGCGGAGATGTTTAACAAACTCAAGTGGCAGACTCTGCAAGAGAGGCGCTCTGCATCGCGGTGTAGCTTGCTCGCCAGGTTTCGAGAGGGTGCGTTTCTGGATGAGGTATCGAATATATTGCTTCCCCCTACTTATACCTCCCGAGGAGATCACGAATGTAAAATTAGAGAGATTAGAGCGCGCACGGAGGCTTTCCGGCAGTCGTTCTTCCCGCGAACCATACGCGACTGGAACAGGAAAGGGATGTAATGACAGTGGCACGTAAAGTGCTCTCCGCCACACACCGTTGGGTCGCTTGCGGAGTATAAATGTAGATGTAGATCTAGATGTGGGTGTAACTCCCTTACAGCGCCTTCTCGGCCACAGGTCCATATTGGCTTTTTTGCTTCTTATCCTCTCAGCGGTTTTTCCTACAGTTTGTCCACATTTTGCATAACCAGCCTGTACAAGCCCACTAGTGTCTCCGAATTTCTTTGAAAATAATTCTTGTGTAAAAACTATCTGCCAAAGTGTTGGAGCTGTTCTAGGCGCTACAGTCTGGAACTGCGCCACCGCTACGGTCGCAGGTTCGAATCCTGCCTCGGGCATGGATGTGTGTGATGTCCTTAGGTTAGTCAGGTTTAAGTACACTCCTGGAAATGGAAAAAAGAACACATTGACACCGGTGTGTCAGACCCACCATACTTGCTCCGGACACTGCGAGAGGGCTGTACAAGCAATGATCACACGCACGGCACAGCGGACACACCAGGAACCGCGGTGTTGGCCGTCGAATGGCGCTAGCTGCGCAGCATTTGTGCACCGCCGCCGTCAGTGTCAGCCAGTTTGCCGTGGCATACGCAGCTCCATCGCAGTCTTTAACACTGGTAGCATGCCGCGACAGCGTGGACGTGAACCGTATGTGCAGTTGACGGACTTTGAGCAAGGGCGTATAGTGGGCATGCGGGAGGCCGGGTGGACGTACCGCCGAATTGCTCAACACGTGGGGCGTGAGGTCTCCACAGTACATCGATGTTGTCGCCAGTGGTCGGCGGAAGGTGCAAATTAGGGACACTGTTGCTCCTGGGGTATCGGCGAGGACCATTCGCAACCGTCTCCATGAAGCTGCGCTACGGTCCCGCACACCGTTAGGCCGTCTTCCGCTCACGCCCCAACATCGTGCAGCCCGCCTCTAGTGGTGTCGCGACAGGCGTGAATGGAGGGACGAATGGAGACGTGTCGTCTTCAGCGATGAGAGTCGCTTCTGCCTTGGTGCCAATGATGGTCGTATGCGTGTTTGGCGCCGTGCAGGTGAGCGCCACAATCAGGATTGCATACGACCGAGGCACACAGGGCCAACACCCGGCATCATGGTGTGGGGAGAGATCTCCTACACTGGCCGTACACCACTGGTGATCGTCGAGGGGACACTGAATAGTGCACGGTACATCCAAACCGTCATCGAACCCATCGTTCTACCATTCCTAGACCGGCAAGGGAACTTGCTGTTCCAACAGGACAATGCACGTCCGCATGTATCCCGTGCCACCCAACGTGGTCTAGAAGGTGTAAGTCAACTACCCTGGCCAGCAAGATCTCCGGATCTGTCCCCCATTGAGCATGTTTGGGACAGGATGAAGCGTCGTCTCACGCGGTCTGCACGTCCAGCACGAACGCTGGTCCAACTGAGGCGCCAGGTGGAAATGGCATGGCAAGCCGTTCCACAGGACTACATCCAGCATCTCTACGATCGTCTCCATGGGAGAATAGCAGCCTGCATTGCTGCGAAAGGTGGATATACACTGTACTAGTGCCGACATTGTGCATGCTCTGTTGCCTGTGTCTATGTGCCTGTGGTTCTTGTCAGTGTGATCATGTGATGTATCTGACCCCAGGAATGTGTCAATAAAGTTTCCCCTTCCTGGGACAATGAATTCACGGTGTTCTTATTTCAATTTCCAGGAGTGTAGTTCTAAGTTCTAGGGGACTGATGACCTCAGAAGTTAAGTCCCATAGCGCTCAGAGCCATTTGAACCATTGAAAGTGTTGAACCATGGAGTCTGTGAGGTGACAAAAGTCGTGGGACACCTCCTAATATCGTGTCGGACCTCCTTTAGGCCTGCCTGGCGTTGTGCAGCAGCTCAACGTGGCGTGGACTCAACAAGTCGTTGGAAGTCCCCTCCAGACATATTGAGCCACGCTGCCTCTACTCTACAGCCGCCCATAATGGCCAAAGTGTTGCCAGTGCAAGATTTTGTGCGTGAACTGATCTCTGGGTTACGTCTTATAAATGTTCGATGGGGTGCATGTCGGGCCATGTGGACGACCAAATCATTTGCTCGAATCGTCCACTACGTTCTTCAAACCAATTGCGAACATTATGTCTATTAATTGCAACACATGATCTCTAAGTAGCTCAGGGGCGGGCAAACGTTGCACGCGGCTCATGAGCGCACAGCGCTGCACGTGTGCTGCTCGCGTGCAGTCGTCAAATGGGGCAGTGGCGAGAGCCGGCAGGTTGCTGCAATGTACTACCAGGCTGAGCTGCGGACGTTGATGTGAAGCGACCGCTACGTAGTGAACGTTGTATTTCAAGAACCGGAAAATGCAGAGTGAATCAAGGAAACGGAGAACTGGAGATTTGTTATCTTTTAAAAGGTAATGGGAGAATCATTTTTTCGTTGTGCAAAAACGTGAAAATTCGAAATGTTTAATATGTGGCAGTATTCTCGCTGGTCAGCGGAAGTGTAGTATTGAAGACTATTGTAATAAATTTCACAAGGACGAGTACAATTTATTGTCGGATTCTGAGCGGATGGGGAAACTGACTGAGCTTAAGAAGAGCGATCTGACGATGTTAGAAGAATTTGTCGTAGTTGCTGTTGTCAGGAGAGATCTACGACTTTCTTTCGTCATGTCTCTCATCTAACTGATTTAAAATTTTATGGAGCACAGTTTTCAGTTTTTCAGGACGACAACAATAATAGCCCAGTGGTACGTGCAAGTTATAAAATTGCGCTTAATATAGCGAGAGCTGCAAAACCGTTTGCTGAATTAATAAGCCTCAGTTAACAGCAAACATCAGTGATGAAAATTTACGTAACTGTTTGCGTTTGTCTGTATGTAGAAATTTTGCTCCAGATATTAAACGTATTGTAAACTCCACCTGTGATAAATAAAACGTATCGTAGGTAACAGGTACGCTTTCAAACCATGATTTCTTTCAAGCACTCGTACTAACCTTATTCCTTCATTCAATAAAGCAAGCTAGGAAACAAAACGCATTACAGAGGAAGGAGCGGACAGAAAGTATGGTGGGGAAGGGAGATAAGGGGGTGGCCAGCTTGCCCCTGTGTGCACCCAGAACACCTGTTAAATGCACGCGTGCAAGTGCACCGCACACGTGCAGGATTCCTGCCCGCCCCTGAAGTAGCTGGACATAACCATTTCCAGTCAATGATCGGTTCAGTCGGGCGAGAGGGCCCAGTACATTCCATGCAAACACAATCCACACGATTGTGGAGCCGCCACCAGCTTGCACAGTGCCTAGTTGACAACTTGGTTTCATGGCTTTATAAGGTCTGCGCCGCATTCGATCCCTACTATCAGCTCTTACCAACTGAAATCGGGACTCATGTAACCTCGCCACAATTTTCCAGTCGTCTAGGGTCCAACCGATAGCCTCACGAGACGAGAAGAGGGCTGCAAGTGATGTGCTGTTAGCAAAGGCGCCCGCGTTGCTCGTCTGCTGCCATAGCCCATTAACGCCTCGTTTCGCCGCACTGTCCTAACAGAAAAGTTCATTGTACGCCCCACTGCGGTTATTTCAGTGTTGCTTGTCTCTGCCACTGGCAGCTCTATGCAAAAGGCCGCTGCCGTCGGTCGTTAAGCGAAGGCCGTCTGCCACTGCGTTGCCCGTGTTGGCAGGTAATGCCTAAATCTGGTGTTCTCGCCTTACTCCTGGCACTGTCGATCTCTCAATATGTAGTTTCCTAACGATTCCCGAAGTGGAATGTCGAGCTCCAACTAGGATTCCGCGTTCGAAGTCTCCATTCTGGTGATTTCAGTGATGATATTTGGTTTGTGGGGCTCTCAACTACGCGGTCATGAGCGCCCCAACAAAGTCCCTATTTTTACACAATCCAATCTAGCCAATGTCACGAATGTTGACGATGATGATGATATGACGAGGACAGCACAAACACCCAGGCCCCGACCAGAGAAAATCCCCAACCCGGCCGCGAATCGAACCCGCGACCCCGTGATCCAGAGGCAGCAACGCTAGCCACTAGACCACGAGCTGCGGACGAATGGTGCGGCCATGATGACGTCGGACACCTTTTCACATGAATCACCTGAGTATAGTTCCGTCAATGCACTGCCCTTTTATACCTTGTGTACGCAATATCACCGCCATTTGTATATGTGCATATCGCTATCCCATAACTTTTGTCACCTCAGTGTCATAATTTTTTGTTTTCGTAGAGAAGGAGCTGCAGCTCGCACATCGAAAACTCTTCGCAATATGGGGACACGTGTGGTGGGCTGAGGTAGCGATGCTAGCTTACCGGCGGTACTGCCGGACCTCGAGCAGCAGCAGCAGGCCGGACAGGAAGATGGCGCAGCCGAGCAGCATGAAGGCGGGCGACATGGGCACCAGGTCCACGCTGGCGTACTCCGCCTCAGACAGGCAGCGCACGCGCGTGAAGTACCACGCCTTGCGCAGGTAGCTGATGTGGCCGCGCTCCCACATCATGCGCAGTCTGCAGGCACAGCAGGACTCACTCACTAACTTCGTATTATACACTCCTGGAAATGGAAAAAAGAACACATTGGCACCGGTGTGTCAGACCCACCATACTTGCTCCGGACACTGCGAGAGGGCTGTACAAGCAATGATCACATGCACGGCACAGCGGACACACCAGGAACCGCGGTGTTGGCCGTCGAATGGCGCTAGCTGCGCAGCATTGGTGCACCGCCGCCGTCAGTGTCAGCCAGTTTGCCGTGGCATACGGAGCTCCATCGCAGTCTTTAACACTGGTAGCATGCCGCGACAGCGTGGACGTGAACCGTATGTGCAGTTGACGGACTTTGAGCGAGGGCGTATAGTGGGCATGCGGGAGGCCGGGTGGACGTACCGCCGAATTGCTCAACACGTGGGGCGTGAGGTCTCCACAGTACATCGATGTTGTCGCCAGTGGTCGGCGGAAGGTGCACGTGCCCGTCGACCTGGGACCGGACCGCAGCGACGCACGGATGCACGCCAAGACCGTAGGATCCTACGCAGTGCCGTAGGGGACCGCACCGCCACTTCCCAGCAAATTAGGGACACTGTTGCTCCGGGGGTATCGGCGAGGACCATTCGCAACCGTCTCCATGAAGCTGGGCTACGGTCCCGCACACCGTTAGGCCGTCTTCCGCTCACGCCCCAACATCGTGCAGCCCGCCTCCAGTGGTGTCGCGACAGGCGTGAATGGAGGGACGAATGGAGACGTGTCGTCTTCAGCGATGAGAGTCGCTTCTGCCTTGGTGCCAATGATGGTCGTATGCGTGTTTGGCGCCGTGCAGGTGAGCACCACAATCAGGACTGCATACGACCGAGGCACACAGGGCCAACACCCGGCATCATGGTGTGGGGAGCGATCTCCTACACTGGCCGTACACCACTGGTGATCGTCGAGGGGACACTGAATAGTGCACGGAACATCCAAACCGTCATCGAACCCATCGTTCTACCATTCCTAGACCGGCAAGGGAACTTGCTGTTCCAACAGGACAATGCACGTCCGCATGTATCCCGTGCCACCCAACGTGCTCTAGAAGGTGTAAGTCAACTACCCTGGCCAGCAAGATCTCCGGATCTGTTCCCCATTGAGCATGTTTGGGACTGGATGAAGCGTCGTCTCACGCGGTCTGCACGTCCAGCACGAACGCTGGTCCAACTGAGGCGCCAGGTGGAAATGGCATGGCAAGCCGTTCCACAGGACTACATCCAGCATCTCTACGATCGTCTCCATGGGAGAATAGCAGCCTGCATTGCTGCGAAAGGTGGATATACACTGTACTAGTGCCGACATTGTGCATGCTCTGTTGCCTGTGTCTATGTGCCTGTGGTTCTGTCAGTGTGATCATGTGATGTATCTGACCCCAGGAATGTGTCAATAAAGTTTCCCCTTCCTGGGACAATGAATTCACGGTGTTCTTATTTCAATTTCCAGGAGTGTAAATTGATTGAAGGTGGATCGGGCAGAAAGGGAAGGGGCAGAAAGGAAAGCAAAGGGAAGGGAAGGAACTATTGATATCTGCTGCATCGCGACTTTATGGGAATCAGCAATGACGAGTGAAAATGTGTGGTGGACTGGGATGCGAATCCGGGATCTCCTGCTTACAAGGCAGTTACGAGGCGTGTTTTTTTTATGTAAGTACCGTTCTGAAATTAAAAAAAAAATATGTGCTAAGATATCTCAATAATTTAATTTTTACACTACTGGCCATTAAAATGGCTACACCAAGAAGAAATACAGATGATAAACGGGTATTCATTGCACAAATATATTATACTAGAACTGACATGTGATTACATTTTCACACAATTTGAGTTCATAGATCCTGAGAAATCAGTACCCAGAAAAACCACCTTTGGCCGTAATAACGGCCTTCATACGCCTGGGCACTGAGTCAAACAGACCTTGAATGGCGTGTACAGGTACAGCTGCCCATGCAGCTTCAACACGATACCACAGTTCATTAAGACTAGGGACTGGCATATTGTGAGGAGCCAGATGCTCGGCAAACATTGACCAGACGTTTTCAATTGGTAAGAGATCTGGAGAATGTGCTGGCCAGGGCAGCAGACGAACATTTCCTGTATCCAGAAAGGCCCGTACAGGACCTGCAACATGCGGCCGTGCATTATCTTGCTGAATGTAGGGTTTCGCAGGGAGCGAATGAAGGGTAGAGCCACGGGTCGTAACACATCTGAAGTGTAACATCCACTGTTCAAAGTGCCGTCAATGCCAACAAGAGGTTACCGAGACGTGTAACCAATGGCACCCCATACCATCACGCCGGGTGATACGCCAGTATGGCGATGACGAATACACGCTTCCAATGTGCGTTCATCGCGATGTCGCCAAACACAGATGGACCATCACGATGCTGTAAACAGAACCTGGATTCGTCCGAAAAAATGACGTTTTGCCATTCGTGCACCCAGGTTCGTCGTTGAGTACACCATCGCAGGCGCTCTCGTCTGTGATGCAGCGTCAAGGGTAACCGCGGCCATGGTGTCCGAGCTAATAGTCCATGATGCTGCAAACGTCGTCGAACTGTTCGTACAGATGGTTGTTGTCTTGCAAACGTCCCCATCTGTTGACTAGGGAATCGAGACGTAGCTGCACGATCCGTTACAGCCATGCGGATAAGATGCCTGTCATCTCGACTGCTAGTGATACGAGGCCTTTGGGATCCAGCACGGCGTTCCGTATTACCCTTCTTAACCCACCGATTCCATATTTTGCTAACAGTCATTGGATCTCGACCAACGCGAGCAGTAATGTCGCGATACGATAAATCGCAATCGCGATAGGCTACAATCTGACCTTTATCATAATCGGAAACGTGATGGTACGCATTTCTCCTCCTTACACGAGGCATCACAACAACGTTTCACCAGGTAACGCCGGTCAACTGCTGTTTGCGCATGAGAAATCGGTTGGAAACATTCCTCATGTCAGCACGTTGTAGGTATCGCCACCGGCGCCAACCTTGTGTGAATGCTCTGAAAAGCTAATGATTTGCATATCACAGCATGTTCTTGCTGCCGGTTAAATTTCGCGTCTTTAGCACGTCTTCTTCGTGGTGTAGCAATTTTAATGGCCATTAGTGTACATGAAAGCCTGTACCTTAATGTACTTTTCTACATAATTTTCGTCAATATTGAGGCAGATGTCACAACGTTGTACCCGTTTTTGAATACCCTCCTCGTAGAAGTCTGCCGCCTGACTTGTTAACCACTGCATCACCACCTTTTTGACTTCGTCATCGTCTTGAAGACGCTGACCGCCCAGGTGTTTCTTCAAGATGAAACATGGGTGGCCTACGTCACACCAGAATCAGAGCAACAGTCCATGGAATGGCGGCGTTCAGATTCACCCAGAAAGTGAAGTTTAAGCAAACAATTTCTGCCCGGAAAATCATGTGCACAGTTTTGTGGGACAGAAAAGAAGTATTGCTTGTGGAATTTCTGCCTCGTAATGAGACAATCAATGCAGCAGCTTACTGTAAGACATTGCTCAATCTGCGCCGTTCAGTTCAGAACAAAAGGCGTGGCAAGTTGAGGAAGGGCATCGTTTTGCTGCAAGACAATGCCCGTCCGCATGTGGCGAATCAGACCAAAGATCTCATCGCATCTTTTCGATGGGAAACTCTAGATCATCCTCCGTATAGCCTCAAAAAATGTTCAGATATGTGTGAAATCTTATGGGACTTAACTGCTAAGGTCTTTAGTCCCTAAGCTTACACACTACTTAACCTTAAGTATCCTAAGGACAAACTCACACACCCATACCCGAGGGAGGACCGTACAGCCTCGATCTTGCGCCCAGTGACTAGCATCTGTTCCTGCACTTGAAGAAACACCTGGACGGTCAGCGTCTTCATGACAAAGTCAAAACAGTGGTGATGCAGTGGTTAGCCGGCCGGGGTGGCCGAGCGGTTCTAGGCGCTAGAGTACGGAATCGCGCGACCGCTACGGTCGCAGGTTCGAATCCTGCCTCGGGAATGCATGTGTGTGATGTCCTCAGGTCAGTTAGGTTTAAGTAGTTCTAAGTGCTAGGGGACTGATGACCTCAGAAGTTAAGACCCATAGTTCAAATGGTTCAAATGGCTCTGAGCACTATGCGACTCAACTTCTGAGGTTCAAATGGTTCAAATGGCTCTGAGCACTATGGGACTTAACTTCTGAGGTCATCAGTCCCCTAGAACTTAGAACTACTTAAACCTAACTAACCTAAGGATATCACACACATCCATGCCCGAGGCAGGATTCGAACCTGCGACAGCAGCGGTCTCTCGGTTCCAGACTGTAGTGCCTAGAACCGCTCGGCCACCCCGGCTGGCCAACTTCTGAGGTCATCAGTCGCCTAGAACTTAGAAATAATTAAACCTAACTAACCTAAGGACATCACACACATCCACACCCGAGGCAGGATTCGAACCTGCGACCGTAGCGGTCACCCGGCTCCAGACTGTAGCGCCTAGAACCGCACGGCTACTCCGGCCGGCCAAGTCCCATAGTACTCAGAGCCATTTGACCTTTTTCTTTTCCCTTTTTTTTATGCAGTGGTCAACAACTCAGGCGACAGACTTAAATGAGGAGGGTATTCAAAAACTGGTACAACGTTATGACAAGTGCCTCAATATTGACGGAGATTATGTAGAAAAGTATATTAAGGTACAGGCTTTCATGTAAAAATAAAATTACCGAGATATCTTAGAACGTCTTTTTTTTAATTTCAAAACGGTACTTACTTAAAAAACTCGCTTGTATGTTAGTAAGTGCGATATCTTGAACAATCTTCGCACAATTTCCAGTTGACCCACATTCCCATATGGCGCTAGCTATCCACGGCCCCCATCCACGTCCTCCGTGCTCGCTACTTTGAGATTCCCTCACGAGGTCGAACTTAACTGTGCACGTCCGAAAGAACAGACATCGCGTATTCATATAACTGAACCGCCTCGATGGGCAATGAATGCACCACCTTCAGCGCAGATGCACAGCTACGCCTGACCTTCTGTCGGTATCCCAAAGTGGCGAGCATGGAGGACGTGGACGAAGACAGAGGGTAGCTGGCACCATGTGGGGATGTGGGGCGGCCTCGAGGCGTGCCGAGGTAGTCCGCGCAGTTGTGACAAATACAGTGTCCGGATGGCGCAGAGGTTAACGCAGCTACCTAGTTAAGTTCGAGACCCACTCTGGCACACATTTTCAGTCGCAGCTGCTGATTCCACATACAGGGCGTTTCAAAAATGACCGGTATATTTGAAACGGCAATAAAAACTAAACGAGCAGCGATAGAAATACACCGTTTGTTGCAATATGCTTGGGACAACAGTACATTTTCAGGCAGACAAACTTTCGAAATTACAGTAGTTACAATTTTCAACAACAGATGGCGCTGCGGTCTGGGAAACTCTATAGCACGATATTTTCCACATATCCACCATGCGTAGCAATAATATGGCGTAGTCTCTGAATGAAATTACCCGAAACCTTTGACAACGTGTCTGGCGGAATGGCTTCACATGCAGATGAGATGTACTGCTTCAGCTGTTCAATTGTTTCTGGATTCTGGCGGTACACCTGGTCTTTCACGTGTCCCCACAGAAAGAAGTCACAGGGGTTCATGTCTGGCGAATAGGGAGGCCAATCCACGCCGCCTCCTGTATGTTTCGGATAGCCCAAAGCAATCACACGATCATCGAAATATTCATTCAGGAAATTAAAGACGTCGGCCGTGCGATGTGGCCGGGCACCATCTTTCATAAACCACGAGGTGTTCGCAGTGTCGTCTAAGGCAGTTTGTACCGCCACAAATTCACGAAGAATGACCAGATAGCGTGATGCAGTAATCGTTTCGGATCTGAAAAATGGGCCAATGATTCCTTTGGAAGAAATGGCGGCCCAGGCCAGTACTTTTTGAGGATGCAGGGACGATGGGACTGCAACATGGGGCTTTTCGGTTCCTCATATGCGCCAGTTCTGTTTATTGACGAAGCCGTCCAGGTAAAAATAAGCTTCGTCAGTAAACCAAATGCTGCCCACATGCATATCGCCGTCATCAATCCTGTGCACTATATCGTTAGCGAATGTCTCTCGTGCAACAATGGTAGCGGCGCTGAGGGGTTGCCGCGTTTGAATTTTGTATGGATAGAGGTGTAAACTCTGGCGCATGAGACAATACGTGAACGTTGGCGTCATTTGGACCGCAGCTGCAACACGTCGAATGGAAACCCGAGGCCGCTGTCGGATCACCTGCTGCACTAGCTGCGCGTTGCCCTCTGTGGTTGCCGTACGCGGTCGCCCTACCTTTCCAGCACGTTCACCCGTCACGTTCCCAGTCCGTTGAAATTTTTCAAACAGATCCTTTATTGTACCGCTTTTCGGTCCTTTGGTTACATTAAACCTCCGTTGAAAACTTCGTCTTGTTGCAACAACACTGTGTTCTAGGCGGTGGAATTCCAACAACAGAAAAATCCTCTGTTGTAAGTAATAAACCATGTTGTCTACAGCACACTTGCACGTTGTGAACAGCACACGCTTACAGCAGAAAGACAATGTACAGAATGGTGCACCCAGAGACTGCGTTGTCTTCTATATCTTTCACATCACTTGCAGCGCCATCTGTTGTTGAAAATTGTAACTACTGTAATTTCGAAAGTCTGTCCGCCTGAAAATGTACTGTTGTCCCAAGCATATTGCAACAAACGGTGTATTTCTATCGCTGCTCGTTTAGTTTTTATTGCCGTTTCAGATATACCGGTCATTTTTGAAACACCCTGTAAATTCCCGATGCAGCTGACATCATTAGTTCCTTTCCTTTCCTTTCCGCCCCCTCCACTTTCAATTTACATCATTGTATCACAGCTGTGGATTCCATGTGGTGCCTGTTCTTTCAGACATGTCTGACAGAACACGTGTCTGTCCTTTCGGACATGCCGGAAAGAACAAACTCCGCACATTCATATAAACTAGCATTAGATACCGCCAGTAAATCACACACCCCTCTCCATAATATTACACGAAGGAAAGATCTGTGAACGAAAATGATACTCGAGAGGCATCCGTCGTGTCGCTGAAGTCCTCTGTCCATCTTCAAGCGAATATGTTGCCTCCTAGGGTGTCAAACATAATCTGTTACTGGGCTCAGGATTCCTTGGCAGGCGGGATGCAGCATATTATCGCTGACGGAGAGTGATCAACAGGTGAATGAGAAGGTGAAACATGGAAAAAGTAAGTGAAATGTTTATTATTTTAAAAGTAATCGCGTAACTGTTAATACATTTAATCACAAGCTTGTTTGTGTGGCCATCCTCCTCAGCAAGCATATAAATACTTGTTTTGTAAAGAAAACTGCCTCTTCCTGCTGCTAGTTACTTTATTTATCCCATACGCGTTTCGCCTTCTCCTGTTCTAAGGCATCATCAGTGGGATCTGTAACGATACAGTTTTGTTAGTTTTAGATTATTAAACAGTTCACTTCGCGATTCTTTTTGTAAAAAAAGTAATTGCTTACGATTTGCTGATGTTCGTTTCCTGACATCTGGTCTGGAGGTCGCACTACCACTTTTATCACTGCCATATAATCACATTTTCGTGTTTCGCCTTTCACACACTGTTCATCATGTTTCTCACTCTTTTTTGTGGTGGACTATTGTTCTTTTGTCACTCGATACGACTATTACAGTGACAAAAGAACAATAGTCCACCCCAAAAAAGAGTGAAAAACATGGTGAACAGTGTGTGGAAGGCGAGAATACAAGGATGTGATTATATGGCAGTGATAAAAGTGGTAGTGCGACTTCCAGACCAGCTGTGAGGAAACGCACATCAGCACATCTAAGTAATTACTTTTTTTTACAAAAAAATCGCGAAGTGAACTGTTTAGCAATCTAAAACTAACAAAACTGTATCGTTATACATCTCACTGATGGTGCCTTACAACAGGAGAAGACGAAACGTGTATGGGATAAATAAAGTAACTGGCAGCAGGAAAAGGCATTCTTATTTACAAAACAAGTATATACATTTAATCTACTGTGACATACGGTCAGTGCCTCCAGGTAAATATGTTTGCGGTTGCCTACGGAACCGTGATTGCATCCAGGCATGGAACTCTTCCTCCAAAGCAAATCGACAGCCACGAATGGGAGATATAGGACAGTATGGAGGAAGTTTAAGGTCTTCCCTGCGAAACATGTGGGCGAGCATTATCCTGCAGCAGAATGATGCCATTGATTAAGATTGGATTTATGGCGTGCTTTAGTTTTTGCAAAGTGTCCACGTACCACTGTATGTTAATTGCGGCGCCGCGTTCCAGAAAGTTGATGAGTAGCGGGTCCTTCCAGCTAAAGAAACAAGTCATCAAGATTTTCCCGGAGATGTCGTGTCTGTTATTTCGACTACGCTGCTGAAATTTCGCTGGGAAGCTCTTTAAACATCCCCCACGCAGTTCAGATCTCTCTCCCTGTGATTTCCATACTTTTGGAGGCCTAAAGAAGGACGAGACTGTTGATTTGCTTCGGACGAAGAGATCCACGCCTGGGTACGACCATGGTTCCGTAGGTGACCGCAAACATTTTTCCATGAAGGCATTTGCCCCCAACATCTTGGATTACGTCACAGGATGGATGACGGCACCCTCTAGTGGCAGTATTGTGCACTAGGTGAGTTGGAGTCTATATCTCGTGGTGGAGACACTGCCTGCAAAATAAAAAGTTGTGTCCAAAGTTGTTTTCCCGCCATTTCACCCCACCATTTTGGATTACATAACGAAACGGACGACAGCGCCCTCTGCTGGTGGTATTGAATACTAGATCCAGACCTTGTGGTGAACACGCTGTTTGATGCTGTCTTGAATAACTGTACTTGCATCTTCACCTGACGTCACTGTACCATCCTCTGGCGGTGGCGATGTGAACTAAGTCAGTTGGGCTCTGGACCCAGTGCTGAACACATCTGCTTGAAATTGGTTAAATAATAAAGACAAGTCCTTTTTTCCAACGAATCCTTAGGAGGAGGTGGCATCGGGCGACTTAGGTTAGTAGAGGTAGCCCAAGTAAACTATCTTCCCGCTATTTTCTTTGCTTAGTAGAGATAACCGCCATCTTGGATAGCGGTACTTTTGTCATACTAGTCTCAGGAAACAAGGACTCGAGACAACATACAGCACTTCTTATTAAATAAAACAGTAAACCAGTAAAACTGCTTTTAATAAACATTTTAAATACAGGAATGCACTTGTACAATCCGAGAAAACATGCAGCATTTCTTATTAAATAAAACAGTAAGCTAGTGAAAAACTGCAAATATCTTTGGGGGGGGGGGGGCAGCTGCTACCCCTTCCTGCCCCTCGCTGGGTACGCCCATGGTGTTGTAGGCCCTCTATTGTTCCTGATCTGTATTAACGACATGGGAGACAATCTGAGTAGCCGTCTTAGATGGTTTGCAGATGATGCTGTCATTTACCGTCTTGTGAAGTCATCAGATGATCGAAACGACTTGCAAAATGATTTAGATAAGATATCTGTATGGTGCAAAAAGTGGCAATTGACCCTTAATAAAGAAAAGTGTGAAGTTATTCACAAGAGTACTAAAAGAAATCAGCTAAATTTCGATTAAGCGATAAGTCACAGAAATCTGAGGGCTGTAAATTCAACTACATACTTAGGGATTACAATTACAAATAACCTAAATTGGAACAATCACATAGATAATATTGTGGGTAGAGCAAACCAAAGACTGCGATTCATTGGCAGAACACTTAGAAGGTGCAACAGGTCTACTGAATGCTTACACCACGCTTGTCCGCCCTATTCTGGAGTATTGCTGTGCGGTGTGGGATCCGCATCAGGTGAGACTGACGGATGACATCGACAAAGTACAAAGAAGGGCAGCTCGTTTTGTATTATCGCGAAATAGGGAGATAGAGTCACAGACATGATACGTGAATTGGAGTGGCAATCATTAAAACAAAGGCGCTTTTCGTTGCGACGGGATCTTCTCATGAAATTTCAATCACCAGTTTTCTCCTCCGATTTCGAAAACATTCTGTTGGCACCCACCTACATAGGAAGAAATGATCATCACGATAAAATAAGAGAAATCAGGGCTCGCACGAAAAAAAATTAAGTGCTCGTTTTTTCCCGCGTGCGTTCGAGAGTGGAACGGTAGAGATAATAAAATTAAAACATCGTGGCTACTTCCCTTGTTGCAGCCGTGTCTTCCAAGGTGCGTCTCCACATAGTCGTCAAAATATAAAAAGCTCTAAAATAGTGTCGCCTATGGTGTTCAACATCTAACCACATGGCTCTCTCCTCTATCGTCGTAAACCACCCGTGCGTCTTCGTTGATACCACACACCATGTAGCCAAACACGACACTGAAACGCGAGTTAGCTAACGCGCAAGTAAACAAGGAAGTCACAGAGATGTCTATACAAACAGATAACGTATACATGTTCCAAGGACCTCATGAAATGATGGTATCCTGCCAATTGCTAAAACCTTTTAAAGTTGATACCGCTTTTCAGACCAATAATACGCTGCGGTTTAAACTAAGAAATAATTTACAGCAGGAAGGCGATAAATATGAGAGAGCTGGGGTCTATTAAATTCAGTGTAACACGTGCAAGGCAAGCTATGTAGGCCAAACTGGTAGGTCCTTTAAAGTACGTTACAAAGAACATAGCGATGCTTTCCGGCTTAATAATTTCGAAAAGTCAGCTGTATCCACGCATATTTGGGAAACGGGACACCCCATGTTGGGAATAGATCAGGATCTCGTTATTTGACATAGACAGGACAAAGGCAAAAAGCTGGATCTACTAGAACAGCTGGAAATGACGATACATAGCGTGGATAATCAGAACACACTGAATGAACAGGTAACTGGTGATAAAAATAACTTTTTCAAACATTTCACTGGTTTCTTTTAGTAACTACATTTTAACAATTGGCAGGATACCATCATTTCATACGGTCCTTGGAACATGTATACGTTATCTGTTTGTATAGACATCTCTGTGACTTCCTTGTTTACTTGCGCGTGAACTCACTCGCGTTTCAGTGTCGTGTATGGCTACGTGGTGTGTGGTATCAACGAAGACGCACGGGCGGTGTACGACGGTAGAGGAGAGAGCCATGTGGTTAGACGTTGAACACCATAGGCGACACGATTGTAGAGCTTTTTATATTTTGACGACTATGTGGAGACGCACCTTGGAAGACACGCCTGCAACAAGGGAAGTAGCCACGATGTTTTCATTTTATTATCAGTTTTATTGTGCTTGGTGCATGTTCCATTTTAGCGAGTTTTAACAGGTTCTTTTACTTTTTATTATTCTGATGATGGAAGCTTGACTTCCGAAACGCGTCAATCTTAGTGTTTTACACTATAAACAAGTGGTTGAGGCGATATATTTTTTAAAATTGAAGGTAGACCAAGTTAGAAATCTAACCTTTTTTTATTGTTTCTTAGAGATTGAATTTTTAAGATCAGCTGATAAAGTGACCAAACATGTTAAAATATTTTATAACTGCGATTTACTGTATGGGGTTTGGCGCAACAAAAAAATGGCTCTGAGCACTATGGGACTCAACTACTGTGGTCATAAGTCCCTTAGCACTTAGAACTACTTAAACCTAACTAACCTAAGGACATCACACACATCCATGCCCGAGGCAGGATTCGAACCTGCGACCGTAGCGGTCGTGCGGTTCCAGACTGTAGCGCCTTTAACCGCTCGGCCACTCTGGCCGGCTTGGCGCAACCGAGAGCTCAAATGCAGCTAGTGTAGTACTATAACACTCTGACGGAAAATAATCGCAGCACCAAGGAGTTGTGCGACATAAGCAAAAGTTGGTAGACGTGTTTCAACATCTGAAAGAGGATGTCTGTTCAGATTTCGCGCCAGTCGCATAAGGATAAGGTTACAAATAAGGTTTTCATTAAATACACAGTCATGAGTGTTTGTTATCTTTGAGATCGTACGTGGTGAGCTGATGTTAGTCAAGATAGCCTTCAAGGTGACAAAAACTCCCTTATCAACACCTTACTGAGTTTGAATGAGGTTATGTAATAGAGCTACGACAAGGTGGATGTTCCTTCTGCAATGTTGCAGAAAGACGTAGCAAGAATGTAGCCATTGTACGTTATTGTCTGTAGCAGTGGCGATGGGAATGTACAATCACAAGAAGCTCGGACTCCGGTCGGCCACTCGGCCCTGCCGAGAGGGAAGACCGACGTGTTCGGCGTGTGACTGGCGCATCGTACTGTACGAGGTGCATCCAAGTTCTAAGGCCTCCGATTTTTTTTCTCTGGACTGGAAAGAGATAGAAACATGCGCATTGTTTTAAAATGAGGCCGCGTTCATTGTCAATACGTCCCAGAGATGGCAACCCCGTACAGCAGATGGTATTTTACCGCCAGCGGCGAGAATGAGAACTGTTTTAAATACTTAAAATGGCGACGTTTTCCTTACTTGAACAGCGTGCAGTCGTTCGCTTTCTGAATTTGCGTGGTGTGAAACCAATTGAAATTCATCGACAGTTGAAGGAGACATGTGGTGATGGAGTTATGGATGTGTCGAAAGTGCGTTCGTAGGTGCGACAGTTTAATGAAGGCAGAACATCGTGTGACTTCAAACCGAAACAACCTCGAGCTCGCACAAGCCGGTCTGACGACATGATCGAGAAAGAGGAGAGAATTGTTTTGGGGGATCGCCGAATGACTGTTGAACAGATCACCTCCAGAGTTGGCATTTCTGTCGGTTCTGTGCACACAATCCTGCATGACGACCTGAAAATGCGAAAAGTGTCATCCAGGTGGGTGCCACGAATGCTGACAGACGGCCACATGGCTGCCTGTGTGGCATGTCGCCAAGCAATGTTGACGCGCAATGACAGCATGAGTGGGACTTTCTTTTCTTCGGTTGTGACAATGGATTAGACGTCGATGCCATTTTTCAATCCAGAAACAAAGCGCCAGTCAGCTCAATGGAAGCACACAAATTCACCGCCACCAAAAAAATTTCTTGTAACCGCCAGTGCTGAAAAAATGATGGTGTCCATGTTCTGGGACAGCGAGGGCGTAATCCTTACCCATGCGTTCCAAAGGGCACTACGGTAACAGGTGCATCCTACGAAAATGTTTCGAAGAACAAATTCCTTCCTGCACTGGAACAAAAACGTCCGGGAAGGGCTGCGCGTGTGCTGTTTCACCAAGACAACGCACCCGCACATCGAGCTAACGTTACGCAACAGTTTCTTCGTGATAACAACTTTCAAGTGATTCCTCATGCTCCCTACTCACCTGACCTGGCTCCTAGTGACTTTTGGCTTTTTCCAACAATGAAAGACACTCTCCGTGGCCGCACATTCACCAGCCATGCTGCTATTGCCTCATCGATTTTCCAGTGGTCGAAACAGACTCCTAAAGAAGCCTTCGCCGCTGGCGTCAGCGTTGTGAAAAATGTGTACGCCTGCAGGGCGATTACGTCGAGAAGTAACGGCAGTTTCATCCATTTCGGGTGAGTTGTTAATTAGAAAAAACAATCGGAGGCCTTAGAACTTGAATGCACCTCGTATTTGTGTCAGCAATTTGAGCAGCAGCTGGCACCACAGTGACACAGTGAACTGTTACAAATCGGTTACTTCGAAGACAGGTCCGAGCCGGACCCCCTGTAGCGTGCAAACCACCACCTGACTCCAAACCACCACCAATTGCGGCTTCAGTGGTGTCAAGCGAGAGCCCATTGTACGGTAGGGTGGAAGTCTGTTGTGTTTTCTGATGAAAGTTGGTTCTGGCAGCGAGGGCACTATTTTGGTTAGAAGGAGGCCAGTTGAAGGCCTTTAAGCGACCTGTCTGCGTGACAGACACACTGGACATACACATGGAATTATTGTATGCGGTGCGATTTCATGTAACAGTAGAGCACTCTCGTGCCATGCACCTGATTGCAAATTTTTAGGTCAATCTGATGATTCGGCCTGTTGTGCTGCCGTTCATGAACAGCGTTCCAGGTGTGTTTTCCAACAGGTAAATCTCGCCCACAAATCACTGTTGTACGAGGTGCAACAAGTTCCAAGGCCGCCGATTTTTTTTCTAGTTAACTACTCACCCGAAATCGATGAAACTGGCGTTACTTCTCGACGTAATCACCCTGCAGACGTACACATTTTCACAACGCTGACGCACCGGCGAAGGCTTCTTTAGGAGTCTCTTTTGACCACTGGAAAATCACTGAGGCAATAGCAGCACGGCTGGTCAATGTGCGACCACGGAGAGTGTCTTTCATTGTTGGAAAAAGCCAAAAGTCACTAGGAGCCAGGTCAGGTGAGTAGGGAGCATGAGGAATCACTTCAAAGTTGTTATCACGAAGAAACTGTTGCGTAACGTTAGCTTGATGTGCGGGTGCATTGTCTTGCTGAAACAGCACACGCGCAGCCCTTCCCGGACGTTTTTGTTGCAGTACAGGAAGGAATTTGTTGTTCAAGACATTTTCGTAGGATGTTCCTGTTACCGTAGTGCCCTTTGGAACGCATGGGTAAGGATTACGCCCTCGCTGTCCCAGAACATGGACACCATCATTTTTTCAGCACTGGCGGTTACCCGAAATTTTTTTGGTGGCGGTGAATCTGTGTGCTTCCATTGAGCTGACTGGCGCTTTGTTTCTGAATTGAAAAATGGCATCCACGTCTCATCTATTATCACAACCGACGAAAAGAAAGTCCCATTCATGCTGTCGTTGCGCGTCAACATTGCTTGGCAACATGCCACATGGGCAGCCGTGTGGTCGTCCGTCAGCTTTCGTGGCACCCACCTGGATGACACTTTTCGCATTTTCAGGTCGTCATGCAGGATTGTGTGCACAGAACCCACAGAAATGCCAACTCAGGAGGCGATCTGTTCAACAGTCATTCGGCGATCCTCCAAAACAATTCTCTCCACTTTCTCGATCATGTCGTCAGACCGTCTTGTGCGAGCCCGAGGTTGTTACGGTTCGTTGTCACACGATGTTCTGCCTTCATTAAACTGTCGCACCTGCGAACTCACTTTCGACACACCCATAACTCCATCACCACATGTCTCCTTCAACTGTCGATGAATTTCGATTGGTTTCACACCACGCAAATTCCGAAAACGAATGATTGCACGCTGTTCAAGTAAGGAAAACGTCGCCATTTTAAGTATTTAAAACAGTTCTCATTCTCGCCGCTGGCGGTAAAATTCCATTTGCCATATGGTGCTGCCATCTCTGGGACGTATTGACAATGAACGCGGCCTCATTTTGAAACAATGCGCATGTTTCTATCTCTTTCCAGTCCGGAGAAAAAAAATCGGAGGCCTTAGAACTTGAATGCACCTCGTAAGCTAACATGCTCTACTGGGTGTCGACAAGTTGCCTCGACCTGCTCGATTACCAGATCTGTCTCCAAAGGAGCACACATGGGACATCATCGGACGTCAACCTCGCTATCATCCACAACCAATATTAACTCTCTGTATTTCGACCAAGTGCACCTGGCATGAACTCCGTCCCACAAACTGACATCCAGTTCCTACACGATACAAGGCGTACACGTACGCATGTTTTACATTCAAAATTCTGGCAGTTGCTTCTGTTATTAACGTACGAGCAATTCACATTTTCAATGGCTTATCTCGTGTTTAAATTAACCTGTGATCTATACAATGTAACTCATTTAAATATGTATGTTACCTAGAAAAATGTGTTCCAGACATTTCATTGCTCTACATTCATTATTTTTTGATGATGCGATTTTTTCCGTCAGTGTAGTTACCGTTGGAATATGGGTCTATTAGTTTCGGATAGCGTCACAGAGGGCATTAGTATCAACTGAAATACTAATCTCATCAAGATTTATTTTTATTCGGTTATGTTAAATTGTCTGAAAATACGTGCTTGTCTCGTGTCTGCTTAACTTGTCATTTCGCTTGTTTTTTATATGAAGTAAAACGCGAGTGCTTGAAAATGACAAACATATTCATACGGGTAGAAAAGGTTCGAAAAGTAATCCCAGTCGTGCAAAGAACGCTTGACTTGGTAAGCAGAAGCCAGTTCATCGCTATAATTTCGTCAAAACTCGAGTGTTTCGACACTGGCGAAAAAGAGGCCACTTGTACGCTGCTGGCATTGCCGATTAAACGTTCGTTCAGTTTCAGTATTAAAAAATACAGCTTTTAACTTTAAATCCTTCTTTTCTGAAAGCAACATTTTTCAAGTAGACGGGAGCTGTAACTCGTGAAATGTACATGCATTTACATTATACCTTTGTGCAACTTGTGAGTCTGCGTTTTTTCTACTGTAGATATAGGATTTTTGCGATAAATTTTAATTGGGACTTTTGATGCACGTTTTTATAACGACTTTTCGTCGAAAAAACCGACTTTTATTTCAGAACGCTGTCATTTGATCAAAAATCATTTTTTTTAATTATCCGTACATACTACGTTAGACAATATCGTCAGTTTCAAAGCAGTTTTTGAGATTTTGTTCTAGGTTGAAAATTGTGGCGTTCAGAACTGCCACCAACAGCCCTCGCAGTCCAGGAAAGCCTTTCGTCGATGTCACGCAATGTCCACTGAGTATATGTTTTTTGCTCAAAGAAACGTAATTAAGGGTGTACAGTGAAGGTCTAAAGTAAGTTTTGCAATTTTCTCGTAATTGAATTGAAAAAAATCACGAATATCGGTTCCAAAATCGAATGTCCCCCTGGTCTACCCCCATAAGACACAACTTACAGAAAACACGTGGGAAAAGGCAATTCCTCTACATCTACGTGATTACTCTGCTATTCGCAATAAAGTGCCTGGCAGAGGGTTCAATGAACCACCCAGATCGGAAGGAGTGCAGACTGTCTCTTAAAAAGGCGTTGAAAGCATTTTTATCAGCTTTTTTAAATAGGTATACTTTGCGTTTCTTTTTTATGACTGTAGGAGTTACAGCATTCAGCCTAGCAGCTACTGCCTTATGGTCGCTAATACCTGTATTCGTCACGATACTCACTATTTGTCCAGGATTATTTGTTACTAAGAAGTCAGGTATTCTTTCGCAACCATTAACGCTTGGAGTGGGCTTAGAAACCAATTGTTCAAAATAATTTTCTGAGAAAGCATTCAGTACAAATTCGGATGACGTTCTATGCCTGCCGCCGAATTTAAACGTATAATTTTTCTAGCATATCGAGGGTAGATTAAACTCACCACCGACCATAATTGTATGAGAAGGGTACCTATTTGAAATGAAACTCAAGTTTTCTTTGAACTGTTCAGAAACTATATCTTCTGAGTCGGGGGCTTGGTAAAACGACCCAGTTCATAGTTTAGTCCGATTTCCAAGTATAACCTCTACCCATACTATTTCGCAGGAACTATATGTCGAACATCTGCAAAACTTTGCCAGTCTTGGAATTTTGCATTCTTTTAAATTTGGCGTGCTTTTTTTTCGCTGCTTCTGGAACAGCGATCTGACCCGTTTTGTGTACCATGGGGGATCAGTACCATCACTTATTAATTTATGTGGTATACATCTCTCAATTGCTGTCGATACTATCTCTCTGATATCATTCCAGAACTTTTCTACTCTTACATGATAAAGCAAATGAAATGAAATGATCGTATGGCATCTGTTGGCCGGGATATCCCCTTCGGGGTTCGGTTTCCATATTGCAAGTCTTTTTAGTTGCGATACTTCGGCGACTTGCGTGTCAATGATAATGAATATGATGATGAAGGGCTCACAACACACAGTCCCCTTGCAGGGAATCGAACCCGGGCCCCCTTGCGTGTTAGGCGGTAACGCTACCGCTGCGCTACGGAGGAAACAAAGGCTTCACCATTATGGGTGTGAATGTGCCTCTCGGGGTCTCACGGCCCACAGAGCCTACAATGGTTTTTCTCTCGCTCTTTCTATGCCGGGAAATCAGCTAGTGCAAGCTTTCAACAGGCGGATAATTTGGTGTTTAGCGGAGAAGGTGTGCACGCTACCCGAAGTTGAAGAGCTCCTTGACGGGCGAGTTCCTGCGGACGGCGGTGTAGGTGGCGACGGGCGTGAGCAGAGGTATGAAGACCAGCGCGCACTTGTCGTCGTCGGAGAAGAAGCGGTCGATGAGCGGGCCGACGCGCACGTCCTCGGCGTGGAAGGCGAACAGCTCGGTGGCCATCTTGCGCACGCCCACCTCGGCGGGGAAGAAGTTGGGCCGGCCGCCGGCAGGGTACAGCTTGCGGCTGCACAGCGCGCGGTCCACCGGGTCGTCGCTTTTCTGCGGGCACGGGGCCACCGACCGGGATAGCTCACTCACATCTGTTTAGTTCATTTTTATCTACAAACGGTTCAAACGGCTCTGAGCACTATGAGACTTAACATCTGAGGTCATCAATCCCCTAGAACTTAGAACCAGTTAAACCTAACCTAAGATAGAAGAAGTGGACAGTGTTAAATTCTTGGGATTACAGCTCGATAATAAATTCAACTGGGAGGAGCACACCACAGAACTGCTGAAGCGTCTTAACAAATCTCTGTTTGCAATGCGAATTTTGTCAGACATAGGGGATATAAAAATGAAAAAGCTGGCATACTATGCTTACTTTCATTCCATAATGTCATATGGGATTATTTTTTTGGGTAATTCATCAAGCCAAGCTAAAGTTTTCCGGGCACAAAAACGTGCAGTAAGAATTATATGTGGTGTGAACTCAAGAACATCCTGCAGAAGCCTGTTTAGGGAACTGGGGATACTAACTACAGCTTCCCAATATATTTATTCCTTAATGAAATTTGTCATTAAAAATATATCACTTTTTCAAACCAACAGCTCAGTTCATGGAATCAATACTAGAAATAAGAATAATCTTCCCAAGGATTTAAAGTCACTTAGTCTTGTACAAAAAGGTGTGCATTATTCAGGAACACACATTTTCAATAACTTGCCAGCAGCCATAAAAAGCTTAACAACCAATGAAATTCAGTTTAAGAGAAGCCTAAAGGATTTATTGCTGGCCAACTCCTTCTACTCCATTGATGAATTACTTAGTAAAACCAACTGATTTGTATATAAGCACAACATAACTTCTGCACAATTTCAGTGCAGTAATGTGTTCACTGAAAATTTGTGTGTCTGTGTGTGTGTGTGTGTGTGTGTGTGTGTGTGTGTGTGTATGTGTGTGTGTGTATGTGTGCAAGTATAATCTAACTTCTGCACCATTTCAGTGCAGTAATGTGTTCATTGTAAATAAGTATTACAGTAGTTGTATTACATGTTTATTACCTTATAAATAAATAAAAAACTTTTTTATTTTAAATTCAGTGCATTAATATTTGTAAAATGACTCTTAGTGTTCATTAAAAAATGACGATCATTCCACTTGGGACCTGTGGAATGGTACATTAGCTTATTTGTTTTAGTTGTAAATATTTGTCATGTATTGTTGTTTTTCTGACATGTTCCACATCCTGGAGGACCTCCTCACTACGGATCAATTGGAATGAAAGTAAATCTAATCTAATCTAAGGACATCACACACTTCCATGCCCGAGGCAGGTTTGAACCTGCGACCATAGCGGTCGCTCGGTTCCAGACTGCAGCGCCTAGAACCGCACGGCCACTCCAGCCGGCTTTTATCTGCAACGGGCGTTTGAAAAGTCCGTGCAAAAATAAAAACTACTTACGTGTTTGGCGTACACCTTTTTTATTTTTCTACGTAGTCTCCTTTTAGACTTATACACTCCGTTCAACGCTGTTCTAATTTGTTGATCCCTTCCGAATGATAGGAAATGTCCAAGTCTGCAAAATAGCTATTAGTTCCTGCAATCACCTCCTCGTTTGAATAAAATCTTTATCCCGCCAGCCATTTCTTCAAATTGGGAATCAAATAGTGGTCCGAAGGAGCCAAGTCTGGAGAATAGGGGGGATGTGAAACGAGTTGGAATCCTATTTCCATTAATTCTGCGACCACAACTGCTGAGGTGTGTGCTAGTGCACTGTCGTGGTGGAAAAGGACTTTTTTGTGGTCCAATCGCCGGCGTTTCACTTGCAGATCGGTTTTCAAACGGTCCAATAACGATGAATAATATGCACCTGTAATAGTTTTACCCTTTTCCAGATAGTCGACGAGGATTATCCCTTGCGAATCACAAAAGACAGTCGCCATAACCTTTCCGGCTGAAGGAATGGTCTGCGCCTTTTTTGGTACAGATTCTCGCTTGGTAACCCATTGTTTGGATTGTTGTTTGGTCTCAGAAGTATAGTACTGTATCCATATTTCATCCAAAATGACGAAACGACGCTTGAAGTCCTGCGGATTCTTCCTGAACAGCTGCAAACCATCCTTGCAACACTTGACACGACTCCGTTTTTGGTCAAGCGTGAAAAATCGCGGAACCAATCTCGCGGATAGCTTTCTCAAGTCCAAATGTTTACGCAAAATATTATGTACCCGTTCATTTGAGATGGCCACCGCACTAGCAATCTCCCACACCTTAACTCTTCTGTCATCCATCACCATATCGTGGATTTTATCAATGATTTCTGGAGTCTTAACTTCCACAGGGCATCCAGAACGTTCAGCATCACTTGTGCCCATATGGCCACTCCGAAAATTTTGAAACGGCTAATAAACTGTTCTAATCGAAGGTGCAGAGTCACCGTAATGCTTATCAAGCTTCTCTTTAGTCTCCTGACGCGTTTTGTCTTTCATAAAATTGTTTAAACACCACACGAAATTCTTTTTCGTCCATTTTTTGACAATCACTCGATTTCCTTGATCCACACGAATGCCAAACATAAAGAAATAGACCAATATGGCTGAAACTTGGTGTGCGTTCTTTGCAAAGATGTTACTAACTAAACATGACCTCGATAAGCGCCGGTGGTCCCACCTCTCGGACTTTGCACGGACTTTTCAAACGTCCCTCGTACATTTCCTTGTGCTAACGAACTATGGTGTCATACACAAGACTCGATTCTGAAATCTGAATTTATTTATTTATTTATTTTCATGAAAACTACATTGAAGTGACAGAAGTTAGCGATATGCACACGTACAGATGGCAGCAGCATCGCGGTCAAGAGATATAAAAGGGCAGTGCATTGGCGGAGCCGTCGTTTGTACTCGAGTGATTCATCTGAAATGGTTTCCGACGGGATCACGGCCGCACGACGCGAGATAAAAGACTTTGAACGCGGAATTGTAATTGGAACTAGACACATGGATTGTTCCATTTAGGAAACCGTCGAGAATACCAACTTTCATGTGTTATCGCTAACCACAGACAACGCAGTTGCCGACGGCCTTCACTTAACGACCGAGAGCAGAGGCATCTACGAAGAGTTGTCTGTGCTAACAGACAAGCGACAGTGCGTGAAATAACCGCACAAATCAATGTGGGACGTAAGCAAAAGTATCCGTTACGACAGCATGACGAAATTCGGCGTTAATGGGCTACGGTAGCAGATAACCAATCCGGGGGAATGCCTCTGTTAACAGCACACGACATTGCCTGCAGTGCCTTACCTGATCTTGTGATCATATTGGTTGTACCATACACGACTGAAAAATCGTGACCTGGTCAGAAGGGTCCCGATTTCAGTTGGTAAAAGCTGGGGCAAAAGCAGGTCCGACATGATATCCTGTCACTTCGCTGTATGTGATGCTCGCCGGCCGAGCAATACGGAAAGGAGTGTTCTTGTGACGCATATTGGTAACATTGGTAACTTCTAGTGTAAGCTGATATGGATAGACTGTTATGAAAGAACGGAATATGGCAGTATAACAGCTCAATGTAAATCGGTGTAATAAACATTATAACTTGAAAATCGTGGACTGAGATGCAGAGAATGAAATGTTTAGTGGTTATACACTACAAAAAAGAACAAATATACAAAGTATCTGTATGGGTTGTTAATATAAAATGCTGTAATGAAAACGTTTTTGTCTCTCTCTCTCTCAGGTGAGACTGCAGGTGCGCATCCGTAGTCGATAACACGGAGCATTGCAAGGGAGTGGGATATTCAGTTACGATGGCGAAGTGGAGCGTGAAAGACCATGTCCGCATCGCAGGGCTTTACGGTGAAACCAAGTCAACAGTAGCGACCCAACGAGCATCCTGCAGATTAAACTGGCGCCGTCCAGTCACGTGGTATCAACAGGATGCTGCAAAACAGCACACACTGCCTGGCGGCCAATGGACGAACTGCGTGAATGGTTTCCTGGGCGTCTCATCTCCCGATTTGGTGGTATGGCTTCGCCGGCACGTTCTCACGATCTGACGGTTCCCGATTTCTTAAAGTCCAGAGTGATCGAAACTCGCCCTGCAAACCTCCAAGCGCTGGAGGCCAACATCCGTAGGTTCAAAATGGTTCAAATGGCTCTGAGGACTATGGGACTTAACATCTGAGGTCATCAGTCCCCTAGAACTTAGAACCAGTTAAACCTAACCTAAGGACATCACACATATCTATGCCCGAGGCGGGATTCGAACCTGCGACCGTAGCAGTTGCGCGGTTCCGGACTGAAGCGCCTAGAACCGCTCGGCCACAGAGGCCGGCCAACATCCGTAGAGAAGTCTCTCGGTGTTCCTGTTGCTGTACTGAAGAACGCATTGCTTAGCAACTTCATAGCTCATATACATGAGTGCTCCGATACAGACGGTGCTCATCTGTGATGTGATCTTTAAGAAGCGACTGCTGTATACCGCATGGAACTCCGAAGTCTCACTAGCACGCCTGCATTTGTAAATCGTGAAGACCTGTGTTAATAAAGTTTTTGTAAACATTTCAAAATGGGCGTTCTTTCTGGCTTACCCTGTATACGGAGAAGGTACGTAATTATCAGTAATAACTGTGTTTAAAAAATATAAAAGATGAAACTGATTAGTGGTGTATTAAGTAAAACATACTCCATCCTTATAATGTTTGTTACTATCTTGAAGTGTACAGCGTAAGCAGTTACGTAGAAATGCGCTTCTGAAATTATTTACTGTCTTGTTCTTGCACTCAATATTTCAAAAATGAATAGACACCGGTCAGAGAGATAAACTTAACAAATAAATATAGTATTACATCGCAGCAGTGCTTAGTTGTCCTTTTTGTGGAAATGACATCTTTCAACGTTATGAGCAAAGAGATGGAAGGCTAAAACTCCTTCCCACATTGCACATTTGTGGTAAACGGTCGATTTAACTGCAGTCATTCACTTCACAGGAAAAGTTTTCCTTTCATACTGCTGAGCAAAGCCGCACAGGAAAAACTGAATGAAACACAGTTTTTTCTTGTACTTGACTGTGACTTGTAGGACACCCTGGCATGAAGCCGTACCACAAAGGGAAATCGCAGATTCTGGCCCCACAGTCTCATGAAATGTTATTCAAGACAAGAGATGTATTCATTAACATTATTTTTCTTTGTTTCTATCGGGGCTGTCACTGCGAACGATGCATGGCGACCAGTTTTAGTTTCTATAAAGTTCTGTTGCTCAGAACATTCGATCAGCTCTGCAGTTTGCGAGTACTGTAAGTGGAACTTGCAAGGGCACGTGAGTCTCACCAGTTATCCACCAGAACGTTTAGTGGCCATCTACAAAAACGTATTCCACTGAACGCTAGGTGTAGTTAACAAAGGTGGCACTAGGCATGCGGCATTCGGCGATCAGCGAGCGACTGTGAATAGTGGGGACGAGCCGATAGCTCCTCGCCGAGAAGCCACCGTAAGTGCTCGCCCTGTTCTTCAACTTGTTTCCCGCGCCGTGTCGGTTTTCTGGACGTGAAAGTCAACGCCGTGCACACGTCGGTTCTGCTCGCAAGCATTCTTGGGTGAGCAATCGTTTATCAACTTAACTATTCGTTTTATTCACTCCAGTGGAAGCGCGATCAATATATTTATGAAAGTGTTATTAGAGTTATCTTCATTTACATTTCGCTGGTTTTTACTAACTTTCATTGGTAATTTCTTTGACTTCTGAGATTGTCATTCATATGCATACGTGATGTCTGACTGTTATAAGTACAAGAGAAGGGGCGAGTATAGGACAATGGAACAAGCAAATAACCTTAATAAGGTTAGGTCCAGAAACCAATGCCTTTCCCGATACGACGTCTTATAACTGAGTGTACGGTCACCTTATAACAGAATTCCCTAGCATGTCAACTGCAGATATGAAGGCAGGCTTCGGCACGTCTCGCCATCGATGCCTGTGAGTGTTCAGAATAATTTTTATGAATAAAGAAAGTATACAACTCATATCAGTTTACATCTGCAATGTCATAATTTTCATGATTATTTATCTGTTTTACTGAATCACATGTTGGACTTGCAAAACATTTACAAAGACCTGGAATGGCTGAAGAGATTCCCCGCTGTTGTCGATTACTTTTTTATTGTTATTTCATCCCCCCCCCCCCTGCCCCATATGGGCTGCGGCTGGATCGTCGGTGGTACAGTATCCTGCTCTTCATCCTAGAGCATTTACAGAAATTAATGAAGATACAATAAAATATATTAATAGATGCAAACATTTAAAAAAATATAAAAATATAAAACAGAATGTAGAGATGCTTACTATATTCAAAGCAGTTTCTTCGTTCAAAATTTAAAAAGAAAATAAGACGTCCGACAGGTAAAGATAAAGACAAAAATGGACATTTAAAACATTAAAATAAAAAAGAAACGATAACATTCATTAAAGGAATCTCTGTACTTTTACAGAAGAGATGGAGGATTTGCTTGAAGAAGCTGAGGGGACATTAAACGTTTGGATGAAGGAGGTTTAAATTTATAAGTCACTGGGTGATATCTGTAGAAAGACGGTAGGCGGTAAGATGGGTATTGCAAAAGACGGAAAAGAATGACGAATCTGGATGGTGGACAGGACCGTGGTACCATGAGAGGAAGGGAGGGAGTGAAAAGGAGAGGGAGGAGAGAGGGGAAGTCCTGACGCGGAGTGGAAATAGTTTGAGAAAGCTATAGCTGGTAGGACGGATAAACGTCGGAGCAGATTTCACGATACCGTATTTCTGGATTTCCGGAAGGCTTTTGACACAGTACCACACAGGCGGCTTGTATTCAAATAGCGTGCTTATGGAATATCGTCTCAGTTATGTGACTGGATTTGTGATTTCCTGTCAGAGAGGTCACAGTTCGTAGTAATTGACGGAAAGTCATCGAGTAAAACAGAAGTGATTTCTGGCGTTCCCCAAGGTAGTGTTATACGCCCTTTGCTGTTCCTGATCTATATAAACGATTTGGGAGACAATCTGAGCAGCCGTCTTCGGTTGTTTGCAAATGACGCTGTCGTTTATCGACTAATAAAGTCATCACAAGATCAAAACAAACTGCAAAACGATTTAGAAAAGATATCTGAATGGTGTGAAAAGTGGCAGTTGACCCTAAATAATGAAAAGTGTGAGGTCATCCACATGAGTGCTAAAAGGAACTCGTTAAACTTCGGTTACACGATAAATTAGTCTAATCTAAAAGTCGTATATTCTACTAAATACCTAGGTATTACAATTACGAGCAACTTAAATTGGAAGGAACACATAGAAAATGTTGTGGGGAAGGCTAACCAAAGACTGCATTTTATTGACAGGACACGTAGAAAATGTAACAGACCTACTAAGGAGACTGCCTACACTACGCTTGTCCGTCCTCTTTTAGAATACTGCTGCGCTGGGTGGGATGCTTACTAGATAGGACTGACGGAGTACATCGAAAAAGTTCAAAGAAGGTCAGCACGTTTTGTATTATCGCGAAATTTGGGAGAGAGTGTCACAGGAAAGATACAGGATTTAGGCTGGACATCATTAAAAGAAAGGCGTTTTTCGTTGCTACGAAATCTTCTAATGAAATTCCAATCAGCAACTTTCCACTCGGAATGTGAAAATATTTTGTTGACACCGACATACATAGGGAGGAACGATCACCACGATAAAATAAAGGAAATCAGAGCTCGTACAGAAAGATATAGGTGTTCATTCTGTACGCGCGCTATACGAGATTGAAATAATAAAGAATTGTGAAGGTGGTTCGATGAACCCTCTGCCAGGCACTTAAATGTGATTTGCAGAGTATCCATGTAGATGTAGATGTATATGTCAAGGAGAGGTAGGATACTGAGTGTGTGTAGATGTAGGGACGGTGCGACGTGTTTGTAAAGGCGCGGCAGCATACCAAGGTTTGTGAGTTGTTGATTACTGCCATCTGCCATTTTAAGTGATAAAATGTGGTGTCTATGCAACATATTTTTCTGTTTGACATTCTTCGAACTTTTATTGTTTTCATCCACTTCTGTTACCAAATTATGTTTATATAATGTATAAGGGACATGAATAAAATCCAGTTTATTTAACATTTATTTGTATTGTTGGCAAGTCATTAGTGTGATATAGAGTCACAGTACGCTTGCGCTCGACATTCATTCTCTCTTTCATGCAGACAACAATAGATACCACACTTACTCACCTATACACACAAATGTGCTTCGAACAACAAGCAGTCATCTGAACAAATAAAAAAAGGAAAATAATGCTGTATATGGGAGAGGAAAGCAATCACTGCTATACACTGAAGAGCCAAAGAAACAGTATACCTGCCTAATATCGTGTAGGGTCCCTGCGAGCACGCAGAAGTGCCGCAACACGACGTGGCATGGACGCGCCTAGTGTCTGAAGTAGTGCTGGAGGGAACTGGCACCGTGAATCCTGCAGGGCTGTCCATAAATCCGTAAGAGTACGAGGGCGTGGAGATCAGCACGTTGCAAGGCATTCAAGATGTGCTCAATAATGTTTATGTCTGGGAAGTCTTGTGGACAGTGGAAGTGTTTAAACTCAGAAGAGTGTTCCTGCAGTCACCTTGTGCAATTCTGGACGTGTGGGGTGTCGCATTGCCCTGCTGGAATTGCCCAAGTGCGTCGGAATGCACAGTGGACATGAGTGGATGCAGGTGATCAGACAGGATGCTTACGTACGTGTCACTTGCCAGAGTCGTACCTAGGCGTATCAGGGGTCTCATATCACTCCAACTGCACACGCCCCACACCATTACAGACCCTCCACCAGATTGAACAGTCCCCTACAAACATGCAGGGTCCATGGATTCACGAGATTGTCTCCATACCCGTACAAGTCCATCCGCTCGATACAATTTGAAACGAGACTCGACCGACCAGGCAACATGTTTCCAGTCATCAACAGTCCAATGTCTGTGTTGACGGGCCCAGGCGAGGCGTAAGGCTTTGTGTGGTGCAATCATGAAGAGTACAGAAGTGGGCCTTCGGCTCCGAAAGCCCATATCGATGAAGTTTCATTGAATGTTTCCCACACTGGCACTTGTTGATGGCCCAGCACGGAAATCTGCAGCAAACAGCGGAATGGTTGCACTTCTGCCACGTTGAAAAATTCTCTTCAGTCGTAGTTGGTCCCGTTCTTGCAAGATCTTTTTTCGGCCGCAGCGATGTCGGAGATTTGATGTTCTACCGAATTTCTGATGTTCGCAATACACTCGTGAAATGGTCGTACGGGAAAATCCCTACTTCATCGCTACCTCGGAAATGCTATGTCCCACCGCTCGTGCGCCGACTACACTCCTGGAAATGGAAAAAAGAACACATTGACACCGGTGTGTCAGACCCACCATACTTGCTCCGGATACTGCGAAAGGGCTGTACAAGCAAAGATCACACGCACGGCACAGCGGACACACCAGGAACCGCGGTGTTGGCCGTCGAATGGCGCTAGCTGCGCAGCATTTGTGCACCGCCGCCGTCAGTGTCAGCCAGTTTGCCGTGGCATACGGAGCTCCATCGCTGTCTTTAACACTGGTAGCATGCCGCGACAGCGTGGACGTGAACCGTATGTGCAGTTGACGGACTTTGAGCGAGGGCGTATAGTGGGCATGCGGGAGGCCGGGTGGACGTACCGCCGAATTGCTCAACACGTGGGGCGCGAGGTCTCCACAGTACATCGATGTTGTCGCCAGTGGTCGGCGGAAGGTGCACGTGCCCGTCGACCTGGGACCGGACCGCAGCGACGCACGGATGCACGCCAAGACCGTAGGATCCTACGCAGTGCCGTAGGGGACCGCACCGCCACTTCCCAGCAAATTAGGGACACTGTTGCTCCTGGGGTATCGGCGAGGACCATTCGCAACCGTCTCCATGAAGCTGGGCTACGGTCCCGCACACCGTTAGGCCGTCTTCCGCTCACGCCCCAACATCGTGCAGCCCGCCTCCAGTGGTGTCGCGACAGGCGTGAATGGAGGGACGAATGGAGACATGTCGTCTTCAGCGATGAGAGTCGCTTCTGCCTTGGTGCCAATGATGGTCGTATGCGTGTTTGGCGCCGTGCAGGTGAGCGCCACAATCAGGACTGCATACGACCGAGGCACACAGGGCCAACACCCGGCATCATGGTGTGGGGAGCGATCTCCTACACTGGCCGTACACCACTGGTGATCGTCGAGGGGACACTGAATAGTGCACGGTACATCGAAACCGTCATCGAACCCATCGTTCTACCATTCCTAGACCGGCAAGGGAACTTGCTGTTCCAACAGGACAATGCACGTCCGCATGTATCCCGTGCCACCCAACGTGCTCTAGAAGGTGTAAGTCAACTACCCTGGCCAGCAAGATCACCGGATCTGTCCCCCATTGAGCATGTTTGGGACTGGATGAAGCGTCGTCTCACGCGGTCTGCACGTCCAGCACGAACGCTGGTCCAACTGAGGCGCCAGGTGGAAATGGCATGGCAAGCCGTTCCACAGGACTACATCCAGCATCTCTACGTTCGTCTCCATGGGAGAATAGCAGCCTGCATTGCTGCGAAAGGTGGATATACACTGTACTAGTGCCGACATTGTGCATGCTCTGTTGCCTGTGTCTGTGTGCCTGTGGTTCTGTCAGTGTGATCATGTGATGCATCTGACCCCAGGAATGTGTCAATAAAGTTTCCCCTTCCTGAGACAATGAATTCACGGTGTTCTTATTTCAATTTCCAGGAGTGTATAACACGACGTCGAAACTCACTTAAATCTTGATAAACTGCCATTGTGGCACCAGTAACCGATCTAAAAATTGCGCCAGAGGCTTCTTGTTTTGCCGGTCAGAGTGGCCGTGCGGTTCTAGGCGCTACAGTCTGGAGCCAAGCGACCGCTACGGTCGCAGGTTCGAGTCGTGCCTCGGGAATGGATGTGTGTGATGTCCTTAGGTTAGTTAGGTTTAATTAGTTCTAAGTTCTAGGCGACTGATGACCTCAGAAGTTAACTCGCATAGTGCTCAGAGCCATTTGAACCACTTCTTGTCTGATATAGGCGTTGCCGACCGAGCGCTGTATTATGCCTGTTTACATATCTCTGTGTTTAAATACGCATGCCTATACCAGGTTCTGTGTCCACCCCCGGTAGCTGAGTGGTCAGCGCGACAGCATGTCAATCCTAAGGGCCCGGGTTCGATTCCCGGCTGGGTCGGAGATTTTCTCCGCTCAGGAACTGAGTGTTGTGTTGTCCTAATCGTCATCATTTCATCCCCGTCGACGCACAAGTCGCCGAAATGGTGTCAAATCGAAAGACTTGCAACTGGCGAACGGTCTACCCGACGGGAGGCCCTAGTCACACGACGTAGTCATAGTATAGACCAGTTTCTTTGGCAGTGCAGTGTGTATGTAAATGGGAGAGGAAATGCAATCACTGTTACATATCCGAAATCAATTTATTATAAGGTCAACTAGTCACTTTCTGGTATATTTAAGATAGAGAATCAAGAAAATGTCTTGACTTTAGTAGCATTTTCCCCTCTTATCAACTATAGCGTACCCTACGTTCTTCATTCCAAATGAAGACTCCAGTACATCCTTTTTACTGAATAGCTGCACTCCTACCCACCTCCTACCACTTACATTCCATGTCATGAAATTTGCCAGTTCTGATCCTACATCCTTTCTTGTATTTCTTCCCCTCGAATCCAAATTACAACAAAATCTCTTACCTAGAAAATGTTACATAGGTCTCACAGTATTTAAGACTGCACACATTACCAACCTCTTATCAAGCTCCAGGTACGCGTTTTTCATTCCTGTCTTCCTGTCTATGTATGATGGTCAGTCCAAAAGAAATGCACACTATTTCTGTAAAAATACAGTTTTCATTCTGCATGTGTGAAAGTTTTATAGTGTGTAGATACATCCTTCCCGCTTGTTTTCAAACTTAGTTCAACCTGTTCCCGTGAGTGGCGCCGTCACAGCATGTCTTCAAGATGGCTGCTGCACTTAACATTCGTCAGAAGCAAATTGCTGTCATAGAATTCCTGTGCTGTGAAAAGGAGACAGTGGGAAACATCTACAATAGGTTGAAAAATGTGTATAAAGATGCTGCTGTCGATCGCAGTGCAGTTAGTCGGTGGGCAATCAGGTTACGTGATGAAAGTGGGCACGGCAATATTGAGGATGGTCCTCGCAGTGGCAGGCCTTGTACTGCACACACTCCAGACAATGTGCAGAGAGTTAACTTACTGCTGACAGACGCATCACAGTGAACGAATTGTCACCCTACGTTGAGATAGGGGAAAGGAAGTGTTTGCAGAGTACTGAAAGTGTTGGCGTTAAAAAAGTTTTGTGCCAGATGGGTTCCCAGGATGTTGACGGTGGCTCACAAAGAAACAAGAAAAACGGTATGCAGCGAACTTTTGGAACAGTACGAGAATGGTAGAGATGAATTTCCTCTAAGAATTGTGACAGGTGATGAAACATGGCTCCATCATTTTTCACCAGAGACGAAGAAGCAATCAAAGAAGTGGCATCATGCAAATTCACCCAAGAAAAAAAATTCAAAACTACACCTTCTGCTGGAAGAGTTATGGTTACGGCGTTTTTCGATTCTGAAGGACTCTTGCTTGTGGGCAATATGCCAAGTGGAACCACCATATATTCTGATGTATATGTGACGACACTGAAGAAATTTCGAGCTCGACTGAGTGGTGTTCGACCACATCGGCAAAAGCGGGATGTCTTGCTGTTGCACTACAATGCACGGCCACATATCAGTCAAAAAACCATGGAAGCGATCACAAAACTCGGATGGACAACACTGAAACACCCGCCTTCCAGTCCTGACCTGGCTCCATGTGACCATCATCTCCTTGACAAACTGAAAGACTCTCTTCGTGGAACAAGGTTTGAAGATGCTGAATCCCTTGTGCACGCTGCCAAACAGTGGCTCCAACAGGTTGGTCCAGAATTTTACCGTGCGGGTATACAGACGTTGGTTCCAAGATGGCGTAAGGTAGTTGAGAAGGATGAAAATTATTTGGAGAAATGAAAATATTGCTCCTAAAGGATGTATCTACACACTGTAAAACTTTCAAACATGTAGAATAAAAGACGGATTTAAAAAAAAAATAGTGTGCGTTTCATTTGGAGTGACCCTCTTATTTTAACTGTTTCACTGAAAGGCTGAAGAAAGGGAACTTGGCTGCAAGCAGTCGGTTCTTTACTGGGGCAGGTGGAGGCGGTGGGGGTATGAATAACAGACACAGGAAAAAGTAGAAAGTTAGCCGTACCACGAAGAACTGGTAGGTGTAGCTGACGTTCTCGAGGCCGAAGCCGAGCGCGCTGTCGGCGAGGTCCTTCTTGTTGTTGATGGTCCTGGGCGGCGGCATCAGCAGTGAGGACACGATGCCGGCCGCGTAGTGCGTGTCCAGCAGGTTGGTGCACAGGAAGCTGACGAACAGCAGCACGCGCCAGCTCAGCCACTCCGAGCTCCGCGACACACCTGCCGGCCATCACCCACCCACAGTCAGCGGAGGCCGCCGCCCGAGTTTCACTGCCGTCACCAGTGTGCGGCACAGCTTTTCCACTTTAACCTGGCGTAGTCGACACCGAGCAACGTGTTACACAGGACGTCAACATATAGTTCGCAGTGCCACTGTTCATCCTCTCTGGCTGGTATACAGGATGGTCCATTGATAGTGACCGGGCCAAATATCTCACGAAATAAGCATCACACGAAGAAACTACAAAGAACGAAACTCGTCTAGCTTGAAGCGGGAAACTAGATGGCGCTATGGTTTGCCCGCTAGGTGGCGCTGCAATAGCTCAAACGGATATCAACTGCGTTTTTTTTTAAATAGGAACCCCCATTTTTACTGCATATTCGTGTAGTACGTAAAGAAATATGAATGTTTCAGTTCGACCACTTTTTTCGCTGTGTGATAGATGGCGCTGTAATAGTGACAAACGTATAAGTACGTGGTATCACGTAACATTCCGCCAGTGCGGACGGTATTTGCTTCGTGATACATTACCCGTGTTAAAATGGACCTTTTACCAATTACGGAAAAGGTCGATATCGTGTTGATGTATGGCTATTATGATCAAAATGCCCAACGGGCGTGTGCTGTGTATGCTGCTCAGTATCCTGGACGACATCATCCGAGTGTCCGGACCGTTCGCCGGATAGTTACGTTATTTAAGGAAACAGGAAGTGTTCAGCCACATGTGAAACGTCAACCACGACCTGCAACAAATGATAATGCCCAAGTAGGTGTTTTAGCTGCTAATCCGCACATCAGTAGCAGACAAATTGCGCGAGAATCGGGAATCTCAAAACCGTCGGTGATGAGAACGCTACATCAACATCGACTGCACCCGTACCATATTTCTATGCACCAGGGATTTCATGGCGACGACTTTGATCGTCGTGTACAGTTCTGCCACTGGGCACAACAGAAATTACGGGACGATGACAGATTTTTTGCACGCATTCTGTTTAGCGACGAAGCGTCATTCACCAACAGCGGTAACGTAAACCGGCATAATATGCACTATTGGACAACGGAAAATCCATGATGGCTGCGACAAGTGGAACATCAGCGACCTTGGCGGGTTAATGTATGGTGCGGCATTATGGGAGGAAGGATAATTGGTCCCCATTTTATCGATGGCAATCTAAATGGTGCAATGTATGCTGATTTCATACGTAATGTTCTACCGATGTTACTACAAGATGTTTCACTGCATGGCAGAATGGCGATGTACTTCCAACATGATGTATGTCCGGCACATAGCTCGAGTGCGATTGAAGTGGTACTGAATAGCATATTTCATGACAGGTGGATTGCTCGTCGGAGCACGTTCACAGGATCTGACGTCCCCTGATTTCTTTCTGTGGGGAAAGTTGAAGGATATTTGCTATCGTGATCCACCGACAACGCCTGACAACATGCGTCAGCGCATTGTCAATGCATGTGCGAATTATGGAAGGCGAACCACTCGCTGTTGAGAGGAATGTCGTTACACGTATTGCCAAATGCATTGAGGTTTACGGACATCATTTTAATTATTTATTGCATTAATGTGCTATTTACAGGTAATTACGCTGTAACAGCATGCGTTCTCAGAAATGATAAGTTCACAAACGTACATGTAATACATTAGAACAATGTTCAAACGTTTCTATGTTCTGTATTTTAATTTGAAAAACCTACCTGTTATCATCTGTTCGCCTAAAATTGTGAGCCATAGGTTTGTGACTATTACAGCGCCATCTATCACAAAGCGAAAAAAGTGGTCCAACTAAAACATTCATATTACTTTACGTACTACACGAATATATAATAAAAATGGGGGTTTCTATTAAAAAAAAACTCAGTTGATATCCTTTTGACCCATGGCAGCGCCATCTAGCGGGCCAACCATAGCACCATCTGATTTCCCTTTTCAAGCTAGACGAGTTTCGCTCTTTGTAGTTTTTTCGTTTGACGCTTATTTCGTGAGATATTTGGCTCGGTCGCGATCAATGGACCATCCTGGATAGCTCTCCCAAGCTGTCTCATATGTGCTAGTGACAGACCTAGCAATCAGTAATATGTATGGAAATTTCTGCTCGCCGGTTGTGACTCCTCAAAGGGAAAATGGACAGTGGCTACCGATTCAGGAAACAGTCAAAAATACTAACTGAACCATACATTATCAGTAAGTTATGGGACTGTCGAGCCTCCCCAAACAACTTGAGACAGTGATAATGACTGCACTACCCTCGCAAAAAAGTGGCGTGTGACACACTAATAATGAGAATTGAAAATTAACATTTTTCAGAGGAACCAAATTCAAATATGCCTTAAGCGATTTATGGAAACAACGGGAAACCTTCAGCCTGATAATTGGATGGCAGTTTGAGCCGCTATCCCCTCGAATGCGAGTCCTTTGTCTTGTACCGCCTCGCTCGGCGTGCCAGAGATACTGTTCTGGGTGTTGTATTTAGGCAGTTTCCCACATCCACTTTGGTGAATATGGGACTGGTCCCCATGTAAAGCCTCACTGACACGATGCACAAACATTTCGAAAGATGTTCTCACACTTTCACATGTACAACTCTAGACCACTAGACGCGGACACATGGCAACACGAATTCCTTTGGGAGACTCTGGGGGGGGGGGGGGGGGGGGGAGATGAGATGAAGGACAGGAATAGCATCAGACCACCCTATACAACTAACACTGCCAAATACAGGTTACAATGCCAACCCCATTTAAAGGCACATTTGCAGGATGGGCGTAGACATATAGCAAAACGTACAATAAGTTTAGAATATAAATAAAGAATTACTTAAGATATTAATCGGTATAAGCGGTTCTATCGATTGTGGCGTGCAACCGCTGAAACATTAGAATAATTACGCAGTTCAATTGTCTTGCCGAGATGACGGCACCTTTTTTGTTCTACAAGCCGTCCTGATCTGGCGCATATCTGCCATCGCTACAGAAAATTATTTGGCGCACCGCCATTATTCTCTGAGACGAAATCTCACTAGGCGTTCTCGTAGTAGCACACAGCAACAGAAAAAATGTAAATGTCTACGTAATTTAATTTGGTATAATATTTTGTGAATACAGTGATATTATTTATTTAATCTTGTGTTTCATTTATGTTTCAAGCTAATGTTCCTATTAAACGACGTCTTAACAAGGCTAAAGGTTCCGTGTCACAAATTATATCAAAGGTCTAGAGCGAACCAAAGCTTTGGAATTATGCAATCTACGAAGTCCGATAAAGAAATATTTTCAGAAAAATCACTCACGGTCAAACTTACAATGAACTGTCCTTATGCAAAAAGCCATTGTCAAGCACGCAAAGTTTGTATAAACTGATCACATAATATTATCATTACTTATTATTATTTGTTTGTTCTCCGATATTGTCAAACAAGACAGAAAAAGCCACTATAAATTAAACCCATGAAGATACAGGATAACGCCAGGAAAAATAATAAGAAGAACAGAATAAAATGGAGAAATCTTGGAAAAGAAAAGGAACAAGGTATTAGGAAATACAACAATAGAAAACTCATTTAAATTAAGAAGTAAAACAGATGTATACAATCAAGTACCAAAAAAATACAGGCAAAATTATGAAAAATCCGGTGATGTTCTGAGGACATATTCAAAGAATGAGTCTTAGCAGACTGAGAAGAAAAATTGTACAGGAATTTGAAAATTAAGAAGACAAACCCAACTGGCTTGGGAATGTTCATGAAGACATAGAAGAAATTGACGGAAATGAGAAAGAAATAAAAGACAGAACAAAATGTAAGAATGATATTGAGGTTGAAATGCTTTCCGAGACAAAGCACCATAACAACTAGGAGGACAATGGGCAGCAGAGAGGAAAAGTAAAAAATAAAGAAAACAGGACAGATAAAGAAGTACTGGAGAAAGCGTAAAGCTTAATGGCTTAAATTTAATTCTTAGCAGGCTTGTACTGAAATAACAAAATAAAGAAATAGAAGGATTAAGTGTGTAAGCTGCAGCAATGCAATTAAAGTACGTTAAAATAGTTTGATGTAGACAAAATATTTTGTTTTGTACAACTGCAGTCACCTTTAACAGAAGTCAATTACCTTCTTTCCATCACACACTGATATCAGAAAGAAAAGAATGAAATGCCCATTGTGTCAATGTGTCACTTTTCCTAATTTTCAGTTATTATTTCGGAAAAAAAAACACTAGCATGTTGGCATGTTGACTTTTATGGCAGACCTGTAGTATATTTCAATTATGAGAAATTGTATGGTGGTAAGCTGACATAGTAAGACTCATGACTCCCTGTGATCATTGACTATATTCCCAGATGGTGGCTTTTGTGTGCTTGTGACCCAGCTGGTATCAGACCTCCGGCATTGCCACTGATGGCTCTAGCTGACAGTCACTGCATTCAGAACCAAAGTGATGAGCCTGCACGCAACAGGTGCTGAAGTGTTTTACATCACACCCAGCGGCAAAGTGTCCTATATAAAGCACAACATCGAACTCTCTCACGCTGAGTGGATCTATCTCCTAGCGTTCTGAAAGATTTGCCTTGGGCTTGTCCATGCACTTGGCTGACGCACTCAGATAGTTCGTCTTTCCTCTCGAATTATTTGTTAGTAATGCACACTCGTCTAGAATGTTGCTCTCTAGAACCATTCCTGCATAATCTTGAGTAACTTTCAGTTTTCCAAAATGCGAAAAATTATATGTCATGCAGAATTCTCAATTTGTCAGGTCCCTTCGTCAACCTCCAATGCACTCAAGCTTAATTTACGGATCAAAATACGTGCTAAGTACCCATCCAGTCTGTCCGGCATACAATAGCGGAGCGTGCTTCTCTAGGGAGCGGCATCGTCCAGCGACTTTTCTTATTGACCAGGCCGGACGTTGGGGGTGTCCTGAACCACACACATCTCAACGCTGTGTGTCGACTTATTGCCCGCTTCGTCTGCGGCTCGTGGTCGTGCGGTAGCGTTCTCGCTTCCCGCGCCCGGGTTCCCGGGTTCGATTCCCGGCGGGGTCAGGGATTTTCTCTGCCTCGTGATGACTGGGTTTTGTTTGATGTCCATAGGTTAGTTAAGTTTAAGTAGTTCTAAGTTCTAGGGGACTGATGACCGTAGATGTTAAGTCGCATAGTGCTCAGAGCCATATTGCCCGTTTCTCTTCCGGACGTGGACGCTGGTGGCTCACCTTGCTGCCCGATGGCAGAGGAGACGAGCAGGAAGGTGGAGTTCCACGAGTTGTCTATCTCGTCGACGGTGGCGGTGACGCGGTGCTCGACCCAGCAGAAGAGCCGCGACACGACCAGGATGAGCACGAACAGCGCGCCGCTGCTCACCCACAGCTCCGCCGTGTACGGCTTGAAGATCGTCGTGAGCACGCTCGCCGACTTGGGGTGCCGAAACATTATTTCTGGCCTGCACGATAAGAAAGCGTATCAGTATCTGAGCCAAACCATCAGTAAGTACAAACGTAGTTCACCAACTTGTTATTTGTCTATCATCTCGATTTATCTATGACATATCATTACTGATAGTGTGGAACATTCATAAGTGAAACATTACGTTGGTACTTGTGGAAAATACAAATATTAAAAATTGAAATACATTGTATTACTGTTCCCCAATACTTATTTTATATCTTTTTTTGTGAACCTTGTATGTAGACTGTTCAAATGTTCAAATGTGTGTGAAATCTTATGGGACTTAACTGCTAAGGTCATCAGTCCCTAAGCTTACACACTACTTAACCTAAATTATCCTAAGGAGAAACACACACACCCATGCCCGAGGGAGGACTCGAACCTCCGCCGGGACCAGCCGCACAGTCCATGACTGCAGCGCCTTAGACCGCTCGGCTAATCCCTCGCGGCTATGTAGACTGTTTAGGTTTTTATGTTGGTGATGCCAAGTAGCGCTCTCTATGAAAATCGCTGAGTGCGCTGTGTATAGTCTGTGGCTGTTTGGACTCATTGTTGGAATATTCGCTAGTGTAGCGTTGGGCAGTTGGATGTGAACAGCGCGAAGCGTTGGGCAGTTGGAGGTGAGCCGCCAGCAGTGGTGGATGTGGTGGGGAGAGAGATGCCAGAGTTTTGAGAGGTTACTATGAACGGACGATCTGGACGTGTGTCCGTCAGAAAGAGGAAATTTGTAAGACTGGATGTCATCAAGTGATTTTATATATATATATATATATATATATATATATATATATATATATATATATATATATATATATATATATATAGGAAATTTAAATTTGTAAGACTGGATGTCATCAAGTGATTTTATATATATATATATATATATATAAACTTTTGAACACTATTAAGGTAAATACATTGTTTGTTCCCTATCAAAATCTTTCATTTGCTAACTATGCCTATCAGTAGTCAGTGCCTTCAGTAGTAGAATCCTTTATTTAGCTGGCAGTATTGGCGCTCGCTGTATTGCAGTAGTTCGAGTAACGAAGATTTTTGTGAGGTAAGTGATTCATGAAAGGTATAGGTTATTGTTAGTCAGGCTATTCTTTTGTAGGGATTATTGAAAGTCAGACTGCGTTGCGCCAAAATATTGTGTGTCGGTTTAGTGATGATCAGAATAAGTAAAGATAAAACAGTCTCACAAGGGGAAGGCCTCAGACAGGGCCAACCGATTCGGGTCAAATTTGGCAGGTCGCTTGTGCACAACCTAAAACGAAGGGTCTAAGATATTTTGGGTCAACATCCTCGCAATTTTGAGAAAATCACCCCTAAAGGTTATGACGAGCAATCGACTCAAAATTGGAGGGATCGATAGATAATTCTAAATAGAGCATTTTTCATCATCAGGTACGGGGTCCGCAAACGCAAACTTTTCCAGAAATCGAGGAAAGAAACTTTTACAACTGCCGCTTATGCACCCGCATGGTAAACGCTTTTCGCCGAAAACGCCGATAGAGGCGCCGGCACGGTAGCTTAGCGTGTTCGGTCAGAGGGTTTAGCTACCCTCTGTAATAAAAAAAAACTGAGTGAACGGATCAACGAACAACCTGAACGGATGTCATCGGACGTCCGCCACGAAAAAATTATCAAACAATATATAGAAAAAAATGAGATAAAAGATAAAGAAACGGCCAAGGCAACTGGCTGGGAATCGGTAAACCCGGGTTGGAATCTCGAAGAAACCTAGCGGATGTTATTCTTTTCGTTTGTATTTTTCCATATCTCAATTGATAGATATGGGAGGGTTAATAAGGTAAGTAAATCAATAAGGAATGATAATAATAAGGTAGGCAAACTAATTTCCCAAACGCCGTGAGTTAGTAAAGTATTAAGCTTTTAAGCCTTGTCACATGAAAATAATTCCGAGTAAGAGTGCTGCGAACTCCTCACGAGGGATCACAGATAGCCAACCGCGCGACGCTTGTTTACATCGAGGCACGGGACAGAATGCACGTGGGGAGAGTTATGTTTGTCCCGGTTGCCTCTTCGTCAAATCATAGTTGTGAACCTGGAAGAGTGAAGGTGTCCAGCACGAACCTTATAGAAGTCAATCGGAAAGAGGTGTTTTCCGTCATTAGACTGCCGCGAACCTCGCGGATGCATGTTGTGATTTTTCCATCGTTAATGCACCGAATGAAATACGTTTTGTGAATGAATAGAGTGTTCTTCCGTAAGTAACATATGACGAGTACTGTATGTAGTTTGTAGTAATTAGCTCGTCTGTTTATGCCATAGTAACTAGTTATTGTTTGTTGTGTCATATCTTTCAGATGCATAATATGAGTAATGGAGGATGTACACCCTTCGACTAGCGCTGTAATATATAGTTGGGAGCCTGTCACAGACGATGGCAAGCGGGAAGTTACCGACGCTGTGTTTTGGTTTGTAAAAGTGTTGCAAGACAGATGCATTATCAATGCACTACTGGAAGCAGGCAGTTCTGTTTCTCGGCGTTCCAGATTGATAGGAGCGGCTATAGTCGAGCGATTTTTGGAGCTGACAAACGAAATGACTTTTGTTGATACTGAAGTACTATACCATGAAGACGAAACAGAGGGTGATTCAGTGGAAGATATCCCAACCAATGAATCGCAAAATGGTCATAACACTTTGGAAATCTCCACGTCACTGGGAATTTGTGCTTCATCTGTTCCCGATGAGCATTACGAACCGGTTACTAAACGATTGAACTTCGGCGCTGTACTCCTTGAAGTAAAAGTAAAGGCGGTAGCGCTAGCCAGGAACCATCCAAATTGGAACTTACAAACACTGCAAAAGAATGGAGCAACAATAGCCCTGAAAAGGAAGAAGGACTTGAAATTGTGGGAAAACGTTATCGTTAAAGGAGGAAGAAGATACGACAAATACCAGGCGATAAATAAGTGTACATACGACCGACTTGTCGAATCTCGCTGTCGTAACGAGAATGTAGCAACGAGAATACTTCAGGAGTGGGCTGCAGGTGCAGCGCTTCAATATACGGCCAACAAGGATTTTACGTTTGCTGCATCATTATCTTGGGCAAGAAATTTTAAATCGGAGTATAAAATTCGTCAACGGCACATCACTAAATACGACTCTCATAAGGACGTACAAAATATAGAAGATATACAGAAAGTGGCGGCTCTTTTCAGCACGCAAACGGTGTCACTTATGACCGGTTATAATCGTGATTACGTAATCGAGACCGATGAAACAGGATGCAAGTATCGGGTGAACATTCGACGCACGTTATCGCATAAGGGAGAAAAATGAACTCTTGTCGCAGTTGGTAGTAAAAACAAACTAATACATTCGTACACGGCGCAAATGCCACCACAGCCTCTGGAAAAGTGTTGCCTAAGGTTTTCCTGTGTTTACAAGAAACGAATGTTACATTTGGTCCTCGGGTTATAGAAGAGGTCAGTCGTTTATCCGACTCGTTGAAAAATGTTTACATTACCTGCTCCAAATCCGGGAAACTGACCAATGCGATTTACAGAACATTTCTTGAGAATGTTTTAAAACCATACGTTTCTGATAAGTTTTGTCTAAAACTGGATTCCTGGAGTGGACGAATTAATAGTACAATATATGACACAATATTTGGCGATGGTCAGCCGACGTGCACAGTAAAAGTAATACCGCCAAACTGCACACCTGTGTGCCAGCCGTGTGATGTTTATTTTCGTCGCCAGGTTAAAAACTTTATATCCAGGCTTCAGAATTGCAGTGTCCTTCTGGAAACCCACAGTTGCACAACTGCACGGATGCAATAACTATTCACAGCATAATTCATAACCAACTTTCAGCACCGATTTTTCAGGCAATGATATCGTATGCGTGGTACGCATCAAAATTAATTCCCGAAAAAGACATATTTTTAAATGTAAATCAAGTTTGTTTTCCGCCGACTCTTCGGGAGGAACAGTGTAGCTGTCAAAAGATTGCATTCATTAGATGTTCTTGGTGCTGTGAGTATATTTGATTCGAATGTTTATACACTCCTGGAAATTGAAATAAGAACACCGTGAATTCATTGTCCCAGGAAGGGGAAACTTTATTGACACATTCCTGGGGTCAGATACATCACATGATCACACTGACAGAACCACAGGCACATAGACACAGGCAACAGAGCATGCACAATGTCGGCACTAGTACAGTGTATATCCACCTTTCGCAGCAATGCAGGCTGCTATTCTCCCATGGAGACGATCGTAGAGATGTTGGATGTAGTCCTGTGGAACGGCTTGCCATGCCATTTCCACCTGGCGCCTCAGTTGGACCAGCGTTCGTGCTGGACGTGCAGACCGCGTGAGACGACGCTTCATCCAGTCCCAAACATGCTCAATGGGGGACAGATCCGGAGATCTTGCTGGCCAGGGTAGTTGACTTACACCTTCTAGAGGACGTTGGGTGGCACGGGATACATGCGGACGTGCATTGTCCTGTTGGAACAGCAAGTTCCCTTGCCGGTCTGGGAATGGTAGAACGATGGGTTCGATGACGGTTTCGATGTACCGTGCACTATTCAGTGTCCCCTCGACGATCACCAGTGGTGTACGGCCAGTGTAGGAGATCGCTCCCCACACCATGATGCCGGGTGTTGGCCCTGTGTGCCTCGGTCGTATGCAATCCTGATTGTGGCGCTCACCTGCACGGCGCCAAACACGCATACGACCATCATTGGCACCAAGGCAGAAGCGACTCTCATCGCTGAAGACGACACGTCTCCATTCGTCCCTCCATACACGCCTGTCGCGACACCACTGGAGGCGGGCTGCACGATGTTGGGGCGTGAGCGGAAGACGGCCTAACGGTGTGCGGGACCGTAGCCCAGCTTCATGGAGACGGTTGCGAATGGTCCTCGCCGATACCCCAGGAGCAACAGTGTCCCTAATTTGCTGGGAAGTGGCGGTGCGGTCCCCTACGGCACTGCGTAGGATCCTACGGTCTTGGCGTGCATCCGTGCGTCGCTGCGGTCCGGTCCCAGGTCGACGGGCACGTGCACCTTCCGCCGACCACTGGTGACAACATCGATGTACTGTGGAGACCTCACGCCCCACGTGTTGAGCAATTCGGCGGTACGTCCACCCGGCCTCCCGCATGCCCACTATACGCCCTCGCTCAAAGTCCGTCAACTGCACATACGGTTCACGTCCACGCTGTCGCGGCATGCTACCAGTGTTAAAGACAGCGATGGAGCTCCGTATGCCACGGCAAACTGGCTGACACTGACGGCGGCGGTGCACAAATGCTGCGCAGCTAGCGCCATTCGACGGCCAACACCGCGGTTCCTGGTGTGTCCGCTGTGCCGTGCGTGTGGTCATTGCTTGTAGAGCCCTCTCGCAGTGTCCGGAGCAAGTATGGTGGGTCTGACACACCGGTGTCAATGTGTTCTTTTTTCCATTTCCAGGAGTGTAGAAAAGAAATATTACGAAGCATTAATACTGTGTATGTCAGTTTTTAAGAAAGTATATTATTAATTAATTTGAGAGACAAAAAATATGTTTTGTGAAAATATGAACTTGAAAATATGTTTGAAGAATCCAGTGAAACAGGCAAGAAGTCAGCATCGATAACATAAACTGCTTTAAGTCTAAATTTGGGAATAATCTAGACGGCAAAAGTCGCGGGATACCTCCTAATACAGTGTCGGACATCCTTTTGCTCAGCCTAGTGCACCAACTCGAGGTGGCATGGACTCAAGAAGTCGGCTGCAGAAACATTGATCCCTGCTGCCTCTATCGCTGTCCCTAATCGCGAAAATGTTGCTGGTGCAGGAATTTGTGAACGAACTGACCTGTCGATTGTGTCCCATAAATGTTCGATGGGATTCGCCATCTGGATAGCGGAATGTCCAGTATGTTCATCAAACCACTCGTGAACAATTGTGGCCCGGTGACAAGTCCTTCGTTGTTTCGGAACATGAAATCCATGAATAGCTGCAAATGATCTCCAGGTAACCGGACGTAAGATTTACAATAATCGTTTGTGTTGGCCAGAGGACCCAGTCCATTCCGTGAAAACACACCCCACACCGCCGCTCGGAGAGGCCGCTTGGTTAGAGGCGCCATATCACGAATCGTGCGGCCCCTCCCGCCAGAGGTTCGAGTCCTTCTCGGGCATGGGTGTGAGTGTTGTCCTTAGCGTAAGTTAGTTTAAGTAAAGTGTGGTGTGTTGGCAGAAGATCCAACACCGTGTTGCTAAAGGAGGCCGAAATGCACGCGTTAAGCTCACGCAGACTGGCGTGAGGTCTGGAACAGTTAAGGGAAATTATAGTAGCAAATAAAGTACGTAGTTGAAGTAATGCTTAACTTTAATCCATAATTGGAAAACATCGGTCTGACGGTACAGGCATCAAGATAAATACATAGTAAAGGATAAAGGCGCCTTGCTAGGTCGTAGCAAATGACGTAGCTGAAGGCTATGCTAACTATCGTCTCGGCAAATGAGAGCGTAATCCGTGAGTGAACTCTCTCTAGCTAAGTCGGCTGTACAACTGGGGCGAGTGCTAGGACGTCTCTCTAGACCTGCCGTATGGCGGCGCTCGGTCTGCAATCACTGACAGTGGCGACACGCGGGTCCGACGTATACTAGCGGACCGCGGCCCATTTAAAGGCTACCACCTATCAAGTGTGGTGTCTGGCGGTGACACCACAAAGTGTAAGTCTAGGGACCGATGAACTCAGCAGTTTGGTCCCTTAGGAATTCACAGACATTTGAACACCTCACGCCACCAGCTTGTACAGTGCCTTGCTGACGGCTTCGGTCCATGGCTGCGCCACACTCGAACCCTACCAACAGCTCTAACCAACTGAAATCGAGACTCATCTGACCAGGTCACGATTTCCCAGTCGTCTAGGGTCCAACCGATATGGTCACGAGTCCAGGAGAAACGCTACAGGCGATGTCGTTCTGTTAGAAATGGCACTCGCGTCTGTCTTCTGCTGCCATAGCCAGTTAACGCCAAATTTCGCAGCTCTGTCCAGACAGATACGTTCGTCGTACGTCCCACGTTGATTTCTGTGGTTATTGCGGGCAGTGCTGGTTGTCTGTTAGCACTGACAACTCGATGCAAACGCCGCTGCTCACGGTTGTTAAATGAAGTCTGTCAGGTAGTGCGTTTTCCATGGTCAGAGGTAATGCGAAACTTGGCATTCTCGGCACACTCTTGACACAATGGATCTTCGAATATTGAATTCCCTAACGATTTCCGAAATGGAATGCCTCATGTGTCTAGCTTCAACTATCACTCCTTGTTCAAAGTCTGTTAGTTCCCGTCGTGCCATACTCACGTCGGAAACCTTTTCACATAAGTCACCTAAGTGCAAATGACGGTTTTTAAAACACCTTGTGACCGCGGTACTACCGCCACCTGTATATGTGTATAACGCTAACCTTTGTGCGTAATACCATGATTTTAGAGTGCAGAAGCCCTTAAATTTACATAGTGGCGTGCCACTTTATCTGAAGCAGTAGTTTCTAATCCTCTTGGTAGCGACCAAACTTCTCCTAGTTCCTCATGGAGTGACAGAAAATTGCACCGCCGCGCGGTGTAGGCGTGCGGTCTTGGGCGCTTTGCCACGGTTCACGAGGGCTACCGCCGTCGGAGGTTCGTGTCCTCCCTCGGGCATCGGTGTGTGTGTGTTGTCCTTAGCGTAAGTTACTTTAAGTTAGATTAAGTGGTGTATAAGCCTAGAGACCGATGACCTTAGCACTTTGGTCCCATGGGAACTTACAACGAATTTAAATTTAAAATTGCACCGTTGATGGCGATCAGGGCGTTGGAGGGTGCAACTAAATTGCAGACCCTCTTGACGCTATTGGACAGGAGCGGCCTTTGGTGGTGTAGAGTAAGCACAGAACACCTATTATATGATGGCCTGGCCTGGATTACAACCCCTCTCCTTACAAATGCGAGTCCAAAGTGCAAACCATTGTCTTGGCCACCTAGCTCACTAGCTGACCACGACGCCAAAACGTCTTCCAAAGAGAAGTCGCTTACGAGAGTAAGATTCCAACGTAGACATTTTACACACTCACATTCTACAGCACATTTTAAGATCAAATCTCTTTAGCTGGCATCATCAATTGGTCTCTTATTACTCGTCAGATTCCACAGCCTTTGAGTGAGAGATTCGGCACTGTCAAACACAATGGCGCGATCTATTTTTCTGTAGAACGTTTTTCCTTAATGGACTGAAGAACACTGACTCTGTCGTACTCACATTTACCAAATTTATTTTATTATTTGCCGGTTCTGAGTGCGTATGCGGCTTCTACGGATTTTATACATATAGTTTATTACATAAAATAAATATCAGATATGATATTTGTTCTCAACATTTTCACATTCATATTTACCGAAATACTAACACAGTGCCTTGTAAACATAGTCCGCAGAGCACTTGCACGTGAAGTTACAGCACGACAGCATGTATCTAACAGGAACATGAACATTCAATCGATTTTTTACACTATAGATTTGCGCAAAATATATCGAAGGATTGAGTTCGTTTTTGTGCGGGATTATGTCTAAGGCATTCAAAAACATAAAAGATTTGTCTTGTATTAGAAAAGATGTACACAATGTTTGACAACTCCTGTTACAGGCTACTAGGGGAATTAAAGGGGACATTACAGATAAAGTTTTGATAGGGAACCCATGTCTTTAAATGTACCGTTTGGATATATAATAAGTTTGACTGGGGCATCACTTTTAGATCTACCACTTCACGGTATGTACCCAGCGAAGATACTGAGCTCTGACTTATGTTCTCTACAGGAGTTACCCCACTTACCTGTTCGCTGCACAAGGTGTAACTGTGGCACATGCTGTTATACACACAGCTCACATATCCTGGTGCGCGTCCGTGGAGCACAAAATTCAACACTTCCAGTTGCGAACGTACCAGTTTATAAGCACCCGTTCTTGTCCTCACGTCAACCGAAAATGGAAAACATGCATTGTGCGGCTATGTCATTATGTACCGTACCGCGAAGCGGTAGATTTGAAAGTGAGCCATTCCTCAAACTTATTTTGTATTAAAATGGTACATTTTCAGACATTAGTTCCTTATCAAATTTTTATCTACTAAGTCTCCTGTACAGCCCATAGAAGCATGTAATAGGAATAATTGTGAAACACCTTGTACACATTACACTCTTCTTTTAAACAGGCTAGGGGAAAGAAAAAAAAAAGATAATAAAACAAATCTCATAATCTGAATAGTGGCTTGCTGCTGCGATTTCTTTCTCAGTACCTTGACCTCCATGTTTTCAAACAGCTGTGGCATGGGACGGGAAGGTCGTGTTAGCGAGCTGACAGGTATGTAGACGCTGGACCAAAAAGTCGAGCCTTATAATAGGGCTTAAGTCAAGTCGACGTTTCCGCCGAGTTATACGCTATGAACAGAGCCCAACAGTTGGACTGACGTCATTGTTGTATCGGAGGATACCTCTGACTTGAGCAACGTGTTCTCTTATTCGGACTTTCTTCAAAATGGTTCAAATGGCTCTGAGCAGTATGAGACTCAACTGCTGTCATAAGTCCCCTAGAACTTAGAACTACTTAAACCTAACTAACCTAAGGACATCACACACACCCATGCCCGAGGCAGGATTCGAACCTGCAACCGTAGCAGTCCCGCGGTTCCGGACTGCAGCGCCAGAACCGCTAGACCACCGCGGCCGGCATTCGGACTTTCTAATTATCTCTTTGTTGTTTAGAGGATGTAGTTTCCACAAAATACCGAACCTAGTTTTCGGGCTGTTTTATACGGGTCACCCTGTTCTTTCCGTGCAGTGCTCGTGAATCCAACTGGAGGAGTGTAGGATGTACCCTCTACCGCACATTGTAAGATGGCTCACCGAGCCCTCCCTGCTCGACCATCATATATTTCGCTGAAATTTTATCTAAACATTCGGACATATCCCTAAGGAACATTGGTAAATTTTAACGTTCATCGAAGCAATGCTGTCCGAGATTTAGTCACTTGTTTGACTCCTTGCGCGACTTTGCGCGGATCGAGCGTAAATTTTTGGCGACTATGAGCTCTTGTATTTCGGCCAATATTTTGTTGAAAGAAATGAAATTCCACCATCTTGTACAATTTTATACATTCTCTCCAGAATAGTAATGGAAAGAATTTTATAGGCCATATTAGGCCAGAAAATTACACACAAAGTCGTCCAAAAAATTGGCGCCCTAAAAAATTTCGAAGTTTGGCTTTTAATATTTCGGGGACTAGAGGTATGACGAATATAAAACTTGGCATGCAGTAACCCGGCAACACAAGGTTCTCAAACGTAAAGTTTCATTTTTGTACCGCTTTCTGCCACTTAATAAATGAAGTGTAAAATTGAAGAATTTGTAAAAAAAAAAGAAAAAGAAAAAGCTTTGAAATTTTGTAGGGTGCCAATTTCTTTGTGCTATTTTGCCTAAAATATTCTCGCTGAATATGGCTCATAAAATTCTCTTCATTATTATTCTGGAGAGATTGCATAAAATTGTACAAAATGGCCACGTTTCATTTCTTTCAACAAAATATATGCCGAACTATAGCAGCTCAAATTCGCCAGAAATTCATGCTCGCTCTGTGCAAAGTCGCGCATGGAGTCAAACAAGTGACTATATCTCGGCCAGTATTGCTTCGACGAACGTTAAACTTTACTGATGTTCGTTGGGGACATGTGCGAATGTTCACACAAAATTTAATCGCAAACTATGATGGTCGAGCAGGAAAATGTTACGAAATTAGGCTGTCTGACATGGAATGACCCTTACCTGGTATACATGTAGATGCAGATGTGGCCGTTGTGTCGCCCCATAGTGTATTGGCTTCAATTTCGCCTTTGACCGCACTTAAAACTATTACTGTTTACTCCTAAATACAATTAATGGCGTGTAGATTGGCACCTGACAACTTTCCTCGATTGAAGTTCGGACCACTTACCGAATAATGGCCCAAGAACGCGCGAAATCGCACAGGGGTGTGCGTTGTCTCTCACAGTACATCACCAATCCTGGTCTCACACCTCTAGCCTGATGATCAGTGAGTACCATAAATTACGGAGGCCAAACTACTCCAATAGGGGCTTTTCTTCAGTAATATTGTTATGAGTAAAACAATACCCACTCTGCAGCCGTTCTCAGCAGGACAACACTCTTTTTGTGTTGCAAGTAAATTACTGGCGGATTAACGAAGTTTTGTGAGTGGGGGTGGTTGCCTAGAAGAGAAAGAAAACCCAAGGGTCCTCTCCTTGAAAGTTATGGAAAAAACATTCAAAAACTACTGTTTTAGTTTGTTTTGATACTTAAAAATATCAAACAATAGCAAAAATGTGTTTTACTTTAATTTATTAAAATATGTAGCATTTACAAATTTTTTCTGACTAACCTTTTATATAATTGTTAACACACAGTAATAAGTTCATAAGCCTTTTGTTAACACAGAGTTGATACGCAAATTAAAAAGCAAATAAACTGGATTGAGAATAAAATACTTTTAAAATTGTAGTTCTTAAATCGTTGACATTTATATTTTTTCCAGTTCAGTTCATATATATATTTATATATTGAAAATTATGATTATAAAGCGTGCCGCTGTGGCAGATCGGCAATCTTCCGAAATTGGAATATTTGGCGCCCACAATTCGAACAGGAGGGGGAGCACATGTCACTGGTACAGGTAGTACATTCTCGCGGGCACACAAAGTAAGGTGGCTTGGCGAATACTGAATTAAGTGAATAAATCTACTGACCAAGATTCTAAATTCGCTTGCTTAACATTGGCGCAGATTACAAAAATTACCATTTGATTTTCATTTAGTTTCAACTCTCGGAGGGGCTGAGCGGTTCTAGGCGCTACAGTCTGGAACTGCGCGACCGCTACGGTCGCAGGTTCCAATCCTGCCTCGGGCATGGATGTGTGTGATGTCCTTAGGTTAGTTAGGTTTAAGTAGTTGTAAGTTCTAGGGGACTGATGACCATAGATGTTAAGTCCCATAGTGCTCAGAGCCATTTGAACCATTTGAATCTTGAACCTTTTTTTTATGAGCTCTCGGAGGGGGCGATCGCCCCTCCGCTCCCCCCCCCCCCCCTCTCCCTCTCCTCGCCCCCTTTAATCCACCCTTGATTATTGGTCAATGAGTCTATCTTGACTGCCGTCAAGGGGGTAAAAATGAATACTGGTGTCGAATGTAAGGTATTCGAAATGCTATTGCTCAAGGACAAATTCAAGCCAATTTTATGACATACTGTGATGTCAAGGTAGTCATGTGAGGACTGCTTTTGCCAAGGCGACCATAAATCTTACTCTCATAAAGTCATCGATAAGGCAGTCATAAAACCGTCGTCTGACAAAGTCCGTCCCAGATATCTGCCGAATTTTACGACCTTCTGCAACTAAGGACAGGCACATATATCTGCTCTCTTTCTCGTCCCCTTACAACAGCTTTTAGTGTGAGCAGATACCAGAGAACCAGAGGACAGGAGGTGCTCAGCCCATTATTTTGTCGGCTATACCGATTGCAGTATTGCTATCGTAAATGATGCTGGATGTAATACAACTTCGCAATATCAGAAGATACACATACGACGCCTGCGAACTGATAGTATGCACTAAACGCCCATCTGAAATCCAATGAACCGTGGGGCAGAAGGTAATTGCCGATGAACTGGGAACTGTACCTGAAAGGAACCAGACCATCTTTAGTTCATTATTATGCCCTCAAGTACGGAAATAGAGCGTAAAATTCCATTATGATGGTTCTAGAATTTAGGTGAGATTCCAAATTTGAGTAGTCTGTCGACTGAATATAACTGAATTCGCTAGTGAGGAGATGCTACATTAGATGATAATCTTGGAGTACGGCGGAGGTACGATTCTGCTAATGAGTAATGTTGGAGGAGTCGCACGGCACAGTTGGCTCGAAGCCCCCGAGGTGTAGGTTCGGCTAACTAATCGGTAAGTGTTTACATCCTCCACACACAGTGACCTCAAATGGTTCAAATGGCTCTGAGCACTATGGGACTTAACAGCTATGGTCATCGGTTCCCTAGAATTTAGAACTACTTAAACCTAACTAACCTAAGGACATCACACAACACCCAGTCATCACGAGGCAGAGAAAATCCCTGACCCCGCCGGGAATCGAACCCGGGCGCGGGAAGCGAGAACACAGTGACCTCTCCCCACGCAGTGTCTGAGAACTGTATCTCAAGTGTATCTGTTGAGAATTGGTCACATAATCTGTGTGTGTATAGTGTGGTGCTGTATGATGATGAGAGAAGGGAGACGGTTGAAAGCAGCGCTGGAACACAGCCTACCCCTCTTTGAATATCTCCGAAGGGATCAGCGAGCTCAGCGTCCGTATCCGACCGACGGATCTCCATCGACAGTGCTACATGCCCTCTCTCCATGAGACGGGGTGGAGGGGTTTGGAATATAAACCTGGAAAATGGCTATGGTGATCAGAAACTTTACCCTACAACCTCTTCTCGCATTGCCACTCAAATACTGGTGGTGAAAACTGCTTCCACCGCCTGGATTGGAACTGGCTATGATCAAGTTCTGCGCCACTGCATAGGTATGCGCCAGCGACCTCAGCTACACAGATGGGTCTAAGTGAACGCTGTCTTGTGGACCATATACACTATCCCCATCACAGTTACTATAGAAGCCCCTTCTGGGAGAGTACTGATGGTTCAAAACCCTGTATGACCATACGGATTCGGTTTCCTGATTTCCTTAAATCGCTTAAGGAAAATTCCGAAATGATTTCTTTGAAAGGCACGGTCGCTTTTATGCCGCATTTTTCCTCAACCCGAGTTTGCAGTTAATCTCTAATGGCTTCGTCGTCGACGTAACGTTAAACACTAATCTTCGTTTCTCTCCTTTCGGGATGCCATGTTACGTCCTGTAAGTGCACTGTTCTGTCGCCGACCTATCGATAGTCGCTCCTCTGGCGAGGTTAGAGCGCATCAGGTCAGTCGTAGCTGGGCTACCGTAGGGCGCGTGCAATGTGCAGTGTTGATGCTGTGACTGAAACATGCATTTCTCAAGTTATTGTGATGTAATTAAATTTGCTTGCCAAAAAAGCTGTGCATTTCATATCAGTGTTCAAGGCCCAGAATTAAGGTTTGTCTAAAAGATGACGATTTTCGATCTCATGTATCGTTTCGAGAGGTCAATCCTCAACGGCGTCGGGACGATTTCGGGAAGATAGCGTGGACTGGATTGTTTCCAAAGAAAAATGTGTGGCTTGACTCTTTGAATATCATGAGCGTAGGTAGTATCTCGTTTCGGATATCGCACACCAACTTTTGAAACATCTGCCTCGCGATTCGGTCACGAGCACGCTCGTGTAATGAACGGAGGAACTGTTTAGTAGTGGCTGGAAGAACCGTGGCTCCCCATAGCCATTAGCACATTTTGAACAGTGAATTTCATGCGTTTTCTTTGTTGCACGTATTTCAGCTGGATAACATTACTTCGACAATAACTTTAGTACGTCAAAACGGATTACGCGGTTGGAATGCAAATACTGATTGAGTCAATTGTGAAATAATGTTAATTGCGAACAGTGCAGGTCAACACTGTGTGTATTTAACAGAATATAATGCATCCTACCAGAGTAAGTTGGCATTGCTTGCATGAATGCCTCCACACCGTGTCAAATAATAATTATTACAGGACACGTCGACGCGGGGAGTGCAAGGAGCGAAGAGCAACCGCCGTAGGAAAACGACTGTCTTTAGGGAGTATTTGTGCATATACAGTGATAAACCAAAACATTATGACCACTGCCCACAGCGACGTTCGGCGTTGCGGGCGTGTGACGCGGTAACAAAAGCATGTAAGCAGAGCAGGCAAAGACGGGGAATCACCCTGGCGAAGATATGGGCTGCATACGGGGAAATCCTTTGAGATAAGCGACTTTGACAAAGGGCAGACTATTATTACTCACAGCCTGTAAACGAGTATCTCGAAAACGGCGAAGCTGGTCTAATGTTCACGTGACATTGTCGTCAGCATCTACGGAAAGAGGTAGAAGTGAAACGTCCCCTTAGAACAATTATACATGACTGTGCTTAAACTGACATACAATATTTTTAGCGCAACGCAATCTGACTTTCAAAAATCCCTACAAAAGAATGGCCCTGACTAACATTAACCTATACCTTTCACAAATCACTTACCTCACAAAAATCTTCGTTACTCAAGCTACAGCAATACAGAGAGCGCCACTACTGCCAGCTAAATAAGAGATTCAAACTACGGAAGGCACTAACTACTGATAGGCATAGTTAGCAAATGAAAGATTTTGATAGAGAACAAACAATGTATTTACCTCAATAGTGTTCAAAAGTCATAATGTATATAGTAGTTCATGACATCCAGTCTTACAAATTTCAAAACTCCGCCATCTCTCTCCCCACATCCACCACTACTGGCGGCTCACCTCCAACTGCGCAACGCTACGCGCTGTTCACATCCAGCTGCCGCTGCCTAACACTACAATGGCAGACAACAATGCAAACTAGCCACAGACTGCACACAGCACAGCCAGTGATTTTCGTACAGAGCGCTACGTAACGTTGCCAATAAGAAAACATAAACAGCCTACTTACAGAAGGACAGTAAAAGGCGCTAAATGGTTGGACGTCCACAACTCTTCACAGAACGTGTGGTTCGCAGGTTTGTCTGCTCTATAAAGTAGGACAGATGGTGATACGTGGCTTCTCTGCCGAAAGAGTACAGTGCTGGTGCACGCACAAGTGTTTTGGAGTTCACCGTTCGTCGTACACTATTGAATGCGGGGCCCGGCAGCAGACTACCCATACGTGTTCACATGTTGACCCAGCGCCATCATTATTTACGACTGCACTCAGTACGGGACCATCGGGATTCGACCGTCGATCAATGGAAACGTGTCGGCTCTTCGGGTGAATCGCATTTTTCCTACGCTACATTTATGGTCGTCTCCTCAAACGCCGTCATCGAGGTGAACAGTGGCTCGAAACGTACAGCGCACCACGGACCCAGGTTGTTGGGCACAGTATTATGGTATGGGAGACATTCTCCTGCCCTTGCATGGGACCTGTGGTAGTAATCGAAGACACGCTGACAGCCGCGAATCACCTGTACCCCTTCATGATTGATGTCTTCCCCGACGGCTATGTCGTCTTCCAGCAGTATAATTGTCCGTGTCTCGGAGCCACAATCGTGTTCAGTGATTTGAGAAGCATTATAGTGAACACACTATGGAAGCCATCTGGGTCGCTATCGGGTGCCACCACCGCTGATAATTCTTTATTAAGTTTCTAATTACTTAAACTTGTAAGTAGGCTGTTTATGTTTTCTTATTGGCAACGTTACGTAGCGCTCTGTACGAAAATCACTGGCTGTGCTGTGTGCAGCCTGTGGCTAGTTTGCATTGTTGTCTGCCATTGTAGTGTTGGGCAGCGGCAGCTGGATGTGAACAGCGCGTAGCGTTGGACAGTTGGAGGTGAGCCGCCAGCAGTGGTCGATGTGGGGAGAGAAATGGCGGAGACTTGAAATTTGTAAGGCTGGATGGCATATATATTATGATTATTAAGGTAAATACATTGTTTGTTCTCTATTAAAATCTTTCATTTGCTAACTATGCCTATCAGAAGTTAGTGCTTTCAGTAGTTTGAATCTTTTATTTAGCTGGCAGTAGTGGCGCTCGCTGTATTGCAGTAGTTCGAGTAATGAAGATTTTTGTGAGGTAAGTGATTTGTGAAAGGTATAGGTTAATGTTAGCCAGGGCCATTCCTTTGTAGGGATTTCTGAAAGTCAGATTGCGTTGCGCTAAAAAATATTGTGTGTCAGTTTAAGCACAGTCTTGTATAAATGTTCTAAGGGGACGTTTCAAACTGAACTAACTGGGAAGATGAAACTTCTAAATTTAATTATTAAGCTGCTGAGTGAAACTGAATGCAAGTGAACCTGCTTAAACTGCTGAGTGGAACTGAACGTACTGTCACTTTGCTTGTCTTCATCATTTCATATCTGACCTACAGAATTATTCCTGACAAATACAACTCAAACGCAATCTGACTGCTCAAATAATTAACACAAAATAATGGCCCTGAATTAGAAGGAATCCTAACAATAACCTATACATTTCATAAGACACTTACCTCACAGAAAATCTTCACACAGGAAGCACCAATACAGCCAGCTAAATAAAAGATTCTAGTTACTGTAGGCTCTAGCTACTAATGGGCATGTGGTTAGCAAAGGAAAGATTTTGTTGCAGAGCAAACAATGTATTTAACAAATTTTACCTTAATCATGTGATATCCAGTTTAAAAAAATTATATAATCGCCCTGATAACCAGTTCCAGCAAATTATATAACCAACAATAATCTTACATTTCCATGACAGACATACGCACAGACCATCCGCTCGCGCTAACACTTCAAACCTCTAACCTCCATCACTGATAACTATTAACTTCCAACCTCTACCATTGCTGTCTATACACCTCCAACTGCTATCACAGCTGGCTGTTCACTCCCAACTGCGAGTCCGACCAGACACAGAAAGTCTGTTTCAGAGGGCGCACGGCGCTGTCCGAGTTATTAATGCAGTCTATCTCGCTGCCAACATACACACATATAAACAGGCTACTTACACCGCGTACGCAAATCAGCGGCCTATTATTTAAGCGAATTACGTGACCTGTGGGTAGACATCTAATACCGCATACCTCCACAAACCTCCCAACAAACTGTCGGATCCCTGACACGCACAATCACTGACATACAGGGTGTCCGAAAAGACTTTCCCTGATTACATAAATTGATAACTCAGGCTAGAAGTAAGATTCAAATATGAAACTTGTGTCGAATTGTTTACAGCTATCAAAGTTTTTTTCTGTTTTAGGTTCGCAGTACGTAAGTAGGGATGAGATGCAGTGCCCAAGAAGCCATGTACTGTGGTACCATGAGACACGATCACCAACCACAGTGCAGAGACACTTCCAGACAACATTTGGAAGGGATCCACCTGATGTCCAGAGCATTAAAGCCTGGTATGAGAAGTTCAAGAACACAGGATCGGTTGCTGACCTTCCGAGGTCTGGTCGACCAAGAACCTCAGCAGACAGGGTGGAAGCTGTAAGGCAGTCTTTTCTGCGAAGTTCGAAGAAATCGGTGCGCAGGGCCTCACGTGTATTACAGATGACAAAAAGCTCTCTCCATGACATTTTACACAAACGTTTATTGTTTCGTGCATACAAAGTGCAAATCGTTCAGGCCTTGTTGCCCAATGACAGTACACGTCGATATGACTTTGCAGTCGAAATGCTATCACATATTGAGGACGATGATGGTTATCTCAGACGAATTGCCTTTTCCGATGAAGCGACCTTTTTTATCAGTGGAGTAGTGAATCGCCATAATGTGCGCATTTGGGGTTCACAACCCCCTGGCGAGGTCATGGAGTGCACCAGAGGCAGTCCAAAGGTGAATGTTTGGTGCGCGCTATTGCACGATCGAATTGTCGGGCCATTCTTCTTCGCTGAGGCTACCATCACATCTGCAGTGTATCTGGACATATTGCAACTGTATGCTGTTCCTCAGCTGCTTCAGTATCACCGCGATGTCTCGTTTCAGCAAGACGGTGCACCACCTCATTGGGGTTTGGACGTCCGTGCCTATCTCGATATGACCTTTCCTGGGCGATGGATTGGTCATGATGGGTCACCGGTTTGGCCCCCAGGCTCTGCTGACATAACCCCATTAGACTTCTTTTTATGGGGTTATGTCAAGGACGAGGTCTACCGAACACGTGAACCAGATCTTGAAACCCTGCGGCAACGGATAACCACAGGTGTTGAATCGATCCCTCCAGTGATGTTGGCTAATGTGTGGATGGAAACTGAATATCGCCTAGATGATCTACGTGCTACCAAGGGTGCTCATGTGGAAGTTTACTGATGTGTGAAGAAAACTTTGATAGTTTGCAAACAATTAGACACCAGTTTCATATTTGTATCTTACGAGGTGCATTCAAGTTCTAAGGCCTCTGATTTTTATTCTCCAGACTGGAAAGAGATAGAAACATGCGCATTGTTTTAAAATGAGGCCGCGTTCATTGTCGATATGTCCCAGAGATGGCAGCACCGTACGGCAGATGGAATTTTACCGCCAGCGGCGAGAATGAGAACTGTTTTAAATACTTAAAATGGCGACGTTTTCCTTACTTGAACAGCGTGCAATCATTCGTTTTCTGAATTTGCGTGGTGTGAAACCAATTGAAATTCATCGATAGTTGAAGGAGACACTTGGTGATGGAGTTATGGATGTGTCGAAAGTGCATTCGTGGGTGCGACAGTTTAATGAAGGCAGAACATCGTGTGACAACAAACCGAAAAACCTCGGGCTCGCACAAGCCGGTCTGACGACATGATCGAGAAAGTGGAGAGAATTGTTTTGGGGGATCGCCGAATGACTGTTGAACAGATCGCCTCCAGAGTTGGCATTTCTGTGGGTCCTGTGCACACAATCCTGCATGACGACCTGAAAATGCGAAAAGTGTCATCCAGGTGGGTGCCACGAATGCTGACGGACGACCACACGGCTGCCCGTGTGGCATGTTGCCAAGCAATGTTGACGCGCAACGGCAGCACGAATGGGACTTTCTGGTTGTGACAATGGATGAGACGTTGATGCCATTTTTCAATCCAGAAACAAAGCGCCAGTCAGCTCAATGGAAGCACACACATTCACTGCCACCAAAAAAATTTCGGGTATCCGCCAGTGCTGAAAAAATGGTGGTGTCCATGTTCTGGGACAGCGAGGGCGTAATCCTTACCCATTGCGTTCGAAAGGGCACTACGGTAACAGGTGCATCCTACGAAAATGTTTTGAAGAACAAATTCCTTCCTGCACTGCAACAAAAACGTCTGGAAAGGGCTGCGCGTGTGCTGTTTCACCAAGACAACGCACCCGCACATCGAGCTAAAGTTACGCAACAGTTTCTTCGTGATAACAACTTTGAAGTGATTCCTCATGCTCCCTACTCACCTGACCTGGCTCCTAGTGACTTTTGGCTTTTCCCGACAATGAGAGACACTGTCCGTGGCCGCACATTCACCAGCCGTGCTGCTATTGCCTCAGCGATTTTCCAGTGGTCAAAACAGACTCCTAAAGAAGCCTTCGCCGCTGCCATGGAATCATGGCGTCAGCGTTGTGAAAAATGTGTACGTCTGCAGGGCGATTACGTCGAGAAGTAACGCCAGTTTCATCGATTTCGGGTGAGTAGTTAATTATAAAAAAAAATCGGAGGCCTTAGGACTTGAATGCACCTTGTATTTCTCGCCTGAGTTATCAATTTATGTAATCAGGGAAAGACTTTTCGGACACCCTGTATTTCGTTTAAAAGGCGGGCAAAGGAGCTATTAAGCAGGTGGTGATAATGTTTTTGGCTCACCAGTGTATAACTATCCCCCCGGCGGGTTTCAGTCCCCACTCGAAGCCTACTTACGCCCACAGCCGGCCAGGTCCTGTGTAGTCCATGAAGTCCATGCGCCTGGTGGTCATTATGAAGCCAGCCGCTCCGAACTCGACGGTTCCGTTGTGGATGAGGGCGACCGCTCCGTCCATCTCGTTCTCACTCACCAGTGACCCAAAGTTGCGCACGCGGTACAGTACGATCCTGCGGTAAAATGATGGACATGTTGGCACGAGTCGCAGGAAAGCAAGTGTGATGCAGAGCAGGTGGGATGGAGCTTACGAGAAGTTGAGCAGCGTGGCCAGCGTGGTGGAGAGGCCCCAGCCGAAGCGCGCCATCGTGTCCAGCTGGCGGTCGCTCACGTTCTTCAGGCGCTCGCCCAGGTTGTCCAGCGGCGTGTCCACGATCTGTAAGACCAGTCTACATCTACATCTACATCCATACTACATTCGATCCTTGCGAAACCCTACGTTTCAGCAGAATAATGCACGACCGCATGTTGCAGGTCCTGTGCGGGCCTTTCTGGATACAGAAAATGTTCGACTCCTGCCCTGGCCAGCACATTCTCCAGATCTTTTAGCAAGTAAAAACGTCTGGTCAATGGTGGCCGAGCAACTGGCTCGTCACAATACGTCAGTCACTACTCTTGATGAACTGTGGTATCGTGTTGAAGCTGCATGGGCAGCTGTACCTGTACACGCCATCCAAGCTCTGTTTGACTCAATGCCCAGGCGTATCAAGGCCGTTATTACGGCCAGAGGTGGTTGTTCTGGGTACTGATTTCTCATGATCTATGCACCCAAATTGCGTGAAAAGGTAAACATATGTCAGTTCTAGTATAATATATTTGTCCAATGGATACCCGTTTATCATCTGCATTTCTCCTTGGCGTAGCAATTTTAATGGCCAGTAGTGTAGTAACCTGAAGGTGCGACTGCACAGAGGAGCTGTTACCTGATATGGATTCTAATTGGGCAGGGATCCATTAGTATCTGGCCTGATAGACAATGGCGCGTAAGAAACGTGAATTTGGTTCTTAGCTTCAGAGAAGATTGCATCTGCAGCAGATTCCTCGAGCCCTGTGCGTTAGTGATTCGTCTATGACGGCAAGCCTCGACACGAGGGGTTGCTTTCAGTTAAAACACTTTCTACCGAAGTTATACACTGGCGGAAGTGGGAAGCGTTACAGATACTGAAACATTGAACTATCATTCCGTTCGTAATTGATGTCCATCATCAATATTAGGAATTTTTTGGCATGCCTGAGACAAATGCTGTGTAGGTTCATGAAGATTGCTGGCTGGAAGCTGGTATGAAGGTTTAGGTCTATGTATTCTACATCTACATCTATACTCCGCAAGCCACCTGACGGTGTGTGGCGGAGGGTACCTTGAGTACCTCTATCGGTTCTCCCTTCTATTCCAATCTCGTATTGTTCGTGGAAAGAAGAATTGTCGGTATGCCTCTGTGTGGGCTCTAATCTCTCTGATTTTATCCTCATGGTCTCTTCGCGAGATATACGTAGGAGGGAGCAATATACTGCTTGACTCTTCGGTGAAGGTATGTTCTCGAAACTTTGACAAAAGCCCGTACCGAGCTACTGAGCGTCTCTCCTGCAGAGTCTTCCACTGGAGTTTATCTATCATCTCCGTAACGCTTTCGCGATTACTAAATGATCCTGTAACGAAGCGCGCTGCTCTCCGTTGGATCTTCTCTATATCTTCTATCAACCCTATCTGGTACGGATCCCACACTGCTGAGCAGTATTCAAGCAGTGGGTGAACAAGCGTACTGTAACCTACTTCCTTTTCTTTTCGGATTGCATTTCCTTAGGATTCTTCCAATGAATCTCAGTCTGGCATCTGCTTTACCGACGATCATCATTATATGATCATTCCATTTTAAATCACTCCTAATGCGTACTCCCAGGTAATTTATGGTATCAACTGCTTCCAGATGCTGACCTGCTATTTTGTAGCTAAATGATAAAGGATCTATCTATCTTTCTGTGTATTCGCAGCACATTAGACCTGTCTACATTGAGATTCAATTGCCATTCCCTGCACCATGCGTCAATTCGCTGCAGATCCTCCTGCATTTCAGTACAATTTTCCATTGTTACAACCTCTCGATACACCACAGCATCATCTGCAAAAAGCCTCAGTGAACTTCCGATGTCATCCACAACGTCATTTATATATATTGTGAATAGCAACGGTCCTATGACACTCCCCTGCGGCACACCTGAAATTACTCTTACTTCGGAAGACTTCTCTCCATTGAGAATGACATGCTGCGTCCTGTTATCTAGGAACTCCTCAATCCAATCACACAATTGGTCTGATAGTCCATATGCTCTTACTTTGTTCATTAAACGACTGTGGGGAACTGTATCGAACGCCTTGCGGAAGTCAAGAAACACGGCATCTACCTGTGAACCCGTGTCTATGGCCCTCTGAGTCTCGTGGACGAATAGTGCGAGCTGGGTTTCACATGACCGTCTTTTTCGAAAGCCATGCTGACTCCTACAGAGTAGATTTCTAGTCTCCAGAAAAGTCATTATACTCGAACACAATACGTGTTCCAAAATTCTACAACTGATCGACGTTAGAGATATAGGTAGTTCTGCACATCTGTTCGACGCCCCTTCTTGTAAACGGGGATGACCTGTGCCCTTTTCCAATCCTTTGGAACGCTACGCTCTTCTAGAGATCTACGGTACACCGCTGCAACAAGGGGGGCAAGTTCCTTCGCGTACTCTGTGTAAAATTGAACTGGTATCCCATCAGGTCCAGAGGCCTTTCCTCTTTTGAGCGATTTTAATTGTTTCTCTATCCCTCTGTCGTCTGTCTCAACCTATGTGTAAATACACTGACGGAAAAAATCGCAGCATCAAATGCAGTTAAGGGGGGACGTTGATGAAATTGACCAAAAATATCAATTTTCGATTTACTTTTTATTTGTTAGTACAACTCATGAACAATAAGTTCCCAAAGTTTCAATGTTGAAATCGCATCCGAAGTGCCTGAAAATTTATTAAAAGTGTGACGTCGGCTCCTTGCCACGCCCACTGAGGCGTAACGCCTTTGCATCGCTCCTGTCACTTGTTAGGACGATATCGTTATAGGCATGAGTCGTCGACAGATGTCACCAGCTGACATGGGCCTGAGTTACAGAGCTGCACGTAGTTGTACTAGTAGGCGGCAGAGGTCAGCAGTTGACGGGCAGTGCTAGCAGTCGTAGTAGAAACCATGTTGTAAAGTTATGTTTGATTAATATTTAATGTATTTGCATAATGATGTATGTTTTATATGTGTAGTAATTAGCGTGTGAGTGTTGTATGAGTGAAGAAGAACAGAAGTAAATGAAAATTGTTTTGTTTATTCACAAAGTACCAGTTAAACTATACAGGGGATTTACTATAATTAAATGTGCAGTCAGTTTATGGTACTAATAAATCGTGAGTAGAACACAAATTAATCGGTAATTTCACAAGGAGTAATTTTATATTTGATACTTTTCTAAATTTCTTTATTTATCAATTGCCACAGAAAGAAATGTTTTACTGTGATTGGTCATTGAAGTAAATCGCGGGTTAGCGCGGGATAATACTGCAACCTGATTTGTTGTTTGTGATATCAGCCAATCAGAAAAATGCAGGCTCGCGCCAATCTATGCTGGGAAAAAAGCCTTTGGTGTGATCTAGGGGAATCAGGGCTGAGTGTTCGAACTAGTAACATCTCATTGAAAGCAGCTCCGACGAAAGTACTGTAAAATCGCGGAAAAATGCTAATTACGAGTTCGCGAAGTAGTACAAAGTGTATTTAAGTGAACGGTATAGTGGAAGTCGTGTGGAATTTCCGACGGAATATCAAAATTATTGCTTTTGAGTGTTAGTTAAAACCGCGTGGCGTGTTGTGCGATCCAAGACTGGAACAGGTATTACGTGTAGAGCAGAGGGCACAACATTTGAGCGAGCATTTTCACAACTAAACGATTCGGTGAACTCTATTAACTTCGGTAACCGGTGTAAATACCATAAACTGGCTACATGTGTGATTGTGGTGTGTGCGTGTGAACTTTATATTGTGTTTCCACTTAGTACGTACTTGGCAGTATTAACTGTAATCTTTATCTTAAAAATACACCTGAAAATTTACATTTCCAAGTTAAAACTTTTATTTAAGTAGCTAGCCACATCCCGTTTACCGGACAATTCTATGTATGTTGCGACCTGCAATAGACAGTAGTGGTCTAGTATTTTCTACTACAGCTTTTAGCTAGACAAATGAACATTGCTGGCAGGGCGGTAAAAAGTAACGTGCCGCGCCGAACCACGTTTTGAAGCAGCCCTTCGATACCAGCTCAGTGAACAACGATTCTGTGTATTACTTTCAAACAAACGTGCGCAGGATACATCTAGGAGGCCACGATAAACACACTTTGGTTTTACAGATCATCTTCGACTATGTTCCGTATCTTATAAACAATAACAAACTAGCTGCATCGTTTATGCCTTGTGATACTGACGGAGATTTATGCAAGTGTTCGATTCTTTCTTCATTCAGTTAAGCCACGATCACAAAGAGTGCATGGGCTACATATTTCCACATGTTGTCAGCAGATGAACACCCTATTCATTATGTGTGCCACATTAGGTGGTGTAAATATCTACAAGGTCAGAGGGATAACAACCCCTACATTCACAAAGAGAGGGTTCCAGATTGTATCATGGATCTTGTCAAGCCCACTTACAGGTTTCTGGCCGATCCTGCACTTCTCAAAAAGTGTGTTCATGACAAAACCAAAAATCCAAATGAGTCTCTAAATTCACTCATATGGAAACGATGCCCTAAAAACACATTTGCATCTGATACAGTTGTTAGAATTGCAACTTGTGATGCAGTTATTTTATTTAATGGTGGGAACGTCAGGAGGATGAAGGTATTAGAAAGAATGGGCTTCAAGATAAGAAAATTTACTCAAGACAACCTGAGAAAAATAGATTTACAGCGCGTCTCTGCAGCTGAAACGTCAGTTGAAGACCTGGTAAAGGAAAGAAAACAGGCAACAAGAAACCAGAAGAGAAGCGTTGAAGGGAAAGACGACCCAGAGTACAAATGTGGTGCCTTCTGAAAAAGTGCCATAAGGGAAAAAGTTAGGTTGAACTTTAAATTGCGTTTCCTGAAAAGTTTGTTTTTTAAAGTTTATGTACCTTTTCCTCAGATACTATGAATGCTAGAATTATGAAATTTTGTACACATACTTCTGTGAACCTGATAAACGTTGTCTGCAGAGAAAATTTTGCAATTCTGGATGCAAGCTGAGATATAGGGCAAAGTGCTTGGAATTTTGCATGAATTTAAAATTGTACTTGTGGAATTATAATTAAAAAATTATGAAAATTATACTGTTTGACCTATTCCAAAAACCTCATGAGAGAAGTTTACAACATATAAAGAGATGAAACAGAGAAATTATTGTAGAAATCTCTTGAATACTTTCTGAGAAAAAGGAGCATACATTATTCTTTGAAAATAAAACTTCAAATTTCATTAAAAAAAAGTTGAAGATATGTAATCTAAGGATTTTATATGTAAATGTGTTACTTTCAGGTAAAGCGCGGTACAAAATTTCACTGCCATATCTCCAAAACTGTGGATTTGGTGCATTTTTTGAAATAGTGTGTGTTTTTCATCGACGTTCCCCCTTAATGTAGAGTAATGAAATTTCGGGAATACATGTGTCTAGATAATATATTTAAGTGATTAACATTGCAGGATCACAGGTTAATGTAAGGGCGAGGTAATCCATTGCAAATGTGAAACGCTGATACATTAATAAACGGTGTAGCCGCAAGACCGTGGAAGCTTGCAAACGTGCAAGCATTGTGGTATACAGGTGCCGGATGTCAGTTTGTGGGATGGAGTTCCATGCCTGTTGCACTTGGTCGCTCAGTGCAATGATGGTTAATTGGTTGTGGATAACACTGGAGTTGTCGCCCGATGACATCACACATGTGCTCGATTGGAGAGAGATCTAACGATCGAGCAAGCCAAGGCAGCATGCAGACACCCTGTAGAACAGCTGCATGTGGCCGAGCGTTAACCTACTGGAAAACACCCCCTGAAACGCTGCTCACGAATGGCAGCACAGCAGGCCGAATCACCAGACTGACTTACAAATTTGCTGCTAGGGTGCGTCGGATAAACACGAGAGTGCTCCTGATGTCATACGAAATCGAACCCTAGACTTTAACTCCAGGTGTAGCTGAGTAAGTAGGCTGTTTAGGTTTTTATGTTGGTAACGCCACGTAGCGCTCTGTATGAAAATCACTGACTGTGCTGTGTGAAGTCTGTGGCTGGTTTGCATTGTTGGAATATTTGCTATTGTAGTGTTGGGCAGATGGATGTGAACAGCGCGTAGCGTTGCGCAGTTGGAGGTGAGCCGCTAGCAGTTGTGGATGTGGGGAGAGAGATGGCAGAATTTTGAGAACGGGCGATCTGGACGTGTGTCCGTCAAAAAAAGGAAATTTCTAACACTGGGTATCATGAACTGATATATATATGATGACTTTTGAACATGATTAAGGTAAATACATTGTTTGTTCTCTACCAAAATCTTTCATTTGCTAACTATGCCTATCAGTAGTTAGTGCCTTCAGTAGTTAGAATCTTTTATTTAGCTGGCAGTATTGGCGCTCGCTGTATTGCAGTAGTTCGAGTAACGAAGATTTTTGTGAGGTAAGTGATTCATGAAAGGTGTAGGTTATTGTTAGTCAGGGCCATTCTTTTGTAGGGATTATTGAAAGTCAGATTGCGTTGCGCTAAAAATATTGTCTCAGTTTAGTGTTGATCAGAATAAATAAAGAGAGAAATGTCTGAGTACGTTCAGTTCTGCTCAGCTGTTTGACAATCAAATGACATAAGAGGTTTACCAGCACTGTCATTCACAGATTTTTCTAAGGGGACGTTTCAGGTGCGATGAGTCAGCATGGAGACAGGTTAGTTGCAGGCCGGACTACACATCACACGGCCATCACTGGCACAGAGGCAGAACTAGGTTTCACCAGAAAACACAACAGATCTCCACCCTGCCCTCCAGTGAGCTCTCGCCAGACACAACTGAAGTCACAGTTGGCGGTGGTTTGGGGTCAATGACACGGACGCGTCAATAGGATGCACGCTGCAGGGCGTCTGGCTCGGAGCTGTCCTCGAAGTAACCGATTTTTAACAATTCGTTGTTTCATTGTGGTGCCAACTGCTGCTCAAACTGCTGCAAATACAGTACGATGTACCGAACACGATGGTCTTCCCTCTCGGTAGCTCCACGCGGCCGTCTGGAACCCGTTCTTCTTACGACGGTACATTCTCATGACGACCGTCCAAGTCTTTCTGCAGTATCGCAGAAGAAACATCCAGCTTCTCGTAGCCCTATTACACGACCTCGTTCAAGCTCAGTGAGGTGTTGATAATGGCGTCTTTGTCACATTAAAAGCATTCTTGACTAATATCAGTTCACCAAATCGTGGGAAGACTTTGGAAACAGGTTGGAGACTATGCGTCAAGCTGCTTGAAAACCATTCGGGAGTGTAATTTGCAGTCTTCGAAAGAGAGGTAAGAAGGAAATGACAAGTATTTTGGACAGGTCAGGAAAACTGCTGGTGAATCCTGTGGATGCCTTGGGCAGATGGAGGGAATATTTTGAAGAGTTGCTCAATGTAGGTGAAAATACGATCAGTAATGTTTCAGAATTCGAGGTAGAATGGGATAGGAATGATGATGGAAATAGGATCACATTTGAGGAAGTGGAAAAAATGGTCAACAGATTGCAGTGCAATAAAGCGGCTGGGGTGGATGAAATTAAGTCGGAACTCATCAAATACAGTGGAATGTCAGGTCTTAAATGGCTACACAGGATAATTGAAATGGCCTGGGAGTCGGGACAGGTTCCATCAGACTGGACAAAAGCAGTAATCACACCAATCTTTAAACATGGAAACAGAAAAGATTGTAACAACTACAGAGGTATCTCTTTAATCAGCGTTGTGGGTAAAATCTTCTCAGGTATTGTTGAAAGGAAAGTGCGAGTATTAGTTGAGGACCAATTGGGTGAAAATCAGTGTGGGTTTAGGCCACTTAGAGGTTGTCAGGACCAGATCTTTAGCTTACGGCAAATAATGGAGAAGTGTTATGAGTGGAACAGGGAATTGTATCTATGCTTTATAGATCTAGAAAAGGCATATGACCGGGTTCCTAGGAGGAAGTTATTGTCTGTTATACGAGATTATGGAATAGGAAGCAAACTTTTGCAAGCAATTAAAGGTCTTTACATGGATAGTCAGGCAGCAGTTAGACTTGACGGTAAATTGAGTTCATGATTCAGAGTAGTTTCAGGGGTAAGACAAGGCTGCAAGCTGTCTCCACTGTTGTTCATATTATTTATGGACCATATGTTGAAAACAATAGACTGGCTGGGTGAGATTAAGATGTGTGAACACAAAATAAGCAGTCTTGCATATGCGGATGACTTAGTTGTGATGGGAGATTCGATTGAAAGTTTGCAAAGTAATATTTCAGAGCTAGATCATAAATGTAAGGACTATGGTATGAAGATTAGCATCTCCAAAACGAAAGTAATGTCAGTGGGAAAGAAATATAAACGGATTGATTGCCAAATAGGAGGAACAAAGTTAGAACAGGTGGACGGTTTCAAGTACTTAGGATGCATATTCTCACAGGATGGCAACATGGTGAAAGAACTGGAAGCGAGGTGTAGCAAAGCTAATGCAGTCAGTACCAAGACTAAGTTATCTGTGCACCGTTCAATCTTTCGACCAACTTTGTTGTATGGGAGCGAAAGCTGGGTGGATTCAGGCTACCTTATCAACAAGGTTGAGGTTACGGATATGAAAGTAGCTAGGATGATTGCAGGTACTAGTAGATGGGAACAATGGCAGGAGGGTGTCCACAATGAGGAAATCAAAGAAAAACTGGGAATGAACTCTATAGATGTAGCAGTCAGGGCGAAAAGGCTTAGATGGTGGGGTCATGTTACACGCATGGGAGAAGCAAGGTTACCCAAGAGACTCATGGATTCAGCAGTAGAGGGTAGGAGGAGTCGGGGCAGACCGAGGAGAAGGTACCTGGATTCGGTTAAGAATGATTTTGAAGTAACAGGTTTAACATCATAAGAGGCACCAAAGTTAACACTGAATAGGGGATCATGGAGGAACTGTATAAGGGGGGCTATGCTCCAGACTGAACGCTGAAAGGCATAATCAGTCTTAAATGATGATGATCAGTTCACCAAAGATAATAATAATGAGCGTATGGCATTGGTGGCCGGGAGACCCCTCGCGAGGCGGTTCGGCCGCCGCTCCACAAGTTCTTTAACGCCACTACGGCGACTTACGAGTGAATGAGGTTGAAATGATAATGAAAGACACACAACACCCAGTCATCTCGAGGCAGAGAAAATCCCTGACCCCGCCGGAAATCGAACCCGGGACCCCATGCGCGGAAAGCCAGAACGCTACCGCAAGACCACGAGCCTCGGACATCTCAAATATAACTAACGCTCACAACCGTTACTGCGTGTATTTAAAGTAAACCTAATTTGCCTCCTCATTGTGGTTGGTTGGTTGTTTTGGGGAAGGAGACCAGACAGCGAGGTCATCGGTCTCATCGGATTAGGGAAGGGTGGGGAAGGAAGTCGGCCGTGCCCTTTGCAAGGAACCATCCCGGCATTTGCCTGGAGCGATTTAGGGAAATCACGGAAAACCTAAATCAGGATGGTCGGACGTGGGATTGAACCGTCATCCTCCCGAATGCGAGTCCAGTGCCTAACCACTGCGCCACCTCGCTCGGTCCTCATTGTGGCACTGAAGTGTATTTCTTGTGTGACTGGCACGAAATTTCAATAGACATCTTTCAGTTGCAGAAAGACGCCTACCGACATTCGTTTATATCGCACAACTCCTAGGTATTCTGATTTTTTTTTCCGTCAGTGTATATACGCTGATGAATGGCTCTCAATTTTCTATCTCGGAGTACAATTGGAAAAAAAAAAAACATTTCGACATCTGAAGCGCTCGTTGTCTACTGGTAAAGTGTTTCTTAACAATGGCACCCCAAGTCGCTACAAACAGGCAATCAGGAACAGTAACATTTTTTTTGTGGTTTTCACGGCACAGTGGTACCTTTCACAATGACAAACAAACAACATCGATTACGCACTTGCACTTAAATCGCACGAAATTTCAAACCCACCTGTCCCAAATAGGATTGAAGCATTCTCCATTATGTGATTTATGCAATGACGAGGGAGATGTGGACCATCTAGTGTTTTTGATACCAGATACAGGTCAGAACTTTTTTTTTATCCGTGAGTTGGTTAATGTAGGAATTCCCATTCCAACATCGGCTGCGTGTTGCTGCCACGCCAGTAGGTTCAAATGGCTCTGAGCACTATGGGACTTAACTGATGTGGTCATCAGTCCCCTAGAACTTAGAACTACTTAAACCTAACTAACCTAAGGACATCACACACATTCATGCCCGAGGCAGGATTCGAACCTGCGACCGTAGCGGTCACGTGGTTCCAGACTGTAGCGCCTAGAACCGCACGGCCACTCCGGCTGGCACGCCAGTAGGATGCGCTAGTATTAAATGTGATGTTCAACCACTTAAATATAAGTAATATAACTATCAATGGCTACTGTGCACTTTATGTGTAGAAATTTTGTATGATGCTATATTTTTTTCTAAATTTGTAATATAATTTCTTCACGCGTAGTTTCTAGTGGACTCATGTTTCAGTAATTTATTCACACTTTCATTTTTTTTGTAAATAGAAATTAACGAAATGTGTCGTAGTATAGCCATTGAGAATAACATACACATGTAAATGTATCTACTTATTTACTTTCCCAGCGTAGTTTCCAGCTGGGCGCCAATGTTCTTTTCATTTCTTTATTGGAATTTGGCCTCCACCACACCGCCATTCATCACATTTACATTATACAAGACGCTCTGCTTAACTCTGGCACCTCATACAATTCCGAAATGAAACAAAATGTGTGCCAGAGATGCACCTGTTTCAGGTTACTCCAGAGAAGGAACAAAATATTGGCTGTCATGGAGGCCTTCATATGCTGTACGTTTTATATTTGCTATGGTTCCATTTCTTATCATGAAATTCAAACGTTTAAGATTGTACATCATTCATACTAGAACTGAAACACGTTTGTTCAAAACAAATCTGTCCAGAAGCGCACTTCGTGCTTTGTATCTACCCAAAAGAAATAATATAAATGAAGTTAATACCATACTTCAGTACTTATGAAGGACAGTCTAATAGTCAGAGAAAAATGTCACTTGTGGTAAAATTAGGTGGCACCTCCAAGATGCAGTGTCCTCCATTCCTACTTTACAAAACCGATAAACCACCTAATTATACATACAAACTGTCTGTATGCCAGGGCCACGCAAGGGAAGTCAAAGAATTTGACTAGACCATGTACTTAGTGCGCGAATGGAAAAAATATTTATTTAACTAGGAACAATGATTGGAAACGTTAGGTGAAGCCTCTTAGTTTTATTTCGTCAGTACCTGTATTATTCAGCATCTGATCTGTGATGTGATTTAACTTATAACTAAAGTCAATGAACTGAGTTGAAGATTATTCTGTGACGTGATCTTCTTTGTATTATCTTTTGAAGCCACTATGTTTAAGTTCTCATTCCTGAATTTCTTCACTATGCTGTGATTAAATGGATCAACAAACTCGTAAGTCCTATCCATAATTTACACTGTCCACTGAATTTCAACAATGACTCCCACATGTGTCTCTATTATTTGTAGTACTTCTTGAAGAGCTGGAAAAGGCTGACGTTCCTTCAAATCGCCGTAAGAAACTTAGGATTTCTGTTTTTTCCTTCTTCACGACGATACACCTGTAGCATATGGACCTGTTCCAATGTGAGAGCCTTAAGGTTCCTAAAGTATATCGTGTTGTTCGAAATGCTGCTCTTTTTTCATAGCTAGACAGATATGGAAGTCACGATAGGTTACTTGAACACTGTCTTTTGTTAACTGCCCATCAGATACAACAAAATCAACTCCATGTAATACAGCAGTCTTCAGTGATGCTATTGTATTCTCATAGATTTCAGAACAAGTCTGCATTTCTAATTTAAGTGATGTTCCAAGCTCTCAATGGTCACCGTGCAAGCCTAACCATGACTTCTTCCAGAAGTGAGAGTATGAAACACTGTGCTACATTCATACTGCTTGACTGGTTATAAAACGAGGATGTCAACATTTAATTCATCAAAAGAGTGCCGTTTAGCAACTGTTAGTGGAACGACAGAACGTCCTTCGTTTCTCAGCTAAACTTTATTGCTGATGAAACAAAACATTTCCAATGATTTTCCCTAGCAAAATATAAAATTTTCCCCTTGGACAGTAATTACATTGTCTGTTCAAATTATTTGTTACTTCTTGCCGTTGCTTTCTTATGAGGTCTTTTTTCTACTGTTCATTCACCATCTGTACAGGTAAAGCATGAAGTCCTGCCTTTCTTAGAATTAGCTGTTCTCAACCACATGCTAGGCGAGATGGTTATGGTGAGGCGTAGCGCCGTATAACGATCCTGCCTTGGAGGCGGTTAAGTGGGAGATGTGTCTCAGAGCTGGGTAGTGACAGTTGGTGACGCGAAACTGGACGCGCACGTAGTTTATGTATCAGCCGATAGAGGACAATATTGGATAGGGAGACTGTGATTTTAGTTTCGATTGTGCCCACTAGAGGCACTAAAGTAATAGAATGTTTTTCATAAACTGTTCTAGTATTTTCGTAATATGTTATTGTGTCTTTTTGTCTAGGTAAAATATTATAAATGTGTTTTAGCTGTATGAATGATGCGTGAGTGTGGTTTAAGGTTAATATGAATATAATGGTTTAGCGAGTTATCTAGTAGGATTTAGTGTGGGAACATTTCGAAGAAGTATGGATATGGACAAAGGGAATTTTTGTAGAATAGATTTGTAAAGTATGTTTATGGTAAAGGGAAAGTTAATTCAGGTATAAATAACAATAGTAAATAACTTTAGGCATAAGCAAAACTTCAGCATATTAGATAATTGCCTCGGTAAAAAGTGCAGTCGTCAGGTTTACTATTTTGCAATTGGTTATTGGTGAAAAGCGCGGATTGACGCGGGAGAATGTTGTTGTGCTATCGGCTGTTGAGTAAACTGACCAATGGTAAAGCAATATTCTTCGCGCGCCTTTCTCTGCTGGTAGAGAAGACTTAGAGTATTCTAGAGAAGAGTGGGAGCCTAGCCATGAAACAGTTCGGACGTGTGTAGTAGTAGTTCCGATGGAAACGATGAGTTGCCGGATCTAGCAGTGTTTCATACATCAAAAGTGTGGTAAAGTGACGGCATAATTATTCCGATGGGCGTGTAGAAATTTCGTAATTTTTAAGTGAATTTTTGTGACGAGAAAAGACATATATTCCGCGTGGCGTATTGAGCAGGTAAAGGCTAAAAACTGTGACTGCATTTGGTACCGACAGGCTTAATATTGTAAGTAGGCTGTTTATGTTTTCTTATTGGCAACGCTACGTAGCGCTCTGTATGAAAATCACTGGCTGGGCTGTGTGCAGTCTGTGGCTGGTTTGCATTGTTGTTGGCTATTGTAGTGTTGGGCAGCTGGATGTTAACAGCGCGTAGCGTTGCGCAGTTGGAGGTGAGCCGCCAGCAGTGGTGGATGTGAGGAGAGAGATGGAGTTTTGAAATTTGTAATACTGGATATCATGAACTGCTATATACATTATGACTTTTGAACACTATTAAGGTAAATGCATTGTTTGTTCTCTGTTAAAATCTTTCATTTTCTAACTATGCCTATCAGTAGTTAGTGCCTTCCGTAGTTTGAATCTTTTATTTAGCTGGCAGTAGTGGCGCTCGCTGTATTGCAGTAGTTCGAGTAACGAAGATTTTTGTGAGGTAAGTGATTTGTGAAACGTATAGGTTAATGTTAGTCAGGGCCATTATTTTGTAGGGATTTCTGAAAGTCAGATTGCGTTGCGCTAAAAATATTGTGTGTCAGTTTAAGCACAGTCATGTATAATTTTTGAAAGGGGACGTTTCAATATTTGGCGAGCATTCTCAATCGAAAACAATCCGTATTTTTGTAGCTATTACGATTTCGGGAAATGCAACACCATAAACTTGCAAACGTGAGTGAAAGGGATTGAGTGACTGTGTTAAGACTAGCACGGGCTTGGCAGTGACACTTGTTCACCTAAGTTTCAGAATATATTAATTGAGGACAAAATTTCCAATCTTTCATTTGTGTGAGAACTTTCTCCCGAAACGTAGATTAGTGACTTAAATTGCAGCCTGGCTTACGTCGAAGTACAGTAGGTTTCACTCGGCTTTCTGCTGAGACAATGTTCACAGGTAGGTGCAGGTCTGTCGTAAAGGGACGGAAAGAACCGCGCCCCCGTAGTGGGGCAGGAGTTCCAATTAGAAATACTTTGGAAGGGATTTGCCGTTGCGACATTTGCCCAACGGCAAACTTCGGGCAGAACTGGTGGAAACTGGAAGTTAATTCTGAGCTACGGTGATGTCGAAGACTTTCGCGGCACGTGTCGTCAGTCGCTGGCGATGTGATCGACGGCGGGAGCGATTTTATGGGAACTGCTGATGGGAGTACTATTGGATGGTGAATCTTGAATAGACAGCAGTAAATGGAGTAAATATTTCTGTAGAGTCATACACGAAGCGCAAGTGTAAAATTTAGAGAAATTCGGACAGCCGTTTATCGAACACCTTGTCAGTTAAACCTTATACATTTTCTACTACTGTCTCTGTATCTGACGGCCAAAATATACTGACTACGAATAAGAAAATTCAGTAGAAGATGCTGTTGCAAACTGGACAAACCAAAACAAACACATAAGATCACATACTTTAGTACACTGTAAAACCAAAACAGCTCCTCCCGAACTGACCATGAAGGCCCAACGGTACTGACCGGCCGCCAAGCCATCCTCAGCCTATAAGGCATCACTGGATGCGGATGTGGAGGGGCATATGGTCAGCACACAGCTCTCCTGGCCGTATGTCAGTTTCCGAGACCGGAGCCGCTACTTCTCAATTAAGCAGCTCTTCAGTTTGTCTCACAAGGTGTGAGTGCACCCCGCTTGTCAACAGCGCCCGGCAGACCGGACGGTCACCCATCCAAGTGCTAGCCCAGCCCGACAGCGCTTAACTTCGGTGATCTGACGGGAAGCGGTGTTACCACTGCGGCAAGGCCGTTGGCTTAGTACGTTATTAGTATACATAAATTCGGACAGCCGTTTATCGAACACCTTCGCAGTTAAACCCTATACATTTCCTACTACTGTCTCTGTGTCTGACCGGCTAAACTATACTGACTACGAATAAGGAAATTCAGTAGAAGATGCGGTTGCAAACTGGACAAAACAAAGACACAAGATCATATACTTTACTACATTATTAGTATACATAAGTCTCATTTTGTACGCCCAGCTTTTTACAGTATCCCTTCGTGAACAACTGACTTTCTTCTTCCGTTACTACCTCTTGTTTACTTTCGTGCTGTGTAATTATTTTCTTCTAAGGGTCAACAGTGCACCCGCATTTTTATTTAGTTCCTCGGGATGCTAGGTGTGGAATGCAATTTTAAATACGTATTTCGTACCCATATTATTCCCTTGAGGTTGAATTTTGAAAAATCTTTTGTTAGTCAATGCTTACGTTATGTAACTAATGTTTGACAGATTTTCAAGTTTCTATGACAAATAGCTTAGAATGGGTATTTATACGCGAACAGAATTTAGAACCCCTGTTTATGGCATTGAGTGGCTGTATTTAGAAAAATCTTTTCTCAGCGGGCGTCTAAGTCACATAAGGAACATTCTCACCAAATTTCAGGTTTCTGGAACCATTGGTTTACGCTGGATTTCGGTTCGACAAGGAAATATGAGCAGCGGGGCTGAATGTCAAAATTTCCAAATTTCATCTTTCTTGGAGCATTGGCTTAAGGTTGCGCGTTGTTATGTCAGACAGTTTTTTTCTTTTATCAAGTGCCTGAGAAAAAAAGTGAAGTACACCGATGGAGGGGAGGAAACGAAATGAAACTTCACGGGTTGGGAGCGTGTGTGATGTTATTGCAGTAATTAAAAAACTGATTCAGATTTACAAACATACTGGAAGTATGATCCCACTTATCAGTATGACGTTGCACACCCTATGGCGTGGTGCGTGTACCAATTCGGGTGGGATAAGCCGCTGCATCTTCTCCCAAAGCAAGCTGGCCCACAAGTGTGCATACTTGATATCCTGCGTAGTGACACTGGGCCGGAGTAGATGCCCCAGCTGACACGCACATGTTCTATTGGGACCGATCTGGAGATCTTGCTGGCCAACTCCAACACCACGCAGGCATTTCATAGAGGCACGAGCCATGTGTGTACAAGCGTCTTCCTGTTCGACATTGGCACCACAGTGGTGTCACAGGAGAGGTGACACGCAATTTGGGTGCAAAGATCCTGAGAAATCAGTACCCAGAACAACCACCTCTGGCCGTAATAACGGCCTTGATACGCCTGGGCATTGAGTCAAACAGAGCTTGGATGACGTGTACAGGTGCTGCTGCCCATGCAGCTTCAACACGATACCACAGTTCATCGAGAGTAGTTACTGGCGCATTGTGACGAGCCAGTTGCTCGGCCACCATTGACCAGACGTTTTCAATTGGTGAGAGATCTGGGGAATGTGCTGGCCAGGGCAGCGGTCGAACATTTTCTGTATCCAGAAAGGCCCGTACAGGACCTGCAACATTGGGCTTTTCTGGAGACTAGAAATCTACTCTGTAGGAATCAGCATGGGTTTCGAAAAAGACGGTTATGTGAAACCCAACTCGCGCTATTCGTCCACGAGACTCAGAGGGCCATAGACACGGGTTCACAGGTAGATGCCGTGTTTCTTGACTTCCGCAAGGCGTTCAATACAGTTCCCCACAGTCGTTTAATGAACAAAGTAAGAGCATATGGACTATCAGACCAATTGTGTGATTGGATTGAAGAGTTCCTAGATAACAGGACGCAGCATGTTATTCTCAATGGAGAGAAGTCTTCCGAAGTAAGAGTGATTTCAGGTGTGCCGCAAGGGAGTGTCATAGGACCGTTGCTATTCACAATATACATAAATGACCTGGTGGATGACATCAGAAGTTCACTGAGGCTTTTTGCAGATGATGCTGTGGTGTATCGAAAGGTTGTAACAATGGAAAATTGTACTGAAATGCAGGAGGATCTGCAGCGAATTGACGCATGGTGCAGGGAATGGCAATTGAGTCTCAATGTAGACAAGTGTAATGTGCTGCGAATACACAGAAAGATAGATCCTTTATCATTTAGCTACAAAATAGCAGGTCAGCAACTGGAAGCAGTTAATACCATTAATTATCTGGGAGTAAGCATTAGGAATGATTTAAAATGGAATGATCTTATAATGTTGATTATCGGTAAAGCAGATGCCAGACTGAGATTCATTGGAAGAATCCTAAGGAAATGCAATCCGAAAACAAAGGAAGTAGGTTACAGTACGCTTGTGCGCCCACTGCTTGAATACTGCTCAGCAGTGTGGGATCCGTACCAGATAGGGTTGATAGAAGAGATAGAGAAGATCCAACGGAGAGCAGCGCGCTTCGTTAGAGGATCATTTAGTAATCGCGAAAGGGTTACGGAGATGATAGATAAACTCCAGTGGAAGACTCTGCAGGAGAGACGCTCAGTAGCTCGGTACGGGCTTTTGTCAAAGTTTCGAGAACATACCTTCACCGAAGAGTCAAGCAGTATATTGCTCCCTCCTACGTATATCTCGCGAAGAGACCATGAGGATAAAATCAGAGAGATTAGAGCCCACACAGAGGCATACCGACAATTCTTCTTTCCACGAACAATACGAGACTGGAATAGAAGGGAGAACCGATAGTGGTACTGAAGGTACCCTCCGCCACACACCGTCAGGTGGCTTGCGGAGTATGGATGTAGATGTAGATGTAGAAACATGCGGTCGTGCATTATCCTGCTGAAATGTAGGGTTTCGCAGGGATCGAATGAAGGGTAGAGCCACGGGTCGTAACACATCTGAAATGTAACGTCCACTGTTCAAAGTGCCGCCACTACAGCGCACAACTCATGTAGCATATACTGGTACATCAGACCGTTGTAACATCCACAGGCGGCTGTTTTCTACAAATAATAACTTTCATTCCGCGTGTAATGAACTAAGAAATCAATGGAGCAGCCTTCAGCTGCTACATTAATATTTTGCATCGACATGTAAGAATATCGCCTTAGCTATTTATAAAATATATTCCTACCTGTCTATCGCTCTCTGGCTTTCTGGTAGTTCTAGTAGACAGGTGCACCTGTGTATTTTCTAGAGCTAGGCGAAAGCTAATATTGTAAAAACGCTTTCAAATAAACAAGTTGATTGTAGAACAGTTTTTATTTATTAATTTCGAATACGACGGATGAATTTCTCTAGTCCATAAGTTTTAGAACCAGCTGAGAGCAGAGCTCGATCAGATACACTCCTGGAAATTGAAATAAGAACACCGTGAATTCATTGTCCCAGGAAGGGGAAACTTTATTGACACATTCCTGGGGTCAGATACATCACATGATCACACTGACAGAACCGCAGGCACATAGACACAGGCAACAGAGCATGCACAATGTCGGCACTAGTACAGTGTATATCCACCTTTCGCAGCAATGCAGGCTGCTATTCTCCCATGGAGACGATCGTAGAGATGCTGGATGTAGTCCTGTGGAACGGCTTGCCATGCCATTTCCACCTGGCGCCTCAGTTGGACCAGCGTTCGTGCTGGACGTGCAGACCGCGTGAGACGACGCTTCATCCAGTCCCAAACATGCTCAATGGGGGACAGATCCGGAGATCTTGCTGGCCAGGGTAGTTGACTTACACCTTCTAGAGCACGTTGGGTGGCACGGGATACATGCGGACGTGCATTGTCCTGTTGGAACAGCAAGTTACCTTGCCGGTCTAGGAATGGTAGAACGATGGGTTCGATGACGGTTTGGATGTACCGTGCACTATTCAGTGTCCCCTCGACGATCACCAGTGGTGTACGGCCAGTGTAGGAGATCGCTCCCGACACCATGATGCCGGGTGTTGGCCCTGTGTGCCTCGGTCGTATGCAGTCCTGATTGTGGCGCTCACCTGCACGGCGCCAAACACGCATACGACCATCATTGGCACCAAGGCAGAAGCGACTCTCATCGCAGATGACGACACGTCTCCATTCGTCCCTCCATTCACGCCTGTCGCGACACCACTGGAGGCGGGCTGCACGATGTTGGGGCGTGAGCGGAAGACGGCCTAACGGTGTGCGGGACCGTAGCCCAGCTTCATGGAGACGGTTGCGAATGGTCCTCGCCGATACCCCAGGAGCAACAGTGTCCCTAATTTGCTGGGAAGTGGCGGTGCGGTCCCCTACGGCACTGCGTAGGATCCTATGGTCTTGGCGTGCATCCGTGCGTCACTGCGGTCCGGTCCCAGGTCGACGCGCACGTGCACCTTCCGCCGACCACTGGCGACAACATCGATGTACTGTGGAGACCTCACGCCCCACGTGTTGAGCAATTCGGCGGTACATCCACCCGGCCTCCCGCATGCCCACTATACGCCCTCGCTCAAAGTCCGTCAACTGCACATACGGTTCACGTCCACGCTGTCGCGGCATGCTACCAGTGTTAAAGACTGCGATGGGGCTCCGTATGCCACGGAAAACTGGCTGACACTGACGGCGGCGGTGCACAAATGCTGCGCAGCTAGCGCCATTCGACGGCCAACACCGCGGTTCCTGGTGTGTCCGCTGTGCCGTGCGTGTGATCATTGCTTGTACAGCCCTCTCGCAGTGTCCGGAGCAAGTATGGTGGGTCTGACACACCGGTGTCAATGTGTTCTTTTTTCTATTTCCAGGAGTGTATTTTCTGCAAAAAGAAAGCGACGACTGGGAGAAAAGTGGTAAAAGTTACATTTCCATGAGTGTCTGACTGCCCTCCTGCAGATTAGGAATCCAGCGTTCCCAGCAACGAAGATTTTGACGTCGTCTGCTTCTGGTTAGTCATTGCTTCTCAGATCCACAAAAGATGTGAAAATTACCGGCTGGCGTACCACCTCTCACATGTGCTCTCACATTTGTATAAGTTTGAGGACAATAATTGAGCATCACAGAGGATATCTGTTGAGACACAACGCATGTTCTTTTGATATTTCAGGTAAAGCATGGCGAAAGCCTCTCGCTGAAGCAAGACGCAAAAAATGGGCCAGTGTTAATGAAGTACCAGAACTGTTAGTGGCACTAGGCTAAAGGGTGGACAAGAACTACGCTCCTGGAAATGTAAGAAAGAACACATTGACACCGGTGTGTCAGACCCACCATACTTGCTCCGGACACTGCGGGAGGGCTGTACAAGCAATGATCACACGCACGGCACAGCGGACACACCAGGAACCGCGGTGTTGGCCGTCGAATGGCGCTAGCTGCGCAGCATTTGTGCACTGCCGCCGTCAGTGTCAGCCAGTTTGCCGTGGCATACGGAGCTCCATCGCAGTCTTTAACACTGGTAGCATGCCGCGACAGCGTGGACGTGAACCGTATGTGCAGTTGACGGACTTTGAGCGAGGGCGTATAGTGGGCATGCGGGAGGCCGGGTGGACGTACCGCCGAATTGCTCAACACGTGGGGCGTGAGGTCTCCACAGTACATCGATGTTGTCGCCAGTGGTCGGCGGAAGGTGCACGTGCCCGTCGACCTGGGACCGGACCGCAGCGACGCACGGATGCACGCCAAGACCGTAGGGTCCTACGCAGTGCCGTAGGGGACCGCACCGCCACTTCCCAGCAAATTAGGGACACTGTTGCTCCTGGGGTATCGGCGAGGACCATTCGCAACCGTCTCCATGAAGCTGGGCTACGGTCCCGCACACCGTTAGGCCGTCTTCCGCTCACGCCCCAACATCGTGCAGCCCGCCTCCAGTGGTGTCGCGACAGGCGTGAATGGAGGGACGAATGGAGACGTGTCGTCATCAGCGATGAGAGTCGCTTCTGCCTTGGTGCCAATGATGGTCGTATGCGTGTTTGGCGCCGTGCAGGTGAGCGCCACAATCAGGACTGCATACGACCGAGGCACACAGGGCCAACACCCGGCATCATGGTGTCGGGAGCGATCTCCTACACTGGCCGTACACCACTGGTGATCGTCGAGGGGACACTGAATAGTGCACGGTACATCCAAACCGTCATCGAACCCATCGTTCTATCATTCCTAGACCGGCAAGGGAACTTGCTGTTCCAACAGGACAATGCACGTCCGCATGTATCCCGTGCCACCCAACGTGCTCTTCAAGGTGTAAGTCAACTACCCTGGCCAGCAAGATCTCCGGATCTGTCCCCCACTGAGCATGTTTGGGACTGGATGAAGCGTCGTCTCACGCGGTCTGCACGTCCAGCACGAACGCTGGTCCAACTGAGGCGCCAGGTGGAAATGGCATGGCAAGCCGTTCCACAGGACTACATCCAGCATCTCTACGATCGTCTCCATGGGAGAATAGCAGCCTGCATTGCTGCGAAAGGTGGATATACACTGTACTAGTGCCGACATTGTGCATGCTCTGTTGCCTGTGTCTATGTGCCTGTGGTTCTGTCAGTGTGATCATGTGATGTATCTGACCCCAGGAATGTGTCAATAAAGTTTCCCCTTCCTGGGACAATGAATTCACGGTGTTCTTATTTCAATTTCCAGGAGTGTATTAGTGGGTTGAGATGTCTAGTTGTCATGTGTCGCTTACGGCTGACACCGTGTCAGAGATAACAAGGACTTGCACGGCGTAGAGCATGACGTAACTGGGAGGCTGAGTGTCATTCTGTGGTGTTCAGCGATGAGTTTCGCTTCTGTCTGCGACGGTGATATCGACACCAACGAGTCCACAGACGATCGTGTGACGAGTCAGAGGAAGTAGCGACTTCTTGGGACCCAAACCTTTCTCGAACCGTGCTGTGGGAACTACTGGATTTGACAACAGGGTCGATTTGGTAATCACTGAAGAGAGGCAACGTGAGACAACAATCGTAAGCTCTGTTGTGATATCCTTCATGATCAAGGAACCAAATGGCATTTTCCAGCAGGATAAAGGAATATCCAACACTGTAGTTCGCACCAAAAACGCCTTGATGAAGGTGCAGATACTTGATTGACTTGCCCAGTCCTCTGATTTGTCACGCACAGAGCATGCGTGGGATATCGTCGGTAAAGCAGATGCCAGACTGAGATTCATTGGAAGAATCCTAAGGTGATGCAGTCCGAAAACAAAGGAAGTAGGTTACAGTACACTTGTTCGCCCACTGCTTGAATACTGCTCGCCGGTGTGGGATCCGTTAGAAGAGATAGAGAAGATCCAACGGAGAGCAGCGCGCTTCGTTAGAGGATCATTTAGTAATCGCGAAAGGGTTACGGAGATGATCGATAAACTCCAGTGGAAGGACTCTGCAGGAGAGACGCTCAGTAGCTCGGTACGGGCTTTTGTTGAAGTTTCGAGAACATACCTTCACCGTGGAATCAAGTAGTATACACTCCTGGAAATTGAAATAAGAACACCGTGAATTCATTGTCCCAGGAAGGGGAAACTTTATTGACACATTACTGGGGTCAGATACATCACATGATCACACTGACAGAACCACAGGCACATAGACACAGGCAACAGAGCATGCACAATGTCGGCACTAGTACAGTGTATATCCACCTTTCGCAGCAATGCAGGCTGCTATTCTCCCATGGAGACGATCGTAGAGATGCTGGATGTAGTCCTGTGGAACGGCTTGCCATGCCATTTCCACCTGGCGCCTCAGTTGGACCAGCGTTCTGCTGGACGTGCAGACCGCGTGAGACGACGCTTCGTCCAGTCCCAAACATGCTCAATGGGGGACAGATCCGGAGATCTTGCTGGCCAGGGTAGTTGACTTACACCTTCTAGAGCACGTTGGGTGGCACGGGATACATGCGGACGTGCATTGTCCTGTTGGAACAGCAAGTTCCCTTGCTGGTCTAGGAATGGTAGAACGATGGGTTCGATGACGGTTTGGATGTACCGTGCACTATTCAGTGTCCCCTCGACGATCACCAGTGGTGTACGGCCAGTGTAGGAGATCGCTCCCCACACCATGATGTCGGGTGTTGGCCCTGTGTGAGTCGGTCGTATGCAGTCCTGATTGTGGCGCTCACCTGCACGGCGCCAAACACGCATACGACCATCATTGGCACCAAGGCAGAAGCGACTCTCATCGCTGAAGACGACACGTCTCCATTCGTCCCTCCATTCACGCCTGTCGCGACACCACTGGAGGCGGGCTGCACGATGTTGGGGCGTGAGCGGAAGACGGCCTAACGGTGTGCGGGACCGTAGCCCAGCTTCATGGAGACGGTTGCGAATGGTCCTCGCCGATACCCCAGGAGCAACAGTGTCCCTAATTTGCTGGGAAGTGGCGGTGCGGTCCCCTACGGCACTGTGTAGGATCCTATGGTCTTGGCGTGCATCCGTGCGTCGCTGCGGTCCGGTCCCAGGTCGACGGGCACGTGCACCTTCCGCCGACCACTGGCGACAACATCGATGTACTGTGGAGACCTCACGCCCCACGTGTTGAGCAATTCGGCGGTACGTCCACCCGGCCTCCCGCATGCCCACTATACGCCCTCGCTCAAAGTCCGTCAACTGCACATACGGTTCACGTCCACGCTGTCGCGGCATGCTACCAGTGTTTAAGACTGCGATGGAGCTCCGTTTGCCACGGCAAACTGGCTGACACTGACGGCGGCGGTGCACAAATGCTGCGCAGCTAGCGCCATTCGACGGCCAACACCGCGGTTCCTGGTGTGTCCGCTGTGCCGTGCGTATGATCATTGCTTGTACAGCCCTCTCGCAGTGTCCGGAGCAAGTATGGTGGGTCTGACACACCGGTGTCAATGTGTTCTTTTTTCCATTTCCAGGAGTGTATATTGCTCCCTCCTACGTATATCTCGCGAAGAGACCATGAGGATAAAATCAGAGAGATTAGAGCCCACGCAGAGGCATACCGACAATCTTTCTTTCCATGAATCATACGAGACTGGAATAGAAGGGAGAACCGACAGAGGTAGTCAAGATACCCTCCGCCACACACCGTCAGGTGGCTTGCGGAGTATAGGTGTAGATTTGGATGTAGAATAAATAGACGTAAATCTTCATACCAGCTTCCAGCCAGCAATCTTCATGAACTGACACACCATTTGTCTCAGGCATGCCAAAAAATTCCTAATATTGATGATGGACATCAATTACGAACGGAATGATAGTTCAATGATTCAGTATCTGTAACGCTTCCCACTTCCGCCAGTGTATGACTTCGGTAGAATGTGTTTTAACTGAAAGCAACCCCTCGTGTCGAGGCTTGCCGTCATAGACGAATCACTAACGCACAAGGCTCGAGGAATCTGCTGCAGATGCAATCTTCTCTGAAGCTAACAACCAAATTCACGTTTCTTACGCGCCATTGTCTGTCAGGCCAGATACTAATGGATCCCTGCCCATTTAGAATCCATATCAGGTAACAGCTCCTCTGTGCAGTAGCACCTTCAGGTTACTACACTACTGGCCATTAAAACTGCTACGCCAAGAAGAAATGCAGATGATAAACGGGTATCCATTGGACAAATATATTATACTAGACCTGACATGTGATTACATTTTCACGCAATTTGGGTGCATACATCCTGAGAAATCAGTACCCAGAACAGCCACCTCTGGCCGTAACAACGGCCTTGATACGCCTGGGCATTGAGTCAGAGCTTGGATGGCGTGTACAGGTACAGCTGCCCATGCAGCTTCAACACGATACCACAGTTCATCAAGAGTACTGACTGACGTATTGTGACGAGCCAGTTGCTCGGCCACCATTGACCAGGCGTTTTTACTTGCTAAAAGATCTGGAGAATGTGCTGGCCAGGGCAGGAGTCGAACATTTTCTGTATCCAGAAAGGCCCGTACAGGACCTGCAACATACGGTCGTGCATTATTCTGCTGAAATGTAGGGTTTCGCAGGGATCGAATGTAGGGTAGAGCCACGTGTAGTAACACATCTGAAATGTAACGTCCATTGTTCAAAGTGCCGTCAATGCGAACAAGAGGTGACCGAGACGTGTGACGAATGGCAACCCTTACCATCACGCCGGGTGATACGCCAGTATGGCGATGACGAATACACGCTTCCAATGTGCGTTCACAGCGATGTCGCCAAACACGGGCGTGACCGTCATGATACTGTAAACAGAACCTGGATTCATCCGAAAAATGACGTTTTGCCCTTCGTGCACCCAGGTTCGTCGTTGAGTACACCATCGCAGGCGCTCCTGTCTGTGATGCAGCGTCAAGGATAACCGCAGCCATGGTCTCTGAGCTGATAGTCCATGGTGCTGCAAACGTCGTCGAACTGTTCGTTCAGATGATTGTTGTCTTGCAAACGTCCCCATCTGTTGACTCAGGGATCGAGACGTGGCTGCACGATCCGTTACAGTCATGCGGATAAGTCCCTGAGCTTCAAGCGCTAATAGAAAGCACAGAAGCTGAAATCGTTATAGGTACAGAAAGCTGGCTAAAGCCTGAAATAAGTTCTGCAGAAATTTTTACGAAGTCTCAGACGGTGTTCAGGAAAGATAGATTAGGCAGAATTGGTGGTGGAGTGTATGTCTCTGTCAGTACTGGTTTATCTTGTAGTGAAGTCGAAGTAGATACTCCGTGCGAATTGGTATGGGTGGAGGTTATACTTAACAGCCGAACTAAGTTAATAATTGGCTCCTTCTACCGACCCCCAGACTCCGATGATTTAGGTGCTGAACAGTTCAGAGAAAATTTGAGTCTCGTAATAAATAAATACCCCACTCATACGGTTATAGTTGGTGGGGACTTCAACCTTCCCTCGATATGTTGGCAAAAGTACTTGTTCAAAACCGGTGGCAGGCAGAAAACATCTTCCGAGATTGTCCTAAATGCTTTCTCCGAAAATTATTTCGAGCAGTTAGTCCACGAACCCACGCGAATTGTAAATGGTTGCGAAAACACGCTTGACCTCTTAGCCACAAACAATCCAGAGCTGATAGAGAGCATCATGACTGATACAGGGATTAGTGATCACAAGGTCGTTGTAGCTTTGCTCAATACCGTTTCTTCCAAATCCACCAGAAACAAACGCAAAATAATTTTATTTAAAAAAGCGGATAAAGTGTCACTAGAAGCCTTCCTAAGAGACAATCTCCATTCCTTCCGAACTGACTATGCAAATGTAGACGAGATGTGGCTCAAATTCAAAGATATAGTAGCAACAGCAATTGAGAGATTCATACCTCACAAATTGGTAAGAGATGGAACTGATCCCCCGTGGTACACAAAACGGGTCCGAACGCTGTTGCAGAGGAAACGGAAAAAGCATGCGAAGTTCAGAAGAACGCGAAATCCCGAAGATTGGCTAAAATTTACAGACGCGCGAAATTTGGCACGGACTTCAATGCGAGGTGCCTTTAATAGGTTCCACAACGAAACATTGTCCCGAAATTTGGTAGAAAATCCGAAGAAATTCTGGTCGTATGTAAAGTACACAAGCGGCAAGACGCAGTCAATACCTTCGCTGCGCAGTGCCGATGGTACTGTTACCGACGACTGTGCCGCTAAAGCGATGTTATTAAACGCAGTTTTCCGAAATTCCTTCACCAGGGAAGACGAATGGAATATTCCAGAATTTGAAACGCGAACAGCTGCTAGCATGAGTTTCTTAGAAGTAGATACCTTAGGGGTTGCGAAGCAACTCAAATCACTTGATAGGGGCAAGTCTTCAGGTCCAGATTGTATACCGATTAGGTTCCTTCCAGATTACGCTGATACAATAGCTCCCTACTTAGCAATCATATACAACCGCTCGCTCACCGATAGATCTGTACGTACAGATTGGAAAATTGCGCAGGTCGCACCAGTGTTTAAGAAGGGTAGTAGGAGTAATCCATCGAACTACAGACCTATATCATTGACGTCGGTTTGCAGTATGGTTTTGGAACATATACTGTATTCAAACATTATGAATCACCTCAAAGGGAACGATCTATTGATACATAATCAGCATGGTTTCAGAAAACATCGCTCTTGTGCAACGCAGCTAGCTCTTTATTCGCACGAAGTAATGGCCGCTATCTACAGGGGATCTCAAGTTAATTCCGTATTTCTAGATTTCCGGAAAGCTTTTGACACCGTTCCTCACAAGCGACTTCTAATCAAGCTGCGGGCCTATGGGGTATCGTCTCAGTTGTGCGACTGGATTCGTGATTTCCTGTCAAGAAGGTCGCAGTTCGTAGTAATAGACGGCAAATCATCGAGTAAAACTGAAGTGATATCAGGTGTTTCCCAGGGAAGCGTCCTGGGACCTCTGCTGTTCCTGATCTATATAAATGACCTGGGTGACAATCTGAGCAGTTCTCTTAGGTTGTTCGCAGATCATGCTGTAATTTACCGCCTAGTAAGGTCATCCGAAGACCAGTATCAGTTGCAAAGCGATTTAGAAAATATTGTTGTATGGTGTGGCAGGTGGCAGTTGACGCTAAATAACGAAAAGTGTGAGGTGATCCACATGAGTTCCAAAAGAAATTCGTTGGAATTCGATTACTCGATAAATAGTACAATTCTCAAGGCTATCAATTCAACTAAGTACCTGGGTGTTAAAATTACGAACAACTTCAGTTGGAAAGACCACATAGATAATATTGTGGGGAAGGCGAGCCAAAGGTTGCGTTTCATTGGCAGGACACTTAGAAGATGCAACAAGTCCACTAAAGAGACAGCTTACACTACACTCGTTCGTCCTCTGTTAGAATATTGCTGCGCGGTGTGGGATCCTTACCAGGTGGGATTGATGGGCAAAAAAGGGCAGCTCGTTTTGTATTATCACGTAGTAGGGGAGAGAGTGTGGCAGATATGATACGCGAGTAGGGATGGAAGTCATTACAGCAAAGACGTTTTTCGTCGCGGCGAGATCTATTTACGAAATTTCAGTCACCAATTTTCTCTTCCGAAAGCGAAAATATTTTGTTGAGCCCAACCTACATAGGTAGGAATGATCATCAAAATAAAATAAGAGAAATCAGAGCTCGAACAGAAAGGTTTAGGTGTTCGTTTTTCCCGCGCGCTGTTCGGGAGTGGAATGGTAGAGAGATAGTATGATTGTGGTTCGATGAACCCTCTGCCAAGCACTTAAATGTGAATTGCAGAGTAGTCATGTAGATGTAGACGTAGATGTAGATCTCCACTGCTAGTGATACGTGGCCGTTGGGATACAGCACGGCGTTCCATATTACCCTCCTGAACCCACCGATTCCATATTGTGCTAACAGTCATTGGATCTCGACCAACGCGAGCAGCAATGTCGCGATACGATAAACCGCAATCGTGATAGGCTACAATTCGACCTTTATCAAAGTCGGAAACGTGATGGTACGCATTTCTCCTCCTTACACGAGGCATCACAACAACGTTTGACCAGGCAACGCCGGACAACTGCTGTTTGTGTATGTGAAATCGGTTGGAAACCCTCCTCGTGTCAGCACGTTGTAGGTGTCGCCACCGGCGCCGACCTTGTGTGAATGCTCTGAAAAGCTAATCATTTGCATATCACAGCATCTTCTTCCTGTCGGTTAAATTTCGCGTCTGTAGCACGTCATCTTTGTTATGTAGCAATTTTAATGGCCAGTAGTGTAGATGATAGTTTGGAATCTGACTACAGCTGTTTCGACCGGAGGCAGGAGTTTGGTTGGGCGAGGTCGGGTTACGTACCGGCAGCGCGGCGCCCAGCGCGAGGCCCTGCAGGTTCTTCTTGGCGACCCACTGGAGCCTCCGGTTGTCGTACTGGAGGCCGGCGGCGGGCGCCCACCGCCCCACGGGCCAGCGCGCCAGCGGCCAGCCGGGGTGGAGGCGGATCAGCCCCCACAGCACGGCGTCGCCCCCGCGCACGCGCCACGTGGCCCACGTGACGTCACTGTCCACCCGCACCTGCAGCCTCTCGTCCGGCTCCTGAGTGCTCCACACCAGCCAGCGCGTCGACGTGTTCATCATCTCGGCCCTGGCGCACTGCAGCGTAAGAAGTCCACGTATGTGAATCGGAGACTGAAATGCAGTCGCAGGTGAAGATAGGAAACATAAAATAAAGAGAGACTTTGGTCACGACTAAGCTAAAGGGAGGAAATTAATACACACAGTTCTATGCGTGGCAAGAGTTAGCTGTTGCAAATAAACTTTCTTAGAACCACTTGAATAGGCAGTACGGTGTAAGATTCCAGCGATCAAAGCAAAGGTCAGATGCATTATACAGGGTGGTCAGAAGCTGTCTGAAAGTCTTGTAGGGGTGTTGCAAGAGAAGTTGTGTCGATAAATAATCTTTACGAAAAAAATTCGATGCGTTGCGCCGTTGCCGATTTAATTGCCATTAAAGTGAACCAGTCGCGTGAAAATTCAAACAGCCTGCTAGACACAATGTTGCCAAACGCGATCTTTGTTTTGGTTTCCTCAAACTGAAAGAAGTGGCTTTTGCTCACCTAGATTAAATTTGTCGGTTCCAAAAAAGGCACATCTTAATTGGTAGTCTGCGTGTGAGCGAGTGATAGCTCACAGACCCACAGATGTCTGTGTACTGCCGAATTTAGGCGCATGCACGTGCTTGAATGTGAGCAGGCAACTGGCAATTGGCTAACGGCAGTGCTAATTAAATCGAAAACGTCGCAACCTAAGGAATTTTTTTTCTTAAAAATTATTTCTCAGCACAACATATCCTGCAACACCCTTACAAGCTTTGAGACTTTTCCTGACCACCCTGTGGTTTAGTAAAATAAAGATTCAGGAATGAAGAAATGCAGTTTATCTATGTGTCCACACTGACAGAGATCATACCCTTGTACTAATGAAATGTCAGTTGAAATTCATGAAGTTAAACCTCTGTCTGCTGAAACGTTAGAATCTACATAACTTAAAGGAACTGCAAACTCAGTCTTAAAAAACATATGATAAGAAATAACGACGTCTCGAGGATCTGCAATGATAAAAGCATATGGCGCAATGGTACAAGGAAAAAATGTTCAAATGTGTGTGAAATCTTATGGGACTTAACTGCTAAGGTCATCAGTCCCTAAGCTTACACACTACTTAACCTAAATTATCCTAAGGACAAACACACACACCCATGCCTGAGGGAGGACTCGAACCTCCGCCGGGACCAGCCGCACAGACCATGACTGCAGCGCCTGAGACCGCTCGGCTAATCCCGCGCGGCAATGGCACAAGAGACCGAACCAGGAAAGATACGGCCCAGTGCTGCTCTCTGTCACAACTGGTATTTAATTTGAAAATTGAAGAGACAGCAAGGGAAGGGACTATACAGATGTGATATTTGTTTGACACGGACAGAAAACCATTGTGGTACATTTTGTTGGTGTCACAGCATTGGCCACCGAGAGTGAACAGGAATTGAGAACGGTGCTTTATTAAACTGAACTTCTGCTAGCTGAAGGCTATAACACCTACAGAAACAAAGGCAAAACCAAGGTAACGGTGTGCACAGCAGCTAAACTTCCTTCGGTACCTAAATAACAAGCTATTTAAGAGGTGGATGAATTTCGCTATCTCATAGTATTATAGGTAACACTGGTTGGAGTCGACTTTTAGCTACCGTTTATAGACTAGAATGTCTATGGATTCTTTGAAGAGGGTACAGACAGACAGTCTTGTGAAGTATTTTTGAACGCTTTTTCCGAAAACTATCTTGAGCTGCTAATTCGACAGTCCACACGCAATGGAAATATTTTAGATCTTGTAGCTAGAAGCAGGTGTGACCTAATCGACGACGTCAGTATTAACACAGGGAGTAGTGACTACGATATCAACATAGCGACTCTGGTTACCGAAGTTAATAGGTTAATCAAGAAAGCTAGGAAAGTATTTCTGCTAGAAAGATCAGATAAGCAGTTATTAGCAACTCACTTAGGCAATAAATTGACATTATTTAGTTCCAGTATGATAGACGAAGAGGCATTATGGGCAAATTTTATATGGATTGTATATCGTGTTCTTGAGAAGTATGTGCCGAGGAAGTGGTTTAACAAAGAAACTCGGAAAATGCTGAAGAAGCAAAGACTGTTTCACTCTTCTCAGTTCAAAATAGAACGCGCAAATAACGACAGGCAAAATTAGTAGAAATTCTTGTGTCTGTAAAAAGATCGATGCACTAAGCGTACAACAACTACAACTGCCATACCTTAGCCGAGAACTCGCAAAAATTCTAATCCTACGTAAAATCTTTAAGCCAGTCTAAGGCTTCAATCAAGTCACTCGTTGACAAATCTGGTATGGCACAAAAGTAAAATCGAAGTTTTAAATTTCGTGTTTAAGAAATCGTTCACGCGAGAGAATCGTACAAACATATCGTCGTTTAACCATCGCACAGACTCCCGATGGAGGACATCATAATAGGCATCCTTGATGTAGAGAAACAACGGACGGTTGAAAACAAATAAGTCGCCAGGTCCGGATGGAATCCCAATTCGGTTTTGCAAAGAGTACCGTAAGGCATTAGCCCCGTACTTACTTGCATTTATCGCGAATCTCTCGCCCAGCGCAAAGTCCCAAACGACTGGAAAAAAAGCGCGAGTGACTCCTATATGTAAGAAGGGTAAAAGAACGGGTCCGCAAATTACATTCACCAGATTAGACGGTAGGATATTGATTTTTTTACATCCTGCAACAGCAAGCAGACTCAACACACATGCTACACATCATTAAAGACGAGATCCTTTCACAAAAGCCTTACTTGTATGGTGACAATTATTGAACTACACTCCTGGAAATTGAAATAAGAACACCGTGAATTCATTGTCCCAGGAAGGGGAAACTTTATTGACACATTCCTGGGGTCAGATACATCACATGATCACACTGACAGAACCACAGGCACATAGACACAGGCAACAGAGCATGCACAATGTCGGCACTAGTACAGTGTATATACACCTTTCGCAGCAATGCAGGCTGCTATTCTCCCATGGAGACGATCGTAGAGATGCTGGATGTAGTCCTGTGGAACGGCTTGCCATGCCATTTCCACTTGGCGCCTCAGTTGGACCAGCGTTCGTGCTGGACGTGCAGACCGCGTGAGACGACGCTTCATCCAGTCCCAAACATGCTCAATGGGGGACAGATCCGGAGATCTTGCTGGCCAGAGTAGTTGACTTACACCTTCTAGAGCACGTTGGGTGGCACGGGATACATGCGGACGTGCATTGTCCTGTTGGAACAGCAAGTTCCCTTGCCGGTCTAGGAATGGTAGAACGATGGGTTCGATGACGGTTTGGATGTACCGTGCACTATTCAGTGTCCCCTCGACGATCACCAGTGGTGTACGGCCAGTGTAGGAGATCGCTCCCCACACCATGATGTCGGGTGTTGGCCCTGTGTGCCTCGGTCGTATGCAGTCCTGATTGTGGCGCTCACCTGCACGGCGCCAAACACGCATACGACCATCATTGGCACCAAGGCAGAAGCGACTCTCATCGCTGAAGACGACACGTCTCCATTCGTCCCTCCATTCACGCCTGTCGCGACACCACTGGAGGCGGGCTGCACGATGTTGGGGCGTGAGCGGAAGACGGCCTAACGGTGTGCGGGACCGTAGCCCAGCTTCATGGAGACGGTTGCGAATGGTCCTCGCCGATACGCCAGGAGCAACAGTGTCCCTAATTTGCTGGGAAGTGGCGGTGCGGTCCCCTACGGCACTGCGTAGGATCCTACGGTCTTGGCGTGCATCCGTGCGTCGCTGCGGTCCGGTCCCAGGTCGACGGGCACGTGCACCTTCCGCCGACCACTGGCGACAACATCGATGTACTGTGGAGACCTCACGCTCCACGTGTTGAGCAATTCGGCGGTACGTCCACCCGGCCTCCCGCATGCCCACTATACGCCCTCGCTCAAAGTCCGTCAACTGCACATACGGTTCACGTCCACGCTGTCGCGGCATGCTACCAGTGTTAAAGGCTGCGATGGAGCTCCGTATGCCACGGCAAACTGGCTGACACTGACGGCGGCTGTGCACAAATGCTGCGCAGCTAGCGCCATTCGACGGCCAACACCGCGGTTCCTGGTGTGTCCGCTGTGCCGTGCGTGTGATCATTGCTTGTACAGCCCTCTCGCAGTGTCCGGAGCAAGTATGGTGGGTCTGACACACCGGTGTCAATGTGTTCTTTTTTCCATTTCCAGGAGTGTATATCAGAAAAGACCGTCAATTAGCCACAAACTACGGCGTGTACTTATTTTATTCAACTTGTAAACGTCGCTACAGATATTGGGATTTAGGTTATGACATGTTCTACATACCTGCCATCATTGGCGATGATATGGCGCAGACGAATAACGAAATTCTGCATGACCCGTTGATGTGTCGCAATATCGATTCTGTCGATGACCTCCAGAATGGCTGTTTTCAGCTAAGCAATGGTTTTGGGGTTATTGCTGTACACTTTGTCTTTAATATAGTCCACAAAAATGAGTCGCATGTTTTCAGATCCGGAGAATATGGCGGCCAATCGAGGCCCATGCCAGTGGCTTCTGGGTACCCCAGACCCAGAATGTGGTCCCCAAAGTACTCCTCCAGCACATCAATCATCTCCGGCTTCGATGGGGTCGAGCTCCGTATTGCATGAACCACATCTTGTCGAAATCAGGGTCACTTTGGATAATGGGGATGAAATTATCTTCCAAAACCTTCACGTACCATTCGGTAGTCACCGTCCCATCGAGGAATATCGCACCAATTCTTCCGTGACAGTACATTGCGAACCACACAGTCACCTGTTGAGGGTGAAGAGAATTGTCGATCGCGAAATGTGGATTCTCAATCCCCAAATGTGCCAGTTTTGCTTATTGACGAACCTATCCAAATGAAAGCGGGCTTCGTCGCAAAACCAAACCGACAGGGCATATTAATTCCCATCATGCCTCGCGTCCAATCGTGAAGTTTGAACGTCTTAATGCAAACCGTTTAGAAATTACGACGATTTTATTTCATATAGTTCAGTAATTGTCATCCTGTATATTGTAAGTGGGCTGCTTCTGTGTTGGCAGCACTGTGTAGCGCTTTGCATTGGATCCAAAGACCTTGTAAAAAATAACTAGACTCACTGATGGCGCTGCAGTCGCGGGATAATTTGAACCTTCGGCTGGACGCCATTATAGTGGTTGTAATCTGATGTGTTGTGTAGTACTGTTGTTTATGAAGACCCTGATTCAAAGTTGTATATTTGTTGGGGCGTACATACAGTATTTGTTACTCGTAATTCTACTGTCTGTACGTTCCAATCAAAAGAAGTGCAATGGTGAAGAGTTGTGCAGCGATTTATTGTACAAATAAATTCGAGAAAGGAACGAAGATTACATTTCACAGATGTGTGAATATTTTAAGTTGTTTTGTATGTCAGTGCACTTGCTTAACAAATGTATTTGTAACACGGTATTTGCATAATGACTGTGCATCTATTTGCAGGTTTCCTTTCTCAAAACCACAGCTGTTACAAAAATGGTTACACGCTGTCAGGAGGCAAGATTTCTGACCGACAGAATACCATTTTATATGTTCCGATCATTTTGAAGAAAGTTGTTTCCTTGAAAATTACGTAAATCGCAGAAAGCTGAAAGATGATGCTGTTCCATCCATCTTTCGTTTTCCAGACCATATACAGCAGAAGATAAATTTTTCTTTGTGAACCACATTTTATTTTAACTATGAAAGTTGAGTTGCAAGCAACACGAAATTTGAGTTAGCAGGCTTTTTATGGTTATAAAATGCAACTGAATGTGTGTAATTGTAATCTGATTTCACAACTTCTCTCGATGGAACAGTTGTTGAGTTTTATTTATTATATGAAAAAACCACACATATAAACTGAAGTGTACATCTTCGAAAGTAAATATTGTGACTAATGCGATACTGGATGCCTGCCTGAAGTCTTGTTTGTTGTAGCTGGCTGATCGGTAGTGTTTTCATGGTCTAGGTTAGGTTGAAACTTGATAATTTGGTCGTGAGTTGCCAAAGCACTACGCCATGTATAACGCACTTTTCGTCATAAAATCTAAAGCAAGGTAGAGTCAGAAAATATCTATTAACATAGTGGGCAAATCTTCGAGTATTTTGATGCATTTTGCGTACCTCTATCGTAAATGAACTACGAAAAATGCTAGGGGTCCAGTGCATAACTTTTATCTACGGCAGATTCCATGTACTACGTAACATAAATTCATAAACAGTGACTACTTGCTGTTTGTTCATAAATTAAAAACTATATTGTAGTAACGTTTTTAAATGAGGCATTATGTTTGTGACCTAACTCTAGGGAAGGCATTTTATAACCAAAAGCGATGTATAAACATTCGAACTCCTCGCATCAGTTTACCACTCTAATGGCCGCCGCCCAGCTATTCAATTTGTCCGCTCTTCACAGTCGACCACTCGTGCGGTTGTGGGGGCCTGATTGGATCTCTGACTGCGCTTTCTCTGTAAGAGACTCTGTGGCTGGTTGGACTCGTTGTTGGAAGTTAATCGCCAGTACTGTTGGACAGCTGGAAGTTAGTCGCCAGCAGTGATGGATGTTAGATGTGAGAAGTTAGCATAGGAGGAGGGTAGAGGTCTGGAGTGTTAGCGTAGGCTAACGATCTGTGCATCATGTTCGACTTGTAGATTGAATATTATTCATGATTATATACCTTTGTACTGGATGTCAATGACGATTTATATTCGTGTCTGAGCTGGATGTCACTTTATTAAGGTAAAAAAAATACATTACTTGGATTGCAACAAAATCTGTCCTTTGCTGACCACATGCCTATTAGTAGTTAGTGGCTTTAGTACTTAGAATCTTTCATTTAGCTGGCAGTATTGACGCTCGCTGTATTGCAGTAGTTCGCGTAATGAAGATTTTTGTGAGGTAAGTGCTTAATGAAATGTATAGGTTATTGTTAGGATTTCTTTTTCAGTCAGAGCCATTCTTTTGAATTAATTATTTGAAGTCAGGTTGTAATTTTTTTTGAGCAGTCAGATTGCGTTGCGCTAGAATATTGCGCGTCAGTGTTGACATGATAAGAAAAAGTAAAGAGAAAGTAGGTTCAGTACGTTCAGGTTTACTCAGCTGTTTCAAAATAAAATAACGTAGAAGTTTCATCTTCTCAGTCTTTCAGCAATTTAAGTTCAGCCACACTCATTTAAATAAAGGAGTTTCAATATAGACCTCATAGCGAGTGTTCGGCACGCTGAAATCACTTTTGGGAAGGCGGCGATTCAAATCTCCCTCCGTCCATGCATGTAAGATTTTCCGTTGCTATCACTAAATCGCTTAAGGTGAATATGTGGATGTGCTCTTTAAAAAAAGAAGGAAAAAAAAAGAAAAAAACACAGCCGATTTCCTTCCCTCTCCTAGGTAATCTGAGTCTTCCATCTGGTCGTCAACGAGAAATTAAATTCTGATCTTCCTTCCTGACGAAAGTTAGCGATGAAATTTGTTTGTAGCTGTTGTTGTCGGGTGTTACATTGTCCACTGTCAATTTGGAAGAGTTGCAAGGAGGGATAATTAATGTGGTCATTGATATCGACCTTGATGTAATGGGACGTGCATGTCAAGAGTTGAGATATCATTTTGGCGTTTGCTGCGTCACAAGCAGTGTTCACACCGAGCACCTGTAACATGAGTTAAGAACTTACATGGATCAGTCTACTTTTTGTTTGTCTTTAAGATTCCGAGCATCTGTCTACTTAAACCACATAGGTAATTATGGTTCAAATGGCTCTGAGCACTATGGAACTTAACTTCTAAGGTCATCAGTCCCCTAGAACTTAGAACTAATTAAACCTAACTAACCTAAGGACATCACACACATCCATGTCCGAGGCAGGATTCGAACCTGCGACCGTAGCGGTCACGCGGTTCCAGACTGTAGCGCCTAGAACCGCACGACCACCCCGGCCGGCTAAGGTAATTATGCATAACGCTGTATACCAGTTGATTATCAGACATTGTCTGTAGGTCTACAATTATGTTTCCAAGTCTTACACTAGGTCGGAAAAGGAAAGAAATTTGCCTATAGTGTAAAAATAAAGTTAATTTATTTACATGGTTTTAAAAGTAAAAATACTGCGAGGGTACGAGATTTTCCAGACATTTTGTAACCAAAGTTTGGAAATAAATAATTTCGTTGAGTGGAAGTGAATATCGTATTAATTTTGGATATAAATGAACAAGCCTTATTAGTAGAATTATATGCATTTTTTGTTATCCAGAATAAGCGCTCAGAATATAAAGTTTTAATTGTTATGTAAGAGGATCTATTAGGGGACAAGTCCTGTTTTGCGTATTTTATTATTTGTATGAGGTGTTCCGCCTGGTCTTCGTGCAGTTTCAAGACATATTTGGAGTCTTGACAGGCAAAATAGTCAAAAGCGGCGAAGAGTCTTCTGCACCAGGCGTGCTGCCAAGGAATACCGACGACCAGAAGTGTAGATCAATAATGTATGCACGTATGTCCTGAAAAACACCGCTTGTTATTCGTTACCCAGAAGGTTTCCTGTAACAAGATACTTCTCATCGCCAGCCAGAGTGGCCGAGCTGTTCTAGGCGCTACAGTCTGGAACCGCGCGCGACCGCTACGGTCGCAGGTTCGAATCCTGCCTCGGGCATGGATGTGTGTGATGTCCTTAGGTTAGTTAGGTTTGAGTAGTTGTAAGTTCTAGGGGACTTATGACCTCAGCAGTTGAGTTCCATAGTGCTCAGAGCCATTTGAACCATTTTTGAATACTTCTCATCTGACGTGTGTTGTATTTGAAGGCGCAATAAAAGCCTTAAAAGATCGAATTGCCAAGTCCTGGTTTTTAGTAAAAATAAACTTTCCTATAGATAAGAACAATATTTAAAGAGTCGGAGGTTCGCAGTCTATTCCGAGCTGAAGATCACAAAGTGGTAACTTAAAATATAAACAACCCTCGCAATACAGTATGCAAATTACTCCACAAGTTTCACAATTATTCTTCACATTGAAAGGTGGCTACACTGAGCCACAGCGCCAGAGATTGCGCCAAAGAGTATTATTCAGCCGCCTCCACTGGCAGTGCTTGTCGTGAAGGCGGAGTGGAGAGTAGTTGTTGTGCAGATGCGGTGGTGGACGGTGCTTGTCGAGATGTCGTAGTAGAGAGTGCTTGTTCCATGTTTTATGCAGTTTTGATGGGCTAGACCGCAGATGCTGTTCGAAATGGAGATATTGTAACGATCAGAGTGCTTTTCGTCAATATATATGAGGTAAAAAAAAATTCCCTCTTTTCTTTTCATTATTTCAATGTCTTAAAAAATAATGCGTCATTACAGGTTCAGTCAACAAAGCATCTGGCTTGTGTTCTTGTATTAGAGTGTAATTCTGGTTTTCTTGGGCAATTATAGTATTTCTGGTTTTTTTTAATTGCTTCAATGTAAATGGTACTTAAAATTTCTTGTCTTATTGAAGAAGAACCGTGCCAGATGTGTACGTTGAATCACACTTCCACACACAGAACAGTTACACTTGTGCTTTGGTTTCGTACGTTTTATAGTTGCTGGGGACTTAATTAATTAATTGTGTTAACGGAAATTTTCTTTCATTCTTTGTTGTTATTCTATGCAGTCAGATGGCGTACTAATACTAGTCAGGGCCAACCGGTTACGAGGCTGCGTAACCGGACAGACAGTAAAATTATTTGCATAAAAATTTAATTAAGCCCCCATGTAACATGTCATCTGTTCCTTGGCAGAAATGTCATCGGAGTTGTCACTATCAGTCCTGCAGCTCTAAAACAATGCATTCGACAGTAACATAAGATAAATTCATTACAATATTAATTTCGAAAAACTTTATTAACTATTGATTTTTTAGTTTAGTTTTCAGGTACAAGAATAAATAACTTCTTGACTAAACCCAGTCTTGAACAAGCAACATAAAGTTGTTCGTGGGAGAAACATCGCAATCACAAATCCATTCTGCAGTTATTGAATGTTTTCGACCAAACGTGGACTTAATGCCATCGTTACTATCATCAAGTAGCCTAGTATCCCAAACGAGTATGCATTCAGTACTAATTTCGGTCGTTTTCGATTATTTCCGCATGAAACAGTTTTCACAAACCTGTTTGTAGTTGGTGCTAGCCATGTTTTACACTGCCAGGTACTCCCATATCACCAACCTCAGTAGTCATTAGACATCGTGAGAGAGCAGAATGGGGCGCTCCGCGGAACTCACGGACTTCGAACGTGGTCAGATGATTGGGTGTCACTTGTGTCTACGTCTGTATGCGAGATATTCACACTCCTAAACATGCCAATTTCCACTGTTACCGTTGTGATAGTGAAGTGAAAACGTGAAGGGACACGTACAACACAAAAGCGTACAGGCCGACCTCGTCTGTTGACTAACAGAGACTGCCGACAGTTGAAGAGGGTCGTAATGTGTAATAGGCAGACATCTATCCAGACCATCCATCACACAGGAATTCCAAACTGCATGAGGATCCACTGCAAGTACTATGACAGTGAGGCGGGGGTGAGAACACTTGGTTTCCATGGTCGAGCGGTTGCTCATAAGCCACACATCACGCCGCTAAATGCCAAACGACGCCTCGCTTGGTGTAAGGAGCCTAAACATAGGACGATTGAACAGTAGAAAAGCGTTGTGTGGAGTGACGAATCACGGTACACAATGTGGTGATCGGATGGCAGGGTGTGGGCATGGCGAACGCCCGGTGAACGCCATCTGCCTGTGTGTCTAGTCCAACAGTAAAATTCGGAGGCGGTGGTCTTATGGTGTGGTCGTGTTTTTCATGGAGGGGGCTCGCACCCCTTTATGTTTTGCGTGGCATTATCACAGCACAGGCCTACATTAATGTTTTAAGCACCTTCTTGCTTCCCACTGTTGAAGAGCAATTCGGGGATGGCGAATGCATCTTTTAATACGGTCGAGCACCTGGATTGGATTGTTTGGGGGAGGAGACCAGACAGCGAGATCATCGGTCTCATCGGATTAGGGAAGGACGGGAAGGAAGCCGGCCGTGCCCTTTCAAAGGAACCATCCCGGCATTTGCCTGGAGCGATTTAGGGAAATCACGGAAAACCTAAATCAGGATGGCCGGACGCAGGAGTGAACCGTCGTCCTCCCGAATGCGAGTCCAGTGTGCTAGCCACTGCGCCACCTCGCTCGGTGGTCGAACAGGGGTTTATAATGCACGGCCTTTGGCGGAGTGGTTACACCACAATAACATCCCTGTAATGGAGTGGCCTGCACAGAGTCCTGACATGAATCCCATAGAACACCTTTCGCCGGCCGGAGTGGCCGAGCGGTTAAAGGCGCTACAGTCTGGAACCGCACGACCGCTACGGTCGCAGGTTCGAATCCTGCCTCGGGCATGGATGTGTGTGATGTCCTTAGGTTAGTTAGGTTTAAGTAGTTCTAAGTTCTAGGGGACTTATGACCACAGCAGTTGAGTCCCATAGTGCTCAGAGCCATTTGAACCATTTTGAACACCTTTCAGATGTTTCGGAACGCCGACTTCGTGCCACGCCTCACCAACCAACATCAATACTTCTCCTCAGGGCAGCACCCCGTGAAGAACGGGCTGCCATTCCCCAAGAAAGCTTCCAGCACCTGACTGAAAGTATGCCTGCGAGAGTGGAAGCTGTCATCAAGGCTGATGGTGGGCCAACACCATACTGTATTCCAGCATTACCGATGGAAGGCGCCACGAACTTGTAAGTCATTTTCAGCCAGCTGTCCGGATACTTTTGATCACATATTGTATTTATTTCGGAATAACACGACTGCTCATTTTCATTGAAAAATGTCGTGGCATATCGGGTTAAAATGGTGTGGAAAAGATTAACGCAAATTTTTATGGATTGTTACACGGTCGAATAACACCAGAACTGACGGCTGCTGGGCAAGTTTTCTAAGTGCTAAGATCCGTGTCCCGTGAATCGAACTTCTGCTCCGAGAAGTTTATCACTCATAGCTGGAAGAAATTCAATAAAATAAACCCCCGTTTCATTCACTATTTGTATATTCTGCAAATTATTCTGCAAATTTTAAGCATGGAAAAGCCACATCTTATTACAACGAGAAGAGAGAGAGAAGCAGTACCACAAAAGTTACGCTTATATTAACTATTTCCTACCTTCAACCCAACCCCCACAAATATGGGTGCAAGGTATGTCTCACTCGTACAGTTAGTGCTCAGAGCCATTTGAACTCGTACAGTAATTGTCTTCTGGTACTAAGTCATGCGGGTGCAAAGTTCAGTTCAAATTGCTCCAGATATTCCAGAGCTACGCCACGAACACACACACACACACACACACACACACACACACACACATATATATATATATATATATATATATATATACAGGGTTATTACAAATGATTGAAGCGATTTCACAGCTCTACAATAGCTTTATTATTTGAGATATTTTCAAAATGCTTTGCACACACATACAAAAACTCAAAAAGTTTTTTAGGCATTCACAAATGTTCGATATGTGCCCCTTTAGTGATTCGGCAGACATCAAGCCGATAATCAAGTTCCTCCCGCACTCGGCGCAGCATGTCCCCATCAATGAGTTCGAAAGCATCGTTGATGCGAGCTCGCAGTTCTGGCACGTTTTTTGGTAGAGGCGGTTTAAACACTGAATCTTTCACATAACCCCACAGAAAGAAATCGCATGGTGTTAAGTCGGGAGAGCGTGGAGGCCATGACATGAATTGCTGATCATGATCTCCACCACGACCGATCCATCGGTTTTGCAATGTCCTGTTTAAGAAATGCCGAACATCATGATGGAAGTGCGATGGAGCGCCATCCTGTTGAAAGATGAAGTCGGCGCTGTCGGTCATGCAGTTGTGGCATGAGCCAATTTTCCGCGGGCTACGCGTGAAACTTGCCAGCACGCGTTCAACCGTTTCTTCGCTCACTGCAGGCCGACCCGTTGATTTCCCCTTACAGACGCATCCAGAAGCTTTAAACTGCGCACACCATCACCGAATGGAGTTAGCAGTTGGTGGATATTTGTTTAACTTCGTCCTGAAGTGTCGTTGCACTGTTATGACTGACTGATGTGAGTGCATTTCAAGCACGACATAACACTTTCTCGGTTCCTGTCGCCATTTTGTCTCACTGCGCTCTCGAGCGCACTGACGGCAGAAACCTGAAGTGCGGCTTCAGCCGAACAAAACTTTATGAGTTTTTCTACGTATCTGTAGTGTGTCGTGACCATATGTCAATGAATGGAGCTACAGTGAATTTATGAAATCGCTTCAATCATTTGTAATAGCCCTGTATATACACAGACACCTCCTTTTCATATCCGTATATTATTGTATGCAAACACTGACCTGTGCAAGAAGGACTTGGTTCCGCTCGCAGCCGTAGTCCAGGAACACGGAGCTGCCATACGGTATGTTCCGAGGGTCAGGCGACAGCATCAGCCACGCCCGGCGCCTCGCGAGCAGATGGTGAGACAGGCGCCTGCTGTCTGGAAAAGGACAGAGGAAACAAATAGCTGACGCCCGAGACAGCAGTTACGTTCAACGTCCTGATAGGTTCACGCCTCAAATCCGGCCGGGCCATGCACCTCGAGGTTGCAAGTGATGAGCAGAATTAGTGGCACGCTGGAGCTATGGCTCAGAGTGCAAGGTTCCCTCGCACGTGCCACGGTAAACAAACAGCAGTTTCCGCGGACGAGGCTGTCACGGGTTTGTGGTACGGCGCGGTAAACAGTTTCTGAATGTTGTGACCCAGATACACACCATCAATAGATTAAAGTTTAAGAGACGGTAGAAACTGGAGCAATAATATACAGGGTGATTCAAAAAGAATACCACAACTTTAGGAATTTAAAACTCTGCAACGACAAAAGGCAGAGCTAAGCACTATCTGTCGGCGAATTAAGGGAGCTATAAAGTTTCATTTAGTTGTACATTTGTTCGCTTGAGGCGCTGTTGACTAGGCGTCAGCGTCAGTTGATGCTAAGATGGCGACCGCTCAACAGAAAGCTTTTTGTGTTATTGAGTACGGCAGAAGTGAATCGACGACACTTGTTCAGCGTGCACTGAGAATCCGCGGGAAACAACTCAGTATGAACGTGACTCGCCTAAGGTGAACGTTTTCTGTGCCATTTCAGCCAATAAAGTTTTTGGTCCCTTTTTCTTCGAAGGTGCTACTTTAACTGGACAACAGTATCTGGAGATGTTAGAGAATTGGCTGTTCCCTCAGCTCGAACAAGAAGCACAACAATTCATATTTCAGCAGGATGGAGCGCCACCACATTGGCACTTATCTGTCCGTAACTACCTGAACGTCAACTACCCGAGGCGATGGATCGGCCGCCAGGCAGCCCGTGACAGAGCACTTCATCACTGGCCTCCAAGAAGCCCTGATCTTACCCCCTGCGATTTTTTCTTATGGGCGTATGTTAAGGATATGGTGTTTCGGCCACCTCTCCCAGCCACCATTGATGATTTGAAACGAGAAATAACAGCAGCTATCCAAACTGTTACGCCTGATATGCTACAGAGAGTGTGGAACGAGTTGGAGTATCGGGTTGATATTGCTCGAGTGTCTGGAGGGGGCCATATTGAACATCTCTGAACTTGTTTTTGAGTGAAAAAAAAAACCTTTTTAAATACTCTTTGTAATGATGTATAACAGACGGTTATATTATGTTTCTTTCATTAAATACACATTTTTAAAGTTGTGGTATTCTTTTTGAATCACCCTGTATATTCACAATCAAACGAAGATTTTTTTTCGTGGTGAAAGAATCTGATACAGCTGTACTTGATAAATCCTTTACTTGAATGAAATCGTAAACACGACCCGGATTTCATGATGTAAATCCCATCTTCAGGCGAAAAAAAAAAATGGAAAGCTCATAGGGACTCTTCGTAAAATTAATTAACATTAGAAGGGCCCGATCAAGAACATCAGGTTATACTTTCACTGCGTACGAGAAAGTCGCATTAGTGACGTAAACAATCCAGCAAATTTATCAAGTAGCGTGCGAGGTCCCGCGCGGCTGTGGCACGAAAAGCTTCTCTGAAAAAAAAAAAAAAAGTTTCAAATCTGATGTCATCAGTGCCCTAGAACATAGAATTACTTAAACCTAACTAACCTAAGGACATCACACACATCCATGCCCGAGGCAGGATTCGAAATGGTTAAAATGGCTCTGAGCACTATGGGACTTAACTTCTGTGGTCATCAGTCCCCTAGAACCTAGAACTACTTAAACCTAACTAACCTAAGGACATCACACACATCCATGCCCGAGGCAGGATTCGAACCTGCGACCGTAGCAGCCACGCGGTTCCGGACTGCGCGCCTAGAACCACTAGGCAGGATTCGAACCTGGGACCGTAGCAGCAGCGAGGTTCCGGACTAAAGCGCCTAGGACCGCTCAGCCACAGCGGCCGGCCTTCTCTGAATCAAGCAGTACCACACCGAATAAATGGTGCCTAACCGAAAAAAACATGAATGTAACAGCTTACGTATATGTGTACACAGGAGTCTCATTGCGGTTGGCGCAGCAGTCTGACCTGTCTTGCTGGCGTTCAAATGGTTCTGAGCACTATGGGACTTAACATCTGAGGTCATCAGTCCCCTAGAACATAGAATTACTTAAACCTAACTAACCTAAGGACATCACACACATCCATGCCCGAGGCAGGATTCGAACCTGCGACCGTAGCGGTCGCGCTGTTCCAGAATGAAGCGTCTAGAACCGTTCGGCCACAACGGCCGGCTCTTGCTGGGGCTTCCACGATATGCGGCGCTCTGGGCACTTACATGTGAAACGTCCCCTTTGAACAATTATACATGACTGTGCTTAAACTGACACACAATATTTTTAGCGCAACGCAATCTGACTTTCAAAAATCCCTACAAAAGAATGGCCCTGACTAACATTAACTTATACGTTTCACAAATCACTTACCTCACCAAAAATCTTCCTTACTCGAACTACTGCAATACAGCGAGCGCCACTACTGCCAGCTAAATAAAAGATTCAAACTACGGAAGGCACTAACTACCAATAGGGATAGTTAGCAAATGAAAGATTTTAATAGAGAACAAACAATGTATTTACCTTAATATCATCAAAAGTCATAATATATGTAATTTCAAAACTCCGCCATTTCCTTCCACACATCCACCACTGCTGGCGGCTCACCTCCAACTGCGCAACGCTACGCGCTGTTCACATCCAGCTGCCGCTGCCCAACACTACAATGGCAGACAACAATGCAAACTAGCCACAGACTGCACACAGCACAGCCAGTGATTTTCATACAGAGCGCTACGTAACGTTGCCAATAAGAAAACATAAACAGCCTACTTACATAGAGAAAACATAAACAGCCTACTTACACATGGTAAGCCACTTTTGAGGTTGGCAACTGGTATTCCGCCCCTTTTTTGCCTTCATTTGAATTTCTTAAGCCCATGCCACGTGTCTAACCGTTCGCAGTTGATTCATATGTTACATCGGGCTAGTGATGGGTGCTTATTTGCAGTTACATTCGTGTTATTCGGTGCCATGATGGTTAATTCAGAGAACCTTTTCGTGCCTCTCCCGCTCGGGATCTTACATATTATTTGACAAATTTGCTTGATTTGTTACATGAATAGGTATCACCTGATGTTCACATTTGTATGTGATCTTTTAGCCGGCCGCGGTGGTCTAGCGGTTCTGGCGCTGCAGTCCGGAGCCGCGGGACTGCTACGGTCGCAGGTTCGAATCCTGCCTCGGGCATGGGTGTGTGTGATGTCCTTAGGTTAGTTAGGTTTAAGTAGTTCTAAGTTCTAGGGGACTTATAACCTAAGATGTTGAGTCCCATAGTGCTCAGAGCCATTTGAACATTTGATCTTTTAATGTTAATTTTGTTTATGAAGAATCCCTCTTAGCTTTCGTCGTTTCTTGTAGCGCCTGAAGATGGGATTTATATCGTGAAACCCGGGTCATGCGGACGACTTTATCCAAATAAAGGATTTGTTAAGTACAGGGCTATTACAAATGATTGAAGCGATTTCATAAATTCACTGTAGCTCCATTCATTGACATATGGTCACGACACACTACAGATACGTAGAAAAACTCATAAAGTTTTGTTCGGCTGAAGCCGCACTTCAGGTTTCTGCCGCCAGAGCGCTCGAGAGCGCAGTGAGACAAAATGGCGACAGGAGCCGAGAAAGCGTATGTCGTGCTTGAAATGCACTCACATCAGTCAGTCATAACAGTGCAACGACACTTCAGGACGAAGTTCAACAAAGATCCACCATCTGCTAACTCCATTCGGCGATGGTATGCGCAGTTTAAAGCTTCTGGATGCCTCTGTAAGGGGAAATCAACGGGTCGGCCTGCAGTGAGCGAAGAAACGGTTGAACGCGTGCGGGCAAGTTTCACGCGTAGCCCGCGGAAAATTGGCTCATGCCACAACTGGAGACCGACAGCGGCGACTTCATCTTTCAACAGGATGGTGCTCCACCGCACTTCCATGATGATGTTCGGCATTTCTTAAACAGGAGATTGGAAAACCGATGGATCGGTCGTGGTGGAGATCATGATCAGCAATTCATGTCATGGCCTCCACGCTCTCCCGACTTAACCCCATGCGATTTCTTTCTGTGGGGTTATGTGAAAGATTCAGTGTTTAAACCTCCTCTACCAAGAAACGTGCCAGAACTGCCAGCTCGCATCAACGATGCTTTCGAACTCATTGATGGGGACATGCTGCGCCGAGTGTGGGAGGAACTCGATTATCGGCTTGATGTCTGCCGAATCACTAAAGGGGCACATATCGAATATTTGTGAATGCCTAAAAAACCTTTTTGAGTTTTTGTATGTGTGTGCAAAGCATTTTGAAAATATCTCAAATAATAAAGCTATTGTAGAGCTGTGAAATCGCTTCAATCATTTGTAATAACCCTGTACAACTGCAGCGGATTTATTCGTTATGAAAAATTTTAGCGAGAGTTGTGGATATCCCACAAAAATAACCATAAACTGCGGGCTTCCAGACCACGATGGGCAACTGTTGACTCTTAAAATCAGCATGCACGGAATAATTAGAAAGAATTGAAAGCTACAAGGGTAATACATGAAAAAGGAATTGAAGAATTCATGAGGAACCGTATTTGGGAAATACAAATTGCAAACATATCAATACAAGACCTCTTGAGTAAATGAAAAATTGGACGAATATTGTAACACAGTCATAGGATACTTTGTAAACTGTTTCTTTAATAAATTAACCCGTGAAAGCAGGATAAATGCACGTTGGATTACAAATGGAATCAACATACGTGAAACTACGAAAAGACCGCTTGGCATTAAGGAATACAATTTATGACAGAATTAAATCGCATAACAAACGGTACTGAAAAATTCTTAGCAAAATCACCAAGAGGAGTAGCGCAGCGGCTAGCACACTGGACTCCTATTCGGGAGACGGCGGTTCAAACCCACGCCCGGCCATCCTGATCTAGGTTAAATCGCTTAAGGCAAATATGCGGGGGGTTTCTTCGAAATCGAACGGCGGCTTTCCTTCTCCTTCCTTCCCTCATCCGAGCTTGTGCTCCGTCTCTAATGACCTCCTTGTCGGCGGGACGTTTAACACTAATGTCCTCCTCCTCCTCCTAGGAAAATCATGAGAACAACAAAATGTATGTATATTCAAGAAAGTCCGCATTCCAAGCGGCTAATCTTTTCAGTTTGTTTTTATAATCGCAGTTTTTATGGTCCATAAACATTCCCGTTCACGAAAAAACTCCATCAGTCTTCATGCTCTCTGCATATTCCACTACAGTATTTTTAAACACAATAAATGCTCACCATTAGCGGGAGCAGACATTGCCTGCAGGGGAAGCGTCGACTGTTGAAATTAAGTTTTTCAGGACAGCCACAAGCCACATTCAGTGCGCCTTACTGAATGTTTTCGCTCTTTTTTATTTAACTGTCACCTACTGTACTTGAGAGCCAACGGCCTTGCCGCAGTGGTAATACCGGTTCCCGTCAGATCACCGAAGTTAAGTGCTGTCGGGCTGGGCTAGCACTCCGATGGGTGATCATCCAGTCTGCCGTGCGCTGTTGGCAAGCGGGGTGCACTCAGCCCTTGTGAGGCAAACTGAGGAGCTACTTGACTGAGAAGCAGCGGCTCCGGTCTCGGAAACTGACATACGGCCGGGAGAGCGGTGTGCTGACCACTTGCCCCTCCACGTCCGCATCCAATGACGCCTACGATCTGAGGATGAAATGGCGGCCGATCAGTACCGTTGGGCCTTCATGGCCTGTTCGGGAGGAGTTAACTGTACTTGAAACTGTAAATTGTAGAGCTTCTCATGATCCTCTTGTTAAATTAAAGTGCGAAACCCGTCAACAAGACGTAATAAGTGGGACCTGAGGCTGCCCTGAAAAAGTTAAATACACAGCCGTTCTAGAGTCACAGTGAATCGCTCCTGAACCAACAAACATTCTAACCACCGTGCACAATAGAAAGGGGTCCCAACGCCAACCCACCGCCAACGGTTTGATATTACCGCCAGTAGATCGAACTGTAACCAAGACAAACCGCTTCGTTGGCACTGTTTTGTCTCCCCTACACATTAAATAAATATCGGCCAACGAAGCTGTCGACTGCCGTTCGTTGACCTTCGTTGGCCTAGTGCGTACGTGCCTTCAGATGCACCTCGCGCCTGCATACAACAACACGGTGGACGTATTCGTCTATGATGGCTCTGAGGAGAAGGACCGTTGCAACATTGCATTCGTCATGGTCATATGGGGCGAGCAGATGTTACGATTGTGACGTCTTATTAAGGCCGGTCGCTGTGCCTCATCTTCGAGGTGTCCGTGACGTAATCTTTCAACAAGGTAATGCGGGACGACATGCCTGTGCTGTCCCGCCCTAACTCGATACAGAGAGTGTTGGACTCATGTCCTGGCCAGCATGTTCTCTACATCTCGCACAGCTGGAAATATCTACTTGCGGGTTGCCGCAAGAGTGGAACGTCCCACTCTTCATAATTGTCATGAAGCAATACCAAATCACGTAGCCTTATCTCTCATCCAAGTTCACGTTTGGCTCGAGCACTAGGTTTAAAACCGTTTAATCTTCATTGATACATTATGGACCATGGGACAACGGCTGGCATGTATTTCTTGATGCAATAATTTACCAACGGCCGTACGTATTGTAGAAATTTATTTTATGAACTTCTTATGTGCTACCAGTTTCGGCATTACAGCCGGCCGCAGTGGCCATGCGGTTCTAGGCGCTACAGTCTGGAACCACGCGACCGCTACGGTCGTAGGTTAGAATCTGCCTCGGGCATGGATGTGTGTGATGTCCTTAGGTTAGTTAGGTTTAAGTAGTTGTAAGTTCTAGGGGACTGATGACCAAAGAAGTTAAGTCCCATAGTGCTCAGAGCCACTTGAACCATATTTTTCGGCATTACATTGATGCCATCTTCAGGCCCCACACGTCATAGTCGTAAAATCGCTATACACGGAAGAACCCATATAATTGGATCCGTGAATCAATTCCTTATGCAACAGCTCTTGGTGTTGCATAACGTTTTGATTCACGGATCCAGTTATATGGCTCCTTCCGTGTATAGCGATTTTACGACTTTGACGTGTGGGGCCTGAAGATGGCATCAATGTAATGCCGAAACTTGTAGCACATAAGAAGTTCATAAAATAAATTTCTACAATACATACGGCTGTTGGTAAATAATTGCATCGACAAATAAAATCGTTGATGTTGCCAGAGGTGGCATGTCTGTGTGCTCCGAGGGGCGTTCAGTATTAAATGCAAAGCATCTTTTGAGTTTCGCTTGAAAAGAATGTGGAATTTCTTGTGGGACATCGTAGAATATTCCCGTTTCAGCCCCTATAGTTTCATGAAGTTCCGATAGGTGGTGGCGCTATGTGTAGCCCTCAGAATGGCGTCTGTAATGGAGGTGCTTTCCAAGCAAAGAGCTGCATTGAGTCTCTTTCGGTGGAAAACCAGAAGACCGCAGATATTCATAAGCCTTTGCAGAATTTCTACGGAGACATGGCAGTGAACAAAAGCAGGGTGAACCGTTTGGACGAGGCATCTCATCATCGTAACGAGGTCGGGCAAACCTTTCCGATCTCCCGCATGCCGGCCGGGTACACACACTGCTATGACTTTTGCAGTGATGGAACGTGCAGACACTCTCATTCAAGGTGGCTGATGGATCACTATGAAGGAAACACCTAGCTGTTCAACTTGAAGTGCTGACACACCCGTCCACCAGGTGGGGCACTCATATGTGTGTGCCTGATGAGTTTCTCGCCGTGTAACAGAAGATCATAAAGAATAACGAAAGACCGTCAGTGCTGAACTGCTTCGTGTTGCGAGACTGATCATGACAATCTTTTGTCGAACATCGTCACAGGCAGAATGAGATTTTCACTCTGCAGCGGAGTGTGTGTTGATATGAAACTTCCTGGCAGATTAAAACTGTGTACGCCGGACCGAGACTCAAACTCGGGACCTTTGCCTTTCGCGGGCAAGTGCTCTACCAACTGAACTACCCAAGCACGACTCACGCCCCGTCCTCACAGCTTTACTTCCTTCAGTACCTCGCCTCCTACCTTCCAAACTTAACAGAAGCTCTCCTGCGAAACTTGCAGAACTAGCTAGCACTCCTGAAAGAAAGGATATTGCGGAGACATGGCTTAGCCACAGCCTGGGGGATGTTTCCAGAATGAGATTTTCACTCTGCAGCGGAGTGTGTGTTGATATGGACCGAGACTCGAACTCGGGACCTTTGCCTTTCGCGGGCAAGTGCTCTACCAACTGAGCTACCCAACCAAGACTCACGCCCCGTCCTCACACCTTTACTTCTGCCAGTACCTCGTCTCCTACCTTCCAAACTTAACAGAAGCTCTCCTGCGAAACTTGCAGAACTAGCTAGCACTCCTGAAAGAAAGGATATTGCGGAGACATGGCTTAGCCACAGCCTGGGGGATGTTTCCAGAATGAGATTTTCACTCTGCAGCGGAGTGTGTGTTGATATGGACCGAGACTCGAACTCGGCACCTTTGCCTTACGCGGGCAAGTGCTCTACCAACTGAGCTACCCAACCAAGACTCACGCCCCGTCCTCACACCTTTACTTCCGCCAGTACCTCGTCTCCTACCTTCCAAACTTAACAGAAGCTCTCCTGCGAGACTTGCAGAACTAGCTAGCACTCCTGAAAGAAAGGATATTGCGGAGACATGGCTTAGCCACAGCCTGGGGGATGTTTCCAGAATGAGATTTTCACTCTGCAGCGGAGTGTGTGTTGATATGGACCGAGACTCGAACTCGGGACCTTTGCCTTTCGCGGGCAAGTGCTCTACCAACTGAGCTACCCAACCAAGACTCACGCCCCGTCCTCACACCTTTACTTCCGCCAGTACCTCGTCTCCTACCTTCCAAACTTAACAGAAGCTCTCCTGCAAACCTTGCAGAACTAGCTAGCACTCCTGAAAGAAAGGATATTGCGGAGACATGGCTTAGCCACAGCCTGGGGGATGTTTCCAGAATGAGATTTTCACTCTGCAGCGGAGTGTGCGCTGATATGAAACTTCCTGGCAGATTAAAACTGTGGGCCGGGCCGTCATCGTCACAGGTGATGAATCGTCGGTTCATTTCTTCACCGGGAAAAATGGCAATTCATTGAGTGACGCCACACTACCTCTTCTCGGAAGAAAAACTTCACAGCCGGACCCTCAACCGATGGAGTCGTGGCGATGGTCTTATGGGAATCTGAAGCTGTTATTCTGTTTGATGTCCTCCCTCATTGTGCAACGATTAACTCTGAAATGTATTATGCTCCCGGGTTCCCGGGTTCGATTCCCGGCGAGGTCGGGGATTTTCTCTGCCTCGTGATGACTGGGTGTTGTGTGATGTCCTTAGGTTAGTTAGGTTTAATTAGTTCTAAGTTCTAGGGGACTGATGACCATAGATGTAAAGTCCCATAGTGCTCAGAGCCATTTGAACCATTTTTTTTTTTTGTCTTATGCTACCCTCAGGAGACTGAAGAAATAACTTCAGGGTGGCCAGCCGGGGTGGCCCAGTGGTTCTAGGCGCTACAGTCTGGAACCGCGCGACCGCTACGGACGCAGGTTCGAATCCTGCCTCGGGTATGGATGTGTGTGATGTCCTTAGGTTAGTTAGGTTTAATTAGTTCTAAGTTCTACGGGACTGATGACCTCAGAAGTTAAGTCCCATAGTGCTCAGAGCCATTTGAACCAGTTGAACTTCAGGGTGTTCGTCGCCACAAAAATGCAGAACGAACTTGTCCTTCTCCAAAACAACGCAAGGCCTCATACAAATCTGCACATCCGAGAGGACCTCACGAAACTTCATTGGACTACTATTCCTCACCTGCCCTGCAGCCCGGATCTCGCACCTCCTGATTTCCACGTATTTGGCCCAGTAAACGATGCGCTCTGTGGGAAGCAGTGCGTGGATGACGGGGATGTTATTGATGCAACCAAACGTTGCCTGCGACGCCAAGCAATAGAATGGTATCACGCGAGCATACAGGCCCCAGCAATAAATTGGTGTAAGACCGTCGAACTGAACAGAGATTGTGTTTAAAAGTAGGATTTTGTGGCCAAAAGAGTGGGGAATAATATGGCGTGTTGGAATCTTGAGCAAAACCAAACTACTTTCAGAAAAAGAGTGTTGCATTATTTATTGAAGGCTTCTCGTAAATTTTGCACCCTTTATACGCCCAAATCACCTACAAATATAATCGTGTATTTTTCCTAGACTTAGAGAACGGTTTTAACAATGTTGACTGGAATACTCTCTTTCAAATTCTAAAGGTGGCAGGGGTAAAATACAGGGAGCGAAAGGCTATTTACAATTTGTATAGAAACCAAATGGCAGTTATAAGAGTCGAGGGGCATGAAAGGGAAGCAGTGGTTGGGAACGGAGTGAGACAAGGTTGTAGCCTTTCCCGAATGTTATTCAATCTGTATACTGAGCAAGCAGTAAAGGAAACAAAAGAAAAGTTCGGAGTAGGTATTAAAATCCATGGTGAAGAAATAAAAACTTTGAGGTTCGCCGATGACATTGTAATTCTATCAGAGACAGCAAAGGACTTGGAAGAGCAGTTGAACGGAATGGACAGTGTCTTGAAAGGAGGATATAAGATGAACATCAACAAAAGCAAAACGAGGATAATGGAATGTAGTCGGATTAAGTCGGGTGATGCTGAGGGAATTAGATTAGGAAATGAGACACTTAAAGCAGTAAAGGAGTTTTGCTATTTGGGGAACAAAGTAACTGATGATGGTCGAAGTAGAGAGGATATAAAATGTAGACTGGCAATGGCAAGGAAAGCGTTTCTGAAGAAGAGAAATTTCTTAACATCGAGTATAGATTTAAGAGTCAGGAAGTCGTTTCTGAAAGTATTTATGTGGAGTGTAGCCATGTCTGGAAGTGAAACATGGACGATAACTAGTTTGGACAAGAAGAGAATTGAAGCTTTCGAAATGTGGTGCTACATAAGAATGCTGAAGATTAGATGGGTGGATCACATAACTAATGACGGGGTATTGAATAGAATTGGGGAGAAGAGGAGCTTGTGGCACAACTTGACCAGAAGAAGGGACCAGTTGGTAGGACATGTTCTGAGGCATCAAGGGATCACTAATTTAGTACTGGAGGGCAGTGCGGAGGATAAAAATCGTAGTGGGAGACCAAGAGATGAATACACTAAGCAGATTCAGAAGGAAGTAGGCTGCAGTAGGTACTGGGAGATGAAGAAGCTCGCACAGGATAGGGTAGCACGGAGAGCTGCATCAAACCAGTCTCAGGACTGAAGACCACAACAACAACAACAACAATTCTTCCTAGTATAGTACGCCGTGTGTTGCTACTGACCGTACTCGCTACACGTGTAGGTGACCACAGTGTGTGCGTTCCTGTGCCTGAAGAAGTCCGCCGCCATACTGACAGCGAGAGCGTCCAGCCGCGCCGAACACGGCTGGGGTGCGAGCAGGCAGGCAGCGGCCAACAGGCAGGGAGGTAGCGCTCGCATCGCGCCTTCTGGGTCTGCTACGCAGCGCAGTGCCGCAGGTCTGGCGAAACACACTGCGGCGCGGACGACCAGGTAGAAAGCTGAAACGGAATGGTAAATGGCTCGCCTCCTTTGTCGCGTGAGAACGCTCTGCACGCATTACTGCTGCATTTCTGCCTTTATTAAAGTCGCGTGTCACGAGAATTCGCCTCTGCACAGGAATTCCGGACGCAGTGCGGCCGTGGAGGCCGCGAAGGTGACCTGGTGACCCGAACGCTTTCGCAATCGCCGAGCCTCTAGCTGACGAGGGAAGCGTACACCCACAGGGGCCCGCGATTTTGCTTATCTATTGCAACGAGTGTAATGCAAACTTACAAAGGGACTGTGCCTTAGTCCTTGTTGTGTACATAGTTCCGCGTAGTCAGCGCGTACACAACTTTCACAATAGAGCGCGCCCCGCTAAGCCCAACAGTGCAGGCGCAGCGCTCGTCCGTCTCCGCACTACGAGATGGCGCTGCCTTACAGACGGACCAAATTCTGCTTCCGCCGATCCGCGTATTAATATGTAACGCAGCCAATGAGATTGCTGCTGACGTAGAACCTTTTCTCCTCACGGATCACACTCGCGCAGTGACATCTGAACGCTCGAGGTATTATAACGAGTGTACAGACCTCTGATTAGTCAGTCTGCATTAGTCTGTAGTCAAGCTTCAGTCTGCGCCTAATAAGATTACCATATTCCTGTACATAGCCATGAAGAGAAATGTATAGACACTTTGTCAAGTATCAGAGATATGTGAGAATAAGATTAACGTACCAAGACCAAAGGAACTTCAGATTGTCAATTGCAAATAGCATCCAGAATCAAGTTAAGTAATTTTATGCTTGTTATTATTTTAATAAATGTGTGCGAAAATTAATCAAGTTCTGTATAAAGTTGGTCACCGTCAATCGGCTACTCTAAGCGTGCAAGTCGCATTTCTATCGTCTGACCTAACGGCAGAAGATAAACACGCCACGATAAGACCACGAGACGTATTGCTGACACTCGCCTACTTCGTTAGAGTGACAGGTCAAATAATCTGATGGTGTGTGTACCAAAGGTCTTACAGTATGCACACCACAGTCCTCATCGCCGATTTCGTCCAAGCAGGATAGATAGATAGATAGATAGATAGATAGATATTCAGCGATCACAGGCCCTGCAGACCACGTGCTGCTTCCACAGACTGCCTCCACTCCTTCCTATTTTGGGCCCGGTTCCTCCAGGTGTCTTCAATTCCCAGCGCTGCGAGGTCCATCGCCAGGTCGTCCATCCAGCGCTGCCTTGGTCGTCCAATGGGGTGTTTGGTGTTTGGTTTCCCCGCAAGTGCCATCTTCGCCTGTCTTCCATCTGGCATACGGGCTACATGGCCAATCCACTGTATTCTTTTGCTCTTTACCTTCAGTAGGATAGTTGGTTGTCGCATCAGAAGGTAGATTTCCTCATTTTTCCTCCTAAAACTGGTCCCCATATCTTCCTCATTACTCTTCCTTCAAATGTTAATAGTTTTTCCCTTTCTCTCTTAGCCATGCTCCATGTTTCTGAACCGTACATTACTGCTGGGCATATCACTGTGTTGTAGATTTTCATCTTAGTGTTCACTGAGATCGATTTAGAACCGAGCGTCTCTCTGAGGGAATGCATGCATTTCGTTCCCACTGTTATTCTTTCCTTGATGTCCATTTTTATGTTGTTGTCCGTGGTAAACCAAGATCCCAAGTATTTGAACTGGTCTACTGTGGTGTGCGTACTGTAAGACCTTTGGTACACACACCATCAGATTATTTGACTTGTCGCTTTAACGAAGTAGGCGAGTGTCAGCAATATGTCTCATGGTCTTATTGTGGCGTGTTTATCTTCTGCCGTTAGGTCAGACGATAGAAATGCCACTTGCACGCTTAGAGTAGGCGATTGACGGTGACCAACTTTAAACAGAACTTGATTAATTTTCACACACATTTATTAAAATAATAAAAATCATAGACATTACGCAACTTCATTCTGGATGCTGTTTACAATTGACAATCTGAAGTTCCTTTGGTCTTGGTACGTTAATCTTATTCTCACATATCTCTGATACTTGACAAAGTGTCTATACATTTCTCTTCATGTCTATGTACAGGAATATGGTAATCTTATTAGGCGCAGACTGAAGCTTGACTACAGACTAATGCAGACTAATGCAGACTGACTAATCAGAGGTCTGTACACTCGTTATAATACCTCGAGCGTTCAGGTATCACTGCACGAGTGTGATCCATGAGGAGAAAAGGTTCTGCGTTAGCAGCAATCTCATTGGCTGCGTTACATATTAATACGCGGATCGGCGGAAGCAGAATTTGGTCCGTCTGTAAGGCAGCGCCATCTCGTAGTGCGGAGACGGACGAGCGCTGCGCCTGCGCAACTATTGGGAAAGTTGTGTACGCGCTGACTACGCGGAGCTATGTACACAACATCTACTCTCTTGAACCTCTTGCCATCTATCTCAAGAAATTCTACCTGCTCTTGTCTTCTTTCTAATTGCATTAACTCTGTTTTGTCTCGATTCGCTTTGAGCCGTACCTTATGTGCATTATTGTCCATTTTCTCGTTCAAAAATGGCTGTGAGCACTATGGGACTTAACTTCTGAGGTCACCAGTCCCCTAGAACTTAGAACTACTTAAACCTAACAAACCTAAGGACATCACACACATCCATGCCCGAGGCAGGATTCGAATCTGCGACCGTAGCGGTCGCGCGGTTCCACACTGTAGCGCCTAGAACCGCTCGGCCACACTGGACGGCCATTTTCTGGTACATTTCTTTGAACTCGTGTTTTGATTCACTTAATAGTACTATGTCATCTGCATATGCGAGACAATTGAAGTTACCATCCATCTCTACTCCAGCCCACTCCTGTTGCCTACACTCTTTTATTACTTTCTCTAAGATGACGTTGAACAGAACACATGAGAGAGCATCCCCTTGTCTGAGGCCTGTCTCAATCTCGACTGTTTCTGATGTGGCTCCTCGGAAACGTCCTGCTGCCTTTGACCCTTCCATACAAGCTTGCACCATTCTCACTAGCTTCTCGGGGATTCTGAAGTCCCGCATTGCATTGTATAGGCTATTCCTGTGGATGCGGTCATATGCACGTTGAAAATCGATGGACAGGCTGTAGATATCTTTATCACATTCCCAATGTTTTTCAAACAATTGTCTTAGTGTGAAAATGTGATCTATTGTCGATCTGTTTGGTCGAAAGCCAGCTTGGTACTCCTGTATGTTGTTCTCGTCCAAGCAGGGCTTGGTGAAAATGGAAGTGATGGAGACGGGAGTTCCAGACGCTCAAGCGTTTCGAAAAAAATATTTTTCGTGTGGGCTGGGTGGGGCATACGTGATCTACACGAGGTGACCGAAGTCACTGCATAGCGATATGCTTGTATAAAGATGGCGTTAGTATCGTTTACACAAGGTATAAAAGGGCAGTGCATCAACGGATCTATCATCTGTATTCTGGTAATTCATGTGAAAAGATTTACACTACTGGCCATTAAAATTGCTACACCAAGAAGAAATGCAGATGATAAATGGGTATTCATTGGACAAAGATATTATACTAGACCAGACATGTGATTACATTTTCACGCAATTTGGGTGCATAGATCCTGAGAAATCAGTACCCAGAACAACCACCTCTGGCCGTAATAACCGCCTTGATACGCCTGGGCATTGAGTCAAACAGACCTTGGATGGAGTGTACAGGTACAGCTGCCCATGCAGCTTCAACACGATACCACAGTTCATCAAGAGTACTGACTGGCGTATTGTGACGAGCCAGTTGCTCAGCCACCATTGACCAGACGTTTTCAATTGGTGAGAGATCTGGAGAATGTACTGGCCAGGGCAGCAATCGAACATTTTCTGTATCCAGAAAGGCCCGTACAGGACCTGTAACATGTGGTCGTGCATTATCCTGCTGAAAAGTAGGGTTTCGCAGGGATCGAATGAAGGGTACAGCCACGGGTCGTAACACATCTGAAATGTAACGTCCACTGTTCAAAGTGCCATCAATGCCAACAAGAGGTGACCGAGACGTGTAACCAATGGCACACCATATCATCACGCCGGGTGATACGCCAGTATGGCGATGACGAATACACGCTTCCAATGTGCGTTCACCGCGATGTCGCCAAACACGGGTGTGACCGTCATGATGCTGTAAACAGAACGTGGATTCGTCCGAAAAAATGACGTTTTGCCATTCGTGTACCCAGGTTCGTCGTGAGTACACCATCGCAGGCGCTCTTGTCTGTCATGCAGCGTCAAGGGTAACCGCGGCCATGCTGCTACAAACGTCGTCGAACTGTTCGTACAGATGGTTGTTGTCTTGCAAACGTCCGCATCTGTTGACTCAGGGATCGAGACGTGGCTGTACGATCCGTTACAGTCATGCGGATAAGATGCCTTCATCTCGACTGCCAGTGATACGTTGGGATCCAGCACGGCGTTCCGTATTACCCTCCTGGACCCACCAATTCCATATTCTGCTAACAGTCATTGGATCTCGACCAACGCGGGCGGCAATGTCGTGATACGATAAACCGCAATCACGATAGGCTAGAAATCCGACCTTTATCAAAGTCGGAAACGTGATGGTACACATTTCTCCTCCTTACACGAGGTATCACAACAACGTTTCACCAGGGAACGCCGGTCAACTGCTGTTCGTGTATGAGAAATCGGTTGGAAACTTTCCTCATGTCAGCACGTTGTAGGAGTCGCCACCGGCGCCAACCTTGTGTGAATGCTCGGAAAAGCTAATCATTTGCATATTACAGCATCTTCTTCCTGACGGTTAAATTTCACGTCTGTAGCACGTCATCTTCGTGGTGTAGCAATTTTAATGGCCAGTAGTGTACCTCGTGATTATGGCCGCACGACGGTAATGAACAGACATGGAACGCGATTCAATATTCCGACATCCACAGTGTCCAAAGGGTGTCGAGAACACCAAATTTCAGGTGTTACCTCTCACCACGGGCAACGTATTGGCAGACGATTTTCATTAACCCACGAGTGCGGCGGCGTTAGCGTAGATTTCTCAGTGCTGACAGACAAGCAACACTGAAATAACCGCAGAAATCAATGTGGGACGTACGACAAACGTGTCCCTTAGGACATTGCGGCGAAATTTGGCAGCAGCCGGCCGACGCGAGTGTCTTTGTAAAGCCCGGTCCACACGCAACGATCTGTCTGCGCAGACATCGGCGCAGATATCTGTACATGAAAAAGATCGCTGCAAATGTGGTGAGTTCACACGGCACAAACCCCAATCTACTACTCGCCCGCCATCTGTCGGTGTAGAAAAAAAATATCAGTGCCAAGCGACTACGGTCCCCGTAAAAGTCAAAAATTTCAGTTATTTTGAAATATAGAAATTGAGGAAGTTCTGTTGTGGTCTGTGTTCGCAACTTGTGTTGCAAAAAACATTCAGACCAACTGCAGGAAACAGAGAAAGCGGTCAAAATGGTGTAGACAGTGTCTGCTAAAGCGAAAGCAGTTTTCTCACGTAAATTTACTGCGAGAGTTGCAGGGCGAACCTAACGACTGGCGAAATTATTTGCGGATGGATGTCGAAACTTGTGATTATCTCTTAAAGCTTGTAACCCCTCATATTACGAGAAAAAATACTTCTATGAGAAGGGCAATTTCTCCTCATGAACGGCTGGCGGTAACATTAAGATTCCTTGCAACAGGAAGGAGCTACACGGATTTGGAATTTTCAACTGCAATATCGAAACAAGTGTTGAGTGAAATAATACCCAACACATGTGAAGCTATTTACGTTGTCCTGAAGGATGAGGTCATGAAGGCAAGTTAAGTAAATTGTCACGTTACAGATAATATTTTTGTTGTTGTAGACTTGTTTGAAACACTGTAGGCCTATACTATTAACGATTATATACCTACATGGCCAATGAGGTATGGTTTACTTTGTTTCTGAGTAGCCATTTTCAGTTCGCTACTGTGTAGAAGCAACCTGTTACAAACTTTTGTTCCGGGATACAAAACTCTTACACCAGATCTTCTACATTTCTGAACTTTGGATAACTCTTTTCGGTAAACAGTTCGCAACGAATTTATTTTTATATTACTGTTTCTCTGTTTGCCGAGGCGTCAACAGTCCGAAATTTTTCAATTAGAGCATTGTATGCCGCTGTATTTTTGTCTCGGTCACTATATTCTTTAGTTTCAATCGTCCACAAACATTGGTGGTTTCTATGTAATTCAATGAATTCACTTACAAACTCTCGAGAACACTGACGAGTATCAGCCATTTTAATGCCCTGTGCGCACAAATACAAACACGGGCCTGAGCAAACAGCCGTTTCGCGCCAGATTTGCGGCGATCTCCTGTCCACACGCTCCAACTTGCCTGCGCAGATGTGGTTTGAACCCACACATTTGAGAGGTTTCGCTCAAACCTCCAACTCCAACTTCCAGGTTTGCACACACCTCAGGTTGGTGCAAATCTTCTGTCCACACGCAACGATCTGTCTGCGCAGATGTGATGTGCGCAGACATTTGCGCAGACAGATCGTTGCGTGTGGACAGAAGATTTGCACCAACCTGAGGTGTGTGCAAACCTGGAAGTTGGAGTTGGAGGTTTGAGCGAAACCTCTCAAATGTGTGGGTTCAAACCACATCTGCGCAGACAAGTTGGAGCGTGTGGACAGGAGATCGCCGCAAATCTGACGCGAAACGGCTGTTTGCTCAGTCTAGTGCTTGTATTTGTGCGCACAGGGCATTAAAATGGCTGATACTCGTCTGTGTTCTCGAGAGTTTGTAAGTGAATTCATAAAATATATAGAAACCACCCATGTTTGTGGAAGATTAAAAGTAAAGAATATAGTGACCGAGACAAAAAGACAGCAGCATACAATGCTCTAATTGAAATATTGCGGGCAGTTGACGCCTCTGCAAACAGAAAAACGGTAATTTAAAAAAAAAATTCGTTGCGAACTGGCGAAATTATTTGCGGATGGATGTCGAAACTTATAATTATCTCTTAAAGCTTGTAACCCCTCATATTATGAGAAAAAATACTTGTATGAGAAGGGTAATTTCTCCTCATGAACGGCTGGCGGTAACATTAAGACTCCTAGCAACAGGAAAGAGCTACAAGGATTTGGAATTTTCAACTGCAATATCGAAACAAGCGTCGAGTAAAATAATACCCAACACATTTAAAGCTATTTACGCTCTCCTGAAGGATGATTCATGAAGGCAAGTCAAGTAAATTAAGTCTGTCAGCGAACTGTTTACCGAAAAGAGTTATCCAAAGTTCAGAAATCTAGAAAAAAAAATGGTTCAAATGGCTCTGAGCACTATAGCAACATCTTAGGTCATAAGTCCCCTAGAACTTAGAACTACTTAAACCTAACTAACCTAAGGACATCACACACACCCATGCCCGAGGCAGGATTCGACCCTGCGACCGTAGCAGTCCCGCGGTTCCGGGCTGCAGCGCCAGAACCGCGAGACCACCGCGGCCGGCCAGAAATCTAGAAGATCTGGTGTAAGAGTAGATCAAGTATACCAGCCAATGTTATGTATTTTGATCTGCTTGGCTTTCTTAGTGATCAAGAAACGCCAAGACCAAGCAGGAGTACAATTGAAGATGAAATTGGAGTGTCAATGTGCCAGGAAATGGAACACGAAGTAATGTAAAACAAAACAGGTTCGCCCTGCAACTCTCTCAGTAAATGTACTTTAGAAAACTGCTTTCGCTTTAGCAACCACTGTCTACACCATTTTGACCGCCTTCTCTGTTTCCTGCGGTTGGTCTGAATGTTTTTTGCAACACAAGCTGCGAACACAGACCACAATAGAACTTCCTACATTTGTATATTTCAAAATAACTGAATTAAATTTTTGACGTTTACGGTGAGCGTAATCGTTTGCCACTGATATTTCTCTTCTACACCGACAGATGGCGGGCGAGTAGTAGATTGGGGTTTGTGTCGTGTGAACGCACCACATTTGCAGCGATCTTTTGCATGTACAGGTATCTGCGCCGATGTCTGCGCAGACAGATCGTTGCGTGTGGACCGGGCTTTAACAGCACGACATCGCCCGCAGCGCCAGTCCTGGCCTCGTGGCCATATCGGTTGGACCCTAGACGACTGGAAAACCGAAGCCTGATCAGATGAGTCCTTATTGCAGTTGGTAAGGGCTGATGGTAGGGTTCGAGTGTGGCAAGGACCCCACGAAGCCATGGACCCAGGTTGTGAACGAGGCTCTGTGCGAGCTGGTGGCGGCTCCATAATGGTGTCGACTGTGTTGACGTGGAACGGACTCCGGTCCTCTGGTCCAACCGGAACGGTGGTTGGTTGGAAATGGCTATGTTCAGTTACTTCGAGACCATTTGTAGCCATTCGACGATGGAATTTTTATGGATAACAGTGCGCCATGTCACCGGCCCACAAATGTTCGCGATTGGTTTGAAGAATATTCTGAAGAGTAATCTAAAAAATTCGAGCGAATGATTTGGCCACCAACATCACCCGACATGAATCCATCCAAGCTTTATTGGGCACAATCGAGAAGTCAGTTCGTGCACGGAATCCTGCACCTGCAACACTTTCACAATTGTGGAGGGCCACAGAGGCAGCATGGGTCAGTATTTCTCCAGGGGTCTTCCACTGCTTGTTGAGTCCATGCCACGCCCGGAAAATGGAGGTCCGACACGGTATTGGGAGGTATCTCATGACTTTTGTCACCTCGGTGTATGTTTACGGAGTTCCCAGGCAGCGGTTAACGCTGCGGGAAGAATTTGGAACAATAATCAGAGAGGCGTGAGGTCGAGCCACTATGTGGAAACTATTGTTTTATTTTCAATGTTTACGTCACTTACACTGCAAAAAAAAAAAATGTTTCAAATGGCTCTGAGCACTATGGGACTTAACAGCGGAGGACATTAGTCCCCTACAACTTAGAACTTCTTAAACCTAACTAACCCAAGGACATCACACACATCCATGCCCGAGGCAGGATTCGAACCTGCGACCGTAGCGGTCGCGCGGTTCCAGACTGAAGCGCCTAGAACCGCTCGGTACTTACACTGCAAATGAACCGAAAATGCTCAATAATAATGCTGAATGCTGTATTTATCACTGTATCTATAATAGGCATAAAAAGGAAAGGTCGAATAAAATTTGAGATTGCAAATAAATTTCGATGAATGGATCGCAAGGCGTATACGAGACCTTAATGTATAAAATTAGATACTTTTATTATTTTACAGTTGATGACATGCATGTACTAGGGTAATATTCATCGTAAAACCAGGGGAAGCAGTCATTTTCTTGGCATGTTGCACAGATTATTAACGCTCCAATTTTACAAATACATGGTGGTTTTAAAGCTTCTATAGAAAACCACCCGCTCCCCCCTTTAACCATGGACCTTGCTGTTCGTGGGGTGGCTTACGTGCCTCAGCGATACACGTACTATAGGTATGGTCTAAGTTATACTTTCTGATCGTATATTAATTGCTGTTGTACCAAATTTACTGCACCAAGAATTGATGATACACCTGCTAAGTGTAGTGAAAAAATGGCTAGATCTACAGATGCACCCCTTTTGAGAGGTCAGACAAACGTGTGATTCCTGAAGAGGGGCAGCAGCCTTTTCAGTAGTTGCAGGGACAACAGTCTGGATGATTATACCATCAACCAAAACGGGCTTCTTGTGCTGGTACTACGATCGGCTGCAGCAAGGGGAAACTACAGCAGAAGTGAATGCAGCTCTGCTGTATGGTTGGATGGTGATGGCGTCCTCTTGAGTAAAATACTACGGAGGTAAAATAGTATCCCACTCGGATCTCCAGGAGAGGACTACTCAGGAGGATGTCTTCTACAGGAGAAACGAAACTGGCATTCTACGAATAGGAGTGTGGAACGTTGGATCCCTCCATCGGGTAGGTAGGTCAGAAAATTTTGGAAGGAGAAATGGATGGATTGAAGTTAGATATAGTCAAAATTATTGAAGTTCGGTTGCAGCAGGAACATTACTTCTGGTCACGAGAATACATGGACATTAATAAAAAATCAAATAGAGACAATACATGAATAGGTTTAATAATGAATAAGAAAACAGGAATGCGGGTAAGCTACTATGGAAAGAAATACAGTAGAACATGAATGGGTAGTTCTGAGAGATGAAATAGTGAAGGCAGCTGAGGATCAATAGGTAATATTATAGGAATGGAAGAGGACGTAGGTCAAGATGAGATGGGAGATATGCTACTGCAAGAAGAATTTGACAGAGCACTGAAACACCTAAGTCGAAATAAGGCCGTCAGACCTGCTGATAGCTTTGGGAGAGAAAGCCATGACAAAACTCTTCCATCTGATGTGCAAGATGTATGATACAGGCGAAATACCCTCCAGACTTCAATAAAAATGTAATCATTCCAATTGCGAACGAAATCTGGTGCTGACAGGTGTGAATATTACAGAACTATCAGTTTAATAAATCATCGTTACAAAACACTAACACGAATTCTTCACAGAAGCCGGCCGGAGTGGCCGAGCGGTTCTAGTCACTTCAGTCTGGAACCGCGCGACCGCTACGGTCGCAGGTTCGAATCCTGCCTCGGGCATGGATGTGTGTGATGTCCTTAGGTTAGTTAGGTTTAAGTAGTTCTAAGTTCTAGGGGACTGATGACCTCAGAAGTTAAGTCCCATAGTGCTCAGAGCTTTAAGCCATTTGAACCATCTTCACAGAAGAATGGAAAAACTGCTTGAATCCGCCCTCGGGGAAAAGTAGTTTGGACTCCCGAGAAATGTGGGCATATGCGAGGCCGTACTGGCACTACGACTTGTCTTAGAACATAGGTTAACTAAAAGCAAACCCACATTTACAGCATTTGTAGACTTAGAGAAAACTTTTGACAATGTTGACTGGAATACTCTCTTTGAAATTCTGAAGGTAGCAGAGTTGAAATACAGCGAGCGAAAGGCTATTTACAGCTTTTTCAGAAACCAGGCGGCAGTTATAAATATGGTTGAGAGTGGAGTGGGATGGGACTGTAGCCTATCCCCGATGTTATTCAATCTATATATTGAGCAAACAATAAAGAAAACCAAAGAAAAATTTGGAAAAGGCGTTAAAGTTCAGGGAGAAGAAATAAAAACTTTGATGTTTGACGATGACAGTAATTTTGTCAGAGGCAGTGGAGGGCTTGGAAGAGAAAAACGGCTCTAAGCACTATGGGACTTAACACCTGAGGTCATCAGTCCCCTAAGCTTAGAACTACTTAAACCTAACTAACCTAAGAACATCACACACATCCATGCCCGAGGCAGGATTCGAACCTGCAACCGTAGCAGCAGCGTGGTTCCGGACTGAAACGTCTAGAACCGCTCGGCCGGCACTTGGAACAGGAGTTGAACGGAAGGGACAGTGTCTTGAAAGGTCGATATAAGAAGAACACCAGCAAAATCGAAACAAGGATAATGAAATGTAGTCGAATTAAATAGGGTGAAGGTGAGGGAAATAGATTAGGAAACGAGACGCTTAAAGTAGTAGATGAGTTTTGCTCTCTTCAGTTCGAAGACTGGTTTGACGGAGCTCTCTATGCTACTCTATCTTTTGCAAGCCTCTTTATCTCCTAATAACTACTGCAATCTACATCCTTCTGAATTTGCTTTCTGTGTTCTTCTCTTGGTCTCTCTCTGCGATTTTTACCCCCCCCCCCCCCCCCCCCACGCTTCCCTCCATTACTAAACAGGTGATCCCTTGATGTCTCAGAATTTGTCCTGTCAGCCGATCCCTTCTTTTAGTCAAGTTATGCCAGAAATTTATTTTCTGATCATTTCTGTTCAGTATCCCCTCGTTAGTTACGTGTTGTACCCATCGAATCTTCACCATTCTTCTGTAGCATCACATTTCAAAAGCTTCTATTCTCTTCTTCTGTAAACTGTTTATTGTCCAAGTTTCAGTTCCGTACGTGGGTACACTCCACACTAATACTTTCACAAAAGACCTCCTAACACTTAATTTTATATCTGATGTTAACAAATTTAACTTCTTCAGAAACTCTTTTCTTGACATTACCAGTCTACGTTTTATATCCTCTCTACTTTGGCTATCAGGAGTTATTTTGCTGCCCAAGTAGCAAAACTCATCTACGACTTACAGTATCTCGTTTCCTAATTTCCTCACCATCACCTGATTTAATTCGACTACATTTCACTACCTTTGTTTTGCTTTTGTTGATGTTCGTCTTATAGACTCCTTGCAAGGCACTGCCCATTCTGTTCAACTGCTTTTCCAAGTCCTTTGCTGTCTCTGACCGAGTGACAATGTCACCTGCGTACGTCAGTTTTCATTTCTTCTCCTTGGACTTTATTTCCTACTCGAAATTTTTCTTTACTTTCCTTTACTGCCTGCTCACGGTACAGATTGAATTACGTCGGAGACAGGTTACAGCTCCATCTGACTCCCTTCTCAACCGCTGCTTCCGTTTCATGTCCCTCAGCTTTTATAGCTGCCGTCTGTTTCTGAAGAAGTTTTAAATAGCCTTTCGCTCCCTGTATTTTACCCATGCTACCTTCCTGATTTCAAAGAGAGTATTCCAGTCAACATTGTCAAAAGCTTTCTCTAAGTCTACAAAGTGTCTTATCGTATATTTGCCTTTCCTTAACCTTCGTATGGAAGTCAAACATGGAGGATAAACAGTTTAGACAAAAAGAGAATAGAAGCTTTTGAAATGAGGCGCTGCAGAAGAATATTGAAGAGTAGATGGATTGATCACATAGCTAATGAGGACCTACTGAACAGAAATGGACAGACAAGAAATTTGTGGCACAACTTGACTAAAAGAAGGGATCGGTTGATAGGACACGTTCTGAGACATCAAGGGAACGTCGGTTTAGTATTGGAGGGAAGTATGGGGGTCGGGAGGGGTAAAAGTCGTAGAGGGAGACCAAGAGATGAATACAGTAAGCAGATTCAGAAGGATGTAGGCTGCAGTGGGAGATGAAGAAGCTCGCACAAGATAGAGAAGCACGGGGAGCTGCATCAAACGAGTTTTCGGAATGAGGACAACAACAACATAGAAATACAAACTAGTTTACATGCATAAAATGTTCTCTCTCACATCGCAAAGCGCAGCAGCAAACTACGCGAACGCGTCATTGCGCCAAATATTGATAGTCTTCTCAGGACGTGATTTTTTCGTATTTCGCAATGAGATAAGGGAACCTTCTTGGTGAAATCTGTACCTAACGATAAACGTCGCATTTGGGGAGGGGGATCACTTTAATACTGCACGATGGCAAGCCTTCTTATTCTTGAAAAATGTTGTCGTACAATTGTGGATTTATTTGTTCTCGCCCCAAGTCAGTTAACAGAAGAAATTTGCCCTGTTGAACCTAAGACTGTATCACATCATTCAAAATATTTTTTTATTATGTTGCTGTTAAGTGTGCCAGACTTTGATGAAGTAATGATGACGTTCCTACGTCTTTCCACGTACTCATCCACCAAATTTTTCTTTGCCTTTCCTTTCCTTTGCTTTGATGACAGTATCAACAAATACAATGTACTGAGCATTATGTCAATTTATTTGCAGTGTGTGTAACGGAAAAATTGAAAATAAAAACAGAAAAAATATTTCCACATAGGGACTACCGTTCTGCATTCTTTCCGCTGCGCCAGCCACTGCCTGCAGACCGCATGGCCCATGCTTCACCCGACCTGAGCAAAAAGTTATACTTTTCTAAACGCTTAGCCACGTGGAGTTCCCACTGCCGTCACTTTCATTTCTGGCCAATCCCTGCACATACCATAAATTTGGACGAAAGCGATGACGACGAATAGGCGCAGTAGCGTTGTTAGATGTAACAAACGCTCCTCCAAACAAAGCACTTCTGAAGCGTTTCCAATAAAATTGGGATCAAACTTTTACGAACCTCCTGAATATCGCACGAGAGCGCTAGCTATTGAGTAGCGGCGCAAATAGCTAAGGTGGCAGAATGCATGTCTGATCATACTGCATTCGACTCATTTTTTTTCAAATCTTCCAGAAAATACTTCTATCGTTACAACGAACCAAGCTACTTCGGAAGGGAACAACAATAATAACGACAATTATGGTGGTATATTCGAGACTTGTTGTAGACTCTCAGAACGTATTCTCACCTCAAATGTAATGATGTCTCGAACAGAGTGACCTCATCCATGCCAACCAGCATGAATTCCGAAAACTTCGATCATTTGAAACATAACTCGCACTTTTCTTCACGTGACATCCTAAAAGCCATGGCTTACTCCAGTCAAACACATGCAGTACTTCTCGATTTCAGAAAAGCGTTGACTCAATACCACATGTACGCTTATTATCAAAATTACGATCGTTTCGGTTATCAAGCGAAATTTGTGATTGGATTAAGGATTTTTTTTTAGAGAAGACGCAGCACATTATCTCTGATGGAGAGTTATCGACTTTGAGTATGTCCCACGGAGGTGTGTTGCCACTCTTCTGTGCATGTTGTATATTAATGATCTGACATACAATATTAATAGTAATCTAAGACTTTTCCGAAATGATGCAGTTTTCTGTAATGAAGTACTGCCTGAAAAAGATGCAGAGGTATTGGTCAGATCTACATAAGCGTTCAAAGTGGTGGAAACATTAGCAACTTATTTAAATACTCGAAAATGTAAAGCTGTGTGCTTCACAAAACGAATAAACGTAGTAATCTATGACTACAGTATCAACGAGTCACAGCTGAAATCGGTCAACCTGAGTGTAACAGTTTGAAGGGATATGAAATGAAACGATCACATAGGTTCAGTAGTAGGCAAAGCAGGTGGCAGGCTTCCTTTTATTGGTAAAATACTGGGGAAATGCAGTCAGACTACATTGAAGATCGTTTACATATCACTCGTGTGACCTATCCAAGGACACTGCTGTAGTGTGTGAAACACACACGAACACACGCGCATACACACATACACGCCCCCCCCCCCAAAAAAAAACCCCTCCCCCACACACAAGCACACAATACTAAAAGGGATATTGAACGTATACAGAGAAGGATAGCACGAATGGTCACTGGTTTGTTTGGCTCGTGGGACAGCGTCACAGAGATGGAAAAACTGAACTGGCAGACACTTGAAGATAGATGCAAGACATCCCGAGAAAGTCTACTTACAAAGTTTCAAGAACCGGTTTTAAATGATCACTCTAGGAATATACTGCAGCCCTCTACGTATGGTTCCAGTAGAAGAGACGTGTTTCACAGTAGCGAAAATGAAGAAGTATTCATAGCTCCTAGGGTAAACACTTTAGAGCCCATGTTTACTGGGCAATATTTGCCGTTTTAGTCTGTACTACCACTTCTCAAAACAAGGAAAGCAAAAAGCTTACAGCAGGAAAGATTTCACAGTGTCAAAGATGAAGAAGTGCTCATGGCTGTTAAGGTATGCAATTTAGATCCCATTTTTACTAGACTTTTTTCTTTCGAATGATTGTTCCTATCAAATCGCTGAATTTTGTCCATTCCTCCTGTGTGAGTTGACGATCATTGCGCTATCATTTAAGTATATGGCCGAAAGAGTCAGTCTCCAGGAACTGCGAAACGAACCCTGTCGTCCAGAACCGGATGCCACGAAGGGCGCACATTCACCACGAGATGGGGAAACTCACAGGCGTATATTGTCCATTGAGGGCTAAGCGCTGTAGTGTGCAAGTGAGACAGACGAGAACCTACGCCATAGGGTAACCTAGTAGAATCCGTTTGTGGCCGAGGAGACGTAGCAGTGTTAAATATGGTGGACCTAAGATCGGCCATAAAGGGAAACATTTATGAAAACTATTTAATTCTGTAGGAATGCAGGGAATCAAGCCACATTAATTTTAATCTGCCATCCTCCATAAATTTTCATAGTGATCCCAAGAAAACTTAATATTGATCATATCTATAATAGTTTAGGATTTACTGTTAAAGTAAAATTAACAAATTTTGTAACAAAGACCTGAATGCTAAAATCTGAACGCTTTGGTCGATCTTAACGACCGACATTTCATATACAAGAGAATCATTAAATGATAAACGCTGTAAATATCAACTCTAACTTTATTTGTCTAAAAGATATAGTAAATTTAAATTATCAGTAATTTCAGTTAAGCATCAGATCATCATTTCCTCCGCACAAAAGATATTGAACGATGACAGCGTGACACCTTATTGAATCATTAGGTAATTGAACATTTGTTGTAACGTAGGACAGTGTCTTAATTTTTAGCTTGGCAATACTAAACTCAGTAATTCACAAAGTGTATGTAGAGAGGAACACATATGAGGAAGAATGAGTCGACGATGGCGACCACGAAGAGAAAGAGGACTGCGCCAGGGGAACAGCTGAAAAAGGTTGACATCTTCAAATATCTTGGCTACGTAGAGAAACAAAAAATAAAATAAAAAAATGGAAGAGACGATACGGAAGTCATTGTGAGAGGGAGGCAAGCAATAGCATTTATGAGAAATGTCCAGACCTTTGTGTGAGCGAGGTGGCGCAGTGGTTAGCACACTGGACTCGCATTCGGAAGGACGACGGTTCAATCCCGTCTCCGGCCATCCTGATTTAGGTTTTCCGTGATTTTCCTAAATCGCTTCAGGCAAATGCCGGGATGGTTCCTTTGAAAGGGCACGGCCGATTTCCTTCCCCATCCTTCCCTCACCCGAGCTTGCGCTCCGTCTCTAATGACCTCGTTGTCGACGGGACGTTAAACACTAATCTCCCCCCCCCTCTCCCTTTGTGTGAAATAATGGTATCCCACCTGCATCTGTGAACCTCCACGATGCAAAATTCATAACCAGTTGAAAATGGCCCCAATGGCTGACAAAGGTCATGGTGTTTAAAATATAAAATTGAAACTGGTGCTGTTAGTTATTTCCAGAATTACATATGACAGAATACCAATGATGTTGCATGAGTTGAGACTCAAAGGCAAAAAACCAAAAGGGAGACCAAGGGATAGTAGGCTTTGTAAGTAGGCTGTTTAGGTTTTTATGTTGGTAACGTCACGTAGTGCTCTGTATGAAAATCACTGACTGTGCTGTGTGCAGTCAGTGACTGGTTGGACTCATTGTTGGAATATTCGCTTGTGTAGTGTTGGGCAGTTGGATGTGAACAGCGCGTAGCATTGCGCAGTTGGAGGTGAGCCGCCAGCAGTGGTGGATGTGGGAAGAGAGATGGCAGAGTTTTGAGGACGGACGATCTGGACGTGTGTCCGTCAGAAAAAGGAAAGTTGTAAGACTGGATGTCATGAACTGATATATATATATATATATATATATATATATATATATATATATATATATATATATATATATATATATATAATGTAATGACTTCTGAATATGTATATATATATAATGACTTCTGAATACTATTAAGGTAAATACACTCCTGGAAATGGAAAAAAGAACACATTGACACCGGTGTGTCAGACCCACCATACTTGCTCCGGACACTGCGAGAGGGCTGTACAAGCAATGATCACACGCACGGCACAGCGGACACACCAGGAACCGCGGTGTTGGCCGTCGAATGGCGCTAGCTGCGCAGCATTTGTGCACCGCCGCCGTCAGTGTCAGCCAGTTTGCCGTGGCATACGGAGCTCCATCGCAGTCTTCAACACGGGTAGCATGCCGCGACAGCGTGGACGTGAACCGTATGTGCAGTTGACGGACTTTGAGCGAGGGCGTATAGTGGGCATGCGGGAGGCCGGGTGGACGTACCGCCGAATTGCTCAACACGTGGGGCGTGAGGTCTCCACAGTACATCGATGTTGTCGCCAGTGGTCGGCGGAAGGTGCACGTGCCCGTCGACCTGGGACCGGACCGCAGCGACGCACGGATGCACGCCAAGACCGTAGGATCCTACGCAGTGCCGTAGGGGACCGCACCGCCACTTCCCAGCAAATTAGGGACACTGTTGCTCCTGGGGTATCGGCGAGGACCATTCGCAACCGTCTCCATGAAGCTGGGCTACGGTCCCGCACACCGTTAGGCCGTTTTCCGCTCACGCCCCAACATCGTGCAGCCCGCCTCCAGTGGTGTCGCGACAGGCGTGAATGGAGGGACGAATGGAGACGTGTCGTCTTCAGCGATGAGAGTCGCTTCTGCCTTGGTGCCAATGATGGTCGTCTGCGTGTTTGGCGCCGTGCAGGTGAGCGCCACAATCAGGACTGCATACGACCGAGGCACACAGGGCCAACACCCGGCATCATGGTGTGGGGAGCGATCTCCTACACTGGCTGTACACCACTGGTGATCGTCGAGGGGACACTGAATAGTGCACGGTACATCCAAACCGTCATCGAACCCATCGTTCTACCATTCCTAGACCGGCAAGGGAACTTGCTGTTCCAACAGGACAATGCACGTCCGCATGTATCCCGTGCCACCCAACGTGCTCTAGAAGGTGTAAGTCAACTACCCTGGCCAGCAAGATCTCCGGATCTGTCCCCCATTGAGCACGTTTGGGACTGGATGAAGCGTCGTCTCACGCGGTCTGCACGTCCAGCACGAACGCTGGTCCAACTGAGGCGCCAGGTGGAAATGGCATGGCAAGCCGTTCCACAGGACTACATCCAGCATCTCTACGATCGTCTCCATGGGAGAATAGCAGCCTGCATTGCTGCGAAAGGTGGATATACACTGTACTAGTGCCGACATTGTGCATGCTCTGTTGCCTGTGTCTATGTGCCTGTGGTTCTGTCAGTGTGATCATGTGATGTATCTGAGCCCAGGAATGTGTCAATAAAGTTTCCCCTTCCTGGGACAATGAATTCACGGTGTTCTTATTTCAATTTCCAGGAGTGTACATTGTTTGTTCTCTATCAAAATCTTTCATTTGCTAACTATGCCTATCCGTGGTTAGTGCCTTCAGTAGTTAGAATCTTTCATTTAGCTGGCAGTATTGGCGCTCTCTGTATTGCAGTAGTTCGAGTCACGAAGATTTTTGTGAGGTAAGTGATTCATGAAAGGTGTAGGTTATTGTTAGTCAGGGCCATTCTTTTGTAGGGATTATTGAAAGTCAGATTGTGTTGCGTATTTACAACTATTTCAAAACGTGTTGAATCAAATGTCTCATGACTCCATTGCTTTACCACCTATTCTTGTACTGAAGAATGAAGAACCACCTAACAGAATCAGAGAGCTTGTACCTTTTCCGAATATACGTAATCTTCGACACAAAGACATAATTGATATGGCTATTAAAAATATAAATTCTGCTGCAGACAAAAGGAGAAAACTACATGGTAAAGCAAATGCAAAGAAAATATATATTTGTCAGAAAGTTCTCATTAAAGCTTATTCATTGTCACATAAGAAGAAACACTTGAGTCACAAATTCTTTCTGATTTGCAATGGACCTTACAGAATCCGACATGTACCACATGATAATTGCGTTGAAATTGAAACTCTACGTACTAGGAAGAGTAAAGGATTGCACCACATTTCACATATAAAACCCTTTATTGAGAGACAATCTACTCTTCTACTTAGTCTTTCCCACAAAATCTTTCACTTCACATTACTAGTACACTTTGTCACACTTAGAAACTGTTAACATGCAACAATGTTTTAAAGTTAACTATCCAGTCAAGAACCTAGGGAACTTGTATAGACAGTAATTACAAATGCATTTTTGTAGTGAACAGACAACACAGTGTTATTGTGTGTACATTCTTGCTTGTTCGTTGCACGATTACGTAACGACTATAAGGCTTACATATACCGGTACTGCTAATGATATTTTAATGCAACATTTTGGTTTACTTGAAAACACATTCTGGATTTAAAGTACTTTCTGAGAGATACCACATGACACAGTGGTTAGTTTATTTGACAGCTACACGATTATATCACGATACTACTAATGAGTGCACAATGCGCGCATATAACGGGCAGTCAAATGAAAACGAGACTCAAGGAAAAAATAAGTAAATTGTTTATTATTTCAAAATTAATTCCATAACCGTTAATATAAGGGCTTTCGTAAATTCCCATTACTTCTAAGACTTGCCGAAGGGAGTGAGTACATAATATTTTGAATAGGAAGCTATATCTGGAAACTTACCGTTTCCGTTCTTACATGGTTTAAGTCTAGATGCTTAACTCACCCACTTCTGCTTGAGGACTTGAATTAGGCGCTACACATTGCGAATATCAAGTGGTTATTCGAAAGGAAACATAATGTAACGGCCATTTATCACTTAAGCACACGTAAAAAATACATCTTTACATTATTCCAAAACAAAAAAGAACGTAACATACTGTACGTACATAACAATAATGATGCATTACAACAGCGGCTCGGTGTGGCGACCACCAATGTTGTGACAGAGATTGTACCTAAGAAACGTGTTCTGGTACACACTGTCCACCCCATCTGGTGTCTCTTCAGTTTGTACTGCAACGTCCAGAACTCGTGCAAGCAGATCTTCCTCTGCCTCAACAGGAGTCTCCTACACTAAACTTTGTGTACTGCCCCAGAAGAAGTAGTCCATAGGAGTTAAATCCGGAGATCACGGTGGCTACGGAGTTTAACCACCACGGCTAATCCGTATTCCACCATATCATTTATTGACATGTCTCGGAATCGCACTGAAACCATATTTCCAGACAGACATTCGGTTGAACGTCATCCTATCTATCCCGATGTATGCGAGGACAAGCAAGCACGAGACTTTTCTCTTTCCCTCAGCATACGTGGACGTGTTACACATCTGAATTGAAACTGTCGTAGAACGAAAATGGGTTCCTATTCAAAAGATTGTGTGCACACTTCCCTCTACAAGTGCTAGAAGTCAGTAAAGGGAATTTCCGAACATCCTGCATCTATCCTGTGAGGCAACAGGATCAATGCCTTCATGGCAACCAGGCCTGCATCTCTTCGTCCGAAGCAAATCGACGGCCACGAACGTCTTTCTTCAAGGCTCCGAAATGAATGAAAATGCATTGGGAGAGATCGGGAATGTATGGATAGCGGCTTCCCAGCGAAACTCCTACTGCGTAGTCGAAACAATTTCGACAACATGTGGGAGGATATTATCCGGTAACAGAATGATGCCGTCCGTCAATATTCCTGGGAGTTTTTACTTGATGGTGAGCTCCAATTTTTGCAAAACGTCGATGTACCGCTGTGCGTTAATTGTGGCGCCGTGTTGCAGAAAATCGATGAGCGGTGTGCCCTTGCAGACTAAGAAAGTCGTCATGACTTTCGCGGAGATGGCGCACATGGCTCTGGATTTTTCCGGTGGGAGTGAATCCATGTGCTTCCATCGGTGGTAATGACAGCTGCTCTCTGGCTCAAAACGATGACGCCATGTTTCATCTCCTGCGACAATACAGGATAGGAAATGATATTCTTCATCGTGATGCCGTTCCAGGTGCTGCATTGATGTCTGTTCGAATTCTGCTCCTCCGTCAGGCTGTGAGAATCCCATTGCGCTCAGATTTTGCGGAGCTTTAAATGCTCTGTTATGACAGCGTGAGCGGTACCGTGGCTGATGCCCAAAACGAGCAGTCCGCTGTCGGCCATTTCTGACTGCAGCATCCACCGCAGCAGTGGCAGAAGGGGTAACGACACGACCAGGCTGCCCAGGCCGATAGATGTCTTTCAGTGACACCTGACATTTTCGAAATCGTTTATTCCACCTAAACACACGTGCACATGACTACTGTGTTTGCCATATACGGCAGACATTTGGATATGAACATCTCCCGCAGTTTAAAACCACACTGCACGTCTCTGTACCATTTTCTCGTCCTCCACAATGAAAGTCGGACACACTCATTACTCGCTGAAATCAAGCCGAGCCCGTCCAACAGACAAATGGCACAGCACAGCGGTGAACTTCAGCGCCATTACCTACGTCTTTCTTTCCTTTGTTGCTATTTCATCTCCCCCCCCCCCCCTCAATATGGGTAGGGGGTGAGCTGGCAGCGGCACAATCGACCCACTCTTCAGTAAATTATGACAAAGATATTTCTGATAAGATTGCCTTGAATTGCAGTATGCAGCTATAACATAATCGATCATTAGTGTTAGAAGCAAGCATGAAAATAATTCGAATATATGAAGTACACATAGGGCTAGACAATTCATTTTCTCTTAAATGAGACACAACTGCCTTACGTAAAGTCCTGTGTAAATCATGAAATTCTGCTAGGCAAGCTCAAGTATTGTGGCATGAGTGGGACAGTGCACAAATGTTTTAATTTGTACCTAACTGGAAGAGTGCAGAAAGTTGAAATAAGCAGTTCCCATAATAAGCAAAGATCAGCACATTCCTCAAACTGGGGAACTACCAAGAATGGGTTTCCACAAGGGTCGGTCTTGGGTCCTTTGTTGTACTTAATATATATTAATGACTTGCCATTCTATATTCATGAAGAGGCAAAGTTAGTTCTCTTTGCTGATGATACAAGTATAGTAATCACACCTGACAAACAAGAATTAACTGATGAAATTGTCAATAATGTCTTTCAGAAAATTACTAAGTGGTTCCTTGTAAACAGACTCTCACTGAATTTTGATAAGACACAGTACACACAGTTCCGTACAGTAAATGGTATGACGCCATTAATAAGTATAGACCTTAATCAGAAGCATATAGCTAAGGTACAATATTCAAAATTTTTAGGTGTGTCCATTGATGAGAGGTTAAATTGGAAGAAGCACATTGATAATCAGCTGAAACGTTTGAGTTCAGCTACTTATGCAATAAGGGTCATTGCAAATTTTGGTGATAAACATCTTAGTAAATTAGCTTACTACTCCTATTTTCACTCATTGCTTGCATATGGCATCGTATTTTGGGGTAATTCATCACTGAGGAATAAAGTATTTATTGCACAAAAGCATGTAGCCAGGATAATAGCTGGAGTCCACCCAAGATCATCCTGCAGACATTTATTTAAGGATCTAGGATATTCACAGTAGCTTCTCAGTATATATACTCTCTTATGAAATTTGTTATTAACAACCAAACCCAATTCAAAAGTAATAGCAGTGTGCATAACTACAGTACTAGGAGAAAGGATGATCTTCACTATTCAAGATTAAATCTAACTTTGGCACAGAAAGGGGTGAATTATACTGCCACTAAAGTCTTTGGTCACTTACCAAATAGTATCAAAAGTCTGACAGATAACCAACAAGTATTTAAGAAGAAATTAAAAGAATTTCTGAATGACAACTCCTTCTACTTCATAGAAGAATTTTTAGATATAAATTAAGAAAAAAAACAAACAAAAAAATTATTTATAAAATTGAAAAAAAAAAACAATCTAATCTAGTCCGATGTCAAAATTTTTTATTTAATAAAACTGCAGCCAAATAGCCATATACAGTTACTTTGCTTAACATTTTACATTTACATTTTACATTTTTGCATATTCATTTATCGATTTCACTCTTTTACTGCACAGTTCTATGTGATATCATTCACAGGCTTCGTTACACAGTTCACAAACACATGTTGCGATTGGGTCATGATAAGTTTTGTTCTTGCAGATTAGATGATGAAAGCCGTGAATAGAAAGTCTAGTTACGACATGTCGCTGTTCGAAGTTTGGTGCTGTCCATGAGCGGTTCGTCATTGCATCGGTGCCATAAAACTCCGGCCATATTTTTTCTCGTTTGTCCTCCATGATCTTCAGTTGCTTTCTGGAAGCCCTGGTGTGTGGCATCATATATCGAAGTCTGATGTCTTCAATTAGGAATGTCTCTCTCCCTAGCAGGTACACTAGTCTAGATCTTGTTGTCTTTGAGAGACCTAGTGCTCTTTTTAGATAGGTCGATTTTACCTTTTCTAGTGTTTCTAGATTTTTTTTCTGTCAGGTGGTCCCATATAACCTCCATCCCATAGGCCAGGATTGGCAAGATTTTTGTGTTGAATAATTTCATGGCTGTTTCTAGACTGAGTAGGCGGATGTTTTTGATGTCCTGTATTGCTATTATTGCTTGGGCTGCACGTTCTGTTGTATGCTTTGTGAAGCATTTGGCTGTTGGTTGCAGTGTCACTCCTAAGTATTTAAAGTCTGATGAGATTTTTATTTTTTGTCCTCTGACACTGATTTCCGCATTCTTGGGTATTTTGCCTCCTTTTCTGAAAATTACCATTTCTGTCTTTGTTATGTTTATGTGTAGTTTGTGTTCACTGCACCATCTGTCTATTTTCTCAATGATTCACTGCAGCTTCTGTATATCTGTTGAACCTACGGCTATGTCGTCAGCGTATGCATATACATACACATCTTCTTCATTTTCTCCAATTCGGAGTACTTCTTCAGTGGCAAGAATGTACAACAAAGGGCTAATTGGGTCACCCTGTAAGACTCCGTTCGATTGCAGAATGGGGTTCGAAAAAGACAGGTTGTCTGATATTGTAATTAAATTGTATTCGAGGATTGATTTGATTATTCTTGCCCATATGGTATCTTCTCCCATTGTGTTTTCCAGTTTTCGGACTATGAGCTCTCTTTCCAATAGGTCAAAGGCTTTGGTAAAGTCTATGAACACTGTGTAGAACATTTGTTTCTTTTGTAGCGCATCATCGATGTTGTTTAGAAGAAGCCTGACTGCCGGAAGTGTTGATCTTCCAGATCTGAAACCCATTTGTCGTTCTGGGAGATGACTGTCCACAGAGGCTTGGATTTTTTGTGTTATTATCTTTGAAAACATCTTGAATTGAGTATTTTCCAGGGCTATGCCTCTGTACTTGTTTGGGTCCATTGGGTCTCCTCTACCTTTGTAGAGAACTTTTATTGTCGAGTGTCTCCATTGTGTCGGAATTCTTCCAAGTTCCAGGCATTTGTTAAACAGTTTGGTCCATATGTGTTGGAGGGCCTCTTTTGCATCTTTTATATGTTCATTATATATATTATCAGGTCCTGCTGCTTTTTTGTCCTTCAGTGTTTTTATTACTTCTTTCACATCATCTTCATTTAGGGGTTCCCATGTATTGTCTTTTTCCTTAGTTTGATGTTGTTTCTCTTTCTTTGGGGGTGTTTTGAGTCCTCGTTTGTTCAGTATCTTACTGAAGTGGTCTTCCCATTCCTTCAGGTCTATATTTGGTGTATGAGCCATTTTTCTTGGTCTTGCTGCTATGTATGGGTCTTTCTCTGCTTCATCCGCTTCTCTTTTTGGCTCACTTTCTATGTATTCTTTTTTCTTCTCTTCTATTAGTTTTTTGTAGATTCTCCTCTCTTCTGCGTACAGTTTGTATGTTTCCTCGTCATGCTGGTTTCTTAGTCTGTGGAGGATTCTTAGAACAGTGTTCCTTTTGCTGTAGCATTCAGCATCGAACCATCTTTTGGCCGTCCTTGTTTTGGGGATTGTTTGTATCACTGAATTTTTTAGGACATCTTCTATTTGGTCTGTTGCTTTTTCAAGGTCTCCTTCCTCTATGAAAGTTTCTATTTCTGTTAATTGTTCTTGCTCGTTTGTTAATTTTTCTATATCAATTTTTCTTTGTGTGATTTAGTGGGTCTTTCTTGCTGGCGGTGACATGACGATATTTATTTTTATCTTCATTGGAATGTGCTTTCGTATAGGAGTAATGGAGACATGCCATATTGGTTGAATACTTCCTTCTATGTCTCCTCTTGTTAATGCGATATCAATGGTGCTCTTCCCATTGTGGCATATGTATGTAGGTATCTGTCTATCGTTAAGTAGGGTGAAACCACCTTCTGCTAGGGTTTCAACGACTAGTTTTGTTTTATAGTTTTGTGTGTCTATTCTGCAGTTGAGATCGCCTGCAATAATGGTGGGTTTGCTGTCGCATTGTTTGATGAGTGTGACTATTTCGTCAATTATTTCTACAGCATTTGTGTGCGGTTTAAAATAGGCTGCAATTATATTTATGTTTGCCGCTTCTATTAGCATACTATTTTCTTGTTTTACGATTTTTTTGGTGGGCGTCATCCAGGGTTTCAAAAGAGGTGACGGTTCCGCCTATTTCGTTTTTCTTTTCCAATTTGATCACATTGTTGTGTACATACTTGCAGTAAGTTTTAATATATTTTGTGTGTGGGATCTAAAATTTAAAACCTCTCTCACACCGGCCTGATTTAGCTTCACTGATCAGGATAGTAAAAACATGCGTATATTAAGGGAATTTTCATTGACAAAGCAGGCTTATCACATTCACACAGTTCAATACTGTTCTATCCTGATTAAATTGAGCTTAACTTAAATTCCATAAGGCAGTGAAGCAATTTCGAAGTCTCGGTGCGACGAAAATTGTCAGTCGATCTCCTGGAAACATTTGTAATAATTATTAACTTTCGGTGATCACATGGGGAAGACCGGAGATCTGCTGGTAAGACCGTGTTAGCCTATTTATTTGAAGTAACTGGATATCTTGAGCATACAAAACGGCAGGTTCGTCCAGTGTAAATCAGATGTTCCCCACTGATACCGTGCAACACAGCGTAGTAAGCAGACACTGTCAATAATAATCAGTTAAATAATACGCAAACACACTTACTTTTAGTTTAGTTCATGTATTAAATTCCTTCTCATACAGAATCAAATCAAGATGGCGACTAGCTCAACAATACATACATATACATCCTTCTTTCACGACTAATCAGCAAGAAGTCCTCTATTCTTTTCATAAGAGAAAACATAGATAGCAGAGAAGCTATTCCATGGAGTAAATGGACGCTCCAAGGAATAATTGGGCTTGAAACTACTTTGCATTGATAATCGGTAAAATAAGAAGAGATATTTCGAGATATGTACTGAGTTATGTAATTTATAAAATTTCTGAAAATATCGTGGAGAGACCGCTGCAAGAGACATTACATAGCCCCTCACAGCGAGCAAAGTTGATATGTATCCACTTTGCGAGCTAACTATTGGCTTAGCTAACTCGTTAGAATTTGTGGAACATACGTTCCTATAAATTTTAAGAAGTTAGTAAGAATTTTTTGATTACAAGAATTGAAAGAGATTTGGTATCTTCGTTACCTAGATACTTAGTTGTTGCTTTCACGTGTACTGGGGCATACCCGCATCCCACGTACACAACCAGGGAACATGGACTTATATAGTTGTTAATCAGGTCTACCTATTCAGGAACTGGCCTTCACAGGGAAACCCTGGAAAACCTGGAGGCTTAGACCCCAACTAGGTATCACAGATGATAGGAAAGACAGAATAATTTAGAAATTTGAGAGATATTCTAGAATTCATAGGAAAGATAAAATCTGCCTCATAGCCAAAAAAAAACTTTACACATGCAATTTTTTTTTACAATCTTCTGAAAATTTTTCTTCATCGATGTCTTGCTGAACTGCGGTGAAACTGATCGAACAGGAACATGGGTCACGGCACGGAGGACAGGCGTTGCATTGGCGTACCGGACAGGAGACGTAACGGATTTGAGAGACCAGAAGGAATCTCAGGAACAGGTACTCAGGATTGTGGCATGAAACAATCGAAATTCGTCGAAGGAATGGTCAACTATTAAAGATTCCTGGAAGAGAAGGGTTAGTCGAATTTTCCAGATTCATTTTGAACTCAAATATGGACCTGATCCATCCAATCTTCCATCTGAGGAATGGGAAAATCCATTCCTCTTATACTTTCCACACCTAGGTGTCTTAATCGATACTGTAGTTGCACAATATCACAACTCCAGATTTGAAAACAATTTTGAAAACATGGATAATTTTATCCATCTTCTTGAGTAAGCCGAAAGGTTCTAATCCTGGTTTTAATGAATTATTTATTTAATTTTGTTTTTTCTTTGGCTTTTCCAGGTGGAAGTAGATCTGAATCTTTCCTAATTTGGTTTCAAGTACGAATGTGGATAGCATGTCAGAATATTAAAAACTTTATTATTTGAGACAATTTCCAAAAAAAATTATATCTTACTCATACATGATTAAAATGAAATTTTTCTGAAAGAGAATGTTTAATTAAGTCTTGCTGCGTGACCTCTCCAGCTGAAATTAATCTTAATTAGTATTTATTGATGATCAATTTTTCTCTTTTATACTCCAAATGCCGCATTTTCTCATGAACATATATGAATGCAATATAACAATAAACAAATTCAACGGGAAAATGACACATTATTGCAAATTCAATGAAGAACTTTCTTATTAACTCTAATTTTATAAACACACATTAAGCTGGTTAATTAAATTCTCTTGAATAGAATTTAGCTCGCGCAAAAAAAAACCAGTGAGTCCTTATATCTGTGGACAGTAGCAATCGATTCTAATTTCCTAACGCGCTTCATTTGTTCTCCTGTGAACTGTCAGTTTACAAACACTAACTTCACACGCAAGCGCCGTATTCGATCATATAGTTTCAGTAAACTTATTCTCACTGGAGATTAACACTCCCTGAATGTATATTATTTCACACGCATAAGCTTCTTTGGTGATCATCGTGTAGACAGATAATCCGTAAGTCTTCACAGCAGCAATAGCTACACTTTCACTTACTTTTCTAAATATTCCTATACTATCACAGAAGCAATCGCTTACTGTTCATTAAACTATCACAGATGCTTGGCATGCTGTCATTTAACCTATCACAGTAGCTGAGGCACACTGTCCTTCACACTTCAATTATTATTATTATTTTTTTTAACACTGAAATACTTCATACAGACTTTTCATTTAATTAGAAACACTTTCCTTTAAAGTACCTCTTTAGGTCTACATGGGGAAATAATCCTTTTATTCTTCCAGAATCCGGATATGCTAATAAATACGCACCAGGATTCGGTATATCAACTATTATATATGGACCTGTATAAATTAGATTCCATTTTCTGATTGTCTTCTTCAACCTTGATGACTTGATGTGTCTTCTTAAAAGAATTTTCTGTCCGATATTGAAAGTCTGAATCCGTTTGATGTTTCTGTCATGGATTTCCTTTTGCTGTCTTGCTTTCTCCGTAATATTAATGAGAGCATTGCGAATTTTTTCTTCCCATGACATTTTGGTGTCCTCGAGTTTAGGCAAGTTATCTACCCAAAAGTTTCTTTCATTATCTCTGAACATCAGTTCATTCGGGGTAAAGTTTGTAGAACTATGAGGTAAATTATTATAAATCTGCTCAAACTCGGTCAAATAGTTTATCCAGGTAGTTTGTTTATCATGACAGTACGTTCTCATGAATCTGTTTAGTTCTCGAAAAACCCATTCAATTAAATTCCCTTGTGGATGATAGCAAGATGTAAATATCTGTTTTATTCCTAGTTGTGATACTAATTTTCTCCATAAATATCCAGTAAATATCTTCACATTGTTGGAGATTACAGATTTTTGAATCCCTGCATGAGGAATGTAGTCATTTACAAAATTTAATGCGGCAGCTCTTGCAGTTGCTGATTTTATAGGATATAGTTTAACATATTTTGTAAACACATCACAGAATCCAATAATGTACTTAACACCACCTCTGGCTCTAGGAAGTGGTCCACAAATATCACATGATATAAGCGATCTTGGTGCTTCAGGTATTATTGAGTGAAGCGCAATTTTATTTCCCTTGTTGTCCGGCTTAGCCTTTTGACAGAGAATACATTTCTGTATGACTTTGTGCACTTTTCGCCTTATATTTGGGAAGTAACAATAATATCTAATCTTATTAGCACACTTTACAACACCAACATGACCCCAGGTCAAATGTGTAAACCAAATTAATCATTCTTCATATTCTTCGGGTATGCAGACACACCACTTTGGATTCTCAGCCTTCCCAGATTTAAAAAATAAAATATTATTCACAAGCCGGTAGTATTCCAAATTGACCATAGGATTTTGTTGATTGAATTGTCGTATTATAGCATTCCATCATCGATCCTTCTTCTGAAACTGAGCCATTGTCTTACATAAATGAATATAATATAACTTGTAATTATTTTCTTGAAGAAGAAGCACTGGAAATTCTGCCTTATTATTTACATCCAGTTCAGGTGTTATTCCTTCTGGAGATCTTGACAACGCGTCAGCTATAATATTTACTTATCCGGCTACATGAATAATTTGAAACTGATATTCTTGCAGCGCCAGCGTCCACCTTGACAAGCGAGGATGCAGCAACTTACAAGTTTGTAAAAAGGCTAGTGATTGGTGGTCACAATAAACGGCTATCCTTGAGCCATATACATAATAATTAAACCTTTTCAAAGACCAAATAACTGCTAAAGCTTCCAATTCCTTAGTGGTATATGCTCTTTCACAGGCGGATAAAACTCGGCTAGCAAATACAATTGGACAAAAGGTTTTTACACCATCGATGTACCTAATTTGAAATAAACAAGATCCTAATCCGACATCTGATGAATCAGTGGCTAAACAGAATCCGACATTCATATCAGGGTGGCATAACAATGGAGCATTTATCAGTTGATCCTTAATTTCACAAAAAGCCTTCTCACAATCATTAGACCATTGCCATGGTACATCTTTCCTCAGGAGCCGGTTTAGTGCTTCAGAGTTCATTGCTTGAGTTTTAATAAATCGACGAAAAAATGAAGCCAAGCCTATAAAGCCTTTCAGTTGTCTTCTGTTTCTTGGAGTTGGAAAATTTTTTATCGCACTAATCTTCGCTTCTGTTGGAAGAATGCCTTTTGCATTAATCATATGTCCTAAGAATTTAATTCTCTGTAGAGAAAATTGGGATTTTTTTTTAGATTTCAGTTATACCAGTTTGTTTGAACACAGCAAAAATCCTCCTAATAAGTTGTACAAGTTCCTCCCAAGTTTTAGAGGCAATTAATATATCGTCCACAAAAATTGTTATTCGACTACGTAGTTCTGGTCCTAGGGCATAGTCCAACACAGAAATAAAAACTCCAGAGCTGATATTGAGACCAAACGGAACGACCTTGAACTGATAGCTTCTCCCTCCATATATAAAAGCAGTATATTTTCTTGAGTCCTTGTCTAAATGGACTTGCCAGAACGAACTTCTCAAATCAATACTGGTTAAATAGAATGCATCTTGAAATTTCTGTATTAACTCGTCGATGTTCAAATGGTTCAAATGGCTCTGAGCACTATGGGACTTAACTTCTGTGGTCATCAGTCCCCTAGAACTTAGAACTACTTAAACTTAACTAACCTAAGGACATCACACACATCCATGCCCGAGGCAGGATTCGAACCTGCGACCATAGCAGTCGCGCGGTTCCGGACTGAGCGCCTTAACCGCGAGACCACCGCAGCCAGCCTCGTCGATGTTCTCCGGATGTGTGTGCACAGGTACTATAATTTTGTTAATTTCCCTTGCATCTAATACCAATCGAAATTTTCCTCCTGGCTTTGGTACAACAAGCAACGGAGAACAATATGAGCTGTTTGACGGTTCAATAAGATTCCAGTTTAACATTTTTTGTATCTCTTCCTGAACTGGTTGTTTTAATCGCCAGGGAATGGGATAGTGTGTGCGGCAAAATGTCTTATGGGGCTTAATCTGTAATGTACAAACATATCCTCTAATAATTCCGGGCTTTTCATCGAAAACTGACTCATATTCTGTTAATATATTGAATAATTGTTCCCTATGACTATCTGTTAGGCAATCTGACTCAGCAATCTTCTGTTCGACTGTTTGTCTGAAATCCTCTTCTTGAATTGACTTGATCGGTAGTCGGCACATATTATTCTTTTCAGCACAAATCAACTGCACAGCAGCACCACGGAAATATCGCTCATACACTGCCTCCTTTCTCAGTAAGATCAGTGTAACAAATTGATCTTCGATTTTAAAATGCACCTTTCCTTCTACCAAGTCCAACTTGCAACTGCAGGCTTCCAGTGCCAAGAATACAATCTACTAACAACTTTTCCACTACAAAGAATGTGCATTGTTTAGCTACATTTCCCAATTTTATCTCTATAAGCGTTTGTATCTTGACATTCCGGGATTTTGCTCCCACTGCACCTATAACTCGGCAATTTTCTACTGGTAGGACAGGGATTTTCTTAATTTTACTAATTCTGTGAAACAAAGCTCCGGATACTACGTCTGTAGATGAAGTTGTGTCCAATACTACATTGGTTAAAATTCCTCCCACTTCTGTGATGATCTCAGACAGAGGAACCCTTTTATCTTCGACTACACAGGCCTCTAAATCTCTCGTCAATTCATCTGTCATTAATTCGCCTTCATTATATCTCAACATTGCCACGGAATTAATTTCGTTTAAAACAGGTTTACCCCTTTTGTATTCCCCGGCCGACTTTATGGAGCATAAAGCGGCCCTCTTCAGTTTAAATGTCGATTATTAATTCCTCTTGAATCATCTACTACTTCTGTTATGACTGGTTGTTGTTGATGACTGATTGTGTTATTTGCTTCAAATCGAGGGTCAGAATTTCTGTACGCATTATTATTATTTGAAGACTGCTGGTTCTGATAATCTCTTGCATTTCCAAACATTGGGTTGTATCTGCAACCTGTTCGATTGTCTCTGAATCTGCCCCTCGCAGCACAGTTATTGAACATTTCCGTTGCAATTGTTTCCGTTGAATCTCTCACTATTCTTAGTATAATAATTGTTAAATCTGTTTCCGTTCTGGTTTGCGTTTGGCGCCTCAATCGCTCTCCTCTGCATAACCGGTTGTCTTGGCCGATGTTCATCTTCCTCGATCATATCTATAGTGTCAAGCGTAGTCATGAAAGAGTCAAGGTCATGGTCATTAATATACAGCATTCTATTTCTGATGCTGGCCGGAAATCGAGATTTTAATATGGCAATCACGTCTTGTAGAGGCATAGGCTTATCCCAATACCGCGATTTGTTTATATATTTCTCAAAGTATTTCTTTAAAGACCCACGTGAAAAGGAAAAAGGTTCCGGATATAATACCTCCTGCCTTAAACGTTCTTGTACTCCTTCGGACCAGTATTTGGATAAAAATGCTCGTTCAAAATCTTCATATGTGTCCCAAGTTGATATCATATCAGATGCCCATATAGCTCTTGACCCCTGAATATAACCGGTCACGAAACTAACCTTTTGCCACTCACTCCAATTTTTTGGCAATACTCCCCTAAAACTTCTTATAAACACTACAGGATGAACATTTTTCTTGTCTGGGTTGTAGATCTGCAATTGACGTTGTTTCAGCATTTTCTCCTCAGTATTGCCTTTACAATTACAGGCATTATGACTACCCTCATAGTGTTGTGATTGATGTTGATTGCAAAAACGAACATGTGCATAAATGTCCCTGTCTGTACTTGATCGGGTAAATAATGTAGCTTCATTGATAGATCTTGTTATGGGTTCATTCCCTTGTGTGGAACACAAATCTTCTCGAGATAGATTTAAAGATCTCTCAATGTTTTCTTTCCATTGTTTAAGTTCTTTACCTAGTTGTTCTTTGGCTTTTCGAAAACCTTTATTAAATAAATTTTCTTCAGAACTCTCGGTCATAGATTGTATAGCTGCTCTGACCGTATGTTCAATATTGTCTGAACAAATGCTTTGCCTTTCTAAACTTAACTGCGAGAATTTCCTCGCAAGAATGTTTACCTTATGATCAACTTCGTCTTGTCTCTCCTTTATGTTATTTATGGAGTTATCCAAATTTTGGATGTCCTTCGGGATCTTGTCTTGTCATTGTCTCAAATCCCGCATATCTGCTGACATCTCATTTACTTGTTGCTTTGATTCATCTTGAACTTCAACTAATACCGGAATTACCACCATAGAACATTGCATCTGTTCTTGTGCTTGAACTATCTGTGGGATTGACTCGACCTGCTCTTTAATAGTATCAAGCTTAGTAGCAACATGCTCAGTTAGCTCTAGGCGTAACTTCTTCGCATTTTCATTACACTGCTGAGTGACTTGCTCAATTTGAGCAGCTAATTTTAATTCTGTCTTTTCATTCTGAATTTTCAATTCTTCCGCAGTTTTATTTAATTTATCATCAAGTTCCTGAAAACTCTCTACTAATTTATTATTTAATTCCGCTTGATTAGCTTCTAATTGCTCCTGGACTTTCACTTGATTGGCTGCTAATTGTTCATTCATTTCCCTTTTAATCTCTATTTGCGCTTTAGTTATTTCCCTTTTAGTCTCTATTTGCGCTTTAGTTAATTCCCTTTTAGTCTCTATTTGCGCTTTAGTTAAGTCTGTTACATTTTTGGCTAACAGTGTTAACTGCTGCATGATTACAGTGAATGGGTTTATTTCGTCCTGCTCAGATGACATCGAAACACTTATGCTTTCTTGTGGGGCCTGACTAATGCTGCCGCTAGGCACTACTACAGTTACGCTAGCGTATAATGTTTCACTAACCTCAGAAACAGCTGAGGGCTGTTGTGATTCGCGCTGCTGTTGCATTGCCATTTTATAAGCCATCCTAGTAAGAACCATTAATACACAGAACAACAAATATATAAAGTCACTCGCATCGGAGTTAATAATGTCACTGACCTAAACTTTGCATAATACTCACTTATAATAAACACTTCCTATCTAAAGTTCAACCCAATCAATCTGATTCAAACCGATAGATATTTAAATAGTTATTATAAATTTCTATCTACAAAAAATTAGTTGTATATTGTCTGGCCTGAACGACGTTCTCGTAGGTTGTGGCGAAATTGTGACTTCTGGAACAGGCCTCGTCTTCTTTTCTCTCATGCACATGGAACATAAAATTCACACCATGTTTAAGTAATGCTCAAAAATGGGGCCTGTCACAGTGAAGCCAAATTTAATATATTTTGTGTGTGGGATCTAAAATTTAAAACCTCTCTCACACCGGCCTGATTTAGCTTCACTGATCAGGATAGTAAAAACATGCGTATATTAAGGGAATTTTCATTGACAAAGCAGGCTTATCACATTCACACAGTTCAATACTGTTCTATCCTGATTAAATTGAGCTTAACTTAAATTCCATAAGGCAGTGAAGCAATTTCGAAGTCTCGGTGCGACGAAAATTGTCAGTCGATCTCCTGGAAACATTTGTAATAATTATTAACTTTCGGTGATCACATGGGGAAGACCAGAGATCTTCTGGTAAGACCGTGTTAGCCTATTTATTTGAAGTAACTGGATATCTTGAGCATACAAAACGGCAGGTTCGTCCAGTGTAAATCAGACGTTCCCCACTGATCCCATGCAACACAGCGTAGTAAGCAGACACTGTCAATAATAATCAGTTAAATAATACGCAAACACACTTACTTTTAGTTTAGTTCATGTATTAAATTCCTTCTCATACAGAATCTCATCAAGATAGTGACTAGCTCAACAATACATACATATACATCCTTCTTTCACGACTAATCGTCAAGAAGTCCTCTATTCTTTTCATAAGAGAAAACATAGATAGCAGAGAAGCTATTCCATGGAGTAAATGGACGCTCCAAGGAATAATTGGGCTTGAAACTACTTTGCATTGATAATCGGTAAGATAAGAAGAGATATTTCGAGATATGTACTGAGTTATATAATTTATAAAATTTCTGAAAATATCGCGGAGAGACCGCTGCAAGAGACATTACAAAGTTATAGTTATATCCAAACACAGCACTCCTGGTAATGAAATGGGTTGCTACCAGTTATTAGACTCACAACTCCCCAAAATGGAAAACACAATTCAGCTTACCATAAAGTATGTTTCAAACACAGCCGCAAACAGAAAAATACCGAACGAAACCCTGGAGGAATTCAAGGACAAGTTAAATGTGTGGTGGCACCAACATTCGTGATTGGAAAGGCAAATTTATGAACTCCGCATTGAATCTTGTAAACTACATGCAGAAATGGATAGAAAATCAATACCAGACCTTGAGAGCAAAATCAAATTACTTAAAGAGAGAAACGAAAGGCTGGAACAAGAAAAACCAGCTGTCTCATATGCAGTAATGGCTGCCTCAGCTAGAAGTAATATTACAGAGGCTGCATCGAGCTTCATGGCAAAGATGCAACATGCAAGGAACATAAACACTGTCTTCATCTCAGGAACTCACAATAAGATTGTGACAATGGTCTTAAAAATTCTAAAGATTGTTATTGTTGTTGTGGTCTTCAGTCCTGAGACTGGTTTGATGCAGCTCTCCATGCTACCCTATCCTGTGCAAGTTACTTCATCTCCCTGTACCTACTGCAACCTACATCCTTCTGAATCTGCTTAGTGTATTCATCTCTTGGTCTCCCTCTACGATTTTTACCCTCCACGCTGCCCTCCAATGCTAAATTGGTGATCCCTTAATGCCTCACAACATGTCCTACCAACCGGTCTCTTCTCCTCGTCAAGTTGTGCCACAAACTCCTCTTCTCCCCAATTCTATTCAATACCTCCTCATTAGTTATGTGATCCACTCATCTAATCTTCAGCATTCTTCTGTAGCACCACATTTCGAAAGCTTCTATTCTCTTCTTGTCCAAGCTATTTATCGTCCATGTTTCACTTCCATACATGGCTACACACCATACAAATACTTTCAGAAACGACTTCCTGTCACTTAAATCTATACTCGATGTTAACAAATTTTTTTTCTTCAGAAACTCTTTCCTTGCCATTGACAGTCTACATTTTATATCCTCTCTACTTCGACCATCATCAGTTATTTTTCTCCCCAAATAGCAAAACTACTTTACTACTTTAAGTGTCTCATTTTCTAATCTAATTCCCTCAGCATCACCCGACTTAATTCGACTACATTCCATTATCCTCGTTTTGCTTTTGTTGATGTTCATCTTATATCCTCCTTTCAAGACAATGTCCATTCCGTTCAACTGCTCTTCCAAGTCCTTTGCTGTCTCTGACAGAAATACAATGTTATCGGCGAACCTCAAAGTTTTTATTTCTTCACCATGGATTTTAATACCTACTCCGAATTTTTCTTTTTTTTTCCTTTACTGCTTGCTCAATATACAGATTGAATAACATTGGGGAGAGGCTGCAACCTTGTCTCACTCCCTTCCCAACCACTGCCTCCCTTTCATGCCCCTCGACTCTTATAACTGCCATTTGGTTTCTATACAAATTGTAAATAGCCTTTCGCTCCCTGTATTTTACCCCTGCCACCTTTAGAATTTGAAAGAGAGTATTCCAGTCAACATTGTCAAAAGCTTTCTCTAAGTCTACAAATGCTAGAAACGTAGGTTTGCCTTTCCTTAATCTTTCTTCTAAGATAAGTCGTAAGGTCAGTATTGCCTCACGTGTTCCAATATTTCTACAGAATGCAAACTGATCTTCCCCGATGTCGGATTCTACCAGTTTTTCCATTCGCATGTAAAGAATTCACGTTAGTATTTTGCAGCTGTGACTTATTAAACTGATAGTTCGGTAATTTTCACATCTGTCAACACCTGCTTTCTTTGGGATTGGAATTATTATATTCTTCTTGAAGTCTGAGGGTACTTCGCCTGTCTCATACATCTTGCTCACCAGATGGTAGAGTTTTGTCAGGACTGGCTCTCCCAAGGCCGTCAGTAGTGCTAATGGAATGTTGTCTACTCCCGGGGCCTTGTTCGGCTCAGGTCTTTCAGTGCTCTGTCAAACTCTTCACGCAGTATCTCCCATTTCATCTTCATCTACATTCTCTTCCATTTCTAAAATATTGCCCTCAAGTACATCGCCCATGGCAAGAAGGCGGCGGCTCGTATAGATGTTACTCGACTTTAAGCCGGGTTCACACACGCACCTAAAGTGACGCCACGGCTACTGTTCCATGTGTGAACATCTAGTTTTCAATGGCGTCATTCAAGTGGCGTAACTTCGGTTATGCCGCAAAAAGTACTTCGTGAAACCACTAGTTTTCCCCTGACCATTGAAATCATTCGACTGCTCCCTGGTGGCTGTATTTTGGAACATGAACAATCTGACCAGCAAAAGTTACGTTAAAGCCTGTGTGGTACCTCCCTCTCTTCCCCTGCTATAGGCTGTTCACTAAGAAAAATCTAATGTAGACACTGCGGTACGTTTCCTTCCGCATTTGCTATTACCTCATTAGATTTTATTGCCCGCATATCTTCAGTTGTGATAGGTACAATAATAACGTTACGTTTTATGCGGCAGCATAGTTCGCCTGCAATACTCAGCGAAGATAACCAACGCACAACACTTCACCGCTGCATTTAAACAGGGAAGCTGTCCAACTCCACAGACATGTGAAAAACTGTAAATAATCGCGTAGACGCCTATTTGTTTCTGTTCAATATTCCACAACTGATTGTTAATAATGTTTCCTTTAATCTGTTTCCAACTGATTTATTTTAACACTTTTCTCAGATAGATATTTGAAAATGCTGGAACACTGACATCATTTACATCAGAAGTATTAAAATAAAACATTCAGAAGCAGATTAGACCAAATATTACACCTGCAGACAATTAATAAAATCGACAAACAGCAGACAAATAATAAAACTTGACATGACATTCACAGTTTAAAAGGGATAAGCTGATACACAGTAATATGCTTCATATGAGACCAGGTGGAAACAATGTTATAACTGAGGACATAAAAAAAGAAAAACTTGCATAAAGACAGTATAGTTTATCTCTGAAAACAATATGTGATTTTAAGAGCGCATTGCAGAGATCTTGCTCTGTAATGAAATACTGCAGCTACTTAAGGCATTACTCACCTCAGCTCTGAACTCTTTCCATATCTGAATCCGAAGAAGACTTTTCATCAGTGGAACTGTCATCTTCAACACTGATATGTAGCTAATCAATGACAATCGACGAAACCATCCAAGTGCCGTATTTTGAACTCCGCATTCCACCAGCATTCGGCTGTGACATGTGACAGAGCTTCGTGCATTAATTTAAGCACGTCTCGTAGCTTAAATGTCGTACTATATCTTTCGACATATCCTTTAACTTGACTCCAAATAAATTCTATGGGATTCAGATTGGAGTGGTACAGCGGGAGCCTAACAACAATTGCACCGTTTCATCAATAAAATACTGATCTACAACGTTTTCAACGTTTTCAGTAGTTCAAGAAATCGCAGTAGGATCGACAGCTGCTCCCTTTTCCATCAGCCAGTTTACAATGTCTTCCTTCTTTCGAGATCCTTGTGGCCTACACCCACTCTTAATTCTATGATACGAAGCATTGTCCTTAATTATAACACTGTTGGCCTCTTATTTGGGGTGCCGTATCTTCGAACCATTTTTTAAAAGGAATACTTCACCATTCATGTCTTCGTGATAATCTCCGGTCTTTTTTTATTCTAAAATAAATTCTGCACCTTCCAAAAAACCATAATTTCTTCCTAGATGAGACATAATTAGCCTTTTTCTCCAGGCACATTTTTAACCTCAGTGATAGATATACAACAAAAGCTTGTCTCTTATTAGTCAGTGTTTTGTCAGTCCAAAAGTCGCGTCTGACTTGTTGAATCTGTCGGAGATAAAGCCTTCTCCACAAATCTATATTCTCTCTACCTGTAATTACGCTATTTCGTTTGTTACTTTCGAACTGGAAACCAATATCTTTTCTTAATTTATGAAATGTATTTCTGTTAAGGGGATACAGAATCCGATTTTGGGTGAAAAAATCGATTTTCGTTTTAGTGGCTTATTAGATTCCTCCAAGTTTCTTCTTTAAAATTACATATCACACATTGCTCAATTAGAATTACAACTATTTTATTATTATAGAGATGTAAGATGGGGTATTGCGCTTTTGTGATACACTTCCATCATGGCTGATCATAAACTTTTTGTCAATATATTCATTTGACATGAATTAAAATATCCCGCTTTCCAGCAACTCTTTATACATTATTCGTCCCACACCGTTAGCCTCTGGTTTCAAGAAGTTACTCTCTGATTTTTTGGCTTTGGATTGTTTTTAAACGGTGTTCAATACGAAAGTTGTTGTGTCTAGATTTTTTCGTATTTAGTGCTTCATTTTTCGCAGAGAAAACGCATAGAGCAAGAGTGAAAGGGTTTAAAAAGCGTTTGAACTGTCAATAGAAAAGAAACGATGATTCACTACCAAAGCGAAGCATTTCTTCATCATCGTTGTTGGAAAATATGAGTCAACTTACTTCTGATATGCATAACGAACTTACTCCAAATGAAAACAGCGCTTCTAATTAAAAAAACTCAGAGATTTGGAAGAGAAATGTAGTTTATTTAATAAAGGGGAGTACGTTTTTGAACTCATTGACACGAGCATATTGCGCGAAGCTCTTGAAAACAGTGTGTGCTGCAAAAATGCCGAGGAAAAGTTTCTCTGAAAGTAGAATCCGATGTTGGCCTGGGTGCCTAGTTTAATTTAATACACAGTGTTTGTAAATACAGCTGCAAGTTTCCAAGCTCTATTTCAGTAAATGTAAATAATAGATACGAGAAAATATAGTGCAAATATTGTGCAAATATTGGGTTAGGCCATGGCTTGCGAGCAATTGGTAAAGCCAAAGCAGCTGGTGACATGCTATGTGGTGTTCTAAATCTTCCCAGTGTACCTTCAAAGTTCGATCTTATAGCTATATTCTAGGATCAATGTAGCATAGAAGCAAATGGAAGAGGCTGTGGAAGAAGCAGAGAAAGAACATGATGACAACTGTAACCTAACAGTAGCTTTTGATGGCACATTGGAAAACGGGTCACACCTCCAACAATTGTGTTGTCACAGCAACTAGTGTTGAAACTGGTAAGGTTATTGATGTTGCAATAATGTCCAATTATTGCAGATGCATAGATAAGCTGAAAAATGAACATGGTGATGACTGTGTTGCTAATTATTATGGTAATAATGGTGACATGGAGGTTGCTGTGGTGAAAAATTTTTTTCATCGCTCTTCTCAGTAGTATAGTGTTAACTGTGTCCAGTATCTGCGAGATGGTGACTCTAAAGCATTCAAAGAAGTTTCGGAAAGCTAAACATACGGGAACAGTGTAAACACAAACAAACTTAAGTGTATAGGACACGTGCACAAGAGAAGGGGTCTCAGGTAGAGAAGGTAGAAATCAATTATAAAAGGAAAAGTTTAGATGATGGGAAAACACTAGATGGGAAAGGAAGATTGACAGATTCCATGACAGACCACATTCAGAGTTGCTATGGCCTAGCAATCAGGCAAAATATAGGCAATCTTGAAGAAATGAGGAAAGCTATATGGGCTTTGTGTTTCCACACGCCATCCACATATGAGCATCCACAACACAGTTTGTGCCCCACAGGTGAAAAGAGCTGACGTAAATACAATAGAGGACTAATAACTGGGGAGAAATACAGTCATCACCACAGTCTACCAGCAACTTTCATGGGACAAATAAAGCCCGTCTTCAGAGATCTGGTTGACAGAAGTCTTCATGGGAGAACACAGAACCCCAACGAGTGCTTGAATAGTGTGATACGGCATCGCCTCCCAAAAACAGTGTTCGTTGGAATTAATACACTGCATTTTGAAGTGTACGAAGCTGTGACAACCTTCAATCTTGGGAATATTACTAACTGCCAGGTCCTTCAAAAGTTAGGTTTGCGTGTTGGTTCCCACACAGTACGTGCTATGCTGACTTTAGACTAAGACATGTGCCATGCTGACTTCAGAATAAGGCATGCAGACTATATAGACAAGACATTTATTAAAAAAACGCAAGGCAGTTGCAAAGGAGTGCCAAAAGAAGGTTTGAAGATGATTATGAAGACTGTGCAGGAGGTATTAACTACGAATCAGGGCTGTCTTAATCTTCTTTCTCCGTTTTCCATAAGTTTGATTTGTACTTCTTCTAGGACCATTCTCTCAGCTTCTGTTCGGCCTAAAAGTCTGAAATTTTTATGACAGTCACATGGGACTCTTGTACTTACTGAAACGTTGATATTTGAGTTACTTGGTTTACAAATGATTTACAGATGGTAATGTAGTGAAAATTGATGGAAAAAATTTATTGTTGTTGTAGTCTTCAGTCCAGAGACTAGTTTGATGCAGCTCTCCGTGCTACTCTATACTGTACAAGCTTCTTCATCTCCAAGTAACTACTGCACCCTACATCCTGCTGAGTCTGCTTTGTGTTTTCATCTCTTGGTCTCCCTCTACAATTTTTATCCTCCACGCTGCCCTCCAGTACTAACTTGGTGATCCCTTGATGCCTCAGTCATGTTCTACCAACCGATCCCTTCTTCTAGTCAAGCTGTGCAACAAATCCCTCTTCTCCCCAATTCTATTCAGTGCCTCCTCAATAGTTACGTGATCTACCCATCTAATCTTAAGCATTCTTCTGTAGCACCACATTTCGAAAGCTACTATTCTCTTCTTCTCTAAACTATTTATCGTCCATGTTTCACATCCACACATGGCCACAGTCCATACAAATACTTTAGAAAAGACTTCCTTACACTTAAATCTATACTCGATGTTAGCAAATTTCTCTTCTTCAGAAAGCTTTCCTTGCCATTGCCAGTCTATATTTTATATGCTTTCTACTTCGACCATCATAAGTTATTTTGCTCCCCAGATAGCAAAACTCATTTTCTACTTCAAGTGTCTCGTTTCCTAATCTAATTCCCTCAACATTACCTGAATAATTAGGATACATTCCATTATCCTCGTTTTGCTTTTTCGGTGTTCATCTTATATCCTTCTTTGGAGACACTGTCCATTCCGTTCAACTGCTCTCCCAGATCCTTTGCTGTCTCTGACAGAATTACAATTTCATCGGCAAACCTCAAAGTTTTTGTTTCTTCTCCACGGATTTTAATTCCTACTCTAAATTTTTCTTTTGCTTCCTTTCCTGCTTGTACATCGCGGATAGGCTACAACCTTGTCACACTCCCTTCCCAACCACTGCTTCCCTTTCATGCCCCTTGACTGCCAACTGGTTTCTGTACAAATTGTAAATAGCCTTTTGCTTCCTGTATTTGACCTATGCCACCTTCAGAATTTGAAAGAGAGTATTCCAGTCAACGCTGGCAAAAGCTTTCTCTAATTCTACAAATGCTAGAAACGGAGGTTTGCCTTTCCTCAATCTATCTTCTAAGACAAGTCGTAGGGTTAGTATTGCATCACGTGTTCCAACATTTCTACGGAATACGAGCTGATCTTCCCCAAGGTCGGTTTCACCAGTTTTTCCATTCGTCTGTAAAGAATGCGTGTCAGTATTTTGCATCCGTGACTTATTAAATTGATAGTTCGGTAATTGTCACACCTGTCAACACCGTCTTTCTTTGGGATTGGAATTATTATATTCTTCTTGAAGTATAAGGGTATCTCGCCTTTCTCATACATCTTGTTTACCAGATGGTAGAGTTTTGTCAGGGCTGGCTCTCCCAAGGCTATTAGTAGATCTAATGGTTCAAATGGCACTGAGCACTATGGGACTCAACATCTTAGGTCATAAGTCCCCTAGAACTTAGAACTACTTAAACCTAACTAACCTAAGGACATCACACACACCCATGCCCGAAGCAGGATTCGAACCTGCGACCGTAGCAGTCCCGCGGTTCCGGACTGCAGCGCCAGAACCGCTAGACCACCGCGGCCGGCAGTAGATCTAATGGAATGTTGTCTACTCCCAGGGCTTTATTTTGACTTAGGTCTTTTAGTGCTCTGTCAAATTCTTCACGCAGTATCATATCTCCTATTTCATCTTCACCTACGTCCTCTCCAGTTTCCATAATATTGCCCTCGAGTACATCGCCCTTTATAGACCCTCAATGTACTCCTTCCACCTATCTGCTCTCCCTTCTTTGCTTAGAATTGGTTTTCAGTCTGAGCTCTTGATGTTCGTACGGGTGGTTCCCTTTTCTCCAAACGCCTCTTCAATTTTCCTGTAGGCAGTATCTATCTTATCCATTGTGATATATGCCTATAGATCCTTACATTTGTCCTGTTACCATCCTGCTTAGTAATTTTGAACTTCCTGTCCATCTCATTTTTTTTATGTTTGTCTTCCTTTTTGCCTGCTTCACTTACTGCATTTTTATATTTTCTCCTTTCATCGATTAAATTCAATATCTCTTCTGTTACCCAAGGATTTCTACTAGCCCTCATCTTTTTACCCACTTGATCCACTGCTGCCTCCACTATTTTCTCTCTCAAAGCTACCCATTCTCCTTCTACTGTATTTTCTTCCCCTGTTCTAGTCAATCGTTCCCTAACGCTCTTTCTGAAACTCTCTACAACCTCTGGTTCTGTCAGTTTATCCAGGTCCCATCTCCTGAAATTCCCATCTTTTTGCAGTTTCTTCAGTTTTAATCAACACTTCATAACCAATAGATTGTGGTCAGAGTCCACATCTGCCCCTGGAAATGTCTTACAATTTAATACCTGGTTCCTAAATTTCTGTCTTACCATTATATAATCTATCTGATACCTTCTAGTATTTCCAGGATTCTTCCATGTGTACAACCTTCTTTTATGATTCTTGAACCAAGTGTTAGCTATGATTATGTTATGCTCTGTGCAAAATTATACCAGGCAGCTTCATCTTTCATTCCTTACCCCCATTCACCTACTACGTTTCTTTCTCTTCCTTTTGCTATTATCGAATTACAGTCCCCCATGACTATTAAATTTTCGTTTCGCTTCACTATCTGAATAATTTCTTTTATCTCATCATACATTTCTTCAATCTCATCGTCATCTGCGGAGCTAGTTGTCATGTAAACTTGTACTACTGTGGTAGGCATGGGCTTCATGTCTATCTTGGGTACAATAATGCGTTCACTTTGCTGTTCATAGTAGCCTACCCCCGCTCCTATTTTTTATTCATTATTAAACCTTCTCCTGCATTAGCCCTATTTGATTTTTTATTTATAACCCTATATTCACCTGACCAGAAGTCTTGTTCCCCCTATCACCAAACTTCACTAAGTCCCACTATAACTTTGACCTATCCATTTCCATTTTTAAATTTTCTAACCTACCTGCCCGATTAAGGGATCTGACATTCCACGCTCCGATCCGCATAACGCCAGTTCTATTTCTCCTGATAACGACGTCCTCCTGAGTAGTCTCCGCCTGGAAATCCGAATGGGGGACTATTTTACCTCCAGAATATTTTACCCAAGAGGACGCCATCATCATTTAACCATACAATAAAGCTGCATGCCCTCGGGAAAAATTATGGATGTAGTTTCCCCTTGCTTTCAGCTGTTGGCAGTACCAGCACAGCAAGGCCGTTTTAGTTAATGTTACAGGAAAAAATTTACTATAAGGCAAATATAAAATATCTCTGGGAGTAATTACTTCGACAAAAACTGTTGTTTCAGTATTGTTACATGTCAATGGACATACATAAAAATTTTTATCTATCCCCAGTAGTTTGTGAGAAGTTGTCCCCGATAGTAGACATAATTTAACATTGTGTGGATAGGCGATTCTGTAGCCCCTTTAAATATTGCGAAACCGGTCGTGTACAAAATAAAATATTGTGGATTAAGCAACTGTTCTGAGGTTTCCTCATTTTTCAAAATGATTTTTAAGTCCATTAAGTCGTTTTTCCATTCCTTGGAAATATTGAATCTGTACTGGAAAGTTTCTTTCTGACGACAGAATATTACTACTTTCTGACAGACAGCGCCCTCTAGGAAGTTTTGACTGCCGAATTTTTTTTCCGTAGACCATTGTAGACAGTAGACAAACAACTTCCACGCCACTCGAACCTGTGGTTCGTGCGTGCTGTGCTGAGACTTATTTGTTAATGATGAAATATCTTTAATGTGCAATTTACTTATTATAACATCACATTGAACGTTAACAGAAATCATAAAAAACAATGTGAGAAGTGACTGTAATAATACATGCAGTACAGAGAACCTAGAACAACCCTACTGGAAGAAAACGTAACAGTCAGAAAGGGAAGTGGCAGAAATAGGTTAAATAAGATAATTTCTGGACAATGTTATGTTTCGCTGTAAGCTGGTAAGAAACTCAGTTCTCACAAATTTGAAATCAATAAGAAATGTAATACAAAGAAATGTTTTGTAAAAGTAAACCTAGAAAAGTATGCAGATATCTGTGGAAAGTATTGGGATGTAGGTGAAAAGAACACCCAAGTTACATCGATTTTAAATTTAACTGAAAAGAAAAAAGATCTAGAACATCTCATCAAATTAAGTCTGACCAGAAGCATATTTTTATCATCTGAAATGCAACAACAGTAGTATTGTAGTCTGTAAATCTGTATTCCAGTCTGTAAATCTGTGTTCCAGATAGTTTTACAGGGTACTGGGAGTTGTTTGAAACAGTTCTAAAAGAGTTGAATATAGTCATCCTACAGTAAAAGACAATAGATAGAAACACGGAGACAGACAGCATATACAGCAATGGATATGCAGGAAATGGTCCGATCTTACTGGGACCAGTTTCCTTCTAAACCATCGCATTATTGCCAAGGCAGATCCCAAAGGCAACATTTTCAGAACGCTGACCTTAGCGATCAAAGTCATTCATTACTTTCTCCATGAAATTAAATGGTACCGCAGATGAAATATAAAACTTATCATAAGCAGTTATTTCAAAAATCATGTACTAATACCTGTGATTTCCACTAAGAATGTACAGATACACTGAGTGTAAGGGATACAGGTGTCTAGGGCGTGTTATGCGACAGATGAGGTTCAACACCTGGACAAGTTTGAGCCAAGACATTTCGACGAAGAGGAACAACATGTGAGCCCGAACATCTATGAGATTTTAACTTGCATATTCTGAATTTACTGGCTTTTTTGCTTTATTGGTCATTAAAATCTCGCATTTACGAAATAAGTGTAAATGGTGCACTAATTTCGTTCGTCCAGTGTTTTTATTCGCCTGATGTTTCGAATAATCTTGTTAGAGTCGTCTTTCATATGTCACCTTGGTAAGGTACTGCAGCTATTCTGCTGCACCCTTGTAAAGATTCCTACAAAAACCTTTTATAAGTTTTCTTAATATAGTATAATGTCAAAATTGTCCTGCCTTTCGATTATATTTTAAAACTCTTCATTTCAGTATATTTATTAATTCATATGAAGTGTTCCCAGAGAGGTGCAGATGGAACAGAGGAGCCAACAGCACACGACCTGTAAAGTCGCAAGTCAATAAGCAATAACATTTATTACACTACTTTGCCATATGCCTCATAGCTTTGGAGCTGTTGGCGGTGATAGAAACAGCCGCTTGTATCTTAGCGTGACTCATTCGCACCTGTCGCTAGCCTACCTGTGTCAATTCGAGCGACAGAATATTGAAGCCCCTAAGAATCTAAATAAATTATATTAAATATTATTCAATTTAGCTAAAAATCAATTGCCCTTTGTTATTTAAAGGAAGATTGTGTAAAAATCTCAGCTTTCTAGCTGGCGTAATTTCAGAGTTAGAGAAAATTACCTAAAACACCCCAAACCGACACTTGTAAGATTAAAGTCAGTTAGGATTCATAACATTTTGTCTTTTAGTATCATTTGGAATCATTACTGAAGTTCACAAAATGTTAGGTCAATTTGTTTGGATTTTCATAATTAAAAACGTTAACAATTTTTCATTTTCGTAATATAAAATTCAGAAAACATCAGTATTTATTTAATGTATTGTTGTGTGAGTAAATGAGAATGAGTGAGAGTGTGTACGTGAAACATACTAAAAATTCAATATTATCTGATGTTAAACATTACGTAACTATGTCATGGGATAGTGTAAAGCAAGCAGCTGCAATGAAAGCTGTAATTTGCCGACCTTGCTGATGCCGTTTGTCCAAGGGTACTTGCTTTTGTAAGAAGGCAGCCAGAAAAGCCATTTGCAGAATAATGATTTTCTAAAGTTATTTCATGATTAGTTTTCTTTTCGTTTGGTTTTGTTAGGAATTTTATTAATATTTGCATGATGAAGTGACGTAAATGCATCTGTGACTATTGATTGGCGTAGGGCGGTTTTGGCACGAGATAGAACTCAAAGGATTGTTTTTGTTGGCTAGTCGTTTTGAACAACCAATCAGAGTTAAGCATGTCCCGCGCTCATGCAAGTAGTTATAGGCCATGAAAGGAACGGCAGTGGGGGAGTCGCTGGCTAGCTATCGGAAGTGCAGGTCATGTAGGACGTGTCCGTCTACATTACGAGTAAAATAAAGAAGTTACTGGTTTCTCGCGTCCGGATTGTAGTGACGTGAAAACAGTTGCATTTACGGACAGATTGTGAAAATTTGAGCTTGGTGAAGTGATTTGTTATAGAGAAAGATAAATGCCTGTGAACTTTCGGCCTTTGTAAAATTCCGCGTGGCATATTTCATATTCGTCTAAGAAATATTTGGTGAGCAATTTCTTTATTAGAAATCCACTGAAAAAGGACCGAATGTGAAACTCGTATACTGTAGCAGAGTAGGGGAGACCGGGGCACTTTGGTCATAGGGGCAGGATGGCCCAGTCGAGTTAGTTCATACAATAGACGCTAGATCGTGCTCGTTATCAATCAGCAGGTTGGTAGCACTGTCCTGCTCCCTCTACAGAAGCAATATGGCCGGCGGAGCAGTTTTGGACAAGTTGTGTTGATTACCTGTTTTTGTGCATGTGTGAGTAAAATTCTACTCGTCGGTTAAATATGTGTTACATAAAGTTTGATTACTTTAGGTGCAAGAGGTGAGTAGTGTAATTAAACGTTGTAGTTTAAGGATTATTCCTATATGGCATACAATCTAAATTGCTTCAGTGGGTTTTGTGACGAATAGAATTTATTGTAAACATGGCGATGGGGCAGGTTGGCCCAGAGACGACGGGGCACGATGGCCACCCAGGCCAACCTGCCCCATACCATATTTTTTTTTAAACTCGATGAAAGATTTGTTATTTTTAATGAGAATGATATTTAGAATTCGTCGAGTTTATGAAATTATTAACATAATTTTCGAAGTTAAACAGAGGTCAAAAGATCGTAATATTCACGAGATAAAAAGCGTTTTAAAAAGAAAACACCAACCTTTAAATTTTGTTATAATCTTAAATAGCGATCTGAGTAGTCCGAATCTGGTTCATTTCTTTGATTTTAGAACATCAGACTTACGGCCTTATTTTAAATCATTTGTTTTATCTATAGGAACATAAAAATTGTGCGAAATTATAAAACAAAAAGTGATAGAGGAATGATTTCTGAAGATACGATGCTAAAAGCAGTTTTAGAAGTAAAAGAAAATGGAAGGTCTGTGAGGGCTACTAGCAAGGTATTTGGGATTCCAAGAAAAACTTTGGGGAGGTACTGTGCTAAGTACAAGCAGACCTCATGTCAGCCTACACAGTCAATTGAACTTCAGGAAACTGAAACTGAACCTCAACCCATGCCAATGGACCAAAGTCTTCAGCCTGGAGGAGTCCTACGAATACTTAATGACAAAAAGAAGCCTTGGGATAAATTTGGCTATGATAAAAGATTTCAGGTATGAAATGTTGTTAACTAAAATTATTTTAATTTGCAAACCTATTGTAACCTCCCCCTCACTTATCAACCTTAACGACAGTGAAAAATGAAACCGCGTGTACCTAATGGAAATTTGGGAAAAGCAATTGTCACCGAAGTTAATTTGTCGGTAAAGAGGGAGGAAAGGGTTACATCTAAATGAAAGGAAAAATGCTAATAAAACTGGTGGAAATTAATTTTGAAAAGGGGTAAAGTTAATAAAGAAAGTAAATGTGTGGCCGTTACATTAACAATTAACTAGCGGTAATTAGATATTTGAGATTTGGGGGAAATTATGGTCGCCAGTCCTAGGGACAATTACTATAGTAACTGAAAAAGAAAGGTTATTACACATATAATTAGCACTAGAAGCGTGGCAACTGAAGGTTGACACGTGTAGTGTGAAAACTGAAAGTTTGTCAGAAGTAATAAATTTCGCTACACTCTGACTTAATTTAGCAAAAGAATTAATAAAACCGGAAAATCGAAAGTTAATTTAGTGACTGAAGTTAATAGTGAGCTTTCATTCTGAAGCACATTGAAATTCAGTAAAATATGGTTAGTCTTGGACTACCTCAACAATCATTTCAAAAGCTACTTGAATCTACGCAATTTAGAAACAAGAGATTTAACTTTGAACTTGAATTAAATGATTCTGAACAATTAACAATAGTAAAATTTAGTACGTACCAAGCAGAGCTGCAGTCACAGGTAAGCTAAAATACGGTAACAAAACTCGCATTCTTAATTTGTGCTTGTGTAATCTAAATATTGTAGCCAGCTACGAATACTTTATCTGAACTTTGAAATTAAAGCAGTGAAATCGAATTATATTACTTTAATGCTGGCGTTTGAATTTCAACGACACTCGGGTTCATTTCAGAAAAGGGAGGGACCCTGCTTGGCAATGCAATTGGGGCAGTGAGCAACAAAGGTTCATGCTAAGTTGCTGTAATTTTGTGATGCAACAATTTTAAAAGTTTGAAAAGCTGAGGTCTGCCATACAGTTCTAAAACTTTACGTGCTTCCAGTCTTTCTTGTTGGTTGATTGAAGGTTTGAGGCCGTCGATCGAGCAGGTGGCGACAGTCACTCATTGACGGCCGTCGCTGTTCCAGAAGCTGGATGTTGGCGCGCCCTCTTCTCGACATGGTCACCAGACGAAACGGGCTCTTGATGTGCGCCAGCTAATGCTTCCCGTCCGCGACACTATGTCAGAAACTATCATCGCAAGTCGAGCGCAATTACATGCTGCCAAACCCCGAAAGCGCGGCAGCTCGCTGGAGCTTCACACAACACACCTGCTCCACTGCACCACCCCAGCCAGACTCCCTCTGCCCGCGCTCCACGAGGCAGAGTTCGCACTACCAAAGATCCTCAACACTTTGGTTCTCCACACGACCTATCGATGTATTCGTTCGATAGCATGGTTTTCCCTAGGCCAGACCCAGCGTATAAATACAAATAATATTCACAAAACAAACCAACATAAATGCATAAATATATATACAAATAGTAAAACAATTACAATATACAAAGACAAAGAAATGTCATATCTTGAGGTAACAAAACAAGGAAAAAAAATTATAGTACAGTAGATGGAAATAGGAGGATATGCATTTCCGGCGTTACACGTGCCCCACATTGTCTGAGGATGTTCGTGTAACGTAAACAGACTCAGAAAATGTCCCAAAAAAGAAACAGCGGAAATGCATATGCTCAAAACATCAACAAAATTGAGCATTCGTCTAATTAACCATAAATCAATTTTTAGACCATAATAATTGAGTGGATACACTCCTACTCTTATTCCACTCTGTCATCTTGCACAAAATAAAACAGGTTGACAACATATTAAAATTCATAGAAAACATAGAAAATGGTTTAGCTATTCCGCAATCGGTAAAATTCGTAACACTATCAAGAAATGGAATACTATTTACAAAATTAATCAGAGTACATGGTCATAAAAACATGTAGATCAAAATACGCAAATTAATTATTAATTACATGTTATACACATTTTTATGTAACCTTTTCATAATTAATATTCTCGTCATGAGAGTCCAGTTAACGCTAAACAAGAAAATAATATTCAGCAGATCGAAAAAACCATAAATATTGACAGCAGAATTCTTTCACATCAGCTGTCCGGGAAGAAAAACAACTCCGCCATCCCTGCTCGCAAGTACAAAGAATGCCGACAGCGGCACAAGAGCCGACAGCGGCACAAGAGCCGACAGCGGCACAAGAGCCGACAGCGGCTCGCCTCGCCAGTATTGTTGCGCCCGCCTGTGCGGCACGCTTGATCTCACTCACCTGTGTAAAGGCATTTCCAGAACGTCCGTTTCACTGAATTCTTTAGGAAAAACTCACTCCCGAGTAATCTCAAGGAGTCCCTTAATACTATCACAGTGGATAACTCAACACTGTCCATCATCACACGCATGTACTAGCCTGAAACTTAAAACAGCGTCTAAGTACATCGGCAATGACTAGTAAAACACACATTCATGAAATCTGACAGCTAGTTACAAAAGCATATTTACATTCCTTAATCTACTGTGACTCAGCTGAAAACTTAAACTAGCAGCTTGGATTTTTCAGATGATTACTAATCAGTTACTCTTGGTCAGGCAAAAGCATGGAAATCTAGCAAATCGTGAAATATTACACGCTATATTTACATACTGTACAAATTACCCATTCTGTGGTATTAATCAATCCTAGGTTGGTACAATTTCAAGTCTACAATGTTCTGTATACCTAATAGTTTTCCAGAGCTTGGATACTCTAAGCAATAAGCATTTGTGTGAGGTATACCAATGACTTTATATGGTCCATTATAAACAAACTTAAATTTAGAGATTTCATGGTCTATCTCGCTTGATTTCTCATGAGCTTTTGCAAGTACTAAGTCTCCGATTGCAAACTTAGCAAAACGCGCTTTACCGTCATGACGACGTATGCGAGCATCGGCTTTTAGCTTCACTACTTCTCGCAAACGATCTTTTTTCACAACAATACTAATGTCAATCCGTGGAGGGAATTTGATTTTCTCTTCCACTAAACTTTCACTTCTGTCATCCAACAGTATTTCCTCAGGAGAAAATCCCGTCGATTCATGTCTCAAGGTGTTCATAATTCTCTCAAATACTGCTACATATTTGCCCCATGCCCTATGGTTGTGATGGCAATAGGTACGGCAAAGTCGGCCTAGCTCGCGCATATACCTCTCAGCGGGATTCCCAGCCGGACAATAAGCTGAAATATGGAACACCTCGACCCCATTACTTTCCATGCCTTCATTCCACAACTTAGAAGTAAATTGTGCCCCATTGTCTGATAGAATCGCCTTGGGCTTACAAATATGAATAAAATAATCGTTCACAAGCTTGCTATAGACCGCTTTGGCTGTAGCTTTCCTAATCGGGTATAGTTTGACGAACTTGGAAAAAGCTTCTAGCACTACTAAAATTTAGGCAAAGTTTCCTGATGACTTGGGCAAAGGTCCGTACAAGTCCACGCACAGTAATTCAAAGGTGTCGTTAGGCCTTATATTTTGCATAGGACTACGACTCGTACAGTTGGTGACCTTCACCTTCTGACATATATCGCAAGTTTTCACTCCTTCAGTAACGCGTTTTAACATGTTGTTAAAATGCACTACTTCACTCAGCTTTTCCGTACATTTCTTTGGTCCACAGTGACCATACGCCAAATGGTAGTAGTCTATTATTTCCGTGACGTATTTGGTGGGCCAGCATACCCGCCAAATATTACTATCTTCACCCTTACGTATGTACAAGATATGATCGTATATCTTGTAATACTTCCTTAATTTCTCTCCTTCTGGACTCCTTTCGTCATATCGGGTTTTCACCATATTTAAACAACCATCCTCGTTCTGATGACGACGTAGATTCTTACAGATGTTCACTATTAATTTGCGTCCTTCAACTTCTTTAAAATAGTATAATTTGACCACTCCATTTGACTCATCTTTCAATATATCTTGATTAGACTCGGGCAATCGCGACAGCGCATCCGCTACGCAATTGTCGGTCCCTTTTACGTAACAGATGTCATAGTTAAATTGCTGTAAATACAGCGACCACCTAGTTAGTCTTTCGTGAAGTAGTTTACAATTCTTCAGATAAGTGAGCGCCTTATGGTCCGTATGAATAATCACCTTTCGGTCCCATAGGTAACCCTTGAACTTCTTGAATCCCCACACGATAGCGAGACACTCTTTCTCAGAAATCATGTAGTTTCCCTCACTTTTTGATAAAGTTCGACTCGCGAACGCTAGCGTCCGGTGTTCCTTATCCTCCCCTTTACCAACTTCTTGGAACAGTTCTACCCCCACCCCGTAATTCGACGAATCCGTTCCCAGATGGAAGGATAGCGATAAATCAGGATGAAATAGTATGTTAGATCTTAACAACTCGTCTTTTAATCTCTCAAAAGCGGCCTGACACCCGTCAGTCCACACAAACGGAACATTTTTGCGTAAGAGGTTATTCAAATTTTCATCATTAAACACTTGTCCTTTTACAAATTTACGGTAAAATCCTGTTAGCCCTAGAAAACTTTTTAACTGTTTCCTAGACTTGGGTGGAGGACAATTCCTTATTTCCTCTAGTTTCTCTGGGTCCTTCGTAATACCAGCAGTGGTAATTACATGCCCTAAAAATTTCAGTTCCTGCTTCACAAATTCGCATTTCTTTAGCTTTAGAGTCATTGCGCCACGGCGCAATGCTCTAAAAACTTCATCTAACAGGTCACAATGGTCATGCCAAGTGGCATTGGCCAACAATAGGTCGTCAACATATACAGTTAATCTTGAACTCAAAGCCGGTCCTGGCACTTTATCTAGGGCCCTGATGAATACGGACACAGATATATTAAGTCCAAACGGCAGTACTCTATACTGATAACACCTGCCCGCAAGCAAGAAGGCGGTGTATGGCCTAGATTCTTCTTCGAGTTCTATTTGCCAGTAACTAGCCGTTTGATCGAGGCTAGTCATGAACTTAACGTCATGAAAACGTTGCAAAATCTCCTCCATACTCTCTGGTCTGTCTGTTTCACGTTGAACGACCCTATTCAACGTGCGTGCGTCAATCACAATACGCACACTACCATCCCGTTTTGCTACAATGACCAAACCGTTATTGTATGGACTCGCACTTCTTTCAATCACTCCCCATTCGATCATCTTATCTATCTCCCGTTGCACTGCTTCCTTTTTGGACAGCGGTATAGCATACGGCCTCACGAAGAATGGTTCGTGCAGAATTACATGCAGCTTGCATTTATATCCTTCCACAAGCCCCGGTTTGTCTGAAAACACACTCTTATTCCTCATTATCACTTCATACAGGCCTCGTCTTTGTTCGTGTGTAACGTTTGACACGCCGTCTACAATACTTTCCAATTCACTTTCTACACTATTGTCAATGCCGAGATTCCTCACATTACAGTAGTTCAAATTCATATCTGGTCAATGGCATCCGGCCACTTAACAATGTGTATAGGCTGGTATTGCCTATGCACACCGTTTCCTGCCTCGTCAAAGCTAACTACTATTGTTTTATCTTGTGACGTACATGTCAAAGTTTTGCTTTCGCAATTAATCACTGCACGGTACTTTAACAGCCAATCTAACCCGATAATTACTTCCGTAGTCAAGTCTGGCACGACGACAAACTCTTGTTCAAATCGTGCCCCACATATCTCGAAGTTGACAAAAGTCTGTTTTGTGACCGGTTTACTGGCCTTCCCAGTAGCACCGATAATTTTCACTCCTGTTACTGGCATAACTACGATGCCAGGTCTGTCTTTCAGTAACTCAAATATTTTCCCAGATGCAGCACTCAATTCTGCACCGGTGTCAATCAACACGTTTAGTTGTAGGTCGTGTATATTAACAGACACTACTATATGTCTACACTTGTCCTCGACTGTTTCTTTATTTTCCCACAGTAAATCCTCGTCTATATCCAGGTCATTCCAGAAAAAACCATCCGGCTTTGATCCTAAATCAGGCTTATCTGGCGGCCTTTTCAGCCTCTATTCACATACAGTTTTAATTTCAACACGTTTGTCCTGAGGCTTAGTCTGTAGCTTCGCCTCCAATAACGAAACCTTTTCCTGTAACTCGTCAACTAGTGAGTGTTGCTTTGCTATCAATTCATTAATTGTCACCTTCGTTGGTTCCTCTTTGGTCAGATTGATCTCATCTGCCAATCTACCTGGAGGAATGTGCCCAGTAGTATCTGCAATTACTTCCTCTAGATCTGCGCAACCCACACTGCTATCGTCTGACCGTACAATGTCAGCTCTAACCTCATATACGCTGTAATCTATGTGCTTTTCTACCAATCGTGTCCGGCTATCACTAAAATTTTCGTAATCTTCCTCCTTAATACTCTCGCAATGTTTAAACTGGAGGTTTGCGTCGGATGGGTCGGCTACTTCTACCACTATAACTTTCGGTAAAGTTTGCCGGTTAGGGCCAGAACTTTCCGTTACTACTTCAACATCCAACTCTTGCGGGACGAAACACGACGAATCTTGCTCGTGCTCCCCATTAACATCAACTATTTCTGGTAAAGTCTGCCGGTTAGGGCCAGAACTTTCTATCACTTCACAAACACTATCTTCCTGCGGGACGAGACGCGGCAAATCCTGCACGCGCTCCCCATAAACGCTTCTCCCATACAGACCCCTATAATCTCTTAGTTCGTCGTATAAGCGACCGAACTGCCTTAACCAGACCTCATCCCTCTCTGCATCCCCTCGCTCAATGACGGACGTTTTATCCGACATCTGATCTCCTCTCAACACTTGCGAATCATTCTTAAACTCAATCTCCAGTTCCGCTGTGGGTGTTACAGCTGCCACTTTATAATCGATTTCCGGAACACTACTTAAATCGTTCTCACTGACAGTGAATGTATTTTCTACTGCCGTGTCTACAGCTGATCTACGACTCGTGGGCGCACTCCTTTCTCCTAACACTGGCACACTCTCCCGCCGTTGATTATTCCATACGGAATTTTCATAACGACGACACCTGGGTTTTCTCTTGTTATTGGGCCTCCAAAATTTCTCCACGCCCGGTCGGCCCCTCACCGGCGCGGCTAATGGTTTCCCTGTCTCGTCCCAGCAGATACGCTCCCCGGATGCTGCTGAGGCGGCTGATCACGCCCTCTGGCGTTATTACTATTCTGTGAAGCCCGAATCACGTTAGTATGATACTGGTCTCCGTCATTCCTGTTATTATTTGCATTGTACCGATTGTTATTACGGTCCGAACCATTATTGTTATTGCTGCCATGGTTGCGCTATGCATTATTCCCATGGTTATAGTTGTTGTGGTTGCTGTGGTACCCGTTGTTGTTACCACGGCCTCTACCACTGTCGCGATTATTGCGCCAATTGTCCTCGTCCTCCACTCTTTCCAGGAAATCATTTATTGTCCTGTAATTTCTTCCTACGTAGCGTTTTGTATCATCTGGAAGCTTCTTGTAGAGTTCCCAGACTATTTCGGATTCCGTGCGGCGATCACGCAAATATTCCAACTTGCGGATCCAGCACTCACAAAACTCCTTCATCGAACCGCGCGAATTCGCATCGAAAGGCCTCGATACGACAAATTCGCGCCAGACACTTTGCTGTTTTTGCTCTGACCAGTATTCAGCCAGAAACAAATTTTTAAACTCGTCAAAAGTCAGGTTCTTAATGTTGAGGTTTAAGCCCCAACGCTTGGCATCACCAGCCAACACATCAATATTCGCATTAATTTTTCTCTCATTAGTCCATGATCTGGGTAAAACTCTTTCACAATTTTTAATGAAAACCGTCGGATGTATACCGCCTTTTTTCAAGGGGTCGAACCGCTCCTCTTTCGTCAACAATTCCGAACTATGTGCACAGATTGGCACATAGCTCTGTTTTTCGTCAAGTTTCTTTTCTAATTCCGAAACTCTCGTAATTACTTGGCAAGTGGTTGTCGCAAGCGTTTCTACTTCCCTTTTTTTCTCTTCGCAGGTATTAGCCTGCTTCGTCACTTTAGCATCAACCTCGGACACTAAAGCCTTTAAAGTTTCCACCTTCTGTTGATCCTCTTTTTTCACTAATTGAGTTTGTTCCGTCACCTTATTCTCGATGATCGGAGCATCTGCTTCTCCTACACTTTTCTCGATTCTGCTAATTTCGGAATTAAAACGAGTATTTATGCTCGCAATTTCCGCCTGAACGCGTACCATTTCCTGTTTAAGATTACCGATTTCGGTATTAATTACAACAATATCTTCTTTCATTTTATCAACTTTCGTGTTAACAACTCCAACATTGTTGTTAACAACATAAATAGCTTTGTTCTGATGTCTAGCTTTCGTTCAATTTTTTCAGACTGAACTTCTTGCTTGGCAGTCTGAGCTTCTTGCTTGGCAGACAGAGCTTTAATTTCTGCCGATTGACTCTTGATTTCGTTAATCAAAACATTCAATAAATCAGTTAAATTCACGGAAACTACCGGTTTTACTTCCGTAGCGGCTTCCTCTTTAATTGTCCCCCCGTATTCGTCATCAAGGGATTCAGATTTGATTTTCACTTCCGATTCCGAAACATTTTCTAAAGTTTGGAAGTCCATTTCTGCTCTTTGTTGCGTTTCGGCGGTCGCGTCTTTCATGCTAGCCGCCTGTCCCTGAACAATGGGTACCGCAGTGCGCGTTTCCCACTGCTCGACCGATTGTTCCGTATGCAAGTCTACCAAATTTTGGCAATTGTTGCCTTCACTCATTTTAATAATTTTCAATATAAATGCCAAATCTCAACTCTAATTAGGATTCCTCACACTAATATTCTCGCTGATGTATCGACCATTTCGTAACCAGTACGTTGTTACGAGATTTGCACAATGCAAAATTCGTGTCCAGAACAACCTCAAATCCGAAGATTGTCCTGTCACCAGGTCGCCACGTGTAACCTCCCCCTCACTTATCGACCTTAATGATAGTGAAAAATTAAACCGCGTGTACCTAATGGAAATTTGGGAAAAGCAATCGTCACCGAATTTAATTTGTCGGTAAAGAGGGAGGAAAGGGTTACATCTAAATGAAAGGAAAAATGCTAATGAAACTGGTGGAAATTAATTTTGAAAAGGGGTAAAGTTAATAAAGAAAGTAAATGTGCGGCCGTTACGTTAACAATTAACTAGCGGTAATTAGATATTTGAGATTTGGGGGAAATTATGGTCGCCAGTCCTAAGGACAATTACTATAGTAACTGAAAAAGAAAGGTTATTACACATATAATTAGCACTAGAGGCGTAGCAACTGAAGGTTGACAAGTGTAGTGTGAAAACTGAAAGTTTGTCAGAAGTAATAAATTTCGCTACACTCTGACTTAATTTAGCAAAAGAATTAATAAAACCGGAAAATCGAAAGTTAATTTAGTGACTGAAGTTAATAGTGAGCTTTCTTTCTGAAGCACATCGAAATTCAGTAAAATATGGTTAGTCTTGGACTACCTCAACAATCATTTCAAAAGCTACTTGAATCTACGCAATTTAGAAACAAGAGATTTAACTTTGAACTTGAATTAAATGATTCTGAACAATTAACAATAGTAAAATTTAGTACGTACCAAGCAGAGCTGCTGTCACAGGTAAGCTAAAATATGGTAACAAAACTCGCACTCTTAATTTGTGCTTGTGTAATCTAAAATTGTTGCCAGCTATGAATACTTTAACTGAACTTAGAAATTAAAGCAGTGAAATCGAATTATATTACTTTAATGCTGGCGTTTGAATTTCAACGACACTCGGGTTCATTTCGGAAAAGGGAGGGACCCTGCTTGGCAATGCAATTGGGGCAATGAGCAACAAAGGTTCATGCTAAGTTGCTGTAATTTTGTGATGCAACAATTTTAAAAGTTTGAAAAGCTGAGGTCTGCCATACAGTTCTAAAACTTTACGTGCTTCCAGTCTTCCTTGTTGGTTGATTGAAGGTTTGAAGGCGTCGATCGAGCAGGTGGCGACAGTCACTCATTGTCGGCCGTCGCTGTTGCAGAAGCTGGATGTTGGCGCGCCCTTTTCTCGACACGGTCACCAGACGAAACGGGCTCTTGATGTGCGCCAGCTAATGCTTCCCGTCCGCGACACTATGTCAGAAACGATCAACGCAAGTCGAGCGCAATTACATGCTGTCAAACCCTGAAAGCGCGGCAACTCGCTGGAGCTTCACACAACACACCTGCTCCACTGCACCACCCCAGCCAGACTCCCTCTGCCCACGCTCCACGAGGCAGAGTTCACACTACCAAAGATCCTCAACACTTTGGTTCTCCACACGACCTATCGATGTATTCGTTCGATACCATAGTTTTCCCTAGGCCAGACCCAGCATATAAATACAAATAATATTCACAAAACAAACCAACATAAATGCATAAATATATATACAAATAGTAAAACAATTACAATATACAAAGACACAGAAATGTCATATCTTGAGGTAACAAAACAAGGAAAAAAAATTATAGTACAATAGATGGAAATAGGAGGATATACATTTCCGGCGTTACACTATTTTCAATTTCTGTTTTTTCTCTATCCCTGCCATTGTTATTGTGTCTATCTCTACATTGTCTTGTGCATTGCAGGCCTACTCATTTGTCTCTCCCTCTCTCTCAAACACACACAGACTCACACATACACTCACACATGAAAAGAAAAACAGTGTCTCTATGGGTAACTTAACTAGAGTTGTTTATTTTCAGATATTTAATTCCGAACAAGAAGATATGCTTGAAGAATACCTCATGAAGGCAAGTGACATGTATTATGGTCTTTCCCCGAAAGAAGTCAGGCGGTTTGCGTATAGATATGCTATTGCATGCAGCAATGAAATACCCCAAACATGGAGCAAGACCGAAAAGGTGGGGAGTGATTGGTTCACAGGATTCTTGAAAAGGCATCCTCAACTCTCCATTCGGACTTCTCAAGCAACTAGTTTAGCCTGGTGCACCAGTTTCAACAAGCAAAATGTAGAACTGTTTTTTAATAATCTCGACATAGTTTAAAAGAGATTAAAAGTGACCCCTGCAGACATCTGGAACACTGACGAAACTGGAGTAACTACCGTCCAGTGTCTGATCATGTAGTCGCTCGAAGAGATTTTCGCCAAATAGGGTGAGTGACATCGACTGAGAGAGGGTCACTTGTTACGATTGCTTTTGCAGTTAGTCCATTGGGTAATAGTGTGCCTCCATTCTTCATCTTCCTGAGGATCAACTTCAAGCCTCATTTTATCCATGACGAACCGATTGTGTGTGATGGAGCAGCTCGTCCTTCGGGATGGATGATGGAGACAAAGTTTGCAAAATATATGAAACATTTTGTTTTACACGCTCGCTGCTCAAAAGAACGCCCTTGCTTGGTTTTGATTGATTATCACAGTTCACATCTCAATTCGAAAGTTCTTGATTATTGTAAAGATAATGGAATCACCTCTCTATCTTTTCCGGCGCATTGTAGCCACAAGCTGCAGCCTTTAGAAAGAATTGTTTACGGGCCTTTTAAAAAGTTCGTGAACTCAGCATGTGATGCATGGGTTACCAATAATAAACGGCCTATGAGTATTTACGACATCCTGTCTGTAGTGCGAATAGCATTTCCAAATGCTGCAACTCCCAATAACATAACCAGTGAATTAAACGTAACTGGGATCAATCCCTTTAACAAAAATATTTTTACTGACAGTGATTTTATGCCTTCATACACTTCAGATAGGCCAGACCCAAACATTGAAAACAGTTCATCAACTCGAGCTGAGATAAATGTAAGACCGTTCCCAACTCCAGAAGAGGTCAGACCTTTTGAAAAAGCAGAGCCCAGAAAAAGTATGGGAGCAGGGAAAAGGAAAAGAGTTTCTGCCATAGTGACAGACACTCCAGTAAAAAAAAGCCCTTGAGGAAGAACAAAAAGGTGCAAAAGAAAAGAAGGCGAAAGCATTGGAAAGAAAACTTAAATCACAGGCTAAAAAAGCACTTTTTCAAAAATAAAGTAGGAGCAATGGTAGAATGAAATTAAGTAAATCAACTGCAGTAGGCCTAAAACGCAAGAAGAAGCCAATAGAAGATGATGATGATGAGGATGATGATGACGATGAGGAAGGTGAAGATTCACTGTGCCTAAGGTGTCTCAAGCCTTTTTCAAACAATCAATCTGGAGCAAAATGGATTCAGTGCACAAACTGCAAGCGTTGGGCTCATCAGACATGCGTGGAAAATGAAATCTGTGGACTATTTTATGAGTGTTATAACTGTGCTGATCCTTTAGATGTGGACAGTGATTAAAGTTGATTGGTTTGTATTAAGACACTATAATTCCTAATAATTTAAAGCTTTCCCGTTGTTATAATAAATTGTTCAGCATTTAACTCAATGTTCAACTTGATTTGATGTACATTAAAGTTTGTTTCTTGATAACTATTCGTTTTATTTTGATATCCTAAAGTTATATTAGTTAAACTTATCAAAATATTACATGGGTCAACGTGCCCCAGCCTCTGGGCCAACTCACCCCGAGGTAGGGGCAGATTGGCCCACTTGACATATGTCCAGTAATTAATTTTTTTAAAACTTTTTAACTCATATTTTCAAGGTTAATAATTGTGATCCAGATTCAGTAAGGCTGCTCTAAATATTTAGCAATAATTTCATAAATTTAAAAATTAATATAAATTTTTAAAAAAATATGGCCAACGTGCCCCGGTCTCCCCTAATGGCTGTAAATCGCATAGTAATTCGGGTCGGACTTAAGTACTTTCCTGGCTGCCTTGTGTGTGTACTGTGTTGTATTAACTGTGAGCTGAGGACAGTGATATTATTCATTAATTAAATACAGGCTGATGGCAAGTGTTTATGTTGAGACTAAAGAAATAAAAGACCTCATTGCAGAATTTTGCCACTTTTCTAAGGAGGTGAAGCAATCGCCCTCCACACGAAAATTGTTATGAGATATTACACGATAGTTTGCTACCAGAGTTTACGCGGATTTTGCAAACGTAAGTATTAACGGTGTTTTCCTTCAACGCTGCTTTTAACACCATCTGGACAGTATCAACGTATACAGAGAAATGGGTTGGTGATCAGACGCCATACTGAGGTAGGTGGAACTTGTGTAGTGCACAATACGACGAGAGACAGTGATCAAACATTTACGCCACAATCATAACCCGCCATGCCGCAGACTGAACATTCAACCTGTTTTGTCATTGCGTATCGTTGTGTAATTTGCAGTACAATTAGTAGGACAATTGTTACTGAATTTATTTAAGATGGTGAATCCAAGATGGCGGCCCTAGATGTGACAACTCGCATTGATGTCAGGATGGGAAGTTTAAATTTTGATGGGAAAAAAGGTCTGGGCTGCCTCCACTAACCTACCCCAACCCTCCTACCCTTCCGCCCCCTCCCCCATCCTCTCCCCTCTTTGCCCTCGAATCCCCATCTGGAAATCGGTAGGTAAAGGACTCAGACTATGCTGGCTGCTGTATGGGATGGATGTTAGTCTTTATGTATTGTTTATTTAAACGATTTGAGTTGTCATAGAGAGTAGCTCCATCCAGTGCATTCACCATGAGGTCTGGAATCCAATGACCTAGTGCACAACACCGTCAACAGAGGGCACTGTCGGCCTTCCCCCTCCTACTTCTGTGTGAAACAGCTCCTGAAACTGATATCAGCTGCAATATCCGATTTTACATACTAAAAAGACGATATTTGGAAGTTTAAATAAATATCTCTGTAACTATAAACAAGATACTCACTACTTTTCGAGTTTAGTTACTTGTTTGAAGTCACTGTTTATTTTATTTAATCCTACGGCTAGGGCCCCCATCGGGCAGACTGTTCGCCGGGTGCTGGTCTTTCAATCTGACGCCACTTCGGCGACCTGCAGTCGATGAGGATGATAGGATAATGATGAGGACAGCGCAACACCCAGTCCCTGGGCGGAGAAAATTCTCCGACCCAGCCAGGAGTCGAACCCAGGCCCAGATAATTTGAAGGCTCTGCCAGAATGAGAAAAATTTCTGAATCCTACACTGCTGTGGTGTTCATCACTTTCCTGGAATGGTGAGTTGGCTTGGTTTATACTTTCTGCTGCTGGAGTCAGGGATGTTATTTTCCTCACTTCTCGAAGCACACTTTGCTGTCTAAGCACACAGGGGAGAATCAAAACAATTACACAAACAGAATTTGAAGCACTGTGCTAGAGACGAGAGAAATGGCTGGAATTTTCGGTGAATTTTCGATGTCCTACAGCTGGCCCCGACATGCTTGCTTGCTTCCTGTGGTGCTTTCTACAGTCTTCTCCAGGCTCTGGGATTACAAGAACATATGTATTTTCACACGGTTTTCCAGAATGTCATACCATTTAATCGAAGTTCTCGATATCAAGGACATAGCTGTATGTTACCGATCGCTTCCACAGTACAATTCCGAAGATAAAGAGTGGAAATTATATCTCCAGGAAACCGGAACTTTGGAGAGGTGCAAAAAAGTGGAATGTGCTGCAAACCACTGAGTAAGTAGAAGCTTACCTCGTCTGTGATGATCTTTACATAAAAACTCGAAAATAGAGGAAACTGGTAGTTCCAGCGGTATTTTTTAAAAGAATACGGATGTGAATGACGTAACAGATTCCAAATCGTCCTTCTACTTTATAAAGTCAACTAAGATGTTTCTAATGTCTAGAGAACCAGTAAACATCTCTTCCACCTACCTTTCACCACCTAGAAGCACACAACACACGCCACAATCGATGTTCTCTCAACCAAATAAAGACAGGAAATATGTAGAAGCAGTCAACCGGACAAATTTTCATGGGACGGAATAATTGTCCAGCGTAAACACATGCCCGTATTGAATTTTCTCAAATTTCCAAGGAGAACACACGCAATCACAAAGGCTGCCCAACACGTACTGAGCATTAGTTTGCTATTCAGCCGTCTAGAGGGCAACACGGTTAGGTCAGCTTCGATCCTGTATCCCATCCAGCCTCTCCAGTTTGGACGACTCCTGCCTTAAGCCAGAAAAGTCAATCGTTCCGGCCGCATGCCACCACCCACACTCACGCAGAATCGTCCTAAGAAACCAGCCACATTATTTTATCACTGTACTTACAACTAAATATCACGATTGTAGTCTCAGTCTGATGATATTCGACCATGAGTGAAGTTTCGTAAATACCTCTTCTGACAACTGTGGCTCTGGAAATATTTAAATGTGTATCCTTCTTATGTCTGGACATCATTTTCCATGTAAAAAAACTTTTTTATTTCCCTTACGGCTATCACAAGTATCCATTTCAAATCCATACCTTTCTCATGATAGGACAAAGCCATTTTCTTTGCACAGTGAAAGACATACGTGTCATTCTCATTCACCGTGCACATCTTTCATGTTTCATTCGTTTCGCAATTCTTTCATCATTTTGTAATTACAATGAGATGTCTACATGGCCAGACAATTTTCTGTAGCAATATTACGCTGGTCAGTGAGAGAGAATGGGAACAGGATATTCTTCGAACCCAATTTACCAGTCTTTGTGGAGTGGTCATGATGGCTTCCGCCGGCCGCGGTGGTAAAGCGGTTCTAGGCGCTTCAGTTCCGAACCGCGACTGCTATGGTCGCAGGTTCGAATCCTGCCTCAGGCATGGATGTGTGTGATGTCCTTAGGTTGGTTAGGTTTAAGTAGTTCTAAGTTCTGGGGAATGATGACCTCCGGTGTTAAGTCCCATAGTGCTCAGAGCCATTTTAACCATTTTGATGGCTTCCCTTTTTGATCGTTGCTGTATTGAACATGTAGGGCCAGTTTGAATCCTATGCAGTGGCCAAAGTTGTCCCCCTTCCTAGTCTCACAAGTTGTGGTACCAACGCTGGAGCTTAACTTCTCACTTCATTTTAATGCTGCATCATGAGCCATTTTCTTGTGTTTGGGCAGCTACCCATAATGGTATCGTATTTCGCGGCAGTCCCATGGCCTCTCATTGGCCGGGTTAGGAGCGCAGCATTTCTCACGACCAAACGCACCCAGATATCCTATGGAGACGTGGAACCTCAGTCAGTTCTGTCCTGTTTCTGCTCGCTGGTGGACGTTTGAGGTGACGATGCTGATATCGGTATGCATGTGTGTACTCAGTGAATGCCACCTTAGTTGGTTACAACGTACTTATAGCAGCAGGGATTCGTTGGTGAGAGAGAACTATTTTCTTTTTGTTTCTCCATAAATTTAGTTTCGTAAAGTCGATAATTCGTGAGTAATGCTGGACTTGGCGTCTGACCTTTGTCCGTTACGAGCGCGAGGTCAACTACGGGCCATATCAGTAAGAGGATTCCAGTCCTTAAAGTTGCAGTATAGCTTTAAGCATCTCTTTTTTAGTCCTTTTATTGGGATAAGCGTGTGGATTTAAGTTTCTAGGTTGTAACTTCGCGAAATGGACTCATGCTCCGTTGTGTTAGAACAAGAGATCACATGGCGAGCGGTTGGTTTTGTGAACTGCTAATTTCATAGCCACTTCTTATTCTTGCAGTGATTTTACTTTCATCTCTTAAACGAATGAAGGATATTCACGTGAGTTACCTGATTTTCGGAGGAGAGGCCACTTAAGCACTTTCTTATTCTGGTTTTTATCCCTTACTCTGTTTAGTTTACGGTAATGGCGAGTGCACGATGGCAATTCCATTCTCTTGTAGAAATGGTAGCGTATTCTTTTAGTTACAACGATCAGAACCCTTATTCCTCTTCCCGCCACTTCTCTTTCTTCGCCGTTGTGGAGAGGGCCGACTACTGAATCGATCTTTTCTTCCTCCGTGTAAAATTAAGTTCAGTAGTATCTGTATGAGCTTGTAATAAAGATGTCATACTAATGTCTATCTGCTTTCATCAATTCAATGAAACTCCCCTCCCACATCAGAGCAGCTTGCAACCCTTATTAACCCTTATGAGTGACAAATTAATTAATCAGTAAATGCTTTGCCTAATCGCTCTCCATAAGGTCGTGTGGATCTCTGTTGGTGCCGATTTTGTTCTCGCAGACCTTTTGCGACCACTGCACTTATGGAACTGCTGATAACTAAATCAAGGTCTTACCCTCTGAATAAAGGAAAAGTCATGGCTCACTGTGAGTCATGAACAAGTTCCACTTGATGTGGTGAAAGTTGGTTGCCTTTTGCTGAGAGGTGATAGCGAGTTTGAATTAAATAAATATAGCCTGTTCACTAAATTTATTTGTAGAGGGAGCTTTCCCAAATTCCCATAGGAAAGTATTTAAAACAAACAAGGCACTGCTTTTAACCTATCAGAACACTGACAACAGTACACATACTTTATAAGCCTGCTCATCACAGCGAATCCGCCACTCATCTCCAACTACGTATAATACCTCGTCAATAACTGAATGCCTTATCCTTATTAAGCGAATATCCGTGACGGATGAACATGCCCCAATTGTTTTTCTTGCGAGTGGTACCAGTGTGTCTCACGGAAAGAGACGTATTCGTCTTATAAGGGGCTAACTATTAAAAAACACAATCGCAACGGCTATGTTGCTGTCACCGTGCATAAAAAGCGATCTTGGTTCTACTGGCGCAAATAAGTATCGCTAACGATACCCATGTTAAAAACTATCCAATCTTTATAAATCGAGATGTGGTATTGCTTCCGAATGAAGTGGTCCTTCAGACAAATACCGCGACATTGAATATAGACCGCGATCGCAGGATGTGTATTAACAGACCGAAAACGTGGGTGCACGTCACGGCCAGTATAAGCTCGTAATAAAATAGCCGAATTTAAAAAGTGATTCGGCTAAGGAACGTGCTATTAAGACGGTATTTGCAACTCTCTCTTGCCGGTGCTAGATTTTTTCCAGTATTTGTAATGCATTCTACTTCGATGCCATGCCACAGGTTCTGCAATATATCCACTGGACTATAGGCGACTGAGGACGATGTTTGATTGAGAAAGAGCACATACAATAGGTGATGTACTATCTGACGAACGTAATGCTAGATTGAGGTCATAAGAAATGTACAAAATTCTATGACCAACACACTGGCTTTTCAGGACTATAGTGGTACACTTTCTGGTAGAAATCCTGTCTGCAATTTGGAATCAGGTCTTTCCATTCAACCACACACCTGTGTTGGCACCTATGGAGATGTCTTTTTATGATTTACAGACATTAGTGAATCATATTCGTGGCACGCCCATATTTCGAAAGGAATCACCTTTTTCGAACCCATCTGCTACAGTGACAGGAACCAGGCCATAACCCTCTGCATAAAATAAGACCTGTTTGGCACTTTTTCACAGAAAGTTGCAGAAATGTCTTTTAACCATTATGAAGTCTGACCGTGGATGAAGCAATATGTCCGCTTCAAGGAAGAATTGGATTCCGTGTTTATATGAAAGACACACCAGAGAAATGTGGGATAAAACAGTATGTTGTAAGTGATGCTCAAACAGGTTACATGTGCAATGCTCAAGTTTATACTGGAGGAAAAGGAAATGTTGACAATTCTGTCAAATCCCACTGCTGAGGCTATGTTCCTCTTACTTCGGGAAATGACATGTGG